>NC_059331.1:13303377-14000877 GCF_018350155.1 Leopardus geoffroyi | reverse complement strand
CTCCCAAGGTCTCCCAAAGCCTTTACAGCCCCCTAGCATCATCCTGTGGACCTTAGAGTCCTTTCAGTACCCCCTGGATTCCTACAGGCCCTCAAACACTCCCCTAGGGCCCCCAAACTTCCTTTGGGCCCCGAAACCTCACGGAGCCCTAAACTTCCCCTCGGGTTCCAAATCCTCCTGCAGAACCCCTAGATCCCAGTAAGTCACTGAAACCCTCCAGCAAATTCCCCAAATCCTGTAGAGCCCAGTTTATCCCATGGACACCCAAAACTTTCTATGGGTCACTAAGTCATCTCGCAGACCCCTCCAAATCCTCTCAGACTCCAAACCTGTCCACGGACTCCCAAATCCTCACGTGAGCTCCCAGACCATCCCTGCCCCCCCCCCATACCTGACCCGCAAATCTCCACGTGGCCCCCAAGAAGGCTTCCTTGCAGGTATCCCATCCAGGCACCCGAGAGCCTCCCACCACTGCCAAAACCTGTCCCACCAGGCAGGGTTCTGCAGGGCTCCGATAGCCTGTGCAGTCTCTGACTCTGTTCCCCTGTCCCTGGGCATGACAGGCTGTGAAGTCCTCCACAGGCCCCGGGGAGCAGCTGCGGAATGCACTCTGGCACACGGGGGACACAGCGTCGCAGGTGCGGCTGCTGTGGAAGGACCCCCGCAACGTGGGTTGGAAGGACAAGACGTCCTACCGCTGGTTCCTGCAGCACCGGCCTCAAGTGGGCTACATCAGGTGGGGACCTCGCCCCTTGCCAATGGACCAGAAGTCCCTTGCTCTGTCCTGGCTCCCGGAGGTTCAGGGGACCTCGGTACCCTTACCTGTAAAATGGGAATGATACAGGCAGGTAGAATTAACTGGGTTTGGCTCTGGGACATGACACTTCTCCTAGGACGCAGGACACAGCAGGTCCTCAGACGGTGGGGTCCTACTTTTTTCTCAGTCCCCACTGCACTGCCAGGAAGTCCATCCTGTCACACAGGGAAGCTGAGGCTCAGGTCAGAAGCCCCACCTGCCCTGAGAGTGGCCCAGGCGGGGGGGGGGGGGGGGGGGGGGACACACGGCCTCCACTCCCAGAGAGGAGGGGACTCGTCTTCCAGGGCAGACGCCAAGGCCTCAGAGGGGAGGGCCTAGCCCAGGGCCCCACCTCGCTGTCCCATCCTCCCCCCAGAGTGCGGTTCTACGAGGGCCCTGAGCTGGTGGCTGACAGCAACGTGGTCCTGGACACAACCATGAGGGGTGGCCGCCTGGGGGTCTTTTGCTTCTCCCAAGAGAACATCATCTGGGCCAATCTGCGTTACCGCTGCAATGGTGAGGGGAGAGCCCTGCTTGGGGGGCGGGGGTGGAAGTCCATCCTGCCCAACCTCACCCCCTCTCACTCGCTGACCCTTTCTCCACAGACACCATCCCTGAGGACTACGAGACTCAGAGGCTGCTGCAGGCCTAGGGATGGGCGTGGGGACCCACTGCTGGAAGACGGTCACCCCCAGGGCTGCCCTCAGCAGGCCAAGCAGGGAGCTCAGTGCCCGGCTCTGAGGGGTGGCTGGACTGGGGGAGGGAAGGCTGAGGGGCTCAGAGAGGACAAAATAAAGTGTGTGTGGTGGAGTGGCTGGCTGTGGTCTCTGCTTCAGGGAGATCGTGGGGTGGGGCCAGGAAAGGCTGGGCCGGGGACCCCAGACCTGCTAATGACTACCCGTCCCCTTGCCCCGAGTGACTGGGGACCAGCGGCCTGACTAGGAGTGTCCAACACTGGGGAGGCCCCGGGCCTGCCACTGCATCCTACCCACTTGAGGTCACAGGGCTGGATCCCCACCACTGAGTGCCTGCCCCCAGGATCCTGGGGTCCTTCCCCTTCCAGGCAATAGGCCCAACTAGCTGGCTAGGGGTTGGGGTGAGGGGCTCACACCTGGGTGTCCACGTTCATGTGTGTGTGTGTGTGTGTGTGTGTGTGTGTGTGTGTGTGTGGCGGGGGGCCTGTGTGTGGCTCCCACTTGATATACCTACTGGCCCACGTTCCATCCCCAGTGTAGGGGAAGGGGCAGGAAAAAAGGAGAGGAGGCAGGGACGAAAACATTGGATTTTTATTATGTTTCATTACAAAGGATGCAAAGGTACAAAGACAAAAGCGTCCACGCCAGAGAGGATGGGCAGGGGCCGGCCGAGTGCGCCCTGAGCCGCCCGCCCCCACCCACCGTGGGCACCCAACCCACGGCCCACGGACATCCACAGCAGAGTGTACATGCTGGGGGCAGGGGCAGAGCCAGCCTGGGGACAGAGGGAAACAGGTGGAGCAGGGCTTGGACCGGCAGGTTTGCATATATCAGTGGTGCCGCCCAGCCCCTTGGGGGGCAGTTTCCTATGGGGGGTGGGGCACAGCGGGGCCAGTGGACCTTGGCTGCCAAAGCCCTCCCTCTCAGGGACTGGTGGCAAAGGCCACAGCTGTGTCCACTTGTCCCGAGTGGACAAGAGGTCAGAAGTGATGGGCTAGGATGGGCTGGGCATTGAATGGCCCCAGAGTCCAGAGCCCTGCGAGATGGGGGCAACACCACGCCCTGCATGTGCCACATGTCCCTGGCATCTTGGGACGGGGTGTTGAGGGCTGGCCAAGAGGGCAGGTGGAAAGAACTATTTGGAGCCAGCATCACTCTGATGTCCAGACCTTAGCCCCCACCCCGTCAGGGAGGACCCTGAGGCCCGAGACCCATGGGTCTGAGTCAGTGACAAGAGGGAAACTGAGGCCCAGGTCACAAGGGTCTTTTTCTCACCGCTGCCCCACCCCCACCCCCACCCCCCGCCAATGCCTTTGATGAGTATCCCAGCGCCCAGGCCTGGGGATACAGGTTACCCCATCTCCCTCTCCTGGGAGTGGCCACTTTGGAGAGAATGTGTCTGTGGCCAGTTGCCTGTGGCTAAGGGTTATGAAAGGGCACTGAGCCCCACCCAACCAGGAACCTTGGAGGCCAAAGGCCAAGAGAAACCAAGGAGAGTCAGCTCAGGCTGAGATGGTAGGGCAGGGCCTGATGGAGGAGTGTACCAGGAACCCCTAGGCACACACTATGAGACCCCCAGAAGGTGGAGGCACAGGTTCCAAGGAGAACGGGAGCAGAAACAGACCTAGCTGCCCACTCACCCCGGGCAGGCCTCCAGCAGTCGGGGGAGGCACGCAGTCCTCCCCACAGTTCTGCAAGCCAAGTGGGAAGGGCTCAGGGGGCCCCAGCTCCCTCTCCTGGAGCACCACCTGCAGGGGTGATGGGTCAAGACCAGGGGCACCGGATACCCTTGACCTAGTGGCCCCCCTACCCTACCCCCACAATGAGAGCCTCTGTGGCCTCTACCTACAGGTCCATCAGAACCCAGTGAGGGTGGTGGGTGCAGGTGCTGCTTTGTCAGGACTGGGGGTGGGGAGTGGAGGGCTCCCCAATAACCGCCAGGCCTTACCACACCCAGACTGTACCTAGGAGTGGGGATGCTTTCTTTGGAAATGCAGAAAACCCAGAATCCAGATGGGGCTGGGAGTTTGGAAGGATGCTTGGTTATGAACCAGCTCAGGGTCGGCTGAGATGTGGAGGTCTGGGGAGGGGGCACGTTCCCATGTGTCCTCGGCTGCCCTGGGGGCCCCTCTAAGGATAGTCCCTCATGGGGGCTCATTGGGCCCAGGATGCTGGACGGTGGGGAAGGCAGTCTCTACTGCTTGAGCCCCACTCAGCCCCCCAAAGACCCGGCGCCTGCTCCCATCCTGACCGGGCCACAGCTAGCACCTGGCATACAGCTCAAAAACTGGACACCCACCGCTGGACATACGGATGGACACAGAGCCTCTCACCCTCCATGTGGGGGTCTCAGAGTGTTCGATGTCCATTCTCATCTGCCCCACTATGACACACGGGCCTCACAACAGGGCCCACTCGGCTAGGCATCCTCCGGGGAGCTCAGCCACCCAAAGAAATCACGCCAAACACACAGACATCAGAACCCTCCTTTCCCAGCCCCCCAAAACCCACAAGTAGACAAGAGCAGGAAGAGGCTGCAAAGGCCAGCCTGAGTGTCTCGGGACCCCTGTGCTCAGTGCACACCCTTGGGGCAGGCAGGTGGCTCAGAAGCCAGCAGGGAGGTCTGGGTGGAGGTGCTGCTGGGGAAAGGCCCCAAACACACACGGCTGCCCCCCCCCCTTAGGCCTTGCTAGTCCCAGGGAGTCCTATGGACAGCAATGGCAGGGGGGACTGGACCCACCACAATTAGGGCTCCTTCTCTGGCTTATCCCCCACAGGAGAGTGTAGAGTTTTTGGATACTGTCAGCTGTGGCCCCTAAATTTTGCTAAAGGGTCAACTTGCCCCCTGAGCTTTCCACTGAGGGTCTCAGGGCCTCTTGCCCCAAGGGGCCGCCCCACCCCACCCCCACCGCTTCCTGCCCAGAAGTATGTCAGAAGGAAGCAGGGCATGTGAGGAGAATGGCGGGGGTGGGGGGAATGCGGGATGCCCCCGAAGAGTGCTGCCTGTTTTCTCCCCGGTAAGGACATAGTGGGGAAGGAGGTTGGCATGGGTACCTGTGACAGGGAACACGATCCCGACAAGACCCCTTCTCCTCCCCCACATCAGCCCTGGACACCATGTGTGGGGGGTGACTTTGATGGGTGGTGGCATAAACCCTCTTCTCTGAAGGACACAGAGAGGGGCTGATCCCGGGCTCTACTTTGGCCCACAAGCCTCTGTGGGGGTAATAAACTCATTGCCCTGGGGGCTTGGAGGACAGAGGGTAAACTGAGGCAGGTGGGAACACACTGTTCGGTTTGTGTTCCTGGGGCAGAAATTCGCACAGCTGTAGGGGACTGAAATCAGGAGCACTCAGGGGGCAGCAGTGAGGGGGGACAGACAGGCCTAGCCTCTGACTTCATGTGGGCTGAGCATCCAGGCCTGTCCAGAACGAGCGAGCGAGGACACAGGCGGCGGGGTCTATATACAATATTCAGGGGCCCCGGCCCACCCCTCACGGCGCAGCTCGCCTGAAATCACAGTATTTTCACATCACAAGTTAAAGGGCTGGCTCCCTTAGGCTGTCCTGTTTCAGGAAGTCTTGGCAATTCAAGAATATTCAGTAGAGAAGCAATATTTAAGAAATAAACAAAATCCCCTGTTGCAGACCTCAGGAGGCCTGCCCAGGCCCAGGCAGGGGTATGAACCCTTTGAGGACGCAGGGATGCCTGGCCACTGGCTCCTGGCTGGGACCCCCTCCCTGGGAAAACTGCACCTATGCCCCTCATGAGCCGAAGTGGCCATGTAAATACAATGTCGCCTGTGCCCCTGGCCAAGAGGATGCTGGAAACAGGCTGCAGGGGTGGACACCCTCCCTCTCCTGCCCATCTGCACTGAGAACTGGGTGCCGGGCAGACAGGAAATACGGGCTGACGAGGCTCCCACATGGGGTCCACGATGCCTTGTTTGAAAATTGCATCCAGGAAGGTTTATAATTTTATTAAGGCCATTTTTTAAAAAGTTCTACATACAAGTCTAATGGTAATCAAACTCTTCTATGTACATGTAGTTTTCTTAAAAAAAAAAAAAAAAAAAAAAAAAAAAAGTCTCACTCTTTGCTCCCAGCCCCTACCTCAGTAAGAGGCTGGGCCCTTGACCTGGACGGACTAACCCCGGACTAACCCCGTGTCCCTTAGCCCAGACGAGGGTATCAGGGGCCAAATGACTGAGGAGGGGGCCTTCTTACACCTGTGGCAGCCCAGTCACTTGGCCACGTGCTAACAGCCCGGCCCAGGAACAAGAGAGATGGATGTCATTAGATCAAATCTGGCTCCCACGGACAGAGGCGAGGGCTCTTGAGACCCAGAGGCAGCGGCTGCGACGCCACAGAGAAGAATCACACCGAGCAGAAGGTGCGGGCCCGGCCTGCAGGCCAAGGAGCCAGCAAGAGCTCAGGATGCGGCTTTGGAGGGACTGCAACAGAAGTTCCTATTTCAGAGCAGCTGACGGAAAACAAAGACAGCCCCGTCACCCCTCCCGGGGCCTGGAGGGTACAGGGACAGCCCCCGGCACGGTGGCCGAGCCCTGATGGTCACCACGGCCTCCGGAGGCACTTCAAGAGGCACCTGGAAACCTCCCGCTACGACAACACTGCTCTTTGCCCCCCGAATCCAGCCCTGCCGGGAGGAACCATGAAAGGGGTAGCTGAAGGGGACGAATGTCAGCTGGCTCTCGGGGTGGGGGGCAAGAGGACAGCCTCATCTTGGGGATGTCAGGACAGAGGGGCTGCAGTTGCCACCAGTCTCGGGGTCTGGGACTAGTCCTCCCTGAAGACCAGCGGGCACCTTGAGGATGGCCAGGCAGAGCTGGGTCTCGGAGAGACCCTTAATAAAAGCCGTGGCTCCCTCCTGGAATTCTGCCTCTCACGTGGCTGGAGCGGAGGCACCTCTAGCCACCTCAAGCTTCTGCCAGAGAGCCTACCAGGCCCAATCCGCCCTCACTCAGCCCTTCCGTTTTGAGATAATGTGGGCCTTAGCTAAAACGGCCAGAGACACAGCTCAGACCCGGGCAGGCAGCAGACTGCTTCCAGTTAGCTTAAAAAATATATAACATGGGATTTCTGGAATAAAAACATGCTCTCAGGCAAGTATTGGGTCAAAAGAGTCAGCTACTTGTCTACAACCAAAGTGTAAATACAAACCAAAAGAAACAAACAAACAATAACACAACAAAAATGCCCTGGCCGCCCCCTCCCCACCCCATTCTTTAAATAACAGTGACAGTGACCAAGGTACAGAGAAGAAAAGATGAAAACAGGTTGAGAGATGAAAACAACCCCCAGAAACAACCCCTGCCTCCACATGCATCCCCTGGAAGGCCCTTTCGTCCTGGCCGGGGGCTTCACTTTCAGGGCAAAGGCGGCCACAGAGGGACCTGGCTGGGGGTGGGCAAAGCGGGAGCAAGGGCCCCAGGAAGATTTAGCTGCTTTGCATGCTCTGTTCACACCTTTTATGTTCTACCTCCATGGGATGGATTCTAGCATTCTCTGAATGTGCTCAGAAATATAAAAGACAGCAGTCAAAATAGTGTTTATTTCGCTTTGTGTCTGCCCCTCTCTCTGGTGCCTTCTCCCCTTGGCAGGGTGGGGCTGGCTCTCTACCTAACCTCGGGCTGGGGGTGGCGGGCAGGTCGGGGGACCAGGAACGAAGGAAGGCAGTGAGAGCTGGACAACAGTCGGAAAATGCACCTCAGCCCACCGCCGCCGTGGACCACAGCGCCCCCTCCAGGCCGGCGGCCCTCCCCAACACGCTTTCCGCATTTTACAGGGGGACGGCTCATGGCCCAGGGTGGGGGGCGAGAGAGCACGCGCAGGGAGGCTCCGCGGGGGTGACACGCGGCCTCCCAAGGGAGGTGGACAGCTGGGGGGCGGGCGGGTGGGCAGGGGGCGCTTGGCGGCATTGCAAGCTCAGAATCACAAGCTCGGCCGTTTGCGAAGGACGGAGCGCGGCCGTCCCTGGGCTCAGGGAGACGCCGTCGGGACCACTGACCGGCGGGGTGATGGAGCCGGGGCTGGGCGGCGATGTGCCGGGTGTGCAGCTCACAGACGGTCCATCCGGAAGGTGTCCTCGGTGGCCGGGTCGGCCAGGACCATGTCGGGGTCGTTGAGCATGTGCAGTCCATCCAGGGTCAGGGGGTCAATCTTGAGTTCATCCAGGGGGAACTGGTTGTCCGAGTCGAAGCTGACATCACCGACCCCGGCCAGTGTGCTGGTCAGTTCTTTAGAGAGGCTGGGAGGGGACTCTCCCGTCACTGGAGCCGGGGGTAGAGGGGGAACACAGGACAAACAAGTCTCAGTGTGGCCCTGGCTCTCTGACCCCACGCCCTGTGCCTCCGCGGCCCCTGTCAATGCTCAGGGAAGAGGGGCTTGGGTCACACCAGGGGTGCTTACGTGGGGGGTTGCCCTCTAGGGGACACTGGCAATGTCTAGGGACATTTTTACTTGTCATGACTAGAGAAGAGGGAATGCTACTGGCATCAGGTGGGTGGAGACCAGGGATGCTGCTCAGCACAGGATGGTCCCACCACCCCAGAGAAAGATCTAGCCCCTCGTTATCAGCAGTGCCAAGGCTGGGAAGCCCTGAGCTAAGAGCCAGGTCAAATGTTTAGTGTGACCTGGCAGGAGCAGGGGCCTTTCCTGCTCTGCCAGGAGGTCTCCTCCACGTACGCCACTGAGAAGCAAACCGGGGTGTGTGTGCACGTGTGCATCAGGGACCCTCCCTGTGGGTTGGGGGGGATGTCTGAGTTCTCCCCAGAGAGACCCGGATTCAAACCTAGGCTCTCTCCTCTACTTGCAATGAGACCTTAGGCCTTAGTTTCCCAGTCTGAGACAGGGGTATAAAAGTCCTTCTGGGCTGTTGTGGCCATCACAGGAGCCTGATCCTTCTTTCGAGTCTGAAGCTTCCACCCCCAGAGCATCTCCTGCAGACCACTGCTCACACCCTAGGCCTCTAGGGGTCCTGGCCACGGACTTCTCCGTCCTGGAGATGTCAGTGGGACCACCAGGGGGTGTCACCCTCAATCCTGAGACAGTCCTGGCGTATAAGGAAATTGCTTCTTTCTTCAATAAAACCCACAATCTACAGGGTGGAGCAGAGGCAGCAAAGGGTCTGGGTTCTATGCCACGTGGAGCAGGGACTTACTCACGTGTGCTATGCATGTCCCTAGGAGCCTGGGTGCTGTGCTCGTTGGGATGCTCATTGCTGTGTGGCCTGCCGCATGTATGTTGGCTGCATGTGACAAGCCCCGCCGTGCAGGGCCCACCCCCTAGTCACCTGCAATCCCACTATTCTCAGCTAATGGGGTTCAGGGACCTGGGGAGCAGATGCGAGGCCGGGCGAGTGACTGGCTCTGTCCTGTTCTTGCTCTGAGCATGGGACACTGGAAGCCTGGTTCAGGGTCCGGCATGTGTCCCCCTGGCCTGTCCCACAACCCGGCAACGAGTCAAAGTTGGTGGGGTCTGGCCTCCTTTGGCCCAGTCCTGTCACGACTCATCGTGCAGGGCGGGGGCGCCGTCTCTCCCGGGGATGAGGCCTCTCGCAGCTGCCGGGCCCCCCACTCTGCCCAAGACCCCCGCCCGGGATGCCACACACGTGGCCTCACCTGTGAGGATGATGTTGGGGATGCTGCTATGGCTGGGGTAGCCAAGCTGCTGTGTGTCTGGCAGGCTCCCGTGGCTGCCCGTGAGGCCCATCATGGCCGCCTGCGAGTAGTTGAGCGTCGAGCCCGGGCTGTACAGGCTGCTGGAGCTGATGGCGTTCTCCATCATGTTGAACTGCTCCAGCTGCCAGGGGAAGCACACAGGCGTGAGGCCGGCCCTGCTGAGCCCCTGGCTATTGCCGGCTGGCCTGCCCTGTGGCAGCCGGGACCACCTCCTCTGCAAGACGCCCAGCACCCACGCTCAGACACTCGGGGCTGCTGAGCATAAGATTCTATGCCCAGGGTCTCCCCCTCCGCCCTCTCTGAACCTGCCAAGGCCTGCCTGCACACGGCCCCCTCAGGGCTCACTGGATGGATGGATGGATGGAAGGAGGGACGGGTGCGTGACCTGCTCCAGGAAGCGGCCAACCCTTCTCATGCCCACACGCCCCAGACCCTGGCCTCCACGCGGAGCCAGCTCTACCTCCCGGTAAACCCACATGCACGGCCCACGCTGAGGCACCGATGCTACAGCCACTGCCTGTCCCTGCCAGTGTTCACCGCCCACCCTTCCTCCCCCTCTGCTGTTGGCCTCATTCTGTGGGCCAGGCACAGATGCCTGGGGAGGCAAAGCCAAGCCACCCCTTCCAAGGCCTGGAGACAGGAGGGAGCCTTAAGAGCGAAGCTCACGCCCGAGGGGCGGGCGGGGTCCGGGTAAGCGTCCGGGTAAGCTGTGGGCGCTGTGACCCGGGCACCCGCTCACCTGGTGGGACAGAGCATTGGCCTGCCTGGCCGCCATCTGCTGCTCATAGTACGAGTCCCCAAACACGCTGCCCAAGGTGGAGGAGTGCTGCAGACAGAAGAGAGGCCTGCTGTCATCACGGTCCCCAAGACCAGGTCGGGGGCTTGCTGGGGCTCAGGCTGGTTGTGCCCACAGGGAGGCCCCTGGAACTTCCCGGAGGATGCTCAGGCTAAAGAAGGCTGAGCATCTACCTCAGGCCTCTTGGGAAAGCCCACAACTTCCAGGATGGAGGGGTGCCTGGCTCACTCTGAGCAGGGTGCTCCCCAATCTCAGGATGTTTCTTTCCGCCACCTGCTCCTGGGGGGCCTCAGTACCCCAATAGCCCCCAAAGAGCCATCCCCCATCTCCTCTACTTGAACCCAGGAATGGGTGACCTGGTTTCCATCAGATGGAAGACAGGGGGGCCACAGGGATTGGGAACCCCGCCTGAAGGGTTCCAGAGTAAAATATGTGACCGGGGCCAAAGCAGTAGGTGCTCTGAATTTCAGGATGAGAAGCGTACTTGGCGAACCTTGTCAGGCCCCCAGGGAGACATGGGACATGGTAGCAGGCTATACATGTGGACAGGACAGGCGCACAGAGCCAGATGCTGGCCAAGCGAACATAAGACAGGCACACAGAAAGCCCCGTCTACGTATCTGTCCATGGCTGCCTGCCTGGGGGACCCGAGGACCCATGGGTGGGCAGGCAGCCCAATTCCCATTCTTCCACGGCTAGCCGGGAGACAGGCCTGCTCCCAGCAGAAGAGCAGGGGACTGGGGACCCTCATAGGCAAAAGAGATACCAGAAACAAGAGCTTGGAGCCCCTGCTTATTCCTATGATGCCAGAGAGAGAGAGCAGGATGGAGCCTGGTGGGACATGGACGGGAGGAGGGACAGCCAGTGCATCGTGGCCAGACCTCACATGAGGCACCAGGCCGCAGGAAACAGATCCCCAGCCCGGACACCAAGTCTGTTTCCTCCTTGGTCAGTGGGCTGAGAGCAGAAAGAAAAACGGCCAATGTGGCAAAAATGCCACTTTTGCCCTAAATATAGCCAGATTCAGGTTTGGAAAAGGGGGCTGCACGGTTGTGGACGGGTTTCCCCATAGAAGCAGCAGCAGGTCTGTTCTGGGGTACCTGTTTCCATCCCCGTGGCTTTGGACTCAAAGAGGCCCAACACAAGCAGGGGACCCAGGCTAAGGTTTTGTTTGTGAGGCTGCCATCAGAGTTTGCCAGAAAGGTCTGCTCAGGATGGAAGGGAGGAGCACAGCACACAGTACCAAAGGCCAGCTGCCTAAGGCCCGAGGTGCAGCCAGACAGACACCATGTCCACTCGAGGCCGGGGAGGTGAGGGGAGGCCCCGGCCCACAGGGCCACTGAGTGCAACCTAGGGATCCAGGTGCAGCGTGAAGCCAGGCCTGGCGCCGCCCACCCAGCATGGTCTGCCCCCTAGTGGGCCTCTTGGCCATGTCAGGCCCATGTCTGGCTCGGTCCAGGTAACGTGACAGCCCTGACCTCACAGCCACTTGAGCGGCCCACCTCCCTTGCCAGCACCCAGCGGATGGATGGACAGACCAACACACAGACACGGGCTTCACAAGACGGCAACACGCTTTCTGCCGAGGATGGACCAACCCGCCTTGGTCTAGGCAAATCTCTACTGAGAAATCTGCTCCACCCCCGAATTCTCTCCTGCCTCCTGTACAAAAAGAGACATGATTCAAGGACCAGCCTCAGGAATAGGCCCCGCTCGCCATTTCCCCTGCCTGGACCAGCTTCTCCCCTCCCTCGGCATCCCATGACGCCACGTGACCAGACTAGACACTTCTCGGGAGCCACCAGGGCTCAGAACCGGCGTCGATGTATCCAGAGCCCACAGATACCAAACTGACCTCTGGCCTGCCCTGAGCTCACTGATGCCCTCCCCACCTGCCTATGGAGCAGGAAGCTGCACACAGATGGTCCCAGCAGGACCCAGGCCACTGTTGGGTGGTGGAGGAAGGATCCTAGGAGAGCTCCTCCTACAGCAGATGGAACCATGAGAACAGCCTTTCCTGAACAGGACACCTGCCATCTCAACACACAGGGCCCCATGTGGGCGTACTTCTGAGATCTGGGGAAATGGGGACAGCGGGCCACACGTCCCCCGGACCAGGGAACTCAACACTGTTCTTACATGGTCCTGCCTGGTGAAACAGCTCTTCTCCTTCTTTAGGAGGGGAGGAAAATCCTTTCTCTTTTGTGCCCTGGACCAAAAATGAGGCTTCAGGGCCTCAGGCACTGCTAAGAGGCTCCTAGGAGCTGCTCAGCTTGGTGACATTTTGGGAACGGCGTGGCGGGGTCCTGAGGAGGCTCTACAGCCTGGAAATTTCGGGCCCTGATGTCAGCTCTGTGGGCACCTCTTCTCTGATGGAATGTTGCAGACAGAATTTGGTTATAAGCTGAGAGTTGTCCTAAGGGGACTCCTGAGGAACCCAGATGGGGGTATGTTGCATGTATGTGTGTCACAGGTTGGGGTCCAACCGCGTTGGGGAAAAAACCCAAATCTGATGGATGTGGTCGAGTCCCGCCTGTTGCCTGGGGCAAGCCGCAGTCTCCTCATCTGTGAGATGGGGACATGGACCCCACTCAGAGAAGCTTCCTGTGAGGACACACCCTTCTGTGAGGCAGAGGGAGAAGAGTCTGAGGAGTCAGAGCCCCAGTCACAGGCCGGCCACCGCCTCAGCTGTGCCCCAGAGCAGGTGGAGCCCTCCTCCACTCTGGGGAGCCTCGGGCGGGCAGGCCCGCGTGGGGATGTGTGCACAGGCTGTGGGACCCCGGGGTGACCCTGGCAAGAAGCCTGGGGGTGTGGCCAACACCGAGGTCACGAAGGCAGGTGAGGAGCCCACCGCCTCCAGCTCGGGCTCTGCACCGGCCACAAAGACACAGCAGAACGTGGCAGCTCCTGAGCCGGGCCTGGTGGGGCGGCGCCTTCTCCTCCCCACCCCAGCGGAGTGGACGAGATGGGATGGAGCGAGGCACAGATGGTGGGGGACGCGGGGGGGGGGAGGGGGCGCGAAGCAACGCTGGGGCGCGGGGTGCCGGGAGGGGGGAGGCGGTGTCCCTTACTTGCGGGGAGCTCCCGGGGGAGAAGCCTTGATTGGAGACAGGTGAGGTGGGAGACTGGTTAGCCGGGGAGCCGGCACTAGTGCGGTACTGCTGCAGAGCCGGCGCCTGCGACGACAGACAGGTCAGGACGCGCGAGGGGCCCCGGGCCTGGCTTCCTGGGACTGGCCGTTCCCCGCCGAGCATCCCCCCGAAGACCCCCCGCCCAGCGGATGAGCACGGTACCAGGAGCACCTGCAAGTGGTGCGGGTCCCTGAGCCCTGTCGGAGCCTGGGGCCTTTCGGGCACGTGTCTCCAAACCCAGCTCCCGGAGGCTGGGGGGGGGGGGGGGGGGGGGCGTGGTCAGAGAACCCAGCTTCACGGAATCGCGCCGGAGGACCGTGGCGGGGGCGGGGTGGAGGGGTCCACCTTAGCTTGGCAGGCTTCAGAGCACCCACACGAACACACACCCGCACCCACATACACACGTGTGCACACAGCCATACCTGTGTACACACAGACACACCCACACGCACGTGGGCAACACAAGGCCCAGGGCCGGGCAGGCAGCCGCCGCCTTCTGCTGCCGACTCTGGGCAACAGCACATCCTGCCCACCTCGAGGGGTGGTGGGACCGACAAACAAGGCCATGCGGGGCACACCGCAAGACGTCCGGTACCCGGCAGTCACTACACCGGCACCGCTTGGGACGAGCCTGATGCATTTGCTGTCCAGAGACCTCCCAGGGGCGGCCACCTCCTCACCTGAAGGACAGAGGGCCTTAGCTTCTCACCAGGGGCAGGACGGGCTGGGGCAGGACGGACTGGGGCAGGACCTGGATTTAGCCCCTGCTCTGGTCCCAGTCCACCCAGGACCTGCTGTGTGCCTCTGGGCAAGCTCCCTGACTTCTCTGGGCCTGTTGTTCACTGAGGCCCGGCTGACCAGCCCAGGGCCCCATAAATGCTCGGTCTCCTCCATTTCTTCAGTGGCCTGTTCTGAGTAGTCTGGAATAGGGGTTGAGCCCGGGAGGGGCACGGGGGCACAATAGGCAAGGTATCAGTGTGGGAGGCGCCAGCACGGTCACTTGGCAATGACCGGTTCGGGCCTTCTCAGAGTTGGAAAGAGGAAACTGTCCAGAGGGATGTTCTCCTTGCTCATTGGAGGCTGCACGAACTCAAGAAAGAGGCAACCAGAGCCCTTGCCCCCAAGGGGCGCAAGGCAACAGAGAGCCCTGGGGGTGGAGGGGTAACATCTGTGCACCTGGCCCAGACATCCCTGCCTCCATTGTCTGCCCAGCTCAAAAGTGAGGCATCACCGCTGGAGGGCGTCAGGGAATGAGGTACTCCAAGCAGGCTCCGCCATCAGAGCTGTCCCCACACCAGCCATGTTTCTGACAAAGAAAAGGCTTGTGCACATTCTTGTCCGGGGGACCCCTGGGGTTTGCCCTCTGAGGGGTCAGAGCAGCTTGGAAACAGGTCTCTCTTCACCTACCCCACCCAGCTCAGGGGGCCTAGTCTCTGCAGAGCACATCATGTTTTGATGACATTTATCCTGGGGTTGGCAGCCAAGGGCTGAGTGGAGAGGGCTTGCTGTACCCTAAACGTAGTCCCTATTGCTCTAAATATGGTCAAAGATAGCCGAGACCACTCCCTTCCCACCAGGGCAACCAAGGTGAAAGTCTGAACACCCGAGAAGGTTTGGGGGTGCAGAGGTCAAAATCAGGCACCCATTACCCTGAGCCCAGGTCCAGGCAAAGGGTCCCATGGTCTGAGCTGTAGGACCCCAGGCCCCAAGCAGGGAGTCCCATGGTCTAAATTGCACGTCTCTGGCCCAGGGCACTGTGCTGCATGAACCACAGGGCTGGATTCATCCCTTCTCCTCCAAGTTCAACTCTGTCCTTCTAAGTCCCAGCAGTCTGTTCCCCAGGCCCTGAGAGTTCTGTGTCCTCCCTGCCTCCAAGGGAGCCATTTTTGGATGGGAAGGGTTGAAGTACTGAGCATCAAAGGGCATGGGAGAGGCTTTGCAGTCAGACACAGTATAGTCCATCTTGGGTGAAGTTTGGGACAAATGACCCCTGCTTGTGTCTCAGCTTCCCCATCGGTACAAGGGATGACAACCTTGGCCCGGCAGTGCTTGCTTCAGCCCTGACCCCTGGCCAAGCTGGTCTTGAAGGGGAGCCTTGAGGAGGCTTCAGCCAGACACACCTGAGTCTTTGGGCATTGGGAGCCCAATGAGGGTCTCCCACAGCCCCTGGGATCCATGAGCCACCCCCCCCCCCCAACCAGCCAGGCCCCACACGACCTCATCTTAGGCTTACCGAGGTGATGTCGATCCCCATTGGCGGCTGGCCCGGGTTCTCTGGGGGGGACTGGGGGAGAGAGGACGGTACCGTGACCGCGAGTGGGGGCAGCTGGGGCCCCCGCGTCAGGCTGGCGCTTGGCATCAGGGGGCCGCCTGGGGGGAGGCCGACGGGCACCTGTGGGGGTGGCGGGGGCGGCTGCTGCTGGGACGCAGGTGGTGGTGGTGGAGGGGGCTGTGGCTGTGGCGGTGGTGGCTGCTGGGAGCCCGCCTGGGTGAAGAAGGCGTAGGGCAGCTGCTGCTCCAGAGACAGGGCATCCATGGCCACAGCCTGGGGGAAGAGGAGGGCGTCACGTGGGAGGCCACTGGGCAGAAGAGGCCAGACTATGAGTACCTGGTCCCCAGGGGGACCCCATGGCCTGGCATGCTCAGCAAAGATGCTATGGATAAACAAAGAGACATCCAGACGTTGGACCCCCTAGAGAGGACAGGCCTTTCCCAGGGCCACAGAGGGTTAGGCTGCACCTGGACAGGACCTGGGCTTCTAATCCAGCTGTTTGTGCCCTGCACCCAAGGAGCCTTTCCTTTGCCACACGCCGAGAGGTGGGCACTACCTTCCATACCCGCTCAGGCTCAGGGCTCCACACGCCGGCAACCCAGCAGGCAGCCTGTGCCTAGACCACTCTGGGTGATGGAGATGGTGGTGTGGCCACTCAGTAATGATCAGCTCAGGCCTTCTTGGGGTTGGAAAGAGAAATTTTTCCTGGTTAGAGGGAAGTTTTCAACATTTGTGAGTCTATATGGACAGTTCCTGGGGCAGGCTGGGGCTCCTGCCCTCTGAGGGAGGTTGGATGTGACCAGGAGCTACAGGATATAACACAGAACAGAAGGCCCAGCCTCTAATAAGTGGCAGTTACACGAACAAAAAACAGTTTCCAGAAAAGGCAGGCAGGTCTAAGGGAGAAGGCACAGGGGTCACAGATCGAGAGATTGAAGCCACCCATGGCCAGAAGCCACCCATGGCTCTGTCTGGATCCTGATCTGAACAAGCAGGCGGGAGACACAGAGGGGAACGGGCTGAGGCCAGGCAGTGGAAGGTATGCCTATCAGTTGTGTTATAGGTAGACAGTGCCATTGAGGTTATGTTAAAAAACAGACAACAAAAATATTACCTATTAGGGATTTAAAAAAAAAACAGGCAAAACGGACAAATTCCTGGAAACACACAAACTACCAAAACTGATCCAAGAAGAAATAGAAAATCTGAATAGACCTATATAGCAAGAAAGGAGATTGAATCAGTCATCAAAAACCTCCCGATGGAAAATATTTGGAAATCACATACCCAATAAAGGGTTAGTATCCAGAATATATAAAGAACTTACAAAATTCAACACCCCAAAACCAAATAATCCAATTAAAAAATGGGCAGAAGACATGCATAGACAGTTTTCCAAAGACATACAGATGGACAAAAGACACATGAAAAGATGCCCAACATCACTCATCATCAGGGAAATGCCAATCTATCACCTCACACCTGTCAGAATGGCTAAAATTAACCACACAAGAAACAACAAGTGTTGGCAAGGATGTAGACAAAGGGGAATCCTCCTGCACTGATGACAGAAATGAAAACTGGTGCAGCCACTCTAGAGAGCAATATGGAGTTTCCTCAAAAAGTTAAAAATAGAACTAACTACCCTACGATCCAGCAATCCCACTACTAGGTATTTAGCCAAAGGATACAAAAATACTAATTCAAAGGGATACATGCACCCCAGTGTTTACAGCAGCATTATTTACAATAGCCAAATTATGGAAGTGGCCCAAGTATCCATTGATTGATAAATGGATAAAGAAGATGTGGGGGCTCCTCAGTGTCTCAGTGGGTTAAGCATCTGACTCCTGATTTTGGCTCAGGTCATGATCTCACAGTTCGTGGGCTTATGCCCCAAGTCAAGCTCCAGGCTGACAGTGTGGAGCCTGCTTGGGATTCTCTCTCTCTGTCTCTCTCTCTCAAAATAAATTTAAAAACTTAAAAAAAAAAAAAAAAAAAAAGGAATACTATTCAGTCATAAAAAAGAATGAAATCTTGGGGCACCTGGGTGGCTCAGCTGGTTGAGTGGCCAACTCTTAATTTCGACTCAGGTCATGATCCCAGGGTCACAGGATTGAGCCCTGTGATGCTTAGCATGGAGCCTGCTTGGGATTCTCCCCCACCCCCAACCCCCGCTCAAGCAATCTCTCTCTCTCTCTCTTTCAAAAAATGAAATATAAATAAATAAGTAAAAATAAATTTAAAGAAAGAATGAGATCTTGCCATCTGCAATGACACGGATGGAACTAGAGAGTATCACGCTAAGTGAAATAAGTCAGAGAAAGACACCGTATGATTTCACTCATACGTGGGATTTAAGAAACAAAACAAACGAGCAAAGGAAAAAAAGAAGAGAGAGAGAAACCAAGAAACCAAGTGTTAGCCACAGAGAACACACTGATGGTTGCCAGAGGGAAGGCAGATGGGGGAACGGGGGAAATAGGTGATGGGGATGAAGACGTGCACTTGTGATGAGCAGTGGGTGATGTACGGAATGCTGGATCACTATATCATACACCTGAAACTAATATTACACTGTACGTTACCTACCTGGAATTTAAGTTAAAACTTAAAAAAAAAACCCTCAAATTTCCCAACAAGGATAGGCTAAGACCCAGGGGCTTTGCTGGTGAATTCTACCAAATATTTAAAGAATCCGCACCAGCGTTTCTCAAATGTTTCCAAAGAAACAAAAGAGGAGGGAATGCTTCCTAATTTAGGGCCATAAAGGCCCTAAATTGACTAAGTAAAAAAGAGAAGAATCAAATTACTGAAACCAGAAACAAAAGTGGGAACATTATAACCAACTTCAAAGAACAGAATTAGGAGTGCTATGAATGATCATATGACAGCACACTGTACAATCTAGATGAAAGAGACCAATTCCTAGACACACACGAGCTACCAAAAAAAGCAGAGGAAACAAAATTATGGTAAATTGAAAAAACAAAAAACCTCTCTAAACATCTCATTTTGGAGAAATTCAACTAGATCCTCAAGAAGGGAAAGTGACATAAAGGACACCCAGTCACACAAATCTGCCCATGACAGCTACAAGAGACTCCAGGCCAGTACTTAATACATTTTCATGTGCTTGAAATTTTGACAAATAGCCAGAAATGTTGGGAACGTTTGTCTTCAAGGTTCTATAGGCCCCTGGAAGGAGAGGGAGGCTTCCCTGAGGGGCAGAGCAGGCCACGCCTCCCCGCCCCAGCCCACCACGCCCTCACACCTGAGTGATGGGTGACAGCTGGGAGAGGGTGGGCGACACCTGCTGGGCCTGCTGTCTCCTTGCCTCTGTGTTCAGAGACAACGGGCTGACGCCAGCTGGACGGTGCTGTGGTGAGGAGCCTGGCGTGCTCATTCCTGAAAGGGAGAACAGGAGAGAAGGGTGGGCATGACTCTGGCCTCCAGAGGGCTGCTCACACACCTTGGTCACTGCTGGGAGCAGCCCAGTCACTCAGACAGAATCCATTGTGTCCTAATCACCAAACCCAGGGTGCCCCCCTCCAAGGCCCCAATACCTGTGTAGACTCTGTTCTCTTTCCTGCTCCATCCCCATGCTGGCTAGCACTATCCCACTGATCCTGCCATCCCTCCCAGGGACATGTCCCACAGGCCCTGCCAATCAGCACTTCCCTGCCTCTGCACCACCACATGATTGGCCCCCAGATGGACATGTGACCAGACTGGCCCAATGAGAGCCTGCCCTGGGACTTCTGATGGAACTCCAAGAAAGGAGGTCTGGAGCTGTGTGAGGAGAGCACCATATGGCCGCAAAGGGAAGAGCCAGCTGGAGAATCAGGGGCTGAGGAGAGGCAGCACCTGAGCTCTAGATCCAGCCACAGTGGTGCTTCCTGGTTTGGGGAGATTATCGGTGCCCCTTTTTTTTGCCTAAACTGGCTTGGGTTTTGGTTAGCTTCAAGCAAGCTGGTCCTGCCCAGAGGCTGCAGTTTCCTCTACAGCCTCATGCTCTCAAAATTGTACCACCCTGTAATGAACAATTCCTTCAGCCAGATCGCCTTTCAGCCCCAGCTCCGTGTATCTGGCAGCCCCTCCCCCATCTCATGTCCACAACCTTCTCCTCTCACCTCATGTGCTCTCCATGCTGGACCATCAGCCCTGCTGGGCTGCCCAACCTAGAAACTCAGTTACTCTCTCTCTACTTCCAACACCCTTGCTGCTGATCGAGCTCCTGTCAGGAGGGCTCCATGTTGCCCCTTCCGTCACCCTGGCCCCCTCCCCCTGGAATCCCATCCCTGGATGTGTCTGTTGTGAAGGAGCTGAGTGAGGTCAAGTTCAGTATGGAAGCAGTTGGGGCCTGCTGGGTTATCCTGGGGCACGGTGCCAGGGAGAGGCCTCCTGATGCTTGCGGGAGCCCTGGGGGATTGGCTTGATCTCCCAGTCGGTCTCCTTGTCCTTGAGATGGAAACGATAACAGCCACCCTCAAGAGTTCACTGTGAGGCCCTAATGAGGTTGGGAGCAGACTCTCAAGACAGTCTGGCCTGCAGTCAAGGCCAGTGGTGTAGAAGCCTGACTCACCTGGGGTAGCTGGCCCCATTCTGCCGAGGGCCGTCAGATTAACCTTGTTCCAGCAGGTGAGATGGCAGGTTCACAGGCCAGTGGGAATGCGCCCAGCACACACTGAGGGGAGATGACGGGCGGCCTTCTCTCCGCCCAGGGCAGCTGCTCACTGGCTATGTCATCTGTGCGAGGCAAGCCTGGTCACGCCTGCACTTCCCCTCAGTCGCCCTGGCAGCTCCACTTAGCCGTGCACTGCAGGAGGGCCTGGCAGAGTGCTCCCAAGGCAGAGCCCCGGGTTCCAAGTTATACACAGAACTTGGGCCCCAGAATCAAGCTGCCGCAAACACAGCAGCATCAAGGGGGGCACGGACAAGAAGCCTGGGCAGGAAGAGTCTGGGAGATGCCTAGTCAGGGAACACAGTCAGGACCACAGGCTGCTCCCTCCTCTTCTCTGAGCATCCACTGCCTCTGACATCCTTCGGGTCGTGAGCACTCAACACCCAGGGAGGAGACATCAGGGCTCAGTGAGCAGCAGAGGCAAATACCAAGAGAGGGTCAGTGGGGCAACAGGGGCAGGAGGGGCCTGTGGCATACGAACTTGACCCACCACTGCTGGACCTTCTGATTCTTCAAGAGAAGCCAGAAGTCTAGAGTTTTACACACACTCTCCTGATTTTCAGATGTTGATTCAAAGCATCACGCATGCAATCATGGGCCAGACAAAACACACCGGTAGGCTGGATTTGGTGCTTGGGTTGCCAGCCTCTGTCTATCTTGAGTACAAGGGAGTTTTTAATCCTCCGCTGGGCTGCAGAGTGAGCTCCTGGTCTCACACTGGGCGGCCACCACCCCAGGAGAGGCCAGTTGGGCTGGGAGGGCGGACGGACGCCTTGCTGTTGAATTCCTTTTGGCAACCTGGATCACCTTTGGGAAAAGGAGTGAGGCCAGCTGGAAGGGAAGTCTGGGGCGGGCAGGGAGAGCTGCCAGGGGAGGGCAGGCCAGGTGGCAGGGGCCCAGCCAGAGGCACGCAAGCCTCGTATGCGGGGCTGGCAGGCCTTGGAGCTGTGCCAGGAAGGAGGACCCGGGCCTGCCCTCCTCCAGGTTCTGGCCAACGACCAGGAAAACGACCTCAGCAAATGTTTAAGAGAACGAGAGGGGCCGCTGTCTCCTTGGAGGCAGAAGCCTCCCATTCTTCCTCGAGGGGCTCACGTTCCAACTGGCGGGTGGGCTGGGGGGGGGGGCCATCTCCACGTGTGCCAGGGGCCAGCGGCTCGGCTTGATTTAAAATGCGCCCAGAAAGCGGAGCCCCTGCCAGGCGAGCAGCTAGAGCGGCAGGTTCGCAAACAACCGAACACATGTCAGACATTACTGGGCTGATGCTCCCAGCCAGGCGGGCCAGGGTCTGGGCCCCACGCTCGGGGTCTGTGCTTGTTCCCGCGTCTATGGCTTTCACATGTGTTGTGTTTTCCTGTGCTTGTTTAGACTCGGCATGGGCTGGAGGTGCACAGCTCCTGGGCGGGTGCTGGGGGGCTGCCAAGGACCCTCTGGAGGAGGGGGTGGTGCTCTGGAGGCCACAGCAAGACATGAGGAGAAAAAGGGGGGCCAGGAAACAGTGGTGCCTACAAAAGGGGGCCCCTCCAGTGTCCCCAGAGCCAACCTGCTGATTTCTTGCTTTGCATAGGCCTGTGTGGACCCTCCCTGCCCACCCACCTCTCAGGGGGCCATGGGTCTCAGGATCCCCTGAATCTGCTCACTTTGTCCCGGGGGTGGGGGGGTACAGTGGAAGCTGACGCCCTCTGCCTAGTGGCTGAGCCTCGGTGGGCACGGGGCCAGGTATGTACACGCAAGAACAGAGCCTCAATGCTCTTAGGCCAGGGTTCCTGCCCCGCTTTTCACTGTTCTGGCCTCTATTTCCTAGTCTAGAAACCTAGGAACACTTGCACTGTCCTTAACACCCCTCACCTGCCTCTGGTCCTGTCAGCACGAAAGCCCGGAACAACTCCGGCTCAAGTGCCTCTGTTCCCTGTAACGTGGGCCAGACAACTTCACCTGGAAGTCTCTCTACAGTGTTCAGTGGGGCCCTGCCCTGGCACTGGCACCCCTCTTGATAGCCTATTCTCCCTGGGTGGTTAGAAGGGCTGTGGCAAATGTGAATTAGAGCGTGTGATTCTCTCTCAGGAAACCCTGCAAGGTGCTGCCCACCACGCTTGGGACAGAGGTAAGACGGGCAGATGGACTGGGCGAGCATCGGCTCCTGGGCAGGATGCAGGGCAGCAAGGTAGCGCTCTCACCAGTCACCAAGTCCTGACATGTGTGGACTCACAGAGGGGTCCACATTCTGCCCATCCCACCATGAGGCTGTTGGGGCTGCCTTGTGTCCTCCCTGGATGCAAACCCACACATCCCACAGTCAACATGGGTGCAAGAATCACACTGGGGACATGCGGGTCATAGTGGGGACGTGGGAGAGCCAGACCTGGCCCAGGGAACAGATGAGAGCAAAGTAGTGACTCAACAGCAGCAGGGTAAATGAAGAAAAGCAAGAATGAGAGGCTAGAGGTAAGAGTGTGGGCAGGGGGCCACGATGGCTCATTGAGAAGAGGTGTGAGCAGGGATGGGTTGGGCGAGGGGTCCTGCAGCCACCTGGAGGAAGAGGACTGTGGAAGAGAGGTGGCACATGCCAAGGCCCTGAGGTGAGCTCGCTGGCCAGAGAGGAGATGGTGTGGGGGGCGGGAGACAAAGTCGGAGGGTGAACTGTAGTTGATCTCCCGGGCCCCAGGGGTCTCAGGTTTTCACTGGAAGGGAACCGAGGACCCGCGCAAGATCCTGAGCAGACGAGAGCCATGAGGTGATGGCCATCCTGGCTGAGAAGAGGCTGAGAGCTGGTGGGGGAGGTGGGCAGGCAGGTGGAGGCCATGTAAGGTAGAGAAGGTCCAGGTTGGCCCGGGTCCCAATGGTGGGGCTGACGGGATGCATCAACAGGTCAGGGCAGGCAAGAGAACAGAAGAGGCAAGCCACTGGGAAACCGTGCTGCTTGTCCCCAGAGAAGCAGGGTTGGGCAGCACTGGGAGATATTAGGAAGGTGAGGGGCCCATGGGATGTCCCCATGAATGTGGCCTGGACTGGAGTGTCCCAAGCAGGTGGAGTGTGGGGGGAGCAGGTCAGGACTGGTCCTGGCCCTCCATGAAGAGCTGAAGACAAGGAGAGGAGGGGGAAAGCCTGGCACACCCCGGCCGGATCAAACTCTTGGGGGCTCCCCTCCTAGAATGTTCTGGACTCACCCAGACTCTCTGAAGCCCCCAGTACACCCTCAGAACCACTGTCTGATCCCTGGGGACACCGCTGAGTTTTCCCACCCCCAGGCCTTCACCAAAGCCGTGCCCTCTGCCTGGGATGCCTTTCCTGGGCAATACTGGGAAAGCCCAGCCCCTGCGGCAGGTTCTGCCTCCCACCCCATGCCCAGCATTTTGGATGTCACCCTGCTAAATCTTCATCCAAACCCATATGTTGTCTTCACTAGCTGTTCAGCTGTGCCAGGGAAAGAAGTTCTCCCGCCTTCTGGCCTGGCCTTACCCTGGTTGGCGCCGCCGATGCCCAGATGAGTCAGGTTGGCCGCGAGGTTGCCGGTGCTGCTGGAGCTGCTGAGCGCGGGGAAGGTGGGCTCCTCAGGGTCCAGTGGGGTCGGGAGGGGGGAGGGGAAGTGTATGTTGGTCAGGTCAGGCAGGGAGCCCCCTGTGTTGTGGGTGGCGGGGATCAGGGCTGTAGTGTTTTCCTGGTCAGCGGATGGAAAGATGCTGGGGGGAAGGCCAGACAGAGGGGGGAGGTGAGCTCTCGCCGGCCCATTCTTCCCCAGAAGCTGTGGCGGGGGAGCGAGGTGTCGGGGGAGACTGGTGCGAAAAGATTAGGTGCTGCCATGCTCAGAAAAGGACTGTCAGCCTCCACCTCCAATGGGACCTTAGAAAGCAGCCTACCTATCTATGCAGGATAGGAGGCTGGGGTGAGGGTCCTCCCGCGGCTCAGGGACAGGGGGTGTCCGAGGAGCGGGCAAGCTGGAGCTGAGCAGGGGTGGTGGGGGCGGGGCTCGGCCACCTCAGGCAGGGAAGGGGAGCAGGGCCCCATGTCCCCCCCGCCCCCTGTGAGGCTTGTTGACTGGCGGCCAGCGGCGGGGCGCCCCTCTTGTCAGGACTTGCAGCCTGTGAGCTAGCGGACGGGAAGCCCTGGGGTCATCTGAGCGGCCCTGACAGCCCTGGGCATGCAGGGTGGGCCCTGCTGAGACTTACTTGATCCCGGGGACCTCGCAGGACTTGGGCCTGGACCCCGTCTGAAAGAGAAGACAGCGGACACTGAGCGGGCCTCCTGGCGTGCTGTGGCTCCTCAGGGCATGGCTGACCATGCCACAAGGGCCGGAGACGCTCAGCAAGAAGGGAGTTTATCAGGTCCTGGAACGTCTCACAAACCAGAACCAGGCAACCTCAAAGGCAGAGGGGCCTGTCCCAGACATGACCAGGGGCAAAACCAAGAGTTATGTGCAGAGGGGTCTCTACAGCCCCCACCTCCAGCCCCTGCCCTTGGTGGCAAGCAGGCACATCCAAGCCTAGCTGTCTGCCCATAAGCCGGGCACAGCAGAGGAGTGACATGGTCCCTTGTCAGCAGGCATTTGGGGAAGACGGTGGTTTGTCCGGTCTATACACCTGAAAACCTCAGGCACCACCTCAGCAGTGGAGCCACTGGAAACGTGGGCACCCCAAACCAATCCCCCATTCCATTCCTGGATCAGAGTGGGAGGGGATCCCGGGGCAGGGGCCACCTCTGCTCAGCATCCACTTGTCTACGGCAGGAAAGTACATCATGTGGGGCAGCATGAAGAGGCTCAGATTGGGCACCATGAACACACAGAGGGCGCTCCCCATGCCCCTAGCTGACCCACCTTCCCGTGGTCCCTCAGCTATGGCTCCCACAGGGACCGTGGTGCTGTGCGTGCTCCCACGCACCCACCACCTGAGGATGAAGACTTTGCCTGCCCTGTGGGGCTGGGAAGGGGGTCCCAGGGAAACCCTGTTGGCAGCAGGACCCTGGCTGGTTTCCTCCTCTTCGAGCTGGGGCCACTATGCCAGCCGAGAACTGTAGGCTCTAGGCAGAGCCCCTAGACTCTCATTCAAGGACAAAGGAGGAAACCCGTCGGACGGCGGCAGACATGACCGGACAGAGCCCGCGTGCTGACGGAGGGCTCCGGCTGTGTCACCTTCCCTCATTCTCCATCCGCCTCACAGGCCCTCAGGCTGATGTGTTCTTTAGGGATTATCAGATAAGAAGGTGGATGCACTGGCGGAGGGCTGTAGACTCCATGTGCACACCCAGTGTGGGGGGGGTGGAGGGGCTGGGGGGCGGCCCACAGTGACTGGGGACCCTGAGGGGTGGTGTGCGACCAGCAGCATTAAGCCTCTGCAGAAAATGCCAGAGGGACAGGTTTGTACTTGGCCACTGGCTCCTTAATTCTCTGAGTAAACACTTGCTTCATTACTGGATTTTTTCAAAGCATGATAACAATGACTTTCTAAAGAACCTTTCAAAAGCATTCCACGAACATTATGGAGATAACAGTGGATTTCTAAACAGTATTAAAAATTCACCCATCATTGCCCCCCCCCTCCACCCCACTCCCCACAAATCCAGTGGAATTCCTTTACTGACATCCTTGCAGCCACATCATTTTGCATGGTAGTTAAAAGTTTAGCCATGATGCTGGGCTCTGCCGCCCTCCTCTCTCACTCACAGGATGTCGAGTGTGTTTGCACCAACCCCCACCATCTTCCCTGTCTTCATGGTTCAGCAGCACGTTCGGCTGCTTGTAACCCTGATGTCTTTCTTTACCCACTCACCTCTCTGCGACTAGGTGTTTCAGTGGCTTCCCGATTTTGTTCGGGTTGTCAGAATTCTTTTCGAATTATTTTTTTCCCCCGAATATGAAAATCCTATGCCTTCTTTGTGCAAAACTGGAACATGCAGACATGGATAAAGGGCTGACAATGGCGCCCGCATCTGACACTCGAGGGGACACGCCCCGTTTGCACGTCTCCCCTGGGACTGGTCCTATCACACCCAGCATCTGTGTGTACACCCTGGCATACCTTGGAGATACTGCAGCTTCAGTTCCAGAACACCCCAATAAAGCAAATATCACAGTAAAGCAAGTCAAGTGAATTTTTTGGTTTCCCAGTGCACAAAGAAGTTATGTTTACACTATCCTGCAGTGTAAGTATGCAATGACAGTGTTTTAAAAAAACAAGTTATGGGGCGCCTGGGTGGCGCAGTCGGTTAAGCGCCCGACTTCAGCCAGGTCACGATCTCGCGGTCCGTGAGTTCGAGCCCCGCGTCAGGCTCTGGGCTGATGGCTCAGAGCCTGGAGCCCGTTTCCGATTCTGTGTCTCCCTCTCTCTCTGCCCCTGCCCCGTTCATGCTCTGTCTCTCTCTGTCTCAAAAATAAATAAAACGTTTAAAAAAAAAAATTTTTAAAAAAACAAGTTATGGGGCGCCTGGGTGGCGCAGTCGGTTAAGCGTCCGACTTCAGCCAGGTCACGATCTCGCGGTCCGTGAGTTCGAGCCCCGCGTCAGGCTCTGGGCTGATGGCTCAGAGCCTGGAGCCTGTTTCCGATTCTGTGTCTCCCTCTCTCTCTGCCCCTCCCCCGTTCATGCTCTGTCTCTCTCTGTCCCAAAAATAAATAAACATTGAAAAAAAAAAATTAAAAAAAAAAAAAACAACAAGTTATGTGCCTTTAATTAAAATACTTTACTGCTGGGGCGTCTGGGTGGCTCAGCTGATTAAGTAACGGACTCTTGATTTTGGCTCAGGTCATGATCTCATGGTTTGTGAGATCGAGCCCCACATAGGCCTGACAGCGTAGAGCCTGCTTGGGATTCTCTTTCCTTTCTCTCTGCCCTTCCCCCACTCATGTTCTCTCTCTCTCTCTCTCTCTCTCTCTCTCTCTCTCTCTCTCTGTCTCTCTCCCCCTCTTTCTCTCAAAATAAATAAATAAACTTAAAAAATACTTTATTGGGGTGCCTGGGTGGCTCAGTCAGTTAAGCATCCAACTCTGGGTTTCAGCTCGGGTCATGATCTCAGTTTATGAGTTTGAGCCCTGCATCAGGCTCTGCGCTGAGACTGGAGTGCCTGCTTGGGATTCTCTCTCTCCCTCTCTCTGCCTCTCCCCTGCTCATGTTCTCTCTCAAAGTGAATAAATTAAAAAACAAAACAAAACAAAACAAAACAGTTGGGTGCCTGAGGAGCTCAGTTGTTAAGCATCTGACTTTGGCTCAGGTCATGATCTTACAGTTCATGAGGTGGAGCCCCGGGTGAGCCCCACTTCTCTCTCTCTGCCCCTCGTTCACTTGCACCCTCTCTCTCTCTCTCTCTCAAAAAAAAAAAAAGAGTTAAAAAAATTATTTCTAAAAATGCTAATCATCTGAACTTTGAGTTGTGATCATTAATCAAACGTCACATAACAAATAATGAAAAAACATGAACAATTCCAAGAATTACCAGAATGTGACACAGAGACACAAAGTGAGCAAATGCTTTTGGAACAATGGTACTGATATTCTTGCTCAACACGGGGTTGCCACAAACCTTCAATTTGTAAAAAAAACGCAACACAATAAAGCAAAGCACAATAGAATGAGGTGTGCCTGTCTATCTCGAAATGTTTTATGCTTTATCCTGTTCTTTCCACAGAACAGTACCATCATGAGTGTCACTCATGCCTTTAAAATTCCTTCAAAAATCCCAACTCACCATGTGCGGAACTTTCCGCATGGGGGACTGAGGATGCTTTCATCCTCAGTTATAAAACCCCCCTACTGTCGAACATTCAAGTTCTTTCCAGTTGATTTCGAAAGTTCTGAACACCTGCCTTTGAGGAACACATCACTGTTTGTTCATTTGTCACCTCCCTACGATTTCCTGGGGGGGATGAGCAATGCATGTTGCTGCCCCTTTCACCACACCCTGACCAGCAATGGGTTTTAGTTTTTTGTTGTTTTTTTTTTAATATTCAAAATAGATTTGGTGTTAAGTGTATTTTGTTCTATTCAAATTCTTTGAAATTTGTACTCATGGCACAAATTCTATCTTACCACTAGACATTTTATAGGTTGTTGGGAAATTTGTTTCTGGACCTGAAGGTAATACAGAGATTTCAACTCAACTGAAAATTCCAAGTAGACTTAATGGAAGTTTAAGGATGACTGTAACCATGTACAAACAATGACAATTACCCAATACTATGGGTTAGCAGAAAGATCACAGGCTAAGAATTAGGAGGTATAGGTTCTAAACCCTGAGTATCTTCACAGACTTGGACAAATAGGTTCACTATTTGTATGTACTGTGAAATGATCACCACAGTAAGTCTGGTTCACAGCCAACGTCATACATAAAAATAAGGCGCACTTCATGAATCTGCGTGTCATTCTTGTGCAGAGGCCATGCTAAGCTCTCTATGGTTCCAATTTTAGTATCTGTGCCGCCACAGTGAACATGGGTTTTAATTCTTCATGGCTTCTGACCAGTATAGCAGGTCTATTTAACCCTAATGGCAGGCCTGGTCAAATCTGAGTGAGGTTCACACTTCAGGGAAGGTGTGCTATTTCTCTACCTTTGGCTAGGCTATTAAAAAAAGGATCAAGAAGGAAAACCGTTTTTGAAAGCCCTTAGACTCTTACCTTCTTGGTATCCCATGCTTGCTTGGGAAGATTCTTATCTGTCTCCGATGTGGTTTCCTCCATTCCTGGGACTGTTAATAGTAAGACTGGGGTGGGGTGGGAAGAAAAAGAAAATCAGAACCTTTTCACTTTGAAGCTATGTGGCACCAAAGTGGGGAGCTTCCCTGACATACACAGGGTCATAACCATGACACAAGTGTAACTGCCCCAACAGTAACTTCTGGGGACTGCACTAGAGTACAAAAAAGGATTTCATTCAAAACAAAACAAAAAACACTTAAAAAACAAAAAACAAGCCAGAGACCCTGTGATTCAAGAAGAAATGAAAACGGGAGCTCTGGAGCTGAGGACATGTATCGATTCTGCCTCCCATGGCAGGTCCTGGAGGCCTCAGGTTGCAGAGAACAGCAGAGCATTTCTCCCGGCCTCCTCACCCTACCTGCCTCTTTGTGGTCACCTGCATCCTAAGCCATGCTGCTCAATATGAGCCGGGGCTGGCTGGTCTACTCATGGTAGCTGTGGCCTCATGAATTAGTTGCAATGCCAGCCAGCCCCAGAGGAGGAGCGGAGGGCAGGGAAGGTCTGAAGGACTGGATGGGCATCATTTAAGGCCCTGGAACCAGCTGTGCCTGAAGGCCCCTTTCTTAGGACCTTTTGGTTAAGGTGAGATTAAACACTTTCTTTATGAGACCCAGTTTCTTTACACCTATTGGAGGTTCAGTCTTTCACTTTCAATAGAGCCACACTGAACACAGCTAGATGGGTCAACTCCTCCTTCTTAAAAACCAGAGAGACTGAACTGTGGGGGGGGTGGGAGGGAAGCCAGGCTAACCACCTCCCTCCCCCCTGCCCCCATCACTTCTTGGGCCCCTCGTGGAGAAACAGGGGCAGGTAACATGTCTCCCCTCTCCCCAGGCCAAGGACAACTGGACTCTGAGCTGCCAAGGGCCTCCTGGGTTGCAGCTCCTTTCCATGGTCACAGAGTCCCAAGAGATGACACTTGCCCTGGAGAGCCTACCCTGAAAGTCCCATTTTCCTGGGGAACCCACCAAGGAGACAGCCCCTTCAAGAACAGCTCCCAACATTGGGAACAGGAGTGAAACACCAGATGCCCTGTTCTCTTCACCCCGGACATTTGGAATCCTCACTTTTATTATAGAGACAGTTCCTTCTGCAATCTCACCTTTGCTGTCTGATGAACAGGGATCCCAGGAAGATGGCATGCAGAGATTCCCCCCTCCCCCCCGACCTCCCAAGGGGCGAAATTCTGGTTGATAATCCTTACTCTATAGCAGAAGCTCCCTGGTATGTTTACACGTTCACACAGTGCAAGGCTACTCCAAAATGGGTGTTTGGACCTTAACTGTATGTGATCGATTCTCTGGTTTCAGTGCCTCTGGGCAGATCAAGCCTGTTGGGGTTTCCTGAGGCCGGCCACACAGCACTGTCCTTCTCTTTAGGTGATGGTGCCCCAGTTTTTCAGATGGCATGCACCGTCCTAGAAGGTCCTGGGGACACTTCCCCAGTGCCCAGCTCTCCCTGAGGAGAGACCAGGGGCCTAGGCACCGATCTGCCCCAGCGGTGTATGCATGGCTCGGTCAGAGAGGAGCCTGGGGAAGAGCTGGGAAAGCAGCAGCCCCTTTCCCACCCACAGTAGGCAGAATGGGCACATCCTGTGTGAATCAAGAGGGTTCTGAGCAGCAAAGCCAGGAAGTGTGAAGCCCTGGATAGAGCTGCACCTAAAGCCGAACCTCTCTAGCTCCAGACTGCTTGGTCATGAGCTGATAAATGCCTCCTTCTGCTTGGCTTGCTGCCCACTACAACTGACAGAACGTGGAAGGCCCCCATCTGTGGGGCTATGGCCTGAATCCATGAGTGTTTGCAGAGGCTGTTTTCTCTGCCTAGAAAACTCCTGGGTACTCTTTAAAACCCAAATCAAGCAGCACCATCTCTACAAGTTTCCACACCCCTCCCCTTGTCCCATAGCACCCACTGACTCCTCCTTTGCAGGTCTCTCCATCTTGGAGCTTGTGACCTCTGGGAGCATAGGGGCCACCCACTGGACTCGCCTGACCCAAGGAACGATGCCCGTCAATACCTCTTTTCTGGTGTGCATCCTGGGACCCGCCCGTAAAGGGCTCTGGTTGGGTGGGTGTCATTGTGCTCTGGTGCAGGGCAGAGTCAGAATTGGTCCTGAGGAGAGGAGAGAGACAGTGAGCCTTGGCCCCAAAGCGGACGATGGGACAGTCCTGGCTCCACTCTATCCAGGACATGATCAATGGGACAGGGTGGAAACAGTGGGTCATTTTTGTGAGCTGTTGCACCTGCGTAAAACCCTAAGGACATTGTTCTCAAAAGAACCACAGGAGTGACCGTTACTTTGATCTGCAAAGCCTGTTGAAGACAAAAGCTGCAGCAGAGATGTCCCTCCATTCCTAACCAGCTCCTCCCTACCCCCATCCCCTCTGTAGGCTTCTCAGCTTTAGGGAAAGGATAGTGCCTTCCTGCTGATACTCTCTGGAGAGGGGGCCCAACGGTCCCACAGTGGCCCAGTCTTGGGGGTACAAGTCCCCAGGCCATCACTGGGTCGCCTTCTGGTGACAAACACCAACGGGCCCCCGAGGATAATCAGTTACAAACCAGGTGTAATAGGCAGGAAGGGGAGGCAGTGATATGAGGCTCAGAGAATGACCCAGAAAGAATGCAGCCTCTGGGGAGGGGAGGTGGCATGAGGGAATACTTGGGGGGCAAGGTCTTGGTTCAACCAGCCCAAAGGCTGCCAGGAGCCCTGCCTTCTGCACTGGGGACAGAGTAACTCAATGTACTTCCAGCTGCCAGCTGCAGGTGCCTCCAGAGAAAGTCCCCAGAAAACCGCCTCAGGCACCCAGGAAAATGTGGGCACCCACGGGGAGCTGAGCAGATGAGCAAAGGTGGATCCAGCCACATGGCTGGCACTCTGGGGATGAAAGTAAGAGCAGCATGAATCCAAAAGGGACATGCCAGCCGCTGAGAGTGACATGGAGGAAACGATTCAAGGAGAAGAGCAGGCTATAAAGGACTAGGCTGGCTGAGTCTCTGACCCTGGGGCCAGCCCAACAGTGAGAGGCTGGTCTGGATCCTGGCTCCCCTACCAGCTGTGTGTCCCTGAGCAAGTATTCTGACCTCTCTGTGCTCAGTTTCTTTATACTGAAAATGCAGAGAATAAAAGCCCACCTACTCCACAGAGCTCTGTGTGTTTTATGTTACTTAATGAATATGATGGTTGAAATATGGCCCGATATATAATACATGCTTGGTAGGAATTTAATTACGTTATTGAATTACACATTACATTATATATCGTATTTCATACTTTTTTTTTTTAACAGTTTGCTTACTTTGGTCTTTGTTTAATGAAATCATTCATATATATTTATATATATATCTATATATATATAAATATATATATATAGATATATACATCACAAAGTCTACCATTTTAACCATTTTTAAGTATACACTTCTCTGGTATAATTGTATTCAGACTGGTGTGCACCTATCACCCATTATTTATTACAGGTATTAACTATGGTATTATCATTCTAGACCTCTGCAGATGAGGACATTATTTTTTTTCCTCTTTCAGGTACATTTATGTGTATTCCTAATCTTCTGGTAATAAATATAGAATACTTTTATAATCACACCTTCAATGACTGTTCAACAATGTGGGAAACCACTCAATATAGTATTAAATGGAAAAAGGCAAGTTACAACACTAAATATCTAATGTAATCTCAACTCTGTCTATGAAAAAAAAAAAAAAAGTCATGGAAGGAGGAAAAAAAATTCCTGGAAGACTCCAAAGCTATGACCTTGGTGTTACAGGGATAGAGCTGATTTCTAGAAACTTCTGGATACTTCTTAGTTTTGTCATCTTAAAGTGACTGCATATTGGTTTTCCAAGCACAAGCATGATGTAAGTTTGTTTTTGTTTCCAACAAGAGGGCTGAGGGCCGGCTCTGGGTCACTGACCTTCTCCAGCTGGTGTCCGCGGGCGGCGAGAGGTACACGGTGCCGTATGGGCAGCTGTCCGCTTGAGTGTGAGTTAAGGGGACAGCGCTGTTGGCTCAGGCCCCACCCCGAGCCCCAGGAACCTCGTGGCCAGGCTGCTGGGAGCCTGTGAACAGCTGGGGCCGCAGGGCGGGGGCCTTTCCTGCCTGGCTGCGAGCAGCCCCCGGGGTTCAGCCCTATCCACCTAGCACTCAGCACTCACCCCCTGCAAGCACACGTGCAGGCTGCACCCTTTCCAAGAGGGGCCTCGGCTGTGAAACTGGGGCCCATGGGGGGCAGTGGGGAGTCTGGTTCAGTTGACCTGGGTCTTGACTCTTAATTCTAGGCTGACAGGGCGGCTCCCGGGGCCTGAGGGCTCTGTCTGAGGCCCAGCTGGTCAGGCTGCCCCAGCCACGGAAATGAGAACCGGGGAAGAACAGGCTTCTCTGTTCTAGAATGCTGGGGGTCCCGAGAGCAGCCACTCAGACTCCAGTGATGGTCGGGGGCGGGGGGCCCGGCTGGCCAAGCACCAAGGGGCGGCCAAGTCTTAGGGGGTGGGGGAGAAACTCCTGACGATCTCTGCTTGGCCAAGGTGCAGAGGCGAATTCTCTGTCTTCAGTTGGAGCCTCCCTTGGATGGGTCTGGGTCTGGCTCAGAACCCCCTCAGCCCCACTGCCTGGGCTGGGCTGCCTTCCACATGGCCCCAACATGTGGACACCCTGCTCACAGCCTTTCTGGGTTCCACTGCCCAGACAGACGTCCAACATAGTGTGGTCCGACCTCACGTTACCCGATCCTCACCTCACGCTGCGTGCTCCAGCAGCCTGTGTCCCCGTTCCCTGTGTGCCACCCCCCAGCCCCCAGCCACAGGCTCTTTAGGCAGCCACACTGCCTGCCTCCTCCAGGGTGGCCCTGCAACTGCGCCCTCTCCTGGTGCTGCCTGGGAGGGCTGGGACAGCCCTTACTCCATCTCCAGAGCTGGCAGCTCAGTCAGCTAGACTCAGGGTCCTGCAGTCATCCCCCACTCCCGTCCTCTGGGTAAAAGATATCTGCCGTCCATGTTTGTCCACTGACAAGGGCCGGCGATGTGGGGAGCCGAGCCGGCCACGCTCTCGGTATACTCTGTCCACCAGCCCGTGGTGCCGGGTGGTTCGGCTGGTGTCCAGGCCCGAGGACTGGAAGGGTGTCTGGGCGAGGGGAGGGGTAGGGGAGAAGGAGACCAGAAAAGAGAGAGAAACCCAAACAGTTATCAGCTGTGGCCTAAGATCCAACCCAGCTCTGCCCCCAGGATCTGACCTCAGGGCCCCCCGCTCCTGAGACACCCTTTGTCACCACTCTGCAGCCCAGACGGGCTTCCTCCTGCAGCCAGGGCCCCCAGCCTTTAGCACTGCCAGGGTAGGGACGAGCTGGGGATCCTGGGTGCCGGGTGGCAGGCGTGCAGTGCGGCCGGCATGCACGGGCCAGGCAGAGCAGCACAAGCTCGGGGCCCGGTGCCGGCTGGGGTGCCAGGGGTGCAGACGGCCCAAGCGCCCCCCAGCCTCGCCAGGTGCAGACAGGCCTCCGCCTTCTCTCTCTGGGCCCGGCTGGCCTCCTCTCCCCACCTACGTCATCCCCGGAGGGGCCTGCCAAGAGACAGCCCCCAGGGCTTCCAGCCGAGGACGTCAAGGGGCCCACCTGGCCAAGTGCTGGCTCCCCAGAGGCTCCTTATTGAGCCCTGGCTGGTTTTGATTGAGATAAGCCCCCACTCGCCCTCCCCCAGCACCTCATCCCTTTACCACTGGAGCCAAGTGCAAGCACTTTCCGGAGCCCTGGCCCACGGCTTGGTGGAAGGGGCTTCCTTCCAGCACCTGGGCCTGGCACGAGGCCCCCGGCCAGATCCTGCTCTCTCTCCCAGCTCCATGCCCCTGGGGCCCCTGGGAGCCTGCTCCCTGCCTTCCCTGGTGCCATGGGGCTCCTCACCACCTGACTGGGCCGAGACTGGCAATCTTAGCCAGCTCCGGAGGCAGCCGGTCCCCCCCACCCGGCCATCTGGCCCTTGAGCCCTTCTGTCTTCTCTGGGCAGCCAGGCAAAAGCAATTTCCTTCCGGAAGACTGCCACTGGCTGGAATCACTGCTCTTCCCTACCCGTCCAAATGCCTGAGCCAGTGTTCAGGGCTGACTGCTCTCCCCGGAGTCTGGGGCCCCCTGTCTCTCTCTGACCCAGAAAGGACCCTGCCAGCTTGGGTCTTTTTACACTTTTTGCCGCCAAAGGGCCTTGGGCCTGAGAGACTTCAGTGGCCGAAGGAAGGTGGGAACCTTGCCATCCAGGCACAAACAACAGAGGGCAGGGGCTGTTCATCTCCTCCCAGAGACGCCTAGAAGGCCAGAGGGGAAACCAAGACAGCTGAAGCAGAGCCAGAGGCAGAGAGAAGCTCGGGCCCGGCCACAGCCCAGCTCACCAGGCTGCACCTAGGATCCACACACACGTAAGTGTGCATGTGTCACAGGAACGAACCATGCAGCATTGATGCCCATGCTCGGATCCCCCAGGCGGGGGTCTCTCGACGCAACCACACGCACTTCCCCATACGGGGCAGGGGGAGGTGCAGAGTGGATCCACTTCTGTTTGGCGGACAGGACACATCCCGCCAGGCCACTGGGGGACCACGCAGTGATACCCAGCACCCGCGCACGTGCCAGGGACGCCAAGGCCTCAGCCCAGGGGCTCATTTACCAGAGAGACAGGAGCCGCTGCCAGGGCCTCCCCCAGATATCCGCTGGGCTGAAAATGCAAAGAACCGAGACTTTGAGACACTCCTGCCTCATCCGGCCCCCCAGTGGGATGCCCGCCAGGCCCCAGTATACCCTTGGCCCGAGGGGGCTCTATGCCAGCCCTAGGCAGGGCCGTACTGGGGGGCTGCCCAGAGAGATGCTCTCCTTGAGGGAGAAGGGGATGGGGGAAACAGAGGAAGAGGAGAGGCGGGAAGAGGGGAGAAAACTCGAATTAGGAAGGGCCTTGACAAAGAGGTCAGGCTCCTGGAGCACGTTCAGGATCAGCGCAACGGCTCCACGTGTCTGCTCCAGCGAGGAGGCCATCTGAGGAGGGTCATGCTCCGAGGTGCCCAGGGGAGGCAGAGCTGAGCCAGGTGGACCCAACCTGAGTCCAGGTGCCCTGCTGCACGCCAGCAGCGTTGTGGGAGGAGTAGGAGCTGGGGAGTGACTCGGGTGGGTGGGGGACTGAGCTCCATGAGGGACGAGTCTGGCTACACCTGGCCTGTCAACACATGGACAGACGTGGCTGTTTCTGAGGCCCTGTCCCAGCAAAGGGGCGGGTGTGTGGCCGTCTGATGGACCTGTCCCTACAGAGCCCAGACAAGCTGGGGATGGCCCCGGCTCTTGGCCCTGCTCCCAGGCCCACCTTGCCCCTGCTTCCACCTGCAGACCAGGGTCAGGGCAGAGCTTGGGGTAAGAAGCCAGCCCTGAGCCCAGGCAATGGGCCTTATCTCTCATTATTTATGATAAGGACGTGCACAGCGGCTGTGTGGCCTCCGGGAGCCGCGTTGTGTGCGCCTCTGCCAAGAAACGTTCGCAGACAAGTGGGGTCAGGCCACAGGGCCTCCTTCTGAGAATTGCTGGGCTTGCGGATTAGTGAGGCAGGATGGAGCCAAGCCCCAGAGGCCCCGAGCGGTTCCCGATGCCGCACAGCCGGCCAACAGGTGTAGCGGCTGCCGAAACACTCTCGGCCAGACCACAGCCTTGCTGTGGGCTCTGCTGACAGGGGACAGGCAAGGGCCAGGCCATCTCGGGGACAGGAAAAGAGTAGGTGGGGGCAGGGTGAGGCGGGCTGCGGCAATTATCTGGTGACCCCAGCTATCCACTGCGGCCGACACACATGCTTTCTTGCTCTGTGACCAGGGTGGGGCCCAGATGTGACACGTACCAGGTGGGAGGCTGTGTGGGGGCATGGGGGCTCACCTGGAAGGGCAGATCCACGGTGCCACTCCCGATCTGGTTCACGTTAGGCAGGGACCCGCCGTAGTACTGGCCACGGCTTGGGCCCAGCTGCAGGTACTGAGACTTCTGGAGCTGGAGCTGCAAAAGAAGCCCGCAGCTACAGCGGGGGCTGGAAGCCCACCCGTGCAAATCATGAAGAGCGCCACCCCAGGGGCCCAGAAAGGAACCGAGCGGTGGGCCAACGGCAGCAGTCGCAGAGGGTGCGGGACCCTTTGACTCTGATACTCAAAGGAGCCAGGTGTCTCTCCACCCAAAATGGCAGAATCAGCTACCCAGGATGCCCCAGGCAGCTCTCCCTAGGTAGGGCAGTGTGCCCTGTGGGCGGGGGGCTGCCTCCATGAACTTGGGGAACCTTGCTGGTTCACTCGCACGATTTGTGAATGAGCAAGAGAGTATTGGGCAGATCTGGAGCCTACAGCCTGTGGAGGAGGCCCCTCACCCACCCAGGGGAGCCATTTCTCATCACAGCCAAAGGCTGCATTCCCGGGGCGCGGGCCAGAGGCTGCGAATTGACACCCGGACACAGGAGAAACTGTCTTTCCAATGGCCTGAATCAGAGGGGCCGTCTCAGAAGCACAGCCCTGGCTTTCAAAGCGCAGGATGTGTGATCCCTCCGGCAGCACACACAGGGCAGGCAGGTCTGCCAGACCCCGCCTGAGTTCTAAGGGGTCCTGCCCAAGCCCCCAGGCTCCATCTGCCTGTCTCGCGGGCCTCACCGGAGCTGGGGCCAGTGGAGGGCCTTCGTCTGGGATGGCCGAATGCCTGCACGGGCCTCTACCCGTCACTCACGTGGGGATCTGTCCCACTGGGCCACACCTCAGAACCAGCAGCCCAGCCCCCTGGCCGGCCGTGGCTGCCTCGGAGTGAAGCTGGGACCTGGCCTCGTCTCCCTTGAACAGCCGATTCCACTTTCCTGGGAATAACAGCAGATGCCCCTGACATGGTCAGTGCCACTCATGGCCCCCAGGACTGAAGGCTGAAGGTCCACGACGCCTGTCACGCCGGCTCTGGGAGACAGACGTCATGTCCGAGGGGTGGTGGCTGGGCATGCAGGGAGGGTGGGCGTCTGCTCCGGCCCCGGCTGGGGCGGTTGCTAGGGTCGACACTGTGTACACAACAAGGCCGGCTCACGTTCCTTCACAAACAGCTCCTGGCAGCGCTCCGTGAGCTGGCTGCCCGCGCCGCCCCGCTCTCCCACGCCGGCCCCTGCTTCCTGGGGGGCCTGGGATACTGGAGAGGGAAGCGAGGCTCAGGAACTGGCCGCCCGCCCAGCAGAGCACCTCACCCAGGTAAACAGCTGTTTCCTGCAAGCTGTGGTGGGGTCAGAAGGGAGAATGACCTTGTTCCATCCTTTGCGGGTGGTTCTTGGGGTCTGCGGGGCCCAGCCCAGGGTCTGTCTCCAATGGCTGGAGACGCTCACCATGAATACCCCGCTGTGTCCCTCTCACCCCACAGTCATGCAAGATGAAACAGGCCAGCCCCCAGCCAGGGGAAGAGGGAGACTAAATACAGGGGGGCCCACTCCCGCCTAGGCACAAGTCATCTCAGACCCAAGACACTCCACATGCTTCCTTGTGTCTGAGCCTTATGGCAGAAGCCTGCATTGCACCCACCTCTCAAGAACCATGTGGCCCCCTTCTTGGCCTTGGTTTCCCCCTCCCTAGTTGTCCAAGAGTGTGTAGGAATGCATGGCATGTGACACAGAAGTGCTTACACTACATGCATTTTTGTCACAGGCTGAGCTGCCAGCTCTGGGACCCTAGCATCCTGTCCAAGCACTCCACAAAGCTGCCATGTTCCAGGCCTCTAGAGAGCCTGGCGTTGGGGATGATCTACAGGACTGGGAACTGACAGGATGCTCTTGACTCACATGCTGCTGCAACACCAGCCCTTCCAGGCCCCACCTCTATCTGAGTCTTTCTTTCCAGCAGCGGCCTCCCCACCCAACTCCCCTTTGCTATAGGACTGTCAGGCTTTGGAGTACAGCCTCTGGGTTTGGAGTAGAAGCTGTGTGGGGCCCTGCTCTTCCTTTGGGGGACCTTGTGCCTGTCCTTGGTTGCATATTGGCTATGTAGAAAAGGCCTAGAGAAGTCTGACCTTTGTCCCCAGCTCCTGGGAGGTGGAAGCCCTCTGAACATCCTGCCTGGCAGGACTATCTTTGTTTGCCTGGGGTCTTGGTCCACACCGGGTGGTCTATGCCGACAGTGTGATTTAGGATCTTGCGCCATGTGGAATCAGCTCGCCTTCTGCGAGGACTAGACGTGGAGGTCACCCATGTGGCAGTCAGCCAGGTCCCTATGAGTCCAGTAAAAACCCTGGACACGGAGGCTCAGGGGAGCACCCGTGGCTGGCAGTACACCATGCGTGTTGTTCACACTTTGGTGCTGGGAAAAGTACAAGCTGTCCACACGACCCCACAGAGAGGGGACGACTGGAAGTTCCATGCATGGAACGCTCCTGGATACCACCCCAGACACCCCTTCCCTCTGCTGACTGTAATCTGTCCTTTCACTCTTAATAAACCGTAACTGTGAGTGTAACAGCTTCCGGTGAATCCTGAGTCCATCCTCCCAGTTGACCTGAGTGTGGTCTTGGGGACCCCCTAACTTTGCAAGAGCTGCCTGCCCTCCTGTGCCTGGCCAGGAACTCCAAGGAGCAGAGTACTGAGGTGAGAAGATGCCAGCCTAGGGCTCTGCCCCAAGGACCTGTTGCCTCAGAGGGTGCAAAGGAAGGAAAAACAGCAGAGTGAAACCATCAGGCAGGACCTGATGAGCTGCTGAATGTTAAAGCTCATGCCTCTTCCTGTTGCCAAGCCAGTCTCTCATGCATCCTTCCACACAGCAGCCCTCACTCCGTGTCCCCACAACGGCACTTGCCCCTGACCTCGCCAAAAGAGCTCTATAAACCCAGCATCCAAGCCAGGGCCTGTCGCTCAGCAGCACCTGCTCATGGAACAAACAATGTATGAACACGTTAGTGAATCAATGAATACCACTGTTCCTGCTCTCAGGGGCTGCCTTTCACAAGCCAGGGAACAGCCCATCTGGAGGCACATAGGGCTTTTCAGAAGGCCAACACAACTCCCCAAACTATTAGAGGCTCAAGGTCAAAATAGGGCTTGGATGCCTTCTTCTCCCCCTACCTCATCCTCATGGCTGTTGGAAAAGGGCAGTGCAGACAGCAAACTGAGGCCCAGACAAGGTTGTCATATGCTGGAGGCCACCTGCTACAATAGGAGACCTGCATCTCCCAGGGTTCCTCCCTGCTTATGGCCTGTGGGTCAGATAGCCGAGGGTCTGAGTCCAGGCTCCCCGATTATGAGTGGACCCCATTCCAGATATAGAGAGCCTGGGCTGAGGGTGTGTGGGTACCCCATTACCCATGCTTTTGCCATAACCTGACCTCTGCTCTCCCCATTCCTTGGTCCCAAAGCACCCTGAGTTTGTACACCCCCAGGGCCTTGGCCTGTGATGGCCCCCCTTCCATGCCCATCCCACAGGGCCTCCCTGACACCCCACTCAAGGAGCAGTCCCCCCTCCCCCCACCCCAGTCACTATCATATCAGCCTCTGGTTTTTTAAGTTTATTTTGAGACAGACAGAGTGCAAGTGAGGGTATGTGGGGAGGGAGGGGGGAGAGAGACAGAGAGAGACAGAGAGACAGAGAATCGCAAGCAGGCTCCATGCTGCCAGCACAGAGCCCAACATGGAGCTTGAACCCACGGAACCATGAGATCATGATGTAAGTCTAAATCAAGAATCGGACACTTAACTGAGCCACCCAGGTGCCCCTGTTTTTGTTGTTTTTAATAAAGTTTTCATTGTAGAAGTTTTAGGTTTACAGAAAACCTGCAAAGATGGTACACAGTTCCCCAACATCCCTCACCCAGCTTTCCCTAAAAGCCATCCTCCTGCCTTACTGGGGCAAAATTAAGAAAGTGACAGTGGGGCAGCACCCCTGGATGACCCAGACCCCACTCATGTAAAGCCTCCCAATTCGTCTAATAGTGTTTGCTGTATTGGAAATGCCCTTGACCCTGTCCACCACTCCCTCTGGTCTCCACCAGACAGCAGGTGCCCAAGACTCATGGTCTGCTGGTCACACTGTGTCCAGTGCCAGGCTTCTGTGTAGTCATGCTGGACCTCCAGTAAGTACTGCCACATGTCTGCCTCACCTCCCACCATCACTGGTCCTTCCAGAACAATATTCCAAGTCCAGGCCTCTCAAACCCTCTTGCTCTCAGGTTTGACCCAACTGACCAAGCAGCATCAGGCCCTGGGGTCAGAGGTATCTCAGGGCTGAGGCCAGCAGGGCCACGATGGACGGCCAGGAAGCACAGTGCAGACCTCGGCTACCTTGTGCTCAGCATCTTCCCACTCCAAGCACTTCAGATGGCACCCCAGGGGTCCCTGAGCCCCCCTCATGGGCACAGAGCCCTTCCCAAGTCTCAGCACACTTGCTATCACACGGGTCCTACCTTCCGTGTCCCGGGGCTACCATAACAACTGACCACAAACAAGGTGGCTTGAAACAGGGTAGCTTAAAACAATAGGAACTTACCCTCTCACAGTTTAGGGGGTAGAAGTGCAAAGTCAAGGGGTGGGCAGGGTTGGTTTCTTCTTGAGGCTCTAAGGGAGAGTCTGTCCCAGGCCCTGGTGGCTCTGTTGTTCCTGTGCTTGTGGCCACACATTCCTTCGGTCTCTGCCTTTGTCCCCATGTGGCCTCCCCCTGTGTCTGCCTCAAATCTCCCTCTCCTTTCTCTAACATCTGTCACCAGATTCAGGCCCCACCCTAATCAAGAATGATCTCGGGGTGCCTGGGTGACTCATTCGGTTAAGTGTTGGACTCTTGACTTTGGCTCAGGTCATGATCTCATGGTCATGGGATCGAGCCCCACATCTGGCTCTGCCCTGACAGCGTAGAGCCTGCTTGGGATTCTCTCTCTCCCTCTCTGCCCCTCCCCTGCTTGCTTGCATGCCCCCCCCCCAAAAAATAAATAAATAAATAAACATTAAAAAAAATGATTTCATTTTGAGTCCCTTAATTGCATCTGCAAAGACCCTCCTACCAATAAGGTCACATTCCCAGGTTCTGGGATAAACACACAGACACACCTTTTGGGGGGACGCAATTCAGCCCTAAGACAAGTCCTCCGAGGGGAGCACCAGCACACTCCACTTTCCGGATGTGAAAAGTGAGGCTTGGCAGGCAACGGGACTGTCCGAGGTCACCCAGCTTGGAGGCGACTGAGGAGGGCACAGACTCTACTCCTGGAACTTAACCCCTGCATGACCCTGCAGACCAGCAGGTGGCTGGCACCACGGAGTGTCAGAGGCCACGTGGCATCGTGGATGAGAGCACATCAGCTCCTCGAAGCTTCCAGTCAGAGCATGAATCGCAAGTCCACACACTGACTCCGTCAAGGTGGGATCCAGCGCAAACTTCTCTGTAAAAAGCCCCTTTGGGTCCTGCCTCAGCCCAGGGCCCCTCGTTTCCAGGCAGGGCACCCCCACCTCCTGATACAGCCCGGGCCTGGGACACCTCACTCCACTAGCCCACACAAAGTCCTCTCCCCTCTCTCCCACACTGACACCCATTCCCTGTGCAGAGCCCTATGTAAATGGTGGCTTCTCCAGCCTCTCCCAGCCCCATCTTGCTGATCCTCGGGCACCGCGCACATCCCCCACCTCTGTCCATGCCCACACCCCTGCTGGACGCCTCCCCTCAACCCTGGCAGAGTGGAAGCCACAAAGCTGGGGAACGGGGGCGGCCAGGAGCCCTGGGAAGGTGTGCCATGACAAACACAGACACTTCTCCAGGGCAGCCCCCAGGCCTCCAGGGCCCTGCAGATGATGCAGATGCACCCCTACCTGCCAGCCCCTCCCGTCCTCTCTAGATGAAGCTGGCCTTGGCTCCCCCCACCCACCACCCCTCCCAGCAATTGCCATGGCAACAGGCTGGCCTTCTAATGAGATTAAGGGGAGCGGGCATGCTGAAGGCTGAGCTCTGTCCTCCTGCAAAGCCAAGCAGGCTTGGGGGCCATACTGCCGAGGGCCAGGGAGGAGCTGTGTGCTCTGAGCAGACCTTAGTTTCGCCCTCTCACCAAAAAAAGGCCGGCACAGTCTGGCCCTCTGCTCGCCACCAGCCAAGTAGGACGATGCCTCAGGCTGTTTGCAGTGGCACTTCCTCCTCCACTGGGTCAGCCCAACACTACGCACCTCCGCTCCACCTCCACGGGATCACCTCCTCCACAGTTCACTGTCCAAAACCTCCTGATCGAGCACTGCCTGTCTCCTCTCGTCAGACCGTGGTATCCACATGAGGAACCTGCTGTCTGGATGAACATGTGAGTATAGAAACAGTTGGTGGATGCACTCAGAGTCCCAGGCAGGGATGATTTTTCTCCTGCATCCACACGGGGAGTACCTGCCCCCTCTCAGGGAAACTGAGGCCCAAGGGAGAAGGGCCAGCTGCCCAAGTGCGCAGGCAAGGAACCACCCACGCGAGGAAGGTAGCGAGTGAATGCCTTCTTGAGTGCAAGACACTTCGGGGACCAGAGCACAGAGCAAGACCCCAGGAGGTACACGCACCTGGCCCAAAGTCCTGCACCTCAATCCTCCCCTGGTGGAGCCTTCCGAAGGCTGCCAATAGCAGAAAGGCCCCTGAATGGGCCACCTGTAGGGGATGCTCCCTGAGACGAAGGGACCAGAGTTTTGGCAGGTTCTCCCAGCAGCCATGGTGGCATGCGGACGGAGCCCCCGAGAACCCCTGAAGGGATGTGATTCTGAGTCACGTGGAGCTGCCAGTGGGTTTTCTGGGGTCATGGCTCCCTGACACGTGTGCATACCCCAGTCTGTGTGGCTACGTCCCTCCAGGTTCCTTCCAAAGCCTGACCCCAAGAGGCTCCCCAGTCTCAGCTCAGGCACGAGGCAGTGAATTTGGGGAGGGCAGACAGCCCCTCCCAGGCTCCACTCATCAACGTGGGCCCCGACGCTGCACAGATGATTTCAAGTGACGTGTGCTGTGGACACCTCATTGAGGCCACAGAGGATGGACTCCAAACACCCCAGGCAGAGTCACCCCGGGGAAAGAAGAACCAAGGGCCGCTCGCTCCAACCAAGGATTCTCAGCCCCTGCCCTGTGGCCACTGAGAGACCAGCAGTGTGACCACTCATGTCACATGTCCATGGGACACACCATCTCTCCCACGGCTCCCCATGCCTCCCCAGCCCTCTCTGGAAAGGACTGGAAACCTGGGGTTCTGAGGGAGACAGCTGTGCACGCACAGGTGCCAAACCAAGAAGGCCCACGACTGCTTTTTCTGTCTTCCTGAACTTTTTTATCGAAGTCAAATTAATATAACGTAAAATAAACCATTTTAACATGTACGATTCAGTGGCACACAGTTATACGTTACACATGAGGTCATACGCAACCATCACCTCCATCTAGGTCCAGAACACTTCCATCACCCCGAAAGGAGGCTCCATCCCGTTGCCTGTCATTCCCTCTCCTCCTCTCCCTCCCCCACCCCGTGGCAACCACCAACCTGCCTTCAGTCTCTATGGACTTGCCTGTTCTGGACGTTTCACATAAGTGGAATCACATAACGTGGCTTTTTGTGACTGGCTTCTTTCACTTAACACAATGTTTTTTTTGTTTTTGTTTTTGTTTTTTAAAAAATAATCTCATGCCCAACGTGGGGCTCAAACTCATAACCCCAAGATCAAGAGTCACTCACTCCGCTGGCTGAGCCAGCCAGACGCCCTCACTCAGCCCAGTGTTTCTAAGGTTTATCCGTGTTGTAGCACGTGTCAGTGCTCCGTTCATTTTTGTGGCCGAGTTATAGTCCATGATACAGATGGACCCCATTCCGTCCACCAGTTCAGCTGTTGAAGGACACTTGGGTCATTTCTGCCCTTTGGTGATTGTTGACTGGTGCTGCTGCGAACTGAACAGGTGAGTACGAGCGTCTATTTGAATCCCTGTATTCAAGTCTCCAGGTATATACCTAGGAGTGGAGTGCCCGGGTCACATGGTAATTCTGTATCTATCTCGTTCAGGAACTGCCAGACTTGTCCACTGCACCATTTTACATTCCCACCAGTAGTGGTCAAGACTTCCATTTCTCCACATCCTCACCCACACTTGGTTTCTGCCACCTGATGAGTGTGAGGTGGTCTTTTGCAGTGGTTTTGATTTGCATTTCCCCGATGACTAATGGTGTGAACTTTGCATGCACTTACTGGCCATCTGTGTATCACCTTTGCAGAAATGTCTATTTGAGTCTTTTGCCCATTTTAAAACCGGGCTGTTGGGGTGCCTGGGTGGCTCAGTCAGTTAAGCATCCGACTCTTGATCTTGGCTCAGGTCATGATCTCAAGACTCATGGGTTCGAGCCCAGTGCCAGGCTCTGCGCTGACAGTGTGGAGCCTGCTTGGGATTCTCTCTCTCTCTCTCTCTGCCCCTCCCTCGCTCATGTTCTATCTCTCTCAAAGTAAATAAATAAGCATTAAACAAAACAAAACAAAACAAAACAAAACAAAACAAAACTAGGCTGTCTTTTTCTTGTTGAGTTCCAAGAGTTCTATATGTATCCTGGATATTAATCTCTCATTGGCTACGTGGTTTGCAAATATTTCCTCCCATTCTGTGGGTTGTCTTGTTACTTTCCTCGTGGTCTTCTGACACACAAACATTTTTAATGTTGAGAGAATCCAATTGGTCTATTTTTCTTTTGTGGCTTATACTTTCAGTGTCCTGTCTAAAAACCCATCACCTTATCCAGGTCCGGGACTATATACACCTATGCTCCCTTCTAGGAGTTTTAGAGATTCAGTTCTTACGTTTAGGTCTTTGGTACGCTGAGAGTTAATTCCCGTGTAAGTCTGCTGCTGCCCCACTCTCACCCACTGCCGGCCGAGAGGGCTCTGCAGCAGCGAGGAGCGCCAGGCTGGCCCCGCGGAAGCGTGCTGGTACGCTGGAGTTGCTCATCAAACGTCTGCTGGGCGCGGGAGGGAATGCTGAATGAATGAGGGAATGAATGAAAGCGTCACAGGCGTGTGGCCGAGCGTGGATTCCAGGCTGAGTCACCCCTGCCCCCGGCCCCCTGGCCGACTGAGACACTCCCCAGCTGCCTCCTCACTCGTTCCCAAAGTGTAAATACAGACCCAGATACACAAACACCGAGTGCGCCTCGGAATGCCTTTAATCAGGCTCTGTTGCCGCTGCCAAATTCCCAACCCTGGCTGAATCAGAGGGTCCTCTGTGAGCACGTCTTGTTTCCCTTGTTGGTGGCGGTTGTTGAGCACAGACGTTCCGGCTGGGATGTGTGAAGGGTCTCCCGGGGCCTGCGTGCAGCACAGCTGGCTCACGGGGGCCTCTTTCCCTGTGAAGGAGACCCCGGCCCTGCCAGCCGGCCGCGAGCCAGACCTGGGTGGGGACTTGCAACCGCTCTGAGACGGGGAGACACGGCTTCACCTCCATTTTGCAAGTGGGGGAACTGAAACACTGAAGGAAGCACAACGGGCCTGTCCCGAGGTCACCCAGCGAGAGGAAGGGGACTCGGTTACAAGCCGGGGTCTTTCTCCCGCAAATCTCAACCTCCCACGGGCAGCCCGCAAGGCCCTCCCCTGCTTTCTGCCCCCGGACCCTTGCACCCAATTCATTCTTTTCTGGAACCTTCCATGGAGCTCCTTCTCATCATTTAGGTTTCAGCCCAAATATCGTTTCCCCCAAGAAGCTCTCCTTGACCCCCTACTTCTAAAATAACCCTCTGTATTAACTCTGACCACCATCACTAAATACCACAGACTGGGCAGCTTAAACAACAGACACTTATTTCTCCCAGTTCTGGAGGCCAGGAGTCCGAGATCAGGGTGCCGTCTCTGTGAGAGCCCTCTTGCTGGCTTGCAGAAGGCCCCCTTCTCCCCTTCTCCCTGTGTCCTCACGCGGCCTTTCCCTGTGGTGCGTGTGGGTGGAGAGAACTCTCTCTTCCGCTTCTCATAAGGACGCCTGTCCTATTAGATCAGGACCCCACACTTATGACCCCAGTTCACCTTAGTCACTTCCTCCTTGCAGACCCCATCTCCACACACAGTCACACTGGAGATGAGGGCTTCTAATAAATGTGAATTTAGGGGACACAATTCAGTCCACAGCACCCTCTCATGGATATGTTGCCTGCCTGTGTCTGTCCGGCGGGCCGGCTTGCCCAGACAGCTGGGGTCCTGCTTGTCAGGTCTCTGTGGGCACCTCAGGGATGAGTGCCTACCTCCAGGAAGTGACCGGGGAGACCTATTATCTGGAACTGGAAAACTCAGCCTGAGTCCTCTGGGAACACCACCCACAGCCAGTCAGTCCCAGGCAAAGCCCAGGGGCCCCAGGAATGACCCAGCAGGAGCCCCAAGGGTCCCGGGTGGGGGGGGCCTGTGGGGAGAAACCTTCTCGGGGCCTGGCCCTGGAGAGCCCAAGAGTCAGTGAGATGAGGGTGACAAGCAGTGCGTGCCCCTCCAGGGCTACAGGGCTACCAAGACACGATGGGTGGAAAGTCGGGGCACCATTTCCAGAATCAGTTGCCCAAATACAAAATAATGCACCTGCTCACCAGGGTCGCAGGCTGGCAGATGGACGACAGTGCTGGACAGCATCTCAGGCGGCTACAAGGGAATGTGACAAAGCAGGAACAGCCCAAGGTGAATCAGCTCAGCCCCTGTACTGGGCTGACCAGTGGCCCCCAAAATTCACACCCACCTGGAACCTCAGAGTGTGATCTTGTTTGGAAATAGTTTTTGCAAATGTAATCAGGTAAGACTAAGACTCTTGAGATAAGGACACCCTGGATTTAAGGAGGTCCTTAAATCATACTACTGGTGCCCTTATAAGAGGAGGTCACAGAGGGGCACCTGGCTGGCTCAGTCGGTAGAGCGTGCGACTCTTGATCGCGGGGTGGTGAGTTCAAGCCCCACATTGTGTGTGGAAATTAGTTTTTCAAAAAGTCTTGAAAAAAGAAGAGGACACAGAAACAGGGAAAAGGCCATATGAGGATGGAGGTGGAGAGTGGGGTGATACAGCCACAGGCCCAGGAACCCCAAGGATTGCTGCAGCCACCAGAAGCTGGAGAGAGGCCTGGGACAGATTCCCCTCCAGGGTCCCCAGGAGGATCCAACCCTGCCCACGCCTTGATCTTGACTTCTAGACTCCAGAACCGTGAGAGAATAAACTTCTGTCGTTTGAAACTTCCCAGTTTATGGTTCTTTGCTATGGCAGCCCCAGAAAACTAACCCACTGGGGCTCCGGGGGAGGCAGGGCCAATCAGAGCCAAGCCCACGGCAGGTAAGGACCCTAAAATTAAACAGTTGGGGAGGGCTGACCATGGGGACCCTCAAAGAACAAGCTAGTAAGGGTCCGGGTAGAGGGAACAGCAGGGGCAGAAGTGGAGGCCCAGGGAGAGAGGGACAAAAGACAAGGTCAGGTCAGCTCTGGGAGGAAGTCACTGCGGAGGGGCAGGGAGGGTGACACTGGAGCCCAGACCAGGACAGCACAAGGGATGGTGAATGCCCGGCTGGCGGCTCGGGGGCTGATGATACCACAGTGGGCTCACCAGGCAGGGGTGGCTCACCACAGTGGCAGCTGCAGAAGGGCCCATCCCCAAGACACAGCTCCCTGTCGGCTCGTGGGAGCACTCATCGTGACCTCACACCAACCCCACACCCCCTAGATCCTAGGGGTCGCACCACGTGGAGCAACTGACCAATACCAGAGCTCAGCCCTGGCTACACATGCCTCCCTCTGGCCTGTGTCTGGGCACCACGTCCTACGGGGCTGGGGTGGGATCCAGCGAGCAGGGCCCGGGCAGCACAACTTGCCCCCCGCCGCAGCCCCTCACCCACATACCAACTGCAGGGCTGCGGCACATCAGTGTCGGACCCACAGGGGGCAAGGCACAGCAGGCCGGGAGGCTCCAGTGCCACTCACCCACCTCTGCCTTGTACGAGGCCAGGCAGGCCCAGGGGAGGCGTGAGGGCCCCAAGTGGGAGACGGGGTGGTACTTTGCGGGGTCCACACACGGCCCAAAAGCAAAGCCCAGTGCGGCCAGCAGAGCCAACTGCACGTGCAGGCTGCTTGCTGCCGTCATCTGGTGGAGGCCATGGATGACCCCGGACTGCTGAGGTGGCTTTTTACATTTCAGATTATCTGTTCCCCCTGGTTCCACGTCATGGTGTCCACGGGAGAGGAGGCCGACTGCCCCACAGGGGACAGGATGACCAGCACATGAGAGCCACCCCACACCCCATCTGTCTGAGCGCCAGGTTCCCACAGCACAACGGCGCATGCTCATTGTTGGCCAGCATCTCCGGAGAGAGGCGGCCGACCCTGGCACACATCAAGGCCCCGTCCAAAGGGCCAACAGCAGCTGGCTTCACCTGTGACTTCTGGAAGCTCTCCCGGCCTCCCAGGGCCTGCCCAGCCCTGGCCCAGCAAGAGGCTCCGGGGAGGTCACAGGGCTAGAGGGCTCATGGCCAGAGGGGCCTCGAGAATGAGGCAAACACAATCAAGTCAACTTCTAAAGAAGATCAGGCTTAAATAAGTTACTTGGAGCTGCCAGTTATGACTACGTTCTACTGTTACTTGCTTTCTGGTGCTGATAAGATCTAGATCTCTGATATTTTTAAGTCCAAACCGCTTGGACACTGCAGCTCTTTCCGGGTTTTGCTTACCTACAATTCATTCTGTACAGCTAATTAAGCTGAAGAAGCCTGGGAATAAAGTTTCGAACAAGGTTAATAAAGTTCCTTGCCTAATAACAGAGGGGCGGGGGGGAGAGAGAGGGGTGTCAGGACAATGTGGGTGGCAGGGCACCGGGGGAGGGGGTGCTTCTCCAAGAGCAGAAACCCTGACCCCAGAGGCTCTCTCCATCCACCCCCACTCTTGGACACTGTACAAGTTTTCTGGGGCTGCCATAATAAATGACCACAAACCAAAGAGCTTAAAACAACAGGAATTTATTCCCGCACCATTCCAGAGGCCAGATGACTGAAATCAAGGTGTGGGAAGGATTGGATCCTTCTGGAGGCTCTGACGGAGAATCCGCCCCAGGCCTCTTTCATCTGGCTGCTGGTGGCTGCCGGCAGCCCACGGTGTTCCTGGGCTTATAGACACGCCAGTCCAATCCTGACCTCTATCTTCACATGGCCTTCTGCCTGTGTGTCCCTGTTTTGTCTTCTTGTAAGGACACCAGTCTCTGGATTTAGGGCCCATCCTACTCCAGGAGGACCTCATGCTGACTTGATGACATCTGAAAGATCCTATCTCCATAAAGGTCTCATTCACAGGTTCCGGCTGGACATAAATCGGGGGGGGTGGGGAGGGTACCCACAGAGGTCCCATGCTAAGAACCTCCCACAATGGCCACACCTTAAACCTCAAGCCCCAGTCTTTCTCCCATAGCCCTTGGGCCCCCCCAGGTGGCACTGTCCCCTCCTGAGTCTCCGTTTCTCCCACTGTCACCTGAGAGCTGAGGGGTGAAGCCAGGTGGCACATGGATCCACCCAGCACACATCAGCCACAGCAGAAACAACTGGGGTCTTGACAGGCAGGTGGTCAGCAGCATCTGCGCAGTCATTTGGCAGGGTCTGTATGGAGCCTGAACAACGTTCCTGCCCTCTGACCCAGTAATCCCACTTCTGGGAAGCTCTCCTGAGGGAGATCGTCCAAATAACAGATTTATGCGCAAAGATGTTCCTGCATCATCAGTCGTCAGAGCAAGGAGCTAAACTGTGCTGCAGGATCAGGCCAAGCCAGGGCGTAGCCTCTACTCTGGAGAAGTGCAGAGGACACGCACCCCCGAGCTGGAGATGGATGGCAGGGAAAGCGCCCTCTGCTGAGATCAGTCCACGCGGGCACAGGCAAACCTAGGATAAGGCTGGGCCGCCCCCATCCCAGGACATCCCCTAGTGGGGCCGGACACTGAAGTACAGGGGGCAAGGCGGGAGAGCAGGGTAGCCAGCAGCCCCATAAATGCCCCCTGTAACAGGAAAGGAATTCTCCAGAACAAAAGAAGGGCCGTGGAGAACCATATAACAGGGGTGACAGAGGCACTTGAGTTCAAAGTGGGGCCCAACACTCCATGTTATCCCCCCAGGACAGAGACTGACAACAAACCCAAAAATAAGCCATTGCAATGATCTGGACAGTGAGGGGTCCTGTGAGAATGGAGAAGGCTCCCTAGAGACCATGGGGAGGGACACGCCAGTTGGATGGAGCTGGGAAGGCGGTACTTGGGGTGCAGAGGCCCCACAGAGTTTAGAGAGGAAGTTCTCCCTACTCAGGCTGAGGGGCCTAGGGAGTGGTGGGTGATCTCACATATGGACAACTGCTCACAGACATCTGCCTGGCGTAGTCAGGACAGAGGGGCACCCCACGCTCTGGGTAGCCCTCTCCCCAAAAAGGGCACAGATATCATGGGATGAAGAAATCTTCCTGTGTTGTGTGGGGGGCACTCAACCAATGACAAGTGTCCTTATACGAGACACACAGGGACGAGGCCATGTGGAGATGGAAGTAGAGACTGGGGTCACATGTCACAAGCCAAGGAACACCACAGCCCCCAGGAGCTGGAGAGGCCAGGAAGGACCCTCCCCTAGAGCCTTCAGAGACAGCAGGGCCCTGCTGACACCCTGACTTCAGGTTTCTGGCCTCCAGAACGGTGGGAGAATAAACTCCTGCTGTTTTAAGCCCCAACATCCCCACCCCTCCCTCCCCCCCACCCCCACTCGGGTCTCTGGTCCTTGTCACAGCAAGCCCAGGACGTGCAAACCACGGCTCCCCTGAGCCAGGACAGATGCCACCATCTCCCCTTCCCAGGGGAAGCTGAGGCCAAGTGAGCGGTCTCTGAACCCCAACCTCATACCAGGAAACCCACTCTCCCCACCCTCCCCGCCCCAAGCACAGAGAGCACCTCATTACCTCTTTCTTTTCATGTGAAAATGAAATTGAATTCCAGCAAGCACAAAAAACAACATACCTCCACCCCAGCCCAAGACCTAACAGCTGTCACTACCTCGTCATCTCAGACGCTCCTCCTGCAAAGTGGTGGACGAGGGGGCCCTGAGAATGCCGCCAGAGGCCTGTCTGTGCTTCCCTCCAGGTGATGCTGGATGTCATTACTGTTGATGCACTGACTCACGTCCTGCCTTCCAGGGGTTCTGAGGGGATGGCGGCCAGGTGGCAACCCTCTCACTCCATCTGGGCCCGCATCCTTCCTCCTCAGGAGCCCCTCTGACCATCCAGAGCTCACAGCTCTTTTAGGCATCCCCAACTCCAAAGGACCCTAAGGCAGGAAACACCAAACAGATAAGCACATGCCCCAGGGTTCCCCACAAGGTCCTCTGTGCAGCCGGCACCAAGCCTATTGCTGGGAACGCTGCCCTGCACCTGCCACATCACAAACATCGGGCACTTTAAACTGCAGTGTGGTGGCGCTACACGTCCCCAGGGGCCAGACAGCCCCACAGCTGGGTAGAGCTCTACACTTGCTGGCCTTGGTAGGATGGACGCCTGCCCTTCCCAGGGCCTCTTGCATCCATTCCTGGCTCACAGGGGCTCCTCAGGCAGGAGGACTGGGGCAGACAGGGATAGATGTGGGGAGACTGAACGTCAGAACGAAACCAACGTATAAACTGTAGAACCATTCGTAACTGCCCAAAGGCAGAAGCAACCCAACAACGAAGGGGTAAATAAAACATGGTCCATCCATACAGTGGAGTATCACTCGGCCATAAAAAGGAAGGAAGCACTGACTCACGTTACAACACGGGTAAGCCTCAAAAACATCGTGCCGAGTGAAAGAAGCCAGACACAAAAGGCCACGCGGTGTATGATTCATTTATATGAAATGTCCAGAACAGGCAAATCCGTAGGGACAGAAAGTAGATTAGTGGGTGCCAGGGGCTAAGAGCGAAGAGGTAGGGGGAGCGGGGAGTGACTACTAATGGTGACGGGGTTTCCTTTTGGAGTGAAGAAAATCTGTGACTAGCCAGACATGGCTACGACACCATCGTGAATATACTAAATGCCACTGAACTGTTCACTTCAAAATGGTGCATTTTATCTCGGTTTAAACACTGGTGGCTCTTGGCCATCCTTGGTGTTTCTTGGCTTGTGGCTGCATCACTGTAATCTCTGCCTCTGTCCTCATGTGGCCTTCTTAGAAGGACACAAGTCACTGGATTCAGGGCCCACCCTACTCCAGATGATCTCATCTCCAGATACTCAACTTAGTCACATCCTCAAAGACCTTTTTTCCATCACATATTCTAGGGGTTAGAACCTGGACATATGTTTGGGGGACACCATGCAACCTCCTCCACCGGGGTTGCTGTAAGGCTGTTGGGGAAGGGGGTGCCGAGCAGACACATGGCCCGTGTCTGTGGAGCACAGCCCAGTTCGTAATCACTTGGCCTCAGTTTCCCCAGCTGCAACATGGGGCCGGGAGTGCCTCCCTGGCAAGATGGTGGGGTAGTCAGTAGGATTCTCACACAAGAAGTGTCACACGGTGCCTGGGACATGGAAAGCCTATGCACAGACACCAGGGGCCCGCCGTGCACGTCCACAAAACCCACAGCTCTGCACCCAAACACTAGAGACCCCCACCCACCTTCAGCAGAGCCCCTGGCCTCACCGTGACCCAGGTACACTCGTGTGCTTGAATGTAAGGTGGGGTACGTCACTGCACCTCTAGGGGAGCTGGAGCCTCACTGATGGCCAAGGGACCTGCCTGGCAGAGGGTCTGCAGTGGGCTGAACGGTGTCATCCCAAAATATGCGTCCACCTCCTAACCCCTGTACACCTGGGAATGTGACCTTATTTGGAGATGTCTTTGAAGAGGACGTTAAGACAAGATCACGTAGGAGTCGAGTGGGCCCTAATCCCATCACTGACTGGTGTCTGTAGAAGAGGAGGAGAGGCTGACACAGACACACGGACACACAAGGAGAAGACCATTTGGAGGCGGAGGCAGAGGCAGAGATTGTGGTGGAGCAGCCACAAGCCGAGGAACGCCAGAGCTCCCGGAAGCTGCAAGAGGCAAGGAAGGGCCTTCCCCGAGGGAACCTTCAGAGGGAGTGTGGCCCTGCCAACACCTTCATTTGGGACCTCTGGCCTCCAGAACTGTGAGAGAATACGCTTGTGTGGTTTAAGCCCCCCGCTTTGTGGTTATTTGTTACGGTGGCCCCAGGACACTAAGATGGGCACAAGACCCTACCCATGCACGCGTAGAGAAAACTCTGAAACGTGTCATTTCTCCGCCCTGACTCTGAATACTCCCCTCGGTGTAGGCAGCCCCTGCAGCGGGCGAGCACACGTCTCTACCTGTAGCCGAGGGAACAGACCCCTTGCAGCCTGATGCTGAATCTCGCCACCAACTGGGTAACACAAATCACCAGCCGGAATGCCCTCAGCTCAGGCAGGGAGCCGGACAGGGACACCTGCCTCCGTAACAGGTCCTGCATCCCACCTTGAAAACCTCAGGCTGAGTTTCTGACAGGGGCCCGACGTGCCTCAGGGGAGTGGGGTCCCAGACTCGGCAAGGAAGTCAGCATTTCTCTTGCCAGGGGGTCAGAGCCCGCGGGCCTCCGGTATCACAGGTGCCACAGGGCGGTCTGCCAGCAGCTGCCTTGGGCTGATGGCAAACAAATGCCTTTCGAAAATGGCATCCACATGCTGACACATGGCCTTGCTCGGGTTCTGGGTTGAAACCACCTCTTGCGAGCAGCTCCTTCAATGCTGCCTCCCCCCAGGATGGCTGGCAGGGGCCCCGGGAAGATAAGACAAAAGCGAGATGCCCTCATTACCATGGGCCCAAAATAGCTTTATGCTCCATTTTTTAGACATAGCACAACTATGGAGTTACATAATAACAATGAGAGCCATTTTGTGGTCCAGACCCACTCTGTGCCCCTTGGGTGCCTGCCCTGAGCCCCCCAAGCCCCCACATATCCTGGGCAGCAACTGCTCCAGGCATGGGGACAGGGCAGGGTTGGCCCCTTCACTGCCTCACTGCCCTCAGACCACATGCTCAGCTTGGTGAGATGGGCCCTGCACAGAACCATGTGTGGCCCAGTGGACACTTCCCACAATAGGCCTCACCATGGAGTAACTGTGACCTGTCCAGGGCCATGCCCCCCAGGGAAGAGAAAGCAAAGACAAGGATTCCGAAAGGTGAACACCATGGTCTTATGGGGAAGAGACCACTGGTGGCTCCGGTGGCTGGACAGGTGACATGGCAGAGAGATTGTGAAGACGTCAGGCCACAGGGATAGCCACGACAGTCTGGAGCAAGGCCTGAGTGCTGGACTGGGGAGCTGAGGCCCTGGCAGGGGGACACTGCAGAGTCTCCTCAGACCCCCCTTTCCCTCTCCCCCTTGCCACTTCTGTGAGAAAATCCCAGCAGCTCAACCTCCAGGGCCGTGTGTGACCCTCTCCCTGGTCCCAGTCCGTGTCATCTCACACCAGGACACCCACACAGCCTCCTCCCCAGTTCTCCTGCCCGAAAGCCTTCTCTGCACACGGCTGCCAGGAACCCTTCCTTTCCTTTTCTCGATTAATTACGTTCAAGTCATCTCACCCTCCTGTTTTAAACACACCAGGAGGTTGCCATCCTATTTAAAATAAAACCCGACCCCAGTTTGGAGGTTCTGGAACAAGTTAAACTGAGTTACCACAAGACACGGCAATTCCACTCCTCGGTATACATCACAACAAAATAAAGACTAATGTCTACACCCACACTTCCACACACGTGTTCACAGCAGCCAAAAGATGGAAACAACCCAGGGGTCCATCGATGGAAGAACACGTAAACAAAACACAGTCCATCCGTACAACGGGACGTACTTATTCAGCCATGAAAAGGAACGAAGCTCTGAGACATGCTACGATGTGGATGAACCTCGAAAACAGCGTGCCGAGTGAAAGAAGCCAGTCATAAAAGACCACGTGCTTCATGATCCCATTTATACAAAACATCCAGAACAGGTAAGTTCATAGAGACAGAAAGCAGATGCGTGGCTGCCAGGGGCTGGGGGTGGGGGGTAAGGAGTGACTGCTCAAGGGGACAGGGTATCCTCTGGGGGTCACAGAAATATTTCAGGATGAGATAGTGGTGACGGTTGCACAACACTGTGAATGTACTGTCATTCAGTTGCTCACTTTAAATGGCTAATTTTATGTTATCTGAAACTCACCTCCATGATAAACAGATCATCAATGAAAATCAAACCTGACCCCACCGCCAGGCTGGCTGGGCCATGCCATCCTCTCCCTTGCCCCCTGCCCCACCTCCTGGGTCATCTTCTCGCTCCTGGAGATGGCCAAGTCCCTCTCCCCTCAGGGCCTCTGTCTGTGCCAGCCCCTCCTCCTGCCTGAGCTCCCCCCAGCTCTGGGGATGGCCACATCCCACCCTGGGGTGGCATGCCGAGCCCCCTCCTCCGAGAAGCCTTGCCTCACCCCAAAGCCTCATCTGCTCCCTACCCAGTACGCGGCCCTGACCCGTCCCTTGGGCCCAGGAGGACCGGAGCAGTGTCCACAGCTACCTGGGGTCTAATGGGGGATGCCACCGAAAAGAGGAACACGATGTGTTCAGACACACCCAGGTGCCCAATGCAAACACACACACTTTCGTGTGCACAGCTGCTCACAAATACGTGTGCTCACTCACTCGTGAACATGGACATGTGCGCATTCACGTCCTCCCCCAGGACTGCGTCTCTCACTGTCGCACCCCCAACTGGCTCCCACATCCGCTCTAGCACCAGGCCCAGCTGTCACCTTCTCCCACCTCGATCCACCTGGTCCAAGCCCCACCATCTCTGGCCCCACAAATGTATAAGCCTCCTGCCTGCGTGCCCAAATCAATTCCGCAGCCTCCAGTCCTCTCTGCAGCTGGCAACCAGAGTCTCGCCAAACCGCCAACCTGAGTAGGTAGGTCCTACAGCGCCTCTCCTCACTGGACCTTCTGGTCCTCACTTCCCTAGCAGCCTCTACCAACACACAGGCCCTGCTCCCCACTACGCACCCCTGCCCTAGGCTCCAGAGGAGCTGCATCCCAGCACCACCTCCAACAATGATCCTCAGACCAATGATCTGCGGGACCCACGAGGGTGGGCCACGGCTCACCATGGAGTGAATAATCCTCAGCGTCCCCAAGGCTTCTCCCTGCCTGCAGCCCGACATGGGACCTGGCCCTCAGCATCATTCCCCCTCGGTGCCCCCCCCCCCCCCATCACACAGCTGCACACGTGCCCGGGGTTATGACTGCAAGAATTCAGGTGGCAGTTCCAAAGAGCAGCAAAGGGGAAGCTACAGTAGGAATGAGTATCAACCATGGCAAACCCGACTAAGGAACACGATACGGCGCTGAGCAATGCTGGCTTACTCACTCCTCTACTGAGACAAACCTCAAAACCCAGTCCAACTCAGAGAGACGCCAGCCCTGAGGGTCCATGTGAACACAGGCAAATAGCACTCTAGTCTGGGATACAAAAATACCATGACAAGAGCAAAGGTGCACGGGTATCCTGGAGGGTGTCAGGTGATCGAGGGGGAAGCGGTATCCCCCGTGCTGGGATCAGAGCTTTCACTGAGGTGTTGCCTCATGCACGTATCTTTCTGTTGTGGGTTGAATTATGTACCCCCAAAACGAGACGTCCAAGTCCTAACCACTGTACCTGGAATGTAACTTCGAAAACGGGGTTATTTGCAGATGTGATCAAGTTATGACAAAGCCACGATGGAGTGGGGTGAGCACTAACCCAATGATGGAGGTCCTTATAAGACAGGACAGACATGGGGCGCCTGGGTGGCTCAGTCGGTTAAGACTCCAACTCTCGACTTCGACTCAGGTCATGATCTCACGGTTCATGAGATTGAGCCCCGCGGCAGGCTCTGTGCTGATGGCATGGAGCCTGCTTGGAGTTCCCTCTCCCTCTCTCTCTCTGCCCCTGCCTTGCTCATGCTCTCTCTCTCTCTCTCTCTCTCTCTCTCTCTCTCCAGATTAAACAAATAAACTTAAAAACAAAACAAAACAAAAAACCAAAAAGGATGATAGGACAAAAAGGAAGGCGGAAACTGGAGAGATGTGGCTACAAGCTGAGGACCCCCAGAGCCACCAGAAGCTGGAAGACACAAGAAGGCTCCCACCTGGAGTTCCCAAAATGAACCGACCGGCCCTGGTGACACCTTACTTTCAGACTACTGGCCTCCAGAATATGAGACAATAAATTCCTGTTTTAAATCACCGGGTTTGTGGTCATTTGCCGCGGCGGCCCCAGGAAACTAATAAACACAGTGCCTGAACTGTCCCTGAACACTCCCAGGGGACCCTCCGCAAGACTGCCCTCAGCCTGTGTGCCCCAGAGCACAGTGGGAGCAGGAGGGGCCCTGCCCTCAAAAGGCACTGAAGGAGGGTAAGGAAGGTGCAGGCAGCAGGCAGCAAGATGTGGCCAGGGGGATGGAGACCCCTGAGGTCATCACCACCTCTCAGAGTTGGGAACGATGCCCCAATCGTGCCATCCTGAAAAGCTGAAAACTCTGCAGAAACCCTTCTGATGAGCGTGGTACAAGCCCACCAGCAGTGACATCTGATCTGTGGATGGAAGGCTGCCTCTGTCTGTTCTCAGAGCATCAGTTTTGCTGCAAACAAATTACCAGGTCCATACCATGAGGCTGCCCAAACTCTACTGAGGGTGCTCCCTAATGTCTGCATGTACACTATACCATCGTCCTAGAGATGGAACCAGTATGACTTCTGGAGCACCCGTGACCCCTTGCTTCAGAAGGTCTGCCTGCGTGAATGGCTTGCCTAGCATCGTGGCCCAGGCTGGAAGCCAGTGGGGAGTCGTGTGGGCCCTGGCGAGCACTTCCACTCCGAGGCCTCTGGGTGGGCCCCAGTGCAAGCAGAGGAAGCCAGCACAGGCCGCCCACAGGAGGCACATGGCTGCTATTTTCAGGGTGGGTTTCCACACTCACAGGCCCTCCCTCTAGGACAAGGAATGGACTGTGTGGGTATGGGGCACAGCTAAGCTGGGGACTCACGGGCAGCCATGGCACAGGCATCCAGGAGCAACCCCTGGGTACACAAAGGGGTTCCCCACTCTGGTCCATGCCCTGGGGCTCTGCCCTGGGCATACTCTGCAACGTCCCTGGGCCTTCGCTTCTTAGCACACGAATGGAATATTCCAGATGCACCAGGGCAGAAATCCCAGCCTTCATCGATTCCTTGGACACTGAACTAAGACTAACCAGCAGCGAGCTTCACAGTTACAGGGCCATGAGCAAATGCCACAAACCTCGACAATGTAAAGTAGTAACACGGCCAATAGAACCAGGAGTGAGTGGGGAGTGGAGGGGAGACCCATAAGTGGGCACAGAACCCCAGCTCCCAAGGAGGGATGCAACCAAGAACACGGAAGAAGTGGTTTACTAAACCAGTCTGCTCTTGGAAGACCCTCAAAAAGTGAAAACACAGAATTACCACATGACCCAGCATTTCCACTCCTAGATATAGACCCAAAAGAACTCAGGCGTCCAAACAAAAACTTACACACACATGTTCGCAGTAGCACTCGTCACCAATTGTCAAAGAGTGGAAACAACCCAAGTGTCCATCCATGGATCAGTGGACAAACAAAACGTAGTTTGGCCATGCAATGGAATATTACTCAGTCATAAAAAAAGAATAATGAAGCCCTGACACAGGCTACAATGTGGACAAACCTCAAAAACATCACACTGAAAGAAGCCAGACACAAAAGGCTGTATGTTGTACAATCCCATTTATGCAAAATATCCAGAACACACAAATCCATACAGGCAGCAAGAGGTTTCCAGGGGCTAGGGAAGGGAGGAGGGATGTGACTGCTAACAGGGACCAGGTTCCTTCTGGGGTGATGGAACTGTTCTGGAACCACAGTGAGGTGGTGGTTGTACAACGCTGTGAATGTACTTAATGCCACTAAATTGGGTCACTAAAAAATGGTGAATGTTATGTTACGTGAATTTTACCACAACAAAAAAATACAAACAAGAAATGGAAAGCATTCTCAACGTCCTGGCTCAGGACAAAGCACACATCAGCGTGAAGGTGAGCAGCAGGCAAGGCCCAGAGTGTCTCATCTCAAGTCTGTGCCTTTGGGACAACAGCATAGGTAGGGAACTGTCACCGAGCACAGTGTCCCTGCCCTCAGAGCAGTATCATCAAACTGGGAAGCCACTATGGCCCTATGCGTGTACCCAGAAGAAGAGCATGGCCTGTCAGAGACCCTCGGCCACGTGGCTTCTTGGCCACCGCACATCCCCTCTGCAGGCGGCCCAGGAATGGGCGGATCCAGGGGTGGCGCGGCCGCCTGTCCACTGCAGCCCAGACAGCCTCGGGGTCCACTGGCCCACATCAGAGCCTGCAACCTGGCAGGCAGGAGCACGGTGGCCGCAGCTGCGGCCTTCCTGAGGTCTGAGAAGCATTTTAAAGAATGTGAACTGGTGGCCAACTTTTAAATTTTTTTTTTTTTTTTGAAATTAACTTAAACATCAGAACTGCTGGCTTCTCCTGAAACACCAGAAGTGCCAACAACTTAGGGCCTGGATTCCTGGCTGGTGAATTTTTATCAGACAGAGCAGGGCCAGGCATAAAGGCACCATGGGTCCCCTCACACCCCACACCCAACCTCAGGCCTCCAAGAGGGTCGGCACAGCCTGAGGTCACCCAGCTGGCCGCAGACCCAGGGCCTCCAAGCCTAGCTCATCCCTGCTGCCCTCACTCCAGCTGCATGGCCTGACCCAAGGCCTGGAGGGAGGAAGCCCCCACCCCACCCTAAGAAGCAGGCCAACTGGGACGGGAAGGTGTGGAGCTAGGATGCTGCATGTGGGCCAAGCAAGGCCCGGAATGCAGGTCTCACCCTGAGCCAAAACCCCAAAGAAATCCACTGTTGCCTGTTCAGCATTTAACCATTAGCAGCCCAGCCCTGAGTGGATGCCAAGAGGCCTGCAAAGCCCTAAGGAGGGGACAGCAATGAAGGCAGAGGGGTCAGCAGCCAGGCCTAGGCATAGGCTTGCTCAAGAGCCAGAGGTTCCTCAAGGGCAGCCCACACTACACCCACACCAAAGCACCCACCTGAGAATAGCTCAACACAGCCCAGGAGCCCAGGCTGCTCACACCGGCTCCTGTCTTTGCCCTCCAGCAGTCCCTGAAAATCCTGCATGTCTGGCCCAGCCATCAGGGCCAGTCCCCTCCAAGGAGGGTCCACAGGGCATTGCCTAGGGCCAGCAGGATGGGAGACCTGGGCAGGCAGTTGGAGACAGAGGGAGCCCATCACCCAAGGGTGCTAGAAAGGAGGCTGGCAGGGGAAGCCAGCAGGCCCATGCTGGCTGGGGATAAGCTCTGCAGGCTCATGAGCTTGCCCCAAGCATAAAGCACAAACAGGTCCTGGTGTGCTCCAGGCAGAGAGACCAGTGGAAAAGAAAGAAGGCTGAGGATTTCCGAGTGAGAAGGCCTGTGTTGAAAACAAGCAGGAAATGGGGGGGGGGGTTGGGGGGGAGCAGGCAGGTGGCCAAGGAGGGGACACTGGAGCTGGGAAGAGGACTCCAGGCAGGAGGCCCAGCGAGTGCAAAGGCCCTGGGGTCAGAATGAGCACGATGGGGGGAGGACCAACATGGAGGGGACAAGGGGGCCAGACCGCCCACCAGTAAGCAAGGAGGTGGGGGGAGGAGGGCTCAGAGCCTTGTGGGACCTCACTGAGTATGATGAGAAGCCACTGCAAAGATTTAAGCCGAAGTGACCTGAACCACCTTCCCCTGCATAGAGTCCTCTGTGCTGGGAGGAGCTGGATTGAGGGGCCAAGTAGGGTAGGCAACATGGGAGTGGGTGGTCCATCCTTGGCCGATGGGGCACAGACCAGATGGGGATGGGACCCCTGACCCCACCGCCTCCCAGGATGGGGCCCAATGAGACATCTGGACAGGTAGTTACTGTCTAGGTACAAGGAAGACTGCCTAGGCAGACAGAACCTGGAGACACTGGTCCCAGAGACTGAGTACTACCAGGTCACACCCCTGGATGTACTTATAGCCACCCCCAAAGGGTCCGAGGACGGTGTCCACAGCCTCTCTGAACACAGCCCCTGCCTAGGACACTCTGTCCCTCTCTCATCCCCCATGCAGGTGCTAGACATCCTTCCTCCTGATGTCTCCCTCCTTCATATCCAGCCCCAACTCAGCCCATGTGGCTAGGAGATAATTATGAAAGGTGCTGCAGCTGTTCTCAGTTCCTGTCACTCTACCTGTCCCCTCAACCAGAGGCTGTGCCCACTGCTGTAGGCTTCCCACTGCCACACTCGGATGAAGTCCATCATGCCTGCAGGAACATGAGGCCAAGCCAGGGGCACTCCCAGCGTCCTGTCCCCTTGGGCTCTACCTTCTCACGCCCACGCACCCCACAACAAGCCTCTGCAGCTGCCGTGCCCCCTACCAGGTGCACCTTCTCCTCCTCCCTGGGCAAACCTCACTCAGGGGACCGCCGTGCTCAATATGGCTGCCCCATGCCCCATCCGGCACCTACTGCTCCAGAAGTGGCTGCCACACCTGAACCTCCAAGCACCAAGCAGGCTCGGAGCAGGTACTGGTCAGACGTTTGTTGACAGGAGGAGCCTCTCCAGCCTGGCACCCGTGGCTGCCCTCATAAGGGACGCCCTCCCTCATCCTGCTGCTCCTCCTCCAGCCTGCCCTGTGATCCCCTCCTAGCTCTTTCGAACATGATTCTGCGTGGATTCAGGCCTCTGCGCCCCTCATGTGTCACCCCATCTGGGGAGGCCCTGAATGCCAAATCAGCCAGCAGCTCACGAGCGCCACCTGCCCCCGCCCTCAGAATGTTCTCCAATGCTGAGGAACCTCCTCTATCCCAGCAGTCCCCACCAACCCTCCCCTCCACACTCCTGCTCCTCCTGGCCCGGGCCAATGGCACCATGGTCTTCCTGTGTCGCAGCCTGTGCCTCCCTCAGGATTCCCACACTCACTGGCCTGGCAGGCACCTCTCAGCTCCTGAGCCCCCTAGGACCCTATGCCTTCCAAAGCCGGTCTCTTGCTCCCCCTGACCAATCTTTTCTCAAGCTCTGCCTAAGACTCAAAGCTAATCTTGGGTCTGCCCCTCCCTACCCCATCAGCTAATTTCTGGATCATGTCCAAGCTCCCCAGCTTGGCTCTTGGGGCCCTTCCAGATCTGACTCCCACCCCTCTCTCTCTTCTCTCGCCACTCACCCCCTACCCAGATTCACCTTATAGAACAGTCATGCCCCTGACAATCCCCCTCCAAGCTTCTGTGCCTCCATACATGTCATTCCTCCTCTTCCCAAAGACCCTTCCCCTCTCTACCTCCCTCCTGTCCCACCACAGAGCTCTCCTCTTCCAGGCAGCCCTCCCAGCTTGGCCCCACCGTCCTGTAGCCTCTTCTCTCCTCTAAGTTGGTAGCCTCTGCAGGGCAGTCAGCAGACACAACTTCCTACATAGAGCACCAACTGCACACAGGTATAGTCCTAAGGGCTATCCATGCACTGACACAGATGACCCCCTCCACAAGTGCACCTGAGGAGTCACGATGGGGAATCTGACAGGACCCGGGTATATGCGTGCCCAGGGTCACACAGCTGGGAGGAGGACAGCAGGACTTCATGTGGTTAAGAGGCAATACTGCCCAAAGTAATCTAGAGTCAATGCAACCCCTATCAAAATCCCAACAACGATTTTTGCAGAAAGAGAAAAATCTACCATAAAATTCATATGGATCTCAAAGGACCCTGAATAGCCAAGACAACCTTTAAAAAAAAAAAAAAAGAAAGTTGGCCGACTTACACTTCCTGACTTCTAAACTTACTACAAAGCTACAGTGATAAAGACAGTGTGGTACTGGCATAAAGACAGACATAGAAACCAACGGCATAGAAAGCCCCGAAATAAACTCTCACATACATGGTCAAATGATTTTTGACAAGGGAGCCAAGACCATTCAAAAGAGAAAGGACGGTCTTTTCAACAAGCGATGCTGGGAAAACTGGATCTCCATAGGCGATGAACGGAGTTGGACCGACACCTTATTCCATATATAAAAATCGACATGGATCAAAGGCTGAAAGCTAAAACTATAAAACTCAGAAAAAAAAAAAAAAACAGAGGAAAGACTTAATAACATTAGATTTGGCAATGACTTCTTGGCTGTAACACCAAAAGCATACTCCACAAAAGGAAAAATACATAAATTGGACTTTATCAAAATTAAAAACACTTGTGTAACAAAGGACACAATCGACACAGCGAAAAGGCCCCGTTCTCAGGGAACGCGAGAAAACATTTGCAAATCATAAATCGGATAAGGGATTAATATCCAGAACGTCTACAGAACTCCTAAAACTCAACAACAAAAAAACAAATCAAAAACGGGCAAAAGACTTGAATAGACATTTCTCCAGAGAAGATCTACAAATGGCCACAGGCACATAACAAGACGCTCAATGTCACTAGTCATTAGGGAAATGCATATCAAACCACAATGAGATACCACCTCACGCCCATAACGATATAATAGAAAACACTATAAAACAACAAGTGGGGAGGATGTGGAGAAACTGGAACCCTTGAACCCTGCTGGTGAAAATATAAAATGGTGCAAGTGCTGTGGAAAACGGGGCAGTTCCTCAAAAAAAAAATTAAACAGGGAACTGCCATATGATCCAGCAATCCCACTTCCGGCTATATATACCCCGGAAGCAGGGATTTGTTCACCCGTGTTCACAGCAGCCAAAAGGTGGAAGAGACCCAAGTGCCGACCGAAAGATAAGTGAATAAACAAAATGTGACACATACATACAACGAAATATTATTCAGCCTAAAAAAGAAAGGAAATTCTGACACACTGCGACACCGATGCGCCCTATAACACTGAGGACAGCATGCTAAGTGAATTAAGCCCATCACAAAAAGACAAATACTCTGAGTCCACTTATATGAGTGGTCTGATACACAGAGACAGGGAAGTAGAAAAGTAGGAGCCAGGGGCAGGGGGAGAGAGGACGAGGAATTAGTGTTTCATGGGGACAGAGTTTCAGTTTCGCAAGATGAAAAAAGTTCCGGAGATGGGGATGGTAGCACCACAGTGTGAACGTGTTTTATGCCCCTGAACCACACATTTAAGAATAATTGAGATCAGCAGGCCCCTGGGTGGCTCAGCCGGTTAAGCGTCCAACTATTGAGTTTGGCTCAGGTCATGATCTCACAGCTCGTGAGTTCAAGCCCCGCACCAGGCTCTGCACTGACAGTGTGGAGCCTGCTTGGGATTCTCTGTCTCAAAATAAATAAACTGACTTAAAAAATTAAAGTAAGGGGCCCCTGGGTGGCTCAGTCAATTAAACATCCGACCTCAGCTCAGATCATGATCTCACTGCTCATGAGTTTGAGACTCTGCTGACAGTTCACAGCCTGGAGTCCGGAGCCTGCTTCAGATTCTGTCTCTTCTCTTTGCCCCTCCCCCGCGCGTGCTCTGTCTGTCCCCCTCTCTAATATAAATAAACATTAATTTTTTTTAATTAAAATAAAATAACAATTTTTAAGATGATACATTTTATGTATGTTTTAGCACAATTTAAAAAAAGGAAAACTATAAAAAGACAATTGGCACTATGGGATTCCTGCCCAAAACCCACCACCTCAGCTCAACTGCAAGAAAATACCAGAAAACCACCCTGAGCAACAAAAAGATAGAGCAGTTCTCATCAAGGGCTTGAAGGTCACAGATGACACAGAAACCCTAAGCAGTGGCCCTGGATCAGAGACCAAGGACACACGACGACCAAATGCGACATGGGAGCCTGGACGGGATCCTGGGCCAGAAAAAGGTCACACTGGTGGACATCTGGGGAAATCCAAAGGCAGTCCAGAGTCTAGTTAATAGAACCGTGCTGACACCCACACTGACACGTGACATGTTCAAGGTGGTGAGGAGGTAATGAAATGGTCTGTGCTTCTCGCTGAATCCAAAACTATCTCAAAAGAAAAAGTGAAGAGAAATGAATAAGCCCACTGCCCCCGCCAAACAAATCTGAACAGCCATGTGGCGGCATCTGTCACATGCCAAACCATGGCCCACGGGTGCAAAGGGTGAGACCCTGCCCTCACAGCTGTCCCACGGGGCACCCTGATGCCAGTCAGGCACAGAGCTATGTCCTAACCTGTACAACTGTACAGATGGGAAACTGAGACACCGAGAAGTGGAGTCATTTGAGGGAAGCCAGCAGAGGCAGGGCTTGAGCCAGAGAGAGCCACTTGGCTAGTCGCTGGGGTGATAGCGGGGGACACAAGTGGCCCCCAGCAGGGCCCTGTTATGGACCCTCAGGGCTCCTCCCTCTGCAAGGGCTGAGCCAGCGGTGAGGGAATTAGCATCTCCTTGCCACCTGCAGGCAAAGACTGAGGCTGCCGGGCCTACAAATCACTCCCGGGGCTGTGCATTGATTCCGTGATGATTTAATGAGCCGCTCCCGTCCTAATTACAGCTATCAAACCCCGCCTGCCTGGGAGGACAGAAGGAATGGAGAAAGCACGATGCTCACAGGTGCAAAAGGACCCGTAGAAGAGGGCAGCAGGTTCAGTTACTTGAGAAACACTGAACTTACTGAGAAAAGCTTTTTAGCCAGGCTGGGCGTGGACACAGTGACCGCTTTGCGAGACATGCTCTGCCGCCCTATGTCCCCAAGCCCTCGGGTCCGAGGACTGGCCGGCCCTGCAGAGCTAGCCCCAGGCACTCTGCCTGGCTGGGACGACACTTCCTCCCAGAGATTTCCAGGCAAATGACCAGCTGGCAGTCACCCCCCCCCCCGCCCCCGCCACCCCACCCCACCCTGCGCCCAGGTGAGCCGTGTCAGATGCACGGAAGAAACAGGAAGTGCTTTAGGTTTTCTGTTTTCAATTTTCATAGTTTTGAGACATAAATGATTTTTTTTTTTTAAGGGAAAAAAAGGTGTGGCGGAGAGCTTCCCTGCAAGCCCAGCAGCAGGGAAGGCAGGCTGCAAAAGTTCTCAAGGGACTCCACCCCTGGACAGGGAGCCCTAGGCAATGAGGGAGAGACCATGGAGCATTTAGGCTGTATCTGGGAATGAGTGCTGGTCCACTAGCTGACTCAGGAAGTCTGTCCTTCCAGGCAGAGACTCACCTCTCTGGACAGAATGCCACACCCCAGCTTTGGGTTGAAGCCCCCATGACCAGTGGGGTGTCAAGCTGGGACCACAGAGAAAGAGGAATTTACGTATGAAATTAGGACTCCAGGTCTCTTGCAAAAATGCCTTTCCTCAGTACAGGGGCCCCCAGAGCACAAAGTCAAGGCTATTTAATATACCCCCCCCCCCCACCTCATCATCTGCCTCGGGAATCAGATTCCTGATTCTTAGATGAAAGAACATGTGCCAAGTCAGCAAGTCCTGGTTTGTAATGAATCTAGCACCCATGACCTCTGGGGGGCGGGGGGCGTGCGTGGAGGGAGGAGACTCCTGCCCCAGTCTCCTCTCCTGTCCCTGCAACCCCTCATATGGCAGTCAGAGGAATCTTTGCTAAACCTACATCTCACATCACAGCCCTGCTTAAAACCTTCCTAGAGCACCCCACTACCAGACCCTGACCAGGGCCCACAAGGTAGCATTCCCCGAGCTCGATCAGGTCAGGATTCCCCTCTATGACAAGCTTCAGGGTCTCCATTCCCATGGCTCGTCCTCATCCCCCGGGCTCAGTTCAAACATTGCCTCCCCCAAAGGGTGCCCACCCCATTTCACTCTCTTAGAGCCATGACCTCAGGGCTGGGGACCAGCTGGCCACTGTTTCCAGTGACTTGTTCAGCAAGGCATCCCCACAACACAACACCAGGTAGGTGCTCAATACATACTGACGAGCAATGGACCTTCCAGTCCAAACTGTGGCCACTGCAGGGAGACCTCACTGGGCAACCTGGACACTTCTTAATGCTGTTTCCCAGGGCATCATGCTGCCCCAGGCCCACTGGCCCCAAGCCCACATACGTCTGCAGTCCATCCCATAATACACCACGCATGGTCAATACTCAAACCTTCTCCCTAAAGTTGTTCAGGCAGACTGAAGCTCCAGAAAGACCACCATGTTCCCACCTGGGTCCTTGGCCCCTTGGCACCATGTTATGTGTTCCAGATTGATAACAGGAATACACAACACATTCTTGGTATTTAAGGGGGGTAAGCCTGACTGTGTGGTGGGAAGTTGGCCCTTTTAAAGGACGCTTGCACCTAGGCAATTCCAGAATGAACTGCCCTCAAGGAAGTCACAGTCCAGTGTCTGCTTAGCACCTGCTGAATGCCCACTACGTGCCTGCTGAGTATCTGCTGAGCATGTCCTGTGTGCCTGCCGAATTCCTGCTGAATGCTTGCTGAACACATACTGTGTGCCTGCTGAATGCTTAAGTACTTATTGTGTGCATGCTAAATGCCTGCTGAGTGTCTGTGGTGTGCCCAAGAGTCCACTATGTGCCTGCTGCCAGGTACCTGCTGAGCACCTGCTAAGTACACACAGTGTGCCTGCTGAACACCCGCCGCCTGAAAAGTGCCCACTGAGCGCCGCCATGCGTTCACTGTGCACACACCTCCAGGAGCTCAGCAGCAGCGGCCACGCAGTGAGCATCTATGTACTGGCCCGATTCCGGATGCCTTACGTGCATTAACCTAAAGCTGACCACAGAGTGACCAGAGACCACCGTGACCTCTGCTTCACAGAGAGGAAGCAGAGCACAGAGGAAACTCACCCGGATCTAAGCTCACCCAGAAGGAAGCAAGGAGAAGCCTAGCAGCCATGGCCCTGGGCTTGGCACCAGGTGCTACAGAATCCCCCCACATTTTCTGTACTTTGTTTCCATTTGGCAAATAATAAATATTGACTCTCTCTATGTCCTTGGCCCGTGAGGCAGGCAGTGGTTTCCTTGTTTGTGCACCTGGACCCCCATCCAACCGGCAGCACCATGGCTACGCCCAGCCGGGGCTGGGCACCCACCTCTGGCATTGGGCTGGATGTGGTAGCAGGAGGAAGGAGAGGGGGTCAGAGACACCCCAGCCAGAAACAGGGGGCCATTCCATCCCATGAGCTCCAAAGCAAAATAGGACTCTCCCACCCTCACCCCTGGTTCTCTGTGGTTCCCCCATCACAGTGAGCCCCACCTTGCCCTCCTTCCTCTGACCTCCTGATTAACTCTGTCACTATTACCCCCTACATGTCCCAAATCAGCCCTCCCTTTGTCCTCACCATGGCCCACCCTAAGCTGCTGCATACCCCCTCCCTGCTATGGAGCACAAGGACACACAGGTAAGGACACACAGGTGAGGCCACACCTGGTGCATGCATGCATGGGGACAAATATGATGAATGTCTGGTTTGCAAAAACCCAGGGACAACCTTCATGATCCTCAACAGATGGATATGAACTAAAGTCCAGCATACAAAAGGGTCCCTCTATGCCTACGTTAAGAAAAACATGAGCCCCAGAATCAGGCATGGGTTCAAACCTGGCCCCTCCACACACAGTGAGCCATATCACCTCTCCCACCAGTTTCTCATATCTGCAACAGGAAAAGCAGCAGCTCTTTCTCGTGGGTTACTGCAACAACCCACTGGCCATACACACGTGGGCTCTAGCAAGTCTGGCTCCTGCCACTCCCTGCATCTTCATGTCACTTATGTTGTCATCCTGCTGGAACCTTCCATGGCTCCCCATGGCCCACATGCAGGGTCTGGCCCAGGGCTCTCCACCACCTGCCCCACCTCCCTCGCCGCTGCTCTGCCCATGAAAGTCTATGCTCCTAGAGCGCAGGGTTCTAGGAGCCCGGAAGGCTCTGCTCCACCCTGACCGGCTGGCAAACTCCCAGAGCAGTGTGAAAAGAAAGAAAACATACAGGACACTGGGTTAGTCCAACTCGGATCGAACCCCAACTCACCTGTTTCTAATGCTCTGTGACATTCTCCAAGCCTCAGTCTCCCCCTCTAGAAACTAGGGAGGATACCATCGCTGCCCGGGGGTGTTGTTACCTGTTGCCAGGCTTGACGCTCGAATCTCACGGAACCGGGGCTCCACCCAGCCCTTCTGCGCCCGCACAACCCCAGCATATCGAGGGCTGCAATAGCAGGGTTGCTCAGCCTTAGCACCGCAGACACCTGGAGACAGATTATCCTCTGGGAAGGGGCTGTCGGGGTTGGGGGGGCACCACAGGTGGGGTGGGGCTGTCAGGGCACTGCAGGGTGTTGAGCAGCATCCCCACTCCACCCACCAGATACCAACAGCATAGCATCCTCCGGCTCTAAGTCCTGACAACCAAAAACATCCCCAGATGCTGCCAAATGCCCCTGGAGGCAGAAATGGATGGGGTGAGCACCAGGCAGGTACCACGCATCTTTGATGCTTCCAGGCCACATCCCACCCCTGACATCGCCACGGCATTTTCCAGAGGGTCCCATTTGAAAAAACTCCCTAGCACCAAGTACTCTGAATCCTAACCGCTGAGCCTGCAGAAACAGAAAGCCCCCAGCACCAGAAACCAGAAAGCCCCCAACACAGAAAGCAGCAGAAAAGGGCTGACACTTAGCCTCCCACCATACCTGCAATGGCCCAGCTCTGACCCAGAGAAATCTAATTAATTCCAACCAGGACCAGAAGGCCCACTGCAAGGACAGGAGTCACTTTGCACTGTACCCCTGGCCAGCTTTAGGAACAGTGACAGTGGAACACCTTCCTTGGCTCTATGGACCAACAAATACCACCGTGCCACCAACCTACCGCCAGACAGCTGGTTCACACCCCTGACCAAGGCTGGCCCTCTCCCTCTGCTTGGCACAGCCCTGGTGACCACAGTGCACAGGCCTCTTGGAAAGGCCTGCACGACAAGGTCTTCAGGTCCCCACTCAGAATTCAGGCTCCCACAGTGGATCTTCAGAAGCAGAATCTGGGAGGAGTCCAGGAGTTTGCATCCTTCATCTCCAAGGTGGTTCAGGGGCCCCGGAAAGTGAGAGAACAACTGCCCACCATCTTCCCAACCTTCCCTGTTGCTCTAAGTCAGCAGGTCTCAAACTGCAGGACAAACCCATTGTCCTGGGGCCCACAAACTCCTTCTACAAAGCGCCAGACGGTACATATTGTCGCCTCTGCAGACCAGGTGGTCTCCGTCAAAATGACTCAACTCTGCCATAGATGAGACATACACGAATGGGCGTGGTCGTGTTCTAATAAAACTTTATTTACAAAAACAAGCGCAGCTTACTGATCCCTGGATTGGCAGGTTAAAAAATCAATTCTGCGGGTCCCCACTACCATTCTACGTTAAATAGAAGAAAACTGATTATATCTACTTTCCCCAGGTGTTGACAGGGTCAACAAAGGGAGGGCTGGACTCCTTGGAGAAAGTTGTTTTGATTTTATGTTTGCTGCTGGGTGCTGGGAAGCCACAAAACACAGATTTCTAATCATGAGTCAGTCAAGGAAGTGAGCAGGTATCTTCGGGACTAAGCCCTCAGCTCTCATCCTGTCCCTCAGCCGGTCACACACTCCTCTTGCCCAGCAAGTGTTTGCTTAAGCCCATTTTCACTGTGTTGGGCACATGCTCAGGAGCGGAACTGCCATGTGTATTGATTCAGCAGGTGGTGGCAGGTGGTGACAGGGTGCTGTGGTAGGGTCCACCTGTTCTGGGGAATCCAGGAGGACTTTCTGGACCTGTAGTGTGCATGGAACCAGGGGTGTCTGAGACCGGGCATGAGCTCTGGGAAGGGTTCTCTGCCCAGGACCTCAGGCTAGTGGGGGACACTCAACAGTCACCTGTGGGAAGCACGCATGGAAAGGCTGGAAACAAGGCTGGGGCTCCCTCCTTTCAAATGACAACTTAGAAGCTGGTCTCTTGCAGGCTGTGGAGACTGCAGCTCCCAGCCTGATCTAGGAAATGACTTTCATAGGGAGAAGAGCCATGGGTCACACACAAAGGGCCATGTGATGCACCCCAGAGCCACCACTTCTGTAACAACAATAGTTAATGACAGAAAACATGTATTCCCGGGTCTAAGCCGCCAGAGGAACGTGGGTTTAGCTGCAGAAACAATCACATCTCAGAGAAGCCAAGACCCAAGTGAGACCAAGCATGCTCTGGCAAGCGATAGAAGGTTCTAGTTTATGGTTTTAATTCCTTGTTTTGGACACGTTCTGTGCGATTGTCTCAGGGCTGAGCAGCAACTCTACTTCCCAGCTAGGACACCACTCTGGGCCTCAGTTTCCCCATCTGCACAATGGGGAAGACGACACCTCCTCTCTGAGGGGGGCTGAGCATCAAGGATCAGGGACTGAGTAAAGGCCACATGGTGCCAGGCAGGGATCAGGAACCAAGGGTGCAGAGGGCAAACTCTACCCACCGCCTTAGGATACAACCCCAAATACTCATCTCGCCCCCCGGGCCTTGCTCCTGGTGTTATCCCTCTGGTTCAGTCACCACTGGCCTGGGGGCCAGCAACGGACTGTGGGTCTCCAGTTCCTGATGACAGACGAATGAAGGGTGCGCTCTAGGCCACACGGCCTGTGCCAGTGAGCCAGAGAAGGACGGATGTGTGCATCTGCAGACAGCCCCCAGGCCCACTGTCCCAAGGTGGTTTCAACAAGGCACCCAGACTCTGCCTTAGCCAGGGGAGAGAGTGACCTGGGGCCGCCATCACAAACGACCCCAAACTGAGAAGTGTAAAACAAGAGGACTTTACTCCCTCACAGTTCTGGAGACCACACGTCTGAAATCTAAGTGTCAGCAGGGTCGCATTCCTTCCGGAGGCTCTAGGGGAGGATCTTCCTTGGTCTCTTCCAGCTCCTGGGGGCTCCAGGCATCCTCGGCTCACGGGTGCAGCACTCCCGGCTCTGCCTCCGTCATCACATGGCCTTCTCCCGTATGCGCCTGTGTGTTCTCCTCTTATGAAAACACCAGTCACTAGATTTAGGACCACCCTAAACCCAGTATGATCTCATCTCGAGTTCCTTACCCTGATTTCATCTACGTCTTTTCCAAATAAGGCCACAGCCACAGGTTCTGGGGGGCAGGACGTGGGCAAATCGTTTTAGAGGCCCCTATCCTGTTCAACTCAGTGTGCAGCTCACAACCTGGAGAGCAGGAGACTGCTGGGGCTTTCTGGGGGCGGGAGATGGCTCACTCCATCCTCTCAAACAGAGCAGCTCGGGGAGTCCTGCGTGCGTGTGTGTTGAGGCTGCAGATGGCACCAGACACTTGAAGCAGCCGGCACAGAGGCAAACAGTGCCAAAGCCAGGACTGGGGCCAGGACCGGGGGCGGCCTTCACGCTCAGCTAACCCGAGCCACCGCTGCGCTATGCCTGCCGCCCAGGGACCCGTTTTCCTCCAGCCTATGCAGAGCCACCCCCATAACAGGGTAGGGCCAGGAGAACACCCTCCTTCGGTGCAGCCATAACTGGCAGCCCTGGCTGGGCCGCCACGGACTGCTCGGCGTGTGGGCTTTCTCTGGCCCAGGTGCTGCTCCCTGGGATGCTCAGTGATCAGTCACACGCAGAGCCTGCTGTGTCCTGAGTCCCGGGAAGGCAGGTGACACACCCCGTTCCTTCCCCTGGCTCCCGCCACGAGATCTACCCGCACATTCAGACGGCTCTGTTGCCGAAATATCACCAAAAGCCACCGATCCTGGTCACTGCCACAGACACCTCCTTGCTCAAGTCACCTCTGCCCAGTCCCCGACATAGGTGCTTAAGCAGCCTCTCACCAGCTGCCTGCCCTTGCCCGTTCAGCTCACAGCCATCTTTGTGAGACATGAAGAGTCCTCGAATGGTGAAGCGGGGAGTTACTCTTCGGCCAAGCACCTCCGTTCCTTGGTACACACTCAAGGGAGAAGACCCACAGCCACACAAGCTCCTGGGCGCGTATGTCCGCGACAGCGATACTCACAATGGCCAAAAGGCGGAAACAACCCAAATGTCCCTTGATGGATGAATGGATATATGGAAAGGAGCGGAGCCACAAAATGGAGTATTATTCAGCCTTAAAAAGGAAACGACGCACAGGCCCAACATGGTGGATGTACTTAATGCCGCTGAGCTGTATGCACAAAAAGGGTGAAGGTGGTAAATTTTATGGCCTGTGTATTTTACCACAATTTTTATAAAAGGAATGAAGCACTGACACACACGACAATGTGGATGAACCTTGAAAACATCGTGCAGAGTCAAAGGAGCCAGACACAAAAGGCCACACCTTGTGCGATTCCATTTACATAAAAAGTCCAGAACACACAAATCCATAGAGACAGAAAGCAGATTAGTGGTTGCCAGGGGCTGGGGGAGGGGGCATGGGGTTTCCTGCTGGAGTGATGGAAATGTTCCCAAGTTGACTGGCGATGGCTGCACAACTCTGTGAACATACCCAAAACCCCTGAATAGTACGCTTTAAGGGAGTAAACTGAATGCACCGGGAATTGCACCTCAATACGCAAAGGCTCGCCATTCACCATCACAAACCCTCCCAGGGCCCCTCCCTTGGTGAAATCCAGGGCTCGACAAGCCACTCTGACCTCACCTCGACTCTTGTTCTCTCTACATGCCAGCCTCACAGTCTTCTCATGTGTTCTCTCAACCTCACCAAGCCCTTCCCACTTGAGGGCCTCTGCACCTGCCTGTCCCCCACCTGGGGAACTCTTCCCCAGTGTGAGGGGCTCCATCTCACCACCAGGATGTCAGCCCCCCACCCTCGCCAGTACTAGCACATCACTCTGTTGCCTCTCTCCAAGAACATATGTTTTGTTCATTTGCAGGGATTCTCCTATCCCCCCTACAACCACACTCGCTCCCCCAAGAGCATGGCCCTCACATGCCTCGTATGCTGCCGGCTCCCCAGCACCCGAGATAGTCCCTGAACAGTCCCTGAAATGTGCCGCTGCAACTTTACAGGTCAGGATTCTGAGGCCCAGAGAGGTTAAGAGACCTGCCCAAAGTCACACAGCAGAGCACCACCGCCCTCCCTGCACCTCGGGCCGCCCCAAGTCTGAGGACAAGAATGGAATACTCATGCATCCACCCCTCTACCCTGCAATTTCAAAGTGGTCTCCCTGACATCACACCCCATGCCAATACCAAATCTGGTCCTTGGGGTCCCTGTCCCCGGGTGAGGTGAGACAGCATGGATTTATACAAAAAGGCACACGATACTGACATGCCTACCATCACCAAGGACTGTAGGCTGACACATGGGAACTTAAGTAGCCCTGCTCATTCCAAGAGTGGACATGCTGTCAAAGGATTCACGGGAAGGAGCAGGTACCAAACTGGCCATGTGCCGCCTGTTCACATGTAGAGGTGAAACTTCAGCATCTATCACAGGGGAAGGCGATGTGGAAGGCTGCAGCCACGGGTGGGCAGAGGGGGTGCCTGAATCAGGTGTGTTCACTTCACCTGCACCAGGCACCACAGATACGCCACTCATCACATGCAATGGCCAAACGGGGTTGGAAAGACTTTGCTCATCCTGGCCCCAGGTGTGGGAAAAGCCATCAGCCTGTCCAAAATGGCACAGCCATACAGGTGGGTAGAGAGCTTTGAACTCTATCTGCCCAGGTGCAAAGGTTGCACCCCTGCTCATTCAACCTTTCCTCCAAACTGAAGGATTTTTAGCCTAAGCACTGCTGACATTTGGGGCTGGATCACTCTCTGTGGTGGGGGACATCCATGAATTTTGAGGTGCTGAACGGCATCCCTTCTTTACCTACTAGATGCCAGTAGCACCTCCTCCCCCAGACGACACGACCCAAATGTCTCCAGACATTGCCCAATGTCCCTGAGGGACAGAATTGCCCCCAGTACAGAACATTGCTCTGTGTCACAAAATCCAGTGTAAGCTCACCTCCACCCAGGGCTCATACCCAACTCCCAATGTAAAAGAAGACAACAGAGAGGGAGGTGGGAGACAGAAATGGTTCCCAGGACCGAGAGAACTCCTATCCACGTATCTTAAAAATCTCTTCTAAATCCATCAATAGATGACAGAAAAATAAATGTGGCCCTCCTAGTCAATGGAGTATTACTCAGCCATTAAAAGCAATGAAGTTTTTTTGATAATATGCTACAATGTGCATGACCCTTGAAATTATCGTGCTGAGTGAAAAAAGCCAGACACAAAAGACCACGTGTCGTATGATCCCATGTATATGAAATGTCCAGAACAGGCAGATTCATAGAGACAGAAAGTAGACTGTGGTTGCCAGGGGCTGGGGGAGAGAAAAATGGGGGGCTGGGGGACAGAGAGGAATGGGGAGTGACTGCTGGTGGGGATGGGAATTCTTTTGAGGGTGATGAAAATGTTCTGGAATTCGCCACCGGTGATGGTTGCACAACTCTGTAAATACACTAAAAAACACTGATTTTTACGCTTCCAACAAGTGAATTATATAGTACACGAATCAATAAAGCTGTTTTAAGAAACCTTTTTAACAACAATAATACATTTCCAACCCCGACACAGAACCCAGACCTCCAATCATGAAGACAGACATCAGCCTTGTGTGACCCCCTTCTTCTTCCTGCCACACTACATACAGCTGAATGCGAACACATGCTACATGCTGGAGACACGACGAAGTAGACATTGCTGCCCTCAGAAGCCCTGAGTTATGGGGACACTCGAGGCGCAAGCTTGCTTGCTTGCTTGCTTGCTTTACTTCATTCATTCATTCATTCATTCATTCACCAATTATCTCTTCTTCGACATCCTAAGCAAAAGCACAAGTGGCTGGAGCAGGAACAGGCAGTACCCGGTCAATGGTGGGCACCCCATCAATAGGTGCCAAACAAATACACAGAAATAGAGATTCGCATTCTAGCCCACACAGTCACGACCTCACAGACAAACAAGCAACTAGCTAGTAAATAACGTGACCCGAAAGTTGCACCTGAAGAATCAGAGACTGAGGCTCACGTCACAGAGGTATGTCTGCCTGGGACAGTCAGATCAGAGGCCAAATCCAGACACCGCCTATATAGGGGTCTGCAGCTCCCATCCACACCCTCCCCAAGGCCCCAGGGTGCAGGACAGGGGGAGGGTCCCACCACTCTGCAGGAAGCAGCAGAGACTTACTGTCACCTGTGCGAAGCGTGCTCTCCTCCTTGAACCAGAAGGAAGGACTTGCTAGGCACCCTTGACAAAAGAGGATACTGAGGCCCGGGGAGACTGGCACCTCAGTGCAGTCATTGGGCCGGAGAAACGGGCCCAGGAGAAAAGACAGACCTCCAGCTCCAACCCTGCTCAGGGCCCGCAGTGGCTTCCCAGGTGAGGTTAGTAACCTGGTCTGCCCCTGCGTGCCAAACACACCCATCAACCTGAGGAAGAACTGTCCCTCCACCCTGGTCCTGACAGGCCAGGAGCCATCCACGGCCAGCTGTCTCTTGTCTCAGTGGGAGGAACACAACCTGGTCCCCACCATATGGGCTACACGGGGAAGGGGTAGCTGTCTCCACTCCAAGCTCTAGAATGGAGGACAATCTGCCTTCCTGACCACCCTCAGGTCCCCACAGGAGAGGACGCCAACAAAACTTTCCCTCGGGTAACCCAAAAGAGAGAGGTACCGATCCCACCTCAAGTCTGCAAATGGGGATATACCTGTCCTTCCTCCAACACCCAGGGAGTGAAGGCACAGGTGACAAAGATGCAGAGACACCTGTCCCTTCAGACAGCAATGATGTCGGGGCAGCTGTTCCCCTCAGGCGGCAACGATGTGGGGGCACTGGTCCCACACCAGGTACCAACGATGCGGGAGCATGTATCCCCCTCCCCAGGTAACAATGATGCGTGCAAGCAGCGCCCAGTTCATACACCTCAGTGTCCTCCTGCCTCCCCTAGGTAGCAGTGATGTGGAGGCACCTGTCCCCCTCAGGTAGCAAGGATGTAGGGACACCTGTCCCTCCTCAGGTAACGACGATGTGGTGGCACCTATTCCCTCCAGGTAGCAGTGATGTGGAGGCCCCTGTCCCCTCCAGATAATAATGCTGTAGTGACACCTAGCCCAACCTCCAGGTAGCATAGATGTGGGGGCACCTGCACCCTTTCAGGTATCGGTGATGTGGGGGCACCTGTCCCGCCCACGATGCCCGGGGCGTAGGGACACCTGTACCCTCCGGCTGTGCCAAGCCCCGCCCCGCGGCGCGCGCCCCGCCCCCGCGGCGCGCGCCCCCCGCCCCGTGCACACGCCGGACACGCGCCCCCTCCCTCCCTTCCCGGCCCCGAAGGGTCGACGCGGGCAGCCCCCTTACCCGCGCGGCCCGCGTCAGGCTCAGGTCCTTCATGACCTCCTCGAAGGCCGCCGTCTCCTCTGCCTGCTTCTGGTTGTGCAGCGCGATCTTCTCGCTGAATTTCCGCGGATTGTTCGAAGTCGCCATCTTCTCGCCGCCACCTCCTCCTCCTCCTCCTCCTCCTCCTCCACCTCCTCACCCCCCCCCCACACTCGCCAGTGGCACCGCGCAAGCGCCGGCTGGGCCCGCGGGCGGCGGGCAGTGCGCAGGCGCCTTAGCGGTCGTGAGTGCGGCGCAGGCGCATGGAAGTAGCGCGCGGCGCGGGGGCGAGAGCGCATGCGCACGCCCCTCCGGCGCGTTCGTGTCCAACAGAGGAGGCGGGGCGGGGGGGGGGGTGCGGAAAGAGTAGGATTTGAGCACATGCGTAGTATGCAGACTCCTGGCCCGCTGGACAGCGGCCGTCTGGCTATCGGACGTGCATGGTTCGGGGACGGGTCCAGGCGCTGGAGCCCCCAAGAAGGAGAACGCCGAACCCAAACCTTTCCAGTTTACAAGGATGGGGCCAGCAACCCATAAGGACAGTTGGCACCCCGAGGCTTGCCGGGGCTCGAACTAGTTCAGCTTTCAGACCAGTTGAAGGAGTTGCTCATTCATGCATTCATTCATTCTACGAATATTTATTGAGAGCCTGTATGTGCCAGGCACATTGGAGAAAAGGCGGGAGCAAGCAGACGTGGTCCCTGACCTGATGGGGTGTGCAGTTGGGGGGAGGGAGGGGCGGGGACAGACATAGCCAATAAATGACCCAAGAACATTTCTGATGGAGATAATTGTGATGTGGAAAATAAAACTAGCGATGGACTGGCAGGCTATTGATGTTAGGGAGGGAGACTCCTACCGCCACCACTGTCAGGGAAGTAGGGGGGCGTCTGAACTGAGCCCTAAACCTTGAGCTCAGCCCCCAGCCCCAAATCCCAGGCATCATCTTTAACACGTTGCTTTCCCTATCACCTTACATTTGACCAGTTTCTACTCTCTGTATCCTTAAGCCCAAAGAACCAGAACTACAGGGCTTCAGCCTCTCTCTGCAAATTCCTCCAGTCTAGTCTTACTGAAGGAATGCAGCTTTGCCATGGAGTGCTAAAGGAAAGGTCCAGAAATCCCACCCAGACCAGACCCGGCAGTGAAAAGGGTAACAGGATCTTCCTAGTTGGCAGAAGAGTGACCCAGGGAAACGAGAGGTTCTGACATCTAACTGTCCCTTCCCAAGCAGAGGGACGACAACCACCAATATCAAAAGGTTTATATTCGGGAGGCTCCAGGAGTTTCCCATCATGGACAGGGCGGGAGCCAAGAGGGGCAGCTGGAGGAAAGTGGGACAGCTCTCATTGCACAAAAGTACTTTTTACTAGGGCAAGGGATGGCTGGAGGGGATGCTGGTGGTGATCACAGAGGGACATGAGTACTTTCTGAACATGCATTTATTTACACATTACAACAGTTTAGTGAACTGTCCATATTCAATATATATAAAACAGGATTTTTTTTAAGTTTATTTATTTTGAGAGAAAGAGAGATAGAGAGTGAGCAGGGGAGGGGCAGAGAGAATCCCAAGCAGGCTCTGCACTGTCAGCACAGAGCCTAATTGGGAGCTTGAACCCACGAACCATGAGATCATGACCTGAGCCGAAACCAAGAATCAGACACTTAACCAACTAAGCCACCCAGGCTCCCCTCTATATAGGTTTTAATTTTGAGTCTCCTGGGCACTGCCACGACTTTATTTTATCCTTTTTGTTCGTATGGTTTTGAGCACTTTCGTGGACTTCTAACCTTTTCCCCTAACAAGCATCTGCCATCCCCTTTTGGGTGCCAACAACCAACTGCCCTTCATGGAACACTCTGTAATTTTCAGTCGATGATGTGGGGATGAATTCACATCATTCAGTCCATGTGTGGGCTTCACTACCCCCTCTCCCCACAAATACCCCATCCCAATTTGGAAGTCTGCCAATCAACAGAGCACATTGCTTTGCTCTCACGGTTGGTTCAGGGCAGGCATGTGATCCTGTTTATCCAATGAGATCCAGTTCTGGAATTTTTGCTTGAACCACAAGACAGAAAAGCATCCTTTTTGCTTGGATGGCTGGTTTGAAAGAAAACACAAATTTGCCATTCCCGAGGTCACCTGAAGAGACATGGCCCAAGGGAGTGACCCCACACAGAGCAAAAAAAGCCAAAGGTAGAGCGACACTGAGGTCCTGGATCCGGCCATGCCTGAAGCCAAACACTCTGGCGTTACCATTTATATGAGCCAATAATTTATTCTCCTTTTTGCTGAAGTCGATTTGAGGTCCATTTTCTGGTCTCTGGCACTGACTGAGACTACAGCTTCTGTGAATCAGGTGCAGAGCTGGGCGTTCTACAGATATGGTTTCCAGTTCCTGCCACCATCCTGTAAGATTGGAGAGGAAATAGAGACAGAGCAAGATGGCAGCTGTCTGTAGCAAGTTGAGTGCCAGAGCCAAGCCTCAACCCCAGGGGTTTGTAAGGTTTAAATGATGTTAATACATGTCAGGTGCCTGGCTTATAATAAGTGGTCGAAATTGCTGGTTACTCTGATCACTTACATACATGCCTGCACCAAGCCAGTTTCCGGGCAGAGAAAATAAAAAAAATCAAAAAGATTTGGGAGGTAGCAGGGGTTATCAGGTCACCGAACCGGGCCATGCCCACAGAACAGAGGTGAAGAGCCAGTGCTCATCCTACTCACCCCCATTCACCCCACACCCAGGCAGTAACTCAATCCGTCCTAAACCCTGGTGATGAGTCAGAGGAAGCTGTGAGCCTGCTTATTGCGCAATGGCCGGACAGTGACCCAAGCCCTCCTCCGGCTCCATTGACCCCCAGCCCCGAGGAAGGCGAGGCTGAGGCGTCTGGTGACCAGGGTAGAACCCAGCCCTGCCGTTTTGGCTTTCCTCCCTCATCAAAAAAAAAAGCTGCTAACACTAGTGTGGTCTGGATGGGCTTCTCAGAGCAGCCCAGGGTCTCTGTAAATCAGGGCGGATCTCATGCTCCCCATCACACTCACGAAAAAAATCCACCCTCCTCCTGGCGGCTCAGGAGGCCCCCGTGCCCCTTTCCCCCTCCCTGGCTTCTCACTGCAGCCACTCTCTAGCCTCCTTGCTGCACCACCTCCGGATCTTGACGTGTGCTGTTGCCTCTGCTGGCTGCTTTTTCATTGTTGTGGCACCATCACAGTTGGCGCCTTCTCATCTTTCAGGGCTCTCCTCTGAGAGACCCTCCCTGAGGGTCCATCTGAAATATGCTCCTGTGTGCGTCCCATGACCCAGGAACATCCCACTCTCTGAAGGCAGCTGTTTCTAGGGTCCTATCTGCTCCCTGCTAGACCGACTGAGATCAAAAGCTGAAAGTATGTTCACCCTACCCGAACATTCCTGGGCTCAAGTTCCCTGTGTGATGCACAGAGGACACAGACACACCAATTCCTTACTCGTAAGGCTTATTCTCTATCCCTTGAAGGTTCTGAGCACTTCAAGCCTCATTTTATTTTTTTTAAGTTTATTTATTTATTTTGAGAGAGAGTGTGTGCGGGAGGGGCCGAGAGAGAGAGACAGAGAGACAGAGAGAGAGAGAAAATCCCAAGCAGGGTTTGCACCATCAGCATGGAGCCTGATGAGGGGCTCGAACTCACAAACTGTGATATCATGACCTGAGCCAAAATCAAGAGTCGGACGCTTAACTGACTGAGCCATCCAGGAGCCCTAAGCCTCATTTTATACTTGCCTGTTGATTCTGTTTTCCTGGGTCCCCAGAACTAACATAAAACTAAGCACAGAGGGAGGATTAGGAAGTGTTTGTTAAATGAATCATTTTCTGCCTGGGAAACTCCTATTCATCCCTCAAAACCCACCTCAAATGCCTCCCCAACACCACCACCACCACCACCACCCCCCCCGAAAGCCTATCCTCACCCCTAAGGAGAGCTGTATTCCTTGCTCTAGGGTCACCCAGTCCTGGGTCCTTCTCCAGCCAGTCCTGACCTAAAGGGGCTGGGAGTGTCCAATTGTTGGACAGTTTCACTTTATTTACAGAACACGTCCAAGTGTGAGCTAAGAAGTGAGTCCTTTTAAGCCACTTCCTGCTGGCTGCAGGATATAGTTTTCTCTCTCGGCTTCATAGCTCTGTCTAGCTCTCTTTGTTCCCAGTCGGCTTCTCCAACATCCTCTCCCACTCTTCCCTTTCTCGGGTCCGCTACTCCAGCCTTGCTGCATTCTGCCTCAGGGCTTTGCTAAGGCTGCCTCCCTGCCTAGAATGCCCTTCCTCTGCCTCCAGACCATAGCACCCCTCAACATAAAGCTTCTAAATACAAGCTAAATTAAAACCTAAACTCTAGGGGCACCTGGCTGGCTCAGTTGGAGGACCACAGGACCTTTAGTCTCAGGGTTGCGAGCCCCACGTTGGGTGTGGAGATTACTTAAATAAATAAAACTTAAAAAAAAAAAAAAAAGAAAACCCAAGGGGTGCCCGGGTGGTTCAGTTGGTTAAGTGTCCGACTATTGATTTCGGCTCAGGGCGTGAGCTCACGGTTCATGAGTGCGGGCCCCACATAGGGCTCAGTACTGACAACGTGGAGCCTGCTTGGGATTCCTTCTCTCTCCCTCTCTATGCCTCTCCCCCTCTTGGCACTCTCTCTCGCTCTCGCTCTCTCTCTCTCAAAATAAGTAAATAAACTTTAAAAAAAAAAAAAAAAACTAAACTCCTGAACATTCCTGTGTGGTCCAACCCTTAAGAATTCTCCAGCTCTGTGAAAAGAGGAAGGTAACTTCACCTCTCTGAGCCAGGCTGTCCTGTGTTAAATGTGGATGGTGGTACTCTTTCCCGCAGGCTCTTGGGAAGATTAAATAGATAATGCATGTAAAGCACTTAGCTCAGCGCCTGCTTCCTCGCAAGCATTCAATAACTGTTAGGAAAGAAAACCCTACCTCGAGATGTTAGTTTTCATGCCTTGCTTTTCTGCACTACCTTATATGGAATCTTAGTCAATCCGGGGTACCCACATCGGGTAGAGGTGAATTCGGGCCATCGGAGCGGGAAGGCAAAGAGAAAAACCATCCAGGGCCCGTCTTTGACTTCCAAACCAGGCCCCCATGAAAGTTTTGAAAGGCAAAGCAAGAGCCAGGTTTGATTATAAAGCAAGAGGGGAGAACCCGAAGGCAGCCAGAAATGCCAGACATGGAACTCACCCTTTACCCTTGAATGGGAAGAGGTTAGATGAAGAGCCAGACCCCTTATCCCCCGATCCCGGGCTGAGTTAGGTGAAAGGGGGGGACAAGGTGGGGTTGCCAAAGACCGAAGGAAGAAGCTGGAGCTGAGGGGCAGGAACTCCAGTCCCTCCCTGGTAACCACCCATGCTGAGGGGATGCCTGGGGTAGGTCTTCCAGTGACACCTTAGTGCCCTGCGACTTGGACAAGCTCCCACCGAACTCCCACACAGACCCCCTCGTTGCGGTCCAAGAGAACAGAACACTTACAGCCCCAACCTACCTGACAAAAAAGGAGGGCTGGCCACCAGGGGGTGGATTGGCTGCAGCAGTCGTAGAGCAGGCTTTTCTTTTTGGTGGCCCAGCGTCTGAGTCCCCATCCAAGTCTGGGGAGTCCCCATATGCCAAGGTAGACCCTCCCCCACCGACACCAGAAGCCTCTGAGCCAACAGTATGACGGATCAAACTACGGGCCTCAGTTCCCCCTCGGTCTCTGGGTCCTGCCCTTTGCAACATTACTTCATAGGTTGTCCTTCTTAAGCCGGAGGCTGTTTCCCCAGTGCTGATTTTGAACTTGGCCATGTCAGTTGCCTTGGCCAGACAACGATTTCCAAATCTGGACCTTAGAAGGCTCCCACGATTCCACTTGTCCTCTAGTACCACTGAAGAACCCATGTTGGCTAGCTGCTGGTCCGGGGATGTGACACAGGGGGATCTGTGCCTCCTGGATATTCCACAGCCTTGTACCCAGAAGCAGAGCATGCCCAGCCAGCGGCAGCCTAGAACAAGCACCCTTCAGCCGAGTCATAGACAACACGAAAAATAAAACATTCATTTCTGCATGCCATTGAGGCCTGGGGTTGTTTGTTACCCAGCAGTAGCAGCTAATACGCCGATGTACTCTTTTCCCAGGCAGCTAGGGCATACTGACACAGGACGTGGGCTAGGCCAACAGGACGTCTGCGTTCTGGAACAAGTGGTACAAAGAAATACCATTGAGCATCTGGTTTTCAGGGGCAGCTACGGCTGAGTGCCAAGGGCAGATGGCAGTACCAGCTGAGGCATCTGGATTCTGTGCTGAAGGCAGAAGTGTCCTCACCAGCCAGTTCCCTGGCATGATTTCAGGTGATCACTCTGGCTGCCACCCCCCCTTGATCTCTACGTTTTCTGAGCCTGGTTTTGCGGCCCTCCTGCCACTTCCGTGAACAACTGAATGGTCTTCCAATACACGCTTTTGCTATTTAAATTAGCCAGAGGCAGTTTCTGTTGCTGGCAAACAGAAACCCTGGCTTACATAAGATGGGGAACTCCCAGCATGTTACATTTATAATATAATTTTGAAACTGTTTGGGTTACAAGTATCAGAATTACCTGAGCACTAGTATCTTAAGCGACACAAACATCGTGATTTCTCATAAAAAGGAGTCCGGAGGTCAGAAGTTCCAGGGTGGGACAGGTGGCCCTGTGATTTCAGGGCTTTGGGAGGTGGCATCTCTGCACCTCGCTTAACGTGCTCCTCGTGGCCACAAGATGGCTGCAGAAGCTCCTGGCATCATGTCCTCACAGGAAGCAGTAAGGGAGGAAAGGGGGCAATAAGGCCTCTCCCTTGTCCAGAAACCCCCACCCCGACCTCCCCTTAAAGCTGGCTGGCCAGATCTGGGAAATGTGCCCAGATCAAAAACAACCCCGGCAAAAGGCATTGCCAAGAGTGGCTCAGCCAAATCCTAAATTAACCCCCGAGGCTGGGCACGCTGTTGCTGGCACCAAATCAGGGCTCTGTTGGTGAGGCGGGAGAAATGGCTGCCGGAATGGCAATAAGCAGGGTCAGCGACGAGACATAAGCTGGGGCCTTGTAGGCAGGAGCACGGCTTCATGGCCCTCTTGCCCTTGGGACCCGCAGGCAGATGGTGCCCGGGGACACTGGAGTGGATGAGGCTCTGCTCCCACCTCCCCATCCCAGGACCTCTCATTTGTGCAGCGAACATTCGGGCTGCGCTTCCAAGGCCAGGTGCCCCTAATAAAACCCGTGCACTGAGGCTCCACCATGAGAAGCAAACTCTCCGGGGCCTGTGAGAACACAGGAGATGGAGCTACGTTCTCGGAGACAAAGCCAGGGGCGGGTTTCCAAGCTGGCCAGGTCCGGGGCAGATTCCCACCTCACAGAGCTCCCCGGAGGCCCCCTTGGCCTCGCTTGCTGCGAGGCCCCAGAAGTCACACTTGGCCTGCCTCTAGCGGGCCTGAATCCCACCATCCCGGGAGACAGCGTTTTCCCACAGCCCGAGCCCAGGTGTGGAGGGAGGCTCCTGCCGGCCGCATCCAGGGCCTTGGTGGGGAAATGGGACATCTGGAAGCAGACGGGCTTTCCCCAGGCTCTGTCCCTACATGCGGTGGCTGGCCATCCATGGCCCAAGCCATCCTGGATGAAAGGTGAAGGGAGGAGATGAGCTGACAGGACCCAGAACCCTTTAGGATACCATGCAGAGAGGCCCGGCAGGTCCAAGGACGAGTGTGAGTGTATTTGTGTGAGCAAGTGCGTGTGCATGTCACTCAGCATACGAGCAAGGCTACGTGTGAATACCAGTGTGACCACGTCAACGTGCATGTCACAGTGCACGAGTGCAGGTGTGCACGTGAGCTTATATGCATGTGCGTGCATTTGTGCAAGCATGTGTGTGCAAATGCATGCTCCGCCTTTCTCTGAAGGACACAAACGTTCACCAAGTGAAGATTCAAGCCAGTTTCTGCTAAATTAAAAACAGCTTTTTCGTGTTTAAAGTTTACAATACGAAAAATAATTTTCCTTTCTTCCGGGGGGGGGGGGAGGTGGTGAAGAGGGAGGGGCAGGGGGCCCCTGAGAACATTCCATGAACCAGCCCAGACGGTTATGCACAATCGACCCGGTTAGATACGGCGCACCCCCCCCAACCCCACCCCCTGCGCCGGCACCCCTGCCAGCTCATTGGGGACAAGATGTTCTGAGGTGTGAGCTGATCTGGGGGGACTTGCAGCTGGCAAAAGATTCTCACTGCCCCCCTGAAGGGGCCATGCCTCTAGCAGGGAAGGGTTCTCTTTGGGGGAGCTCAGGTTGGGGAGGGGGGTGAAAAGGGACTGGAATGTTCTGGTAAGTCCCCAAAGGCTGCCGCTTTTATTTCAATGCCCCTGGCAGCATGGTCTCCTTCCTGGTTCCCAACCAAGTTTTTATTTCAACACTGCCCCCCACCCACACATCCGGCTTCGCTCTGGGGCCCCGAAGGCTGCTGCACAGGAGCACCAGGCCTGTGGGTGCATTTTGAGGGTGATCCTGGAAGCCTCCCATCTCAGAAAGCTGTCCGTGAACAGCAGGCATTCTCCACCAACATACAGCCTGGTCCGTGGCGAGGCCAGGCATGAGAGCCGGGGTTGGGGGCGATTCACGGAGCTCTCAAGCCCATATGGAATGGTGATGATTTCATGCTTCCTTTAGGACTGCCCTGCGTCTCCCCCATCATGGCCTCCAGGGAGAGGGGCTCCCTGGCTCCCCAGTCTCACACCCCAGGACTGAGCAGATGGAGACAACCTGCCAGGAGCTGGGGGCTGTCTGGTGGCCGGGGACGAAGCCAGCAGGCACATGGAACAACCTGGAGAGAGTCTCACCGAAGGCCACCCAGCCCAGGGCGGATCTGTCTTCTCCTCCAGTCCCTAGGTGGAAGTTCTGGCCACACTTCCCACTGCCCCACGCCCCTGAGCCAAAGGCCAGCCCCTCTTCCAGCCCCTCTGCAATGCTGGAAAAGGGTGAGGAGGGGAGAGGAGCCCCTAACCACACAGAGGACGTGAGGAATCTGTGACCCATCAGGCCCCACAAGCTCAGCGCTGGGCCCTCTCCATCTCTTCACCATAACATTTTTATTAAATGAAGGAAAATATTAGGAGACGACATCTGCTAAGATATGAGGTTAATTCTTTACACGGTGAGTGGGTCACAGAGACACAACATCAATCGTCCGTTAGCAGCAGAAGAGACACTTTAAGTTGCCCCGAGGGTACAAATCCCATTTATAAGATAGCAATGCCGGTGTCTTAAAAGAAGCAAAACAAAACCAAAGGAGAAAAAAAAAAACAAAAAAAACACTAAAACAGCAAAACCAGACCAAACCAGCTTTAGAGGTTTGACACCAAATCAAATGTGGCCAGAGATGCCCCAAAGCCCTTGAAGGGAAGAGCCTGCACCACCCGCCTGACCTCCCTTGCTGAGGGCACAGGCCCTGTGGCCTGACAACCGGAACATGGGATGGGTGGGGTGGGGGTGGGGGGGGTGGGGGGCTGGAAAAAGGGAGAGAAATAAAAATCATCAGACTTGTGGAATGCAGACACACTGAGAGATTCTAAAGGTGTCCCCCTAGCGTGTCGGCCCACTCCTCACTGAGGACCCCTGAGACGCCCAGCACCAAATAGAAGGCTGGGAAACCATAAGGACCCTCTCTGAGAGCCGGCTGTGTTTTCTCCTTCTGAGAGTGGATGACAGAACACGTTGAGGGAGTTGGGACAGGAATGAAGATAAGCGCGAGACCCTTGTCCAAGGCCATCCTCCCCACCCCGGCGGCTCAGGCTTATTGGGGGCAGGAACATGCCCACCCTTGAAGTCAACCCTGAGCAGGGCGCACCCCTGCCACCTTACCAGCTCCTGGAGGTCTGTGTGTTACAGAGTTTGGGGGGTGTTTATTTTTTAAAAACGCACAGTGCAAGAAACTTGGGAGGAGACAGGGTGCAAACCATGGGTTTGGGGCTCGACGCTAATGAGCTTGCATCTGAGCGTCTGAGACTGCCGAGCTGGGGGAGGAGAGAGAAGTGGGACGTAAGCCACACAACAACACCCCAAAGGAGACCCCGATTCCCTCCATGAGCGAGGATGCGGGGCGGGTGAGGAAACCCCCGCTGCCGTGACATGCCGGCCTCAGGGCCGGCAGGCTCCCTCGGTGGGCACGAAGCCAGGACCTGCTTCGGGAAGGAAGGAGGGACCCCAGGGGGAGGGGCCTTATCGATGCAGCAGGCCCCAAGATGTCAGGCCGCAGGCCGGGGGTGGGGGGGGGGGTGGGGGGGGGGTTCTGTGGTCCTCAGCCCCGGTGTGCGCTCACCAAAACCCCTGGCAGAGATGGCATGAGGCTGGGCCGGGTCCCACGGGTCCCGGGAGCTACCTCCTGGTCCCTGACCGAGGCAGCAGGACAGGGGCACAGGCGATGCCCGCGAACGACTCTGGGAAGTGCAGGTCGCGTTCCCACTCGTCCGTCTCTGTGTTGTACACCTGCACGATGCCCGTCACGTTGTTGAGACGCCAGTTATAGCCCCCCACAATGTAGATCTTCCTGTCCAGCAGGCAGCAGCCGGCCTCTGACTGGCCAGCCCGCATGGGGCTCACGCTGGTCCACTGGTCTGTCTCAGGCACGTAGTACTCCACGGCCAGCACGTCGAAGCAGCGGTCCACGTGGTCCATGCGGCCCCCGAGGGCGTAGATGCGGCCGCCGGCACCCACCATGGCATGAAGCACGCGGGGCTCGCTCATGGGCGCCTTGAACTCCCACTGGTCAGCGGCGGGGTCGTAGCAGTGCAGCGCCTTCTTGTCCTCCACCGAGATGCCGTAGCCCCCCGAGATGTAGAGGCGGCCCCCCGCCGAGGCGCCGGCGTGGCCCCAGGTGCGGCGCTTCAGAGAGCAGGCGTAGCCCCACTCGTTGCGCCGCGGGCAGTACCTCTCGACGGAGGCCAGGCTGCCGGCCCGGTTGCGGCCACCCGTGGCATACACCATGCCGCACAGCACGTTCAGCTGGAACTGGATGCGGCTCTCCTGCATGGCCTGCAGCCGCAGCCAGCGGTTCAGGTGGGGGTCGTAGCGGTAGCAGGCGTCCACCGCGCCCTCGCCGCTGCGGTACTGCAGGTGCTGGCCGCCCGCCACGTACACGAAGTTGTCCAGCACGGCCACGCACGTGTGGCTGCAGCCCACCTCCATCTCCGTGAGCTCGCGGAAGTGGCGGGCACCGGGCTCGGGCAGCTGGTACACCTTGCTGCTGACGGAGCGGTCACTGTCCGTGTAGGGCGTGCCGCCGAAGGCGACCAGGGAGGGCACGTCGGAGCGCACGGCCGTGCGCGGGGACTGCATCTCGTGCTGCCGGAAGGGTAGCACCTGGTAGTTGAAGGCCTCCAGCAGGTACTGCCGGCACAGCACATCCTCCACCATGATGTCCAGCGGCTGCACGCTGTCCACCAGGTCCGACGACCGCATGAGCGGGAAGCGGATGTGGCAGAGCACGTGGCTGGCGCGCGGCCGCCGGGCCGGGTCGTGCTGCAGCCAGCGAACCGCGGCGCGGAACAGGTCGATCTCGGCACAGCTCTGCAGCCGATTGCTCTGCAGGAAGAAGACGAGGCGCTCCAGCGGCAGGTGCAGGAAGTCCTCCTCCTCAGCGATCTGCAGGAAGTGCTGGAAGGTGAAGGCATCCACCGACTCCTTGAGCGAGGCCAGGCTGAAGGTGGTGGCCATGTGGCCGATGTTCAGGCAGGTCTCCACGCTCATGGCGGCCTTGAGGAACTCCTCGCACAGCTCCACCACGGGAAGCATCTGCAGGAACACGGCCGCACCCAGCACGTCCTGCACGCAGTCCAGGTCTAGCGTCACCTCGGCGCTATAGGCAAAGTCGATGATGTGCCGCAGGCCGCGGGCCGACACGCCTTTCAGCTCGATGACATCCTGGCTCGCCTCCCTCATGCCACCCGTGAACATGGCCCTGAAGTTCGGAAACACAGCATGTAGGCTCGGGGCTGCCAAGGGGCATCGTGGCCACCCAGGAATAGCCTGGCCCCTGGACACCGTGAGCAGGGCACGGCCAGCCAGGGGAAAGAGGCCAGATGCTCATTAAAGACACGCAAAAAAAAAAAAAAAAAAGAAAAGAAAGATTTTTAACCCACCCGAGCCACATGTCTTCCTACAAACGGCAACTCCCCACTCTGCCCCTCTATTTTGGGGCCAGGCTCAGCCCACGCAGGGGTGTGGAGTGCTAGGGCCCGCTCACGGCGGGGCAGGTACGGGTGGGCAAAAGAAGGCAAAACCTTGGTTTTGACGCTGGAGACAGGTGCAGCCCTACCTTGGCACCCGGCCCTGGAAGACCACACACACAGCAGGCTCAGGAGACAAGGTGGGGACCCCAAGAACACCGTGCACCATGGTTCTCAGAGCCCAGCCCCTCACCAGCAGGCACATGTGGGCCCGTGGCCCCACCTTCCCCAGCCTGAATCTCAGCCCTGTCACACAGGGATGGGGAGAGGGTTAGGGTTCCCCGGTCAGAGTACACGCTAGGAGGCCCCACCCAAGGTCACTGTCATTTCCAGAGAGAGGCCAGACAGTCAGGAAAGCCCCCCCACCCCCCCCGGGGATGACCCACAGGAGCCCTAGCCCACCGTGAGACTCCCAGTGAGTGACACCAGCTGTCAGCCTTTCTGCCTGCTCTGGAAAGCAGTGCTAGTGTGAGCATCAGTGAGAGAAACACGACCTGGGTCAGAGCACCCCGTGGCTTTTGGGGTCCCCCGTCAGGAGGAGGGGAAAGAACCCCAGCACCTGCTGGGAGTTCATCGGAGGTTCCTCTCACGGGGCAGATGTGCACTGTGACGGCTGACCAAGGAGAAGGAACTCCCCTCATCCATTCACCCAACGGATACCTGTCCTGAAGTCACACAACCAGCGTGGTCTGGGGTCAGGTCCCAGAGTAAAGACAGTTGAGCCACCAGCTAACAACTGCCCGCCCCTGTGAGCAGCAGCGCCATGGAGCCTTCTAGGAGCAGAGCTCGGGCAGCCCCCCGGACCCTGCCTCTTCTTGTCCCCATGAGTCCCATCAGCCCATTGAAGACAGAGGCAGCCACGGCGACGGGAGGGAGCTTTGCCTTTTAAGGCCTTGCCGGCTGCAGTGCCAGCGCAGAGGAGCCTTTAAAGGGCATTTCTGGCTGGGCCGGCCCACCCGTCCCCAAATCCAGAATAAAAATAGAAACGGCGCCCCAGATGGCTTGGCTGCTCCGTCTCCCCAGAATGGCCTTGTTGGGCCTGGGGGGGGGGGGGCGGGCAGCTGGGGGGCGCACCGGGCAAGCCATCCCAGCCTCGCCACCCTGGCCTCGAGGACCGTACGGGCCTCGGAACACACCGAGGCTGGAGCTCCGAGACGCAGTCTGCAGGGGCACTTCAGCCACCACTGGCAAAGTGGGGCCAGAGAACCACCCCAGGACAGCACCCCAGCTCTCTCTGGCAGGGTCACAGCCTGGCAGGAGGAACTGGCCAGCTGGTCACTGAGGAAATGAGGAGACTGTCCTCAGCCCGTGACAGCCCCCAGCTGGTGAGAATGGCCCTCGTCCTCCTCCAAGGGGCCCTCACCCCCCTGCCCAGCCCAGCGTAGGGAAGGAGACTTTAGGAGAAGACCCTCGCAGCAGACTGACCAGTACACCCAGCAAGGCCTCACCCGGCATGAGGGGACTGCAACACAGTCCCAGGTACAGGTGGGGACCCCCATCTAGGCATCCCTCCTATCCCTCAGCCTGAGTACAGGAACCACGAGGACAGAGACTTATGTCTGTCTTATCCCTGCTGGAACGCCAAGGCCAAGCATAGTGCCTGGGACACGCCAGTGTCAAACAAAGACAGAGTGAAAACTTGGCCAAGCCCTGCCACTCCCCCAGGGCAGAAACGGTTAATCCAGTGCCCACGGGCCACCTCCATCCCCCAGGCCTGTTCTGCTTGCCTGCACCATGGCCCCAGAAGTTTGAGAAAGTTACAAACCTAAACAAAGCTACAGGTTTACCGAATGTGCGGCCAACGCCAGCCATTTTCCCTCAGCGACGTGCTGGCTGGCTGGCACTGAGATCACACTCCCTCTCAGTAGGGTGGGCGCTCTCCAGCCTGTCCCCCGAGACCTGTGCTCACCTGAAGTAGTCGCTGCAGGCGGCCAGGACCACCTTGTGCGCGTGGAAGGTCTCTCTGTTGATGGTGAGCACGACGTCCAGGAGCTGGCCCTGGGCACGGAGGGCGGCGAGGCCCTGCAGCAGGCTGGTGCTATGGCCGGGCGCCGAGAAGGTGCACTTGAGAGCTCCATTTTTGTCAGCCATGCTGCAGGAGAGCAGAGGTGGGGGCTCAGCTCAGCGGCCACAGGTCTGTCTGGTCTCTGCCCGGGGACACTGGGCTGGCTCGCCTGGGCTCTAAAGATGCCTGAGGCGCCAGCTCGCCAGGACCAGCCCCGGAGAGGCAGAAACAAAACCTGGGTCCCGGCCGCGTCTGCCACCTGGCCACCAACTGGCCTTGGCAAAGGACACCGCTTCTCCAGCCTCCATTTGCCACCTGTGAAAGGGGCAGGGTTTCTGCTCGAACTGAGGAGGCTCCAATGTCCCTTTTGTTTTTTCATTGAGATAAGATTCACATAGCATAAAATGCACCATTTCAAAGTGAACAATTCAGTGACGTTTACTGCCGTCACCTCTATCTAGTTCCCGAACATTTTCATCCCCCGAAATGAGACCCCGTCCCCATCAGCAGTCACTCCCCCTCCCCCTCCCCCTCCCCCAGCCCCTGGCAACGGCCAATCTGCTTTCTGCCTCTGGATGTGGCTCCGCTGGACACTTCATGCAAATGGAATCATATACCGTGTGGTCTTTTGTGTCTGGCTTCTTTCACTCAGCATGTTTTTCGGGGTCATCCACGTTGTAGCGTGAATCGATGCTTTGCTCCTTTTCATGGCTGAGTAATGTTCCATCGTGTGGCCGGACCACAATTTCTTGATCCCTTCACCCATCTGTGGACATCTGAGTTCCTTCCACCCCTCCTCTTAAACTTTATTTCATTATTTTTCATTCTCAATGTGTCTCCTGAGTGCGTATTCTGCAGTGCAGGACTCTTCATGTCACATCGCTGTCCCCCATACCCTAGCAAGCTGCCCTCCCCCCCACCGAGGGCAAACCTCTCTTCTCTCCCCTGCAGGGGCTGGGGGTGGGATTAAGGTGCCGGCACAGGGCCCCAGCACAGGCACGGAGGAGGAGCTCTATGACTGACAGCTTCCAGGGCAGCTCTGGTCCCCAGGGTTGGGGTGTCACAGGCCAGGAAAGGCCAACCTTCTTGGAGGCCCAGCTACTCTGACACCTGCCCAGTGAGCTCCTTGTGCCCAGCACCCCAGGGGAGGGCAACCACATGACCACAAAGTCATGTTCTGAAGAATTTGCTTCTGGGCTATGGTGACTGCCCAGTCTAGGCAAAAGGCCCATTGGTCCTACTTTCCAGGGACAGGGACACAATGAGTGGCTTGTCCATAGTCCCAGAGCTGTAAGACAACACAGCAAGATTTGAGCCCAGGCCCAGGACATGACAGAGTAGGTGGGATCTCCCTGTCTGTCAGGGTCAATGAAGCAAGGGAGGTGGAGGGGCACAGCAAATTGTGGGTAAGTCACAAAACCAAGAATATCTGCTCTACAAGGATGGGTTTACCTGTGGAGGTGGCTCAATGGGGGGATGGGGACAAGTGAAACAGAGGTTCCTGCACCTCAAAATAAGGACTCAGGAGGCAAAGGTCATCTTAGAACAAACAATAAAGCTTTAAAAAAGAAAGAGGTGGAAACAACCCAAAGGTCCACCAAAGGGCAAATGGAGAAACAAAATGTGGGCATCCACACAATGGAATATTACTCAGTCACAAAAAGGAATGAAGCTGAATCACGCTACAACGTGGACGAACCTCAAAAACATGACACTGAGTGAAAGAAGCCAGTCACACAAAGTCATAAATTGTATGATTCCTTTTGTATCAAAAGTCCAGAACAAGCAAATCCATAGACACAGAAAGCAGATTAGTTGTTGCCAGGGGCTGGGCGTCAGGCGTATGGGGGATGACTGCTGATAGGCACAGGTCTCATTTTGAGGTGATGGAATTGTTCTGGAACAAGTTAGAGGTGATGTTTGCACAACACTGTGAATGCACTAAATGCCACTGAATTGTGCATTTTTAAAATGGTGGATTTGGGGGGCGCCTGGGTGGTCAGTTCGTTGAGCGTCCGACTTCGGCTCAGGTCATGATCTCGCAGTTTGTGGGTTCGAGTCCCATGTCAGGCTCTGTACTGACAGCTCAGAGCCTGGAGCCTGCTTCAGATTCTGTGTCTCCTTCTCTCTCTGCCCCTCCCCTGCTTGTGCTCTGTCTCTGTCTCTCTCTCTCTCTCTCAAAAGTAAATAAACGGTTAAAAAAAATTTTTTTAATAAATAAATAAAATAAAATGGTGGATTTGGGGCACCTGGGTGGCTCAGTCTGTCAAGCATCCGACTCTTGGTTTCGGCTTGGGTCATGATCTCATGGTTCATGGGTTCAAGCCCTGCACTGGGCTCTGCACTGACATTGTAGAGACTGCTTGGGATTCTCTGTCTCCCTCTCTCTCTGCCTCTCCCTCTCCCTCCCTGCCCCCAAGATAATTAAAAAAAAAAATTAATGGGGCGCCTGGGTGGCTCAGTCAGTTAAGCGGCCGACTTCAGCTCAGGTCACGATCTCGCGGTCCATGAGTTCGAGCCCCGCGTCGGGCTCTGGGCTGATGGCTCAGAGCCTGGAGCCTGTTTCCGATTCTGTGTCTCCCTCTCTCTCTGCCCCTCCCCCGTTCATGCTCTGTCTCTCTCTGTCTCAAAAATAAATAAACATTAAAAATTTTTTTTTAATTAAAATGGTAGATTTTAGGTTATGTGAATTTCTCATAAAATTTAAATAAATAAATAAAAATAAACAAAAGGACATCTGGGCCTTCTCAGGTCCTGCATAAAACCCTGCCGTAACCACCAGCACCCCCACAGTATGTGAGGATCATTGCTTCATTCACCCCCACATCCCCTCCCTTCCAGCATCACTGTCCCCTCTGCCGTCTCATCTTAGAAAACTTGTTGAAGGCATTAAAGAATGAATGGCTTAGGCGGCCCTACTACATCATTTCACCTCCCAAACATTAACAGGAGGGAATAATGCCATCACCTCTAGGGTCAGGCCCCTGTAGGGTCAAGAACCCCTGCCAGGACTCCCCCAACCCATGCTTCACCCCACCCACCCCAAGGCAAGGCCAAGTATTCTGCTCTCTCCCCAAGGCCCCCAGCTCTCTGGAACTTGCTTTCCCATTCCTGGGACTAACGCCTGCCCACAAATGAGGGCCAGGAATGTGGGCACTGGTCTTTCCAAGAAAGCAGGAGAAAGAAGGCTCCTCAGCCCCCACTGTCCAGCAGCTCCCCAAACAATACCACGGATAAAAGAGCAGATGCCCAGCACAGGGCATACTGTCAACACTCAATCAATGCATCTGCTGCCAACTGGAGGCCTCTGCCCTGGCACAGGCTACCAGCCTCAGTGGCCCTTCCAAGAGAGCCTCAGGAAAGGGAGGCAAGCCAACCAAGGGGTTGCAGGGCCCTGGGGTGCTGGCAATAGGCCTGCAAGGTCCCAGACCTTTGGGACCCGGTGTGTGGGAGAAAGGGACATAAGACACAGCATAGGGGACATGGGACATGGCAGGGAGGACATGGGGAAGTGGAGGGGATACAGGACATGTCTGGGGGACATGGTCTGCACTTGGCAGAAGGCTTTCCCATCCCGGGAGGAGGGAACGCATGTTTCAGAACCCAGCACCACGGTCATCTGGGCTGGTAATGCTGGGATGCCGGTGGTGCCCGTGGCCAGACCCTGGGTTTGCCTGCGAGGTTTGACACGCAGCCCCGCTGAAGGCCACAGAGGGAGGGAAGGAAAGGGGCCCAGAAAGACCCCAAGTCTCTAGCTTGGTCTGGCCACCTCTCTCTGCCAGGTAGAAGGGATGCCCGTGTCACATGCCCTGTGCCCCTCCCACATTGCTACATCTAGCCCGTCGTGCCTGACCAGGCCGCCGCTGGGACTTCAAGTCTCTGTTCTTCCAGTTTCCCGAGACCCCACAGTGGCCCCAAGTTCTGAGGATCACAAAGAGAATGTCACTGGCTCACAGATCCACCGGCTTCAAAGTGTGGCCATCCTCTGGCCAGGGCTGCCCGATGGGGTCTCACTGTGCCTTCTCACTGACATCCTCCAAGGCCACATGCCGCATGAGCCTCTAAGGACCCTTGAGGTGCTCAGATCCGTGCACCCTTCCCCTGACCCTCCTCTCACCTCACTGGCCTGTCAGCCCCTTGTCCCTTTCTGGTGGCAGGGACCATACAGAATGAACAAGATGGAGAGGGCTTGCCCTCACTGGGTGCACAGTCTGGGGAATGGAGACCCAAAGTGGTCGAACCGTCCAGAATCAGCTTCGCACTGCAGCTCTGAGTACCTCACAGCTGGGGAGGGGACAGGAGCCTGCAGCAGAGATGTGCAGAGGATAGGGTGCCCCTAGCCCCACCACACCCACAGTTAACACAGGGACACCCAGCCTCTCCCTTGGAGCAGAGGGCTTGGCCGCATCCTGGGGATTAGCCCCAAAGTCCCAGCTTCCACAAAAGGCCTGTCCTGAGAAGCCAACCCTCTCCCTGGGGCCCCTGGGGCCCAGACAGCACAGGGAACCGCCTTTCCCCACACCACAGGGCCCTCTGGCCTGGGGCCAAGCACTCTACCTCTCTGTGGAGCAGAGTGGCCCAGGGGTCAGGGATAGCTGGTGTGACCCCTCAGAGCCTCCCTCCCAGGGCCAGGGAGTGGAGAAGAGGCGTGTCTCCAACTTCACCACGCGTGTGAACAGGGACTATGTCGAGACACAGACTCACACTCAGCAGCTAGGGGCAGCCCCGGGGATGGCAGTGCCACTCTGTGGACACCTTGCCTCACAGACTTTGTACACGTGTGCCCCTACCCCAGCCTTTGCCGTTACGCTTCATTTTTTTCTTAGAAGTTGCTGGGAGATTGTGCGGCAGGGCAACAGGACTTTGTGTGCTTCCTCTAAGCCCTAAGAATTGTCGTGCCAATGCATGCTTCCAGCAGAAGAAAGATTTCACACCAGGGGCAACTTTGTCCTGGAACTGGTCGGTTCCTGGCCGTACATATCTACTATGGTTCTTCATATATAAAGAGCACCAAAAAATCAATACAAAGTCAGCATCCTCACAGAAAGGTGCACAAAGGATGGTTCATAGGAAAGGAAGCACAGCTGGCTGGAGAGACCTAAGAGTCAGAAGGGCTCACGATAAAATACGTGCACACAGCAAGGGACCGGCTTCACCCTTCATGTGAGCAGAGGCATTGTGTCTGGTCGCAAAGACTCACATCAGTTCCCAGTGGGGATGTGAAGTGAAACAACACCCAGGAAGGCAGTTCAACAGACCTAGCAAAATTCTAAAGGCTCACGTCCTTGACCCAGCAACTCTACTTCCGGGATTTATCTGAGATATACTTACATGTGCAAGATGAGGGACACAGGAGGATATTCACCAAATACCGTCTCTGGGGGCCAAAGATGAGAAACCAGCTAAACAAAGGGGTTCCAAAGGGGTATGAAGAATTATTGGACCTTCTGACAAAGGGCTGCCCTCAGCTGAGCACAGAGCCCGCGTGCACCTCAAGCATTAAAATGCTCCTACACGGGAGTTAGCCCAGAGCCCCCGACCAAGCCCACCGCAAAGCTGCTTACAGGGTGTGAGACCTGAGCTGTGCTGAATGGGGGGGAAACGGCCCCTTTCTGCACACACCTCGTCCTCCTCCAGGCCCTTCTCCTCATGCCCCTGGCAAGGCTCACAGTACCCTCCAAGGCTGTTTTCCCCCTCTCATCTCATAGATGGCACAGCTGTCCCTGAAGCCCCCATCAGCACCCACCACACACACCTCACAGCCTCTGGGGAGTTCGGGGAAGGAGGGAGAAAGCCAGCAAGAGCTGGAGTCCCCAGGACAGACAGGCTCGGCTGGGCGGAGGTGGGCAGGAGGAGGAGGGAGGGCTGAGGCCTGGGACCGATGACTAAGGGTAGGACCCATTACTCAGGCCAGCCCAGACAGGGGGCGGCCGGCGCGGCGGGGCCACGGGCCCCCAGGAAGGCGGCGGCGGCGGCCCTGAGCCTGTCCGAGTCTCCAGACGGCCACCCGAGCCACGGTCACCCGCACTGAGTCATCGGAGCCAATGCGTCAGCAGCCGGGTCAGGATGTCTCTGGAGGCCGCTTACTGCCGCCCCAGCTGCACCCTTGGCCTGGATCTGGCCTCTGAGGGGCTACACATGCCCCCCTCAGGCCTGGCCTGAGCTCAGGGCTGTCCTGACCCCATACTCCCACACTGCATCCCCCAGCACTGTCACTGGGCACCTCTGGCCAGGCCTAGGCCTCTACCGGACATGGGGACACAGCCACTGCCTCCCTTGGAGTCTCCCCTACACCAGGGCTAATGTAAAGTGGGACCGGGCAGGGTGAAGACCCCAGGTGGACTATCTGTGGCAAGATCTCCACAATCCCCTGGGGGTCCACGGCCAGCCAAGCCCCTTGCCCACCTCGTCTCCGGCTCCTTGCTGACACACCCCCGTGTGGTCTCCTTCCCCACACAGAGCAGTCCTTCGTGGGGTCACCCCCAGAATACATTATGGGCTGGAATCCTTGTCTGAGAGTCTGTTTTAGGGGGACCCAACCCAAGACAAGATGGCCAAGTGGGGAAGGCCACAAGAGGTGCAGGACCACACCAACTGCCGTCCCCACGCCCCACTGACAGGGCCCCACAGTGGACGTGGGGGCTGCCCTGGAAGTGACACCTGGTGGGGTGGGTGCTCCCCAACTCCTGCCCTCATCTGGCTGCTGACCCTGGTCCCCATAGTTGGTTTCCCGACCCTACAGGAGAGATCTGAAGCCCCGGAACAGTTCTTTTCATTGGAATGTCAAAAAAAAAAAAAAAAAAAAAAAAAGGAAAGGAAAGGCAAGAACAAGAAAGAATTTCATGGAAACATTTCTTTGGGGTTTTGTAAAATCCTTTCCCACCCCCACATGGAGCCCAAAGCTCGGGCCAGAACAGAGTCTGACGGTATTGCCCCTTTAACATACTGTTCTGACATGCAAATTCCCTCACTTCCCCTCAAAACGGAGAGCACTTCCACTTTCAAAGCCAATTTCGGTTTTATTGTCCATGTGGCTCGATAGAGCGCAGCAGCACAGCACAGCTGGTTGGCTCGCACCCCGGCCGACGACGTACCAGGGAGCTGCAGGCCACTCCGCCCGAGGGTCCCGGGTGTGTCAGCAGGGAAGATGCTGCATTTCACAGGAGAGAGGGGGACAGAGACTCAGAGAGGGGGACAAAGACCCAGAATGAAGGGGAGAAGACTTGTGGGGGGTGGGGTGGAATAGAGACCCAGAGAGGGAGACAGAACCCAGGGCGGGGTGGGGAGGGGGGGTAGTGTTGGAGAAGCTCTGGCGACCAGCTGGTCCACCTCTCTGCCCTATTTCACACAACACCCTCCCCTACCCCCTGTCCTCCAGCCATACTGGAAACTTCTCTGCCTTCTCTCTCCCGTCCACCTCTGACTCTTTACAAGGCAGGCCCACTGACTGAGCACATGCCGGGCCGGATTCTTCACATGCAACCTCATGAATCTCCCTTCAAGACAGGGAAACTGAGGCCCAGCACAGCCCTGTGTGCGAATGTAGTCGCAGGCGACTCCAGCTTCTTGCTATACCGCAGCCTGCTGACTGCCAAGGCCACAGCACTGGCTCCTGGGTAAAAAGTGCATCTAAGCCAGAGTCCCACATGCCCCACAAAGGCAGACGCCCCCAGCTACTGTTGCCATGGTTCCCACAATATTTCACAGCTCCGGGTACTGTGCTCCCAGCCCAAAGGATAGAGTCACCATGTTTTGGCACCTTGCACGGGCCCTCAAATGCTGAGGCTGGCCAGCAGCCTCCATGCTCACGTCAGTGAGCTTTCTCCTGGGACTGCTCGCCAGAGGCCAGCCCGCCCTCCTCACCCCTCAGGCGGCAACAGGCCCATTCCTGGGGCTACCCTTCCTGATAAGCTCCAAAGGAGCTGCCTGCGAGTGTCTCATGAGGCTTGACCCCTGGGCTCCCAGGGGAGCAGACAAAAGACCAGAGCTTCTGGGTGGACAAGCGTGGAGCCCAGGGGTAGATGCAGGTCCTTCACTGCAGCGTCCCAGCAGGCCAGGTCACCAAACCACTAACAGAGACCCAGAAGGGACAAAGACTCAGAGGGAGAGGGAACAGAGACCCAGACAGAGGAGGACAGCCAGCCAGGGAAGGAGACAGAGACCTGGAGAGGCAGAGAAGAAATCCAGCCAGGGCCCCCGGACCCCACGTTCCCCCACCAAGCCTGGGCCCTCTCCATGCCGCCACTGGTTGTTTATTTCTCACTCCTAGTCATCATGCTGGTTTTTCTCCCATGTCTGCTTCAATTATTTAAAACACGATGCCCAGGGGCGCCTGGGTGGCGCAGTCGGTTAGGCGTCCGACTTCAGCCAGGTCACGATCTCGCGGTCCGTGAGTTCGAGCCCCGCGTCAGGCTCTGGGCTGATGGCTCGGAGCCTGGAGCCTGTTTCCGATTCTGTGTCTCCCTCTCTCTCTGCCCCTCCCCCGTTCATGCTCTGTCTCTCTCTGTCCCAAAAATAAATAAAAACGTTGAAAAGAAAAAAAAAAAATTTAAAACACGATGCCCAGAGCCAAGGCCTACTATCTGTGCACCCTGTGAGTAAATCTGTGTATCCCGGGAGGGCAGGTGCACCAGGCCAATGGGGTCTCACCCACTGCCCCCTACCCAACCTGCCTCCAAGAACCAGAGGCGTGGGCATGACTGAGGCCCACTGTGAGCCCATCCTGGAAGCATGTTGCCTGTAGAGACGCCCTCCCTGAGCCCTGCAGAGGAGCCCCAGGCCACACCAGCCTACTTCACCTTCTTCGTGGCATCACCATCACAGCCATCTCCCTATGTGTATATCCTTACCTCCCGTCCGTCGGGGTTCGTCAGGCAGTAACAGGGTGACAGAACAGAGGGGTTGTCAGGGAGCTCCCAGCAGGAAGTGACCATGCAGGCTGCAGGCCCCTGGGGCTGGCAACTCCTGAGAGCCCCCACGTGACAGCCAGGGAGGCTGAGGTGGGGAGGAGGTCATCGAGGCAAGCGGGCAGAGGTTCCCACATCCACCTGGAAAGAACCATCCTGAACCTCCCAAGGGCCCGGCATGGGGAGAGAAGTAAACTCCTCAGGACTTGGCGTAGAGGCTAGGTTCTGCCCCCACACAGCACAAGCCTGCCAATCAGAGCCCAGCAAGCCCACATGGAAGCCCCCCGCGATTCCAAGTGCACAGAGCCCGGCATGGGGTGGCCACGCTCAAGTGCCGGTTCTACTCAAGGCGGGCCCTGACAGCTTGGCCATCCTGCCCTTCTACGACAGGGACAAACCACATGAACCCCTGCCTCCCCAAATATTTACTGGGTCCTTGATGAGAACTCTGCAGACACTGCCCACCCTCCCACCGGGGTAAGGCAACAACACCAATCCCCATCTTTCTCCTGCCTAAGCCCCCCATGGCCCTCCACAGCCTCATTCTTCATGGGCCGCTGTCAGCCCAGTGCCCCTCAAGCTGGGCTGTGACCTCCTGCCTGGACCCCAGGCCATATCCCAATCTCTGAGTGAGCCCAGAACACACGGGGACCTGGCCACTGCTGATCGGCCAGAGGACCCTGTGGGCAGCACCCCTCTGATCCCATACCTGCCCAATTCTGGCCCTTCTCAAGCCTAGAACAAAGAAAAGGGGACACCCAGACCCTACTTCCCTCACCAGCAGCAAGCTCTCTGCCTTCACAGTACCTCCGCCCCTCCCTGTCCTGGTGAGTGAGCACCCACTCCATACTGGGCTGGAGTAGGTACAAACCTGGCTCCCAGCTCACCTCTCGGGAGGCCGTTTGGAAAGGAGGATACCGCTATTCTCTTACAGATGGGGACACCGAAGCACAGAGAGGTTCAGGCACCCAACCAAGGCCACAGAGCACACAAGAGGCCTGGTGTCAGCCGCTCCATAGCCCCAGCTGGGTAGCCCCGTATCAGCTCCATGATACAGATGGGGAGACCGAGGCTGGGAGAGCTGAAACCACTCCCTAAGGACACTGAACCATGCGTGAACATAGAGCTGGGTAGCGGGAGGATCCCGATGTGGCTCCTCAGTGTTGGCCAGGGCCAGGGTGTAGACTATCCCACTAATCCTCCAGCCACTACAAGGGATGTAATCCCATCCTGCCAGGTCACTGGGAGAGTGGGAGAGCCCCATCCAGGCCCCGAGGCTTCTCTGACCCCCAACCCAGCTCTATTTGCCCCCTGATTATTGCTCCATCGGGCACACCACCCATCTGTTCCCAGCCTATCTCCCTGAGGCTGAAACAGGAACCTCACCAGGGCAGGGCAGGATGGGTTCTGTCTCCTGCTGTGTTCCAGTACCTGGCACTGTGCCCAGCACGTGCTCAGAGCTCAGTCATGCTCATTGGTTAGATGGCTGGATGGCTGAGTGGGTAGATGAGTTGGTGGATGGATGGACGGATGGACGGATGGACGGATGGATGGATAAGTGGGTGGATAGGTAGGTAGATGAATTGGTGAGGTGGCAGGTGGATGGCTACCAGGTGGCAGCATTGGCTGGAGCCCGACTCATATCTTTGCTTGCTGCAGATAGCTGCTGCATATGTCTGCCCTCTTCATCCCATTCATTCAACCTCCTGGTCCTAGTTCTGGGACTGAGTATGTTATCCTTTGATTGGGCTCAATCAGGAAGCCCTCAACAAGATGTTTTCTGGAATGTCTGGCCTCCATACTTCGCTCATACTGTTCACCATGTTGAAGGGCTGACTCCTCCTGCCTCCCCCCAACCCTCCTCCTTATGCCACACTTCCAAGTCTACCAACTCTTCCATGCACTCTGGCACATTACCCTCCCGCCTTCTGAAAGTAGAAGGTCTCCCCATGGCCATGTTTGCCCTTGCGCCCCAGCCGGGGTTCTCCACAGCCTCCCTTTCGCCTCAAAGCCCAGCCAGGGCCTCCAGGTGAGGGGCAGCAGGGGCAGACTCGTGGACAAGTCTCAGGTTGAGGCTATGCCTATTTCGTTCCCACCCACTGACACAAGGCTGATCCCAGTCAGAGCCCATCCCCCCCACATATTACCCCCACCACACTGGGCTTGACGATGGAGCCACTTAAATAAGCAAAACCTCTGCAGATCAGGCAAGTAGGTCCATGGCTACATGGCCCCAAAGCACCACTCAAAAGCCCAGTGAGATTCTAGCACTGCCCAACTCCAGCATCTCAGTGCCAGCCCAACCACCTCCCCTGGCAGGGCAGGTGTTAAGGCCCTAAAAGGGACAGTTCTGCCAAATGGCACATGCTCATGACCAGTGGTGCTAGGCCAGACACAGGCAGATGCAGACATGGAGATGGCTCAGCCTAGTCCTTCCAAAAGCAGCACAAATTTAGGCATCAGAAGGAGCCTGTCATGAATACCTCCACTTTAGGGGGTGCCAACATCCCTCCCCTCTTCAGATAAGGGTTTCCTGTTTTCCTCAGGAAGCCTCCTATTCCCCCGTGGTAGGAATCAGGAGACCCTATCCCTGGGCTGAAAAGGGAGACTGATGACCAATTAGAGCCTCCCAGATCCCTGCCTACACTGATTGGTGCCAGGATGGGGGTGTGACCCATGTGACCCAACCTGAATCCTCCCTGGGACTTTTGCTGGAGCCACCAGAATGGAGATTTGCCTTCCCCCTGTGATTGCTAGGATGGTGGGGAGCAGGAGGGAAGGCAGGGCTGAGAGAAAGGAGTCACAGATTCCAAGGGAATCATCTGAGCCCTGAATCTCAGTGTCCCTAAAACTAGAACTCTCTCTGAACATTTTTTTATGTGAACAATGAACTTTTCTTTTTTTTAATGGAACACTTTATTATCTATTTATTTTTTTTTTCTTTTAGAGAAAGAGAGAGAGCACATGCAAGCAGGGGAGAGGGGCAGAGGGGAAGGGAGGAGAGAGAGAAACAGAGAGAGACAGAGAATCCTAAGCAGGCCCCATGCTCAGCACGGAGCCCGATGCAGCACACGATCCCACAACCCCAGGATCATGACCTGAGCCGAAATCAAGGGTTAGATCTCCAACTGGCTGAGCCACCCAGGCACCCCTGAACTTTTATTTTCTAATTGAAGGCAGAGTTGAGTTTCTAGACTTCATAACCAAAGGGGGCTTTCGACGTCAGAAATCTCTGATCCAGGGCTCCTGTCCACCACATTGCAGATGAGCCTCTAAGAAAACCACCATGGAATTAACACTTCTCCAGCTGCTGCCTCTCCCTACCCTGCATTTAATCTTCCCACCCCGGGGGGGGGGGGGGGGGGGGGATGGGAGGAGCCTGGGGCGTTGAGGAAGTCCAACCTGGGCAATTGGCAGCAAGTGGGTAGCGGCCATACTCAGCCTGAGTCCTGTCTGCCTGTGACAAGACAGCTGGCTCCCCACGAAAGGTCAGCAAGCCACCCGTGGCCCCCACTGCGAAAGTTCAGCAACTCTAAATGCTAAGATGCTGGCGGCAAGCCTAAGGCTGGAGCTGCAGGGCGATGCGAGGCCATCAGCCTCGGCAAGAAAAACACCACCCATTGCTGCTGCAAGTGACTCACGTGGAGCATAAACATTTGTGTGCTCCCAACTGCCCTGCCTTACCCCCTTGCAGGACAGAGAAGGGGAGAAAAGAGAGCGAGAGATGCCCTCCAGGGACCCACCAGACTTCACCAAGGCAAGCACGCGGTTACCACTTTTAAACACAGTCCTGGGGGCGCCTGGGTGGCGCAGTCGGTTAAGCGTCCGACTTCAGCCAGGTCACGATCTCGCGGTCCGTGAGTTCGAGCCCCGCGTCGGGCTCTGGGCTGATGGCTCAGAGCCTGGAGCCTGTTTCCGATTCTGTGTCTCCCTCTCTCTCTGCCCCTCCCCCGTTCATGCTCTGTCTCTCTCTGTCCCAAAAATAAATAAAAAAACGTTGAAAAAAAATTAAAAAAAAAAAATAAAATAAAATAAAATAAACACAGTCCTGTAAGTTGTCCATGTGGAGGCTGCCTCGGGGATCCTCAGTGGGGCTCCCGGACCCCCCGTCCCGTGGGGCTCACTGTGTCCCTTGAGCCTGAGGCTCAAGGGACACAGTGCCACCCCCTAAACCCCGCCTTGGGAGAGTGCCCTACTCTGGGCTCCGGTCTCGGAAGATTCTGGTGATCACGTCTCTCTGCTCTGCTTCCTTCAGCAGGCTGCTTCAAATTCTAACATCCCGTGGAGAGGAGAGCTCTCCGGATATGCAGCCCAGCCCGCTCCGGCTCCCGGCCGATCCGTCTTTGACCCCTGTGGAATTCTGCAGTTGTGGCGTTAGAAAACATCTTCGGCCTCAACTCGGGTGACCCCCCTCGAGGCCTTTAAAAGCCCAAAGGTCCACCCCTCAAGATTTCCTCCAGGCTGAGCTGTTCAATTCCGGAAGCTGCTTCCCTCACAGGAAAGGTCTGCGATTCCCCAAAGGTGCCGGTTACTTCCTCCCGAATCACAATATTTTCAGTGTGCGGTGAGGCGGTGTGCGCGAAGCAATCGGCCCCTCGGCTGCTCGGGGTCTGAAACCACGCTGGCTGTGCCCCAAAACCCGCTCCGCTGAGGAGGAATGCTAGGGAAGCGCTCTCGTAGCCGTGGGGGATGAGTTCTGCGAATCCTGAGCGGTCCTCTCTGGAGAGAAATGGGAAAGGGGCGGGGGAGGAGGAAGAGACTGGAGACTCGGGGTTAACAAGTGTTAAGAGCTCGTCTGCACAGCTGCGGAGCGGCTACCACAGGAGGAGGGCGGGGCTGCCGGCAGTGGGGACCCTGCGGCCCGGGCCCCCACTTCCCACCGCAGGCAGCTGGACAGGGAGAGCGGCCGGCCGTTTCCCGTCCTCCGCACACAGCGCTGAGATCCTGTTCGTTAACTAAGTGAAGCACACGCAGAAGGGGACCGCTCACTGGCTTCTCTCTAACGGGCTGATTCACTGACCGACATGCCCGCTTCTGGTTCCCTACCCAGACCGTGCCGTTAAATAAAGCGAGGGAACGGAGGAGCCTCACCCAGCGGAGTGTGGAAGGCTGTTCCAGAAGCCTCTAGGTCAGGCCAGGTCCCCTCGAAAACCTATCCCAGGCTATGTGTGGGGTATTTGCTGGAGCAAATCGGAGCCACCACAGGGAGGCTCTGCCCTTAGGAAGCATACATTCTAGGGGACACGGGTCTTTAAGCACACAGAATGTACTGTGATCACAGGGCGGAGGATGCAGAAAGGCAAGTGGACAGAGCCACCAGGCCCCAAGAAGGCCACCCGGGGGCTGTGCAAAGCACGGGGACAGGACACTCCAGCCAAGGAAGAGCCAGGTGGAAGGCCCAGGAGGGGTGGCAGCAGAGTGCTGTTGGAAACCAGCAGGGCTGCAGAAGCACAAGGACACAGCGGGTGGGCAGGGCCTCACTGTAGGGTGGGGGTGGGGGTGGGGGTGGGGGTCCCATGGAGAAGTAAAGTTTGTTCCGAAAGTGAGGAAGCCCTCAGGCAGGAGGCAGGCAGAGCCACATGGTCTGATGCCTGTCTTGGGAAGGACCCCCTGGAGTGCAGGGCAGCAGCCGCTGGGAGGGCAAGAGCCGACGATGGCGATGGCGGCTCAGAGCAGGGATGAGGAAGAGATGGAAGAAGGGGCCAGACAGGGATGTGGCTCAAAGGTGGAACCAACATGGTGGGCCAAGAGATGAGGGGAGGAGACAGCAAATAAACGTGTGCGTGGTGAGTGCTCTCAAAGCAAAGCTTCCAGCAGCGGTGCAGAATCCAAACTGGAGAGACCTCCCTGGGTGGCTAAGACTAGGCCAAAGCCTCTTCTCAGGAGAAGGGACATTCCTGGGACCAGCAACTGCTCACTGGAAGACCTGGGGCCCTTGAGCAAGGAGAGGCACAAGGGCACAAGGGCTTTCCAGAACAGAGACAAGCCCTCAAGCCCTCCGGGCTGCTGTCCACCTCTGCCCCCCATCTCCACTGGATGCTCACAGGCAGCACATCCTCAGGCAAGTGGGGCCTCATCCTACCTCCTGCCAGCTCACCTGCCCACCTGTCGATAACCAGTACTCACTCCCCGGTCTCTGGAGGGAACCTGAAAGCCAGTGACTCCGTGCCTGGCCTCCACCGTCCATCAGCACATGGCACAAGTTCAATCTCGAATCTTCCCCAAACTCATGCCCACCTCACCATCTCTACGGCTCCTAGCTAGATCCAGGCCCCCTTGTCTCTCGAAAGAGGGATCCTTCTAAAACATAGATCTGACCCAGGCTCCCCTGACTCAAATTTTGCACCCCCTGAGTCTCCTGGCCTCCTCCTTCCCACCCTCTCCAGCTCCTCTCTGCCCTCATGACTCCTGAAAAGCCAGGCTGCTCCTCCTTCAGAACCTTCACGTGCCACTCGCCCACACCCAGAAAATAGTCTACCTCCCACGATCCCCTTCCTCTGAGCTGATGACATTAACCATCAGACTCAGCTCAGCCACATCCATGAGGCTCTCAGAACCTTCCAGAAAAGGCAGGAACCTCAGGATCATTTATGGCAAGTGTAAAGAAATGACTACACAATTGTCCTGCTAACCCTGCTGGCATGTCCCACGTGGGTAAAGCCTGTCTGTCCTGGGGGCCCAGGGCTAGCGTCAGGCACAGCAGGCACCCAGGAACCATACGACAATCACCAGAGGAAGAGAGAGGCGTCAAACGAGTCCCGTCCGCAAGAGAAAGGAGCCAGAGCCAGGGATGCCAGAAGCCGCCTATGTGGAGGAATTGTTTCTATCTGGGCCTTCCTCCCCTCCCCTTCTCCAGGGCCTTCAACCCCAAGTCTGTAACACGCCCTAAGGCCAAAGGGTAGCAATGCAGAGAAAGCCCCGCTTTTAAAGTGTCTGGGGTGGGCGATACGAGCGCAAACCTCCGACCTGGTCTCGCTAAGCTCTCCCGTGTGGATCGGCAATAAAAAATAATCGGCGTTGAGAAAAGTGGGATGACACACCGCATGGGCTCCCTGGAGATGGCACTATGATAGCAGAGGCTAATAAAACCTTTCTACCCCTATGGCCGACGACAAGAAGGCCGTCCCCCAGGGGGGTCGCAGCTACCAGGTGGAAGCCGTCCAGCTGTGAGACAAATGCTCCACAATTCGGGGTGAAGCGCGTGGTTTTCAGAGCAATTTCACATCGTGAGCTTGCAGGACCCTGCCGGCGAGGCGGTGAGGAAGGGGGCGGTGAGGAAGGGGGCACCTCGCTGCCTGAGGAGCTGAGCTTCTCGGCCCGGCCCTCTAGCACCTCCAGCCCAGCGCTCCCTCCAGCTTGCCTCAGACTCCACTGCCCCCGCCCCAATACTCTGTAGAGACCCACAGAGCTGTGCTCTGCCCTCTGTTGCCGGGTGCAAGGCTCGCCTGGAAGCGCCTGCCCTCTCCATGTTGCAGAAGCAGCTTGGACTTGATGTGTTCCATTCTCCTACTGCCCCTGCCACCGACCCTCTCACGGCCACCAAGTAAGAGTGCCACCATCCTCCCAACTGCTCAGGACAACTGCATATTTGTGTCCCCCTAAAGTTCACATGTTAAAAGTCTAACCCGTGATGTGATGGTATTCAGATGGCCAAGGGGGGTGCTTTGGGAGGTGATTGGGTCATGAGGGTGGGGCCACGAATGGGATCAGTGCCCTTATAAAAGGGAACCCAAGGGTGCCTGGGTGGCTCCGTCCGTAGAGCATGCGACTCTTGATCTCAGGGTTGTAAGTTCGAGCCCCACGTCGGGTGTAGAGATTACTTAAAAATAATAAAAATCTTAAAAAAAAGAAAAAGAAAAAGGGGTCCCAAAGAGCCCCCTTGCTTCTTCCATCATGAGAGGACACAGTAAGAAAACAGCCATCTGTGAGCCAGGAAGTGGTTTCACCAGACACCAAACCTGCTGGTGCCTTGATCTAGGATTTCCTAGCCTCCAGAACTTTCAGAAATGTGTGCATTATTTGTAAGCCACCCAGTCTATGACATTCAGCAACCAGAATGAACTAACACACCAGCTTTCTCTTTTCCCACCTGCCACACTGACGCGTAGGCGAGACTTGCCCAAACCCCACAATCCCCTCGTGCCCCCTGCGGCTGCAGCGGCCAGAATGTTGGCAGCATCAGGACTGCAGGGTGACATCGCCATCTCTACATTAACATTTTGATGCACACGCCACATCCAGGTACACCCTCACATAGGTCACTTCGTCCCAGATGCCCTTCCCAGTCGGCCTTCCCAGATGAGCAATTTAAGGCACGAAGGGTGGCAGACATGCCCAAGGTGCACGGTGAGTACCTGGGGCCGCCCTGCTTGCCAGAAGGAGGGACCACAGACACAGGTGGCTCTGATGAGGCCCCCGATACCACCAGATCTCCCAGAATTCTCAAGAGGAGGAGCTGAGGCCCCATCTCTGAAGAGTCAACACTCCCTCTCTCCCTCCTGGCTGAAAAGAGGACAAAGCCAAAGGAACAAGAACCTTCTCAAAAGGCCAAAAGGTCCCCCAGTCTTTCGCACAACGGTTGGGGGGCTGGACTCTTCTAGGGCCTCGGGGCTGAGTGGTGACAATCTAGGGCACAGGCAGAGAGGGCTTGGTAAGAACGTTTAAACAAGCAAAGGTCACCAAGCCAGAAGCAGATGCCTCGCTGAACTGCCAAACCCGCTCACGCTGTGTCTAGGCCATAACTTCCCATGAAAACACCTGTGGCCGGCACGTCCCTTACCGGATACCCTCGACTCAGCCCCCGGGAGCAGCGTGAGTCAGCGAGACGGGGCCCCATCCAGACGCTGTTAGGGAAGATGGGCCGAGGACTGAGGATGCCAATGACCCAACATCTGAAGAGCCTCCGTAGCAAGAAGGTCCCTCCAGAAGTCAACCGGCCCGGTACCTCACAGTCATGGAATTTTAGCCGGGGAAATGCAGCTCCCAGGAGAATTCCTCCACCCCCTCACAACACCCCGAGTGGCCACAAACCTCCTCTCCCTCCCGAAACCCAGACCTTCGTGGAAGGCCTGAGGTGGAGCTGGGAGGGGGCCCACTAGAGAACAAGTGTCTTTTGTGCGAGTGAGTCTGCAGCTAGGACCCCACCTCCCGTCTGCAAGCCCTCGGCTGAGACAGCCACGCTCCATCCATCCCGGAGGTTCAGCTTGGTTATTAACGACCATCTCTACTAGGCAACGAGTTTTTTGTTGATCCCTCGAGATGGGAAGGAAGGAGAATAAGCTTTTCTCTTTCTTTTTTTCCCCCTTGGTTGCAGAAAAGTGAAGTTGGAACAAACAAGTTATATAATGCTGGGGGCGGTGGGGGGTGGGGGAGCTTAGTCCCTCCTGAGGACAGTTTCTTGAGTTGTGGGACCGTTGGAAAGGCCAAGGGGAAGACAGGAACCACCCCCACCCCTGGCCAAATGACAAAACCCTTCATGGGACAAAAAGGCAGATGCAGGCGCCTCCTGGCAGACTGGAAAACCACCTCACAGACAAGGCCAGCCTCCCCCAGCCTCAGCAACCCCACGAGTCTCCCTGAAAAGGCAAAGGACTGACCCAATCCCGCAGAGGGGACTTCCTTCCCGCCAGACTGCAAGAGACTCTAGAGAGCTCTTGCCACACCCCTTTCCAATCCATCCCTTCCTCTCTCCCTCCCCGCTCCCGGCCATATTTCTCGAACACTTACTTCCTCTGTGCAGCCTTGCTCCAGGCATACAAGACAGCATAAGGCAGACATGCTCTCCAGCCTCAAGGCGTGCCCACTAACAAACATACCAAGTAGTGGCAGGTGGCGACCGCGTGATCGAGGACACACCACAGCCATGAGACCCAGCGACTTCACTCCTGGTATATGCCCCAAAGAACTGAACACAAGTGTTCCGACAAAAACTTGAACGTGTGTGTCCACAGCAGCAGTATCCAAAGTAGCCAAAAGGTGGAACCAACCTAAATGTCTATCCATTGGTGAATGGATAAACAAAATGGGCTATTTCCACATGGTGAAATATTATACAGTCATAAAAAGGAATGGAATGCTCATACACACTCCAATGTAGATCAACCTGGAAAACGTGCAACACAAAAGGTCACATGTTGTATGACTCCATTTACAAAACAGGGAAATTTATAGAGACAGAAATTGGATGAATAGTTGTGGGGGGCTGGGGTGAGGGAAACGGGGGGTGACTGTCAATAGGTACAGAATTTTCTTTTGAAGTGATGGAAATGTTCTGGAACTAGGCGGATGTGATAGTTCCTCAACATCGCGAAGGTACTAAATGCCATTGAATTGTTCGCTTTAAGGGAGTGAGTTTTATGCTATTTAAACTTTACCACGTAATACAAAGTGGCCAGAAAAAATGTTCTTGGGGCTAACTGAGCTCAGGTGGTCAGGCAGATGGCTCTGAGAGGCCATGACCTTGGAGTGTGGAAGTATGGAGAAGATGAGGCATGGGCATGTCATACACTGGTCCTCACTGGCCCATTTGGAATAAATGAAGGAATGAATAAATGAACAATGCTACAAAGGCCTCTAACCTCAAGGGAGCCTTGGCAAAACACTGTGTGCCACAATCTCCCTCAAAACCTGATCCTCTTTCTATACGTTCCATCTCACCATATTAGGGATTCTGGCCCCTTCTCCCCATACCAGCACCACAGGGATAAGAGCACCTTCCTTATCAGTTACTCTAGACAACGGTAATTTTTCACTGGGATGGATGGAAGGGGGCAAATGGGCATCTCAGAGGTGGGGGGGATGTCTTTTTAAAAAGTGCCTCCGTTTAGAAAAGATTTCTTAGGGGCGCCTGTGTGGTTCAGTAGGTTAAGCGTTCGACTTGGGCTCAGGTCATGATCTCACCGTTTGTGGGTTTAAGCCCCACATCAGGTTCTGCGCTGACAGTGCAAAGCCTGTTCAGGATTCTCTCTCTCTGTCTCTCTCTCTCTCTCTGCCCCTCCCCTGCTTGCTCTCTCTCTCTCTCTCTCAAAATAAATAAGTAAACTTAAAAAAGAAAGATTTCTGGGTGCCTGGGTGGCTCAGTCGGTTGAGCGTCCGACTTCAGCTCAGATCATGATCTTGCAGTTCGTGGGTTCGAGTCCCACGTCGGGCTCTGTGCTGACGGCTCAGAGCCTGGAGCCTGCTTCAGATTCTGTGTCTCCCTCTCTCTCTGCCCCTTCCCCACTCATGCTCTGTCTCTGTCTCTCAAAAATGAATAAATGTTAAAAAAAATTTTTTGTAAAGATTTCTTAGATATAACACTAAAAGTGTGATCTATAAGAGAAGAAAACTGATAAACCAGACTTCATCAAAATGGCAAAATTTCCAGGGTGCTTGGGTGGCTCAGTCTGTTAAGCATCCAACTCTTGACTTCAGCTCAGGTCATGATTTCACAGTTCGTGAGACAGAGCCTGTTTGGGATTCTCTGTCTCCCTCTCTCTCTGCCCCTCCCATGCTTACACGGGCATGTGCACATACACGCTCTCTCTCTCTCTCAAAAAATAAACATTTTCTTTAAATGACAAAATTTTGCCCTGTGAAAGATATCATTAAGAAAAAGAAAGCGGGGCTCCTGGGTGGCTCAGTCAGCTAAGTGTCCAACTCTTGGTTTCAGCTCAGGTCATGATCTCACAGTTCATGGGATCGAGCCCCAAATTGGGCCCTGCACTGACAGCATGGAGCCTGCTTGGGATTCTCTCTCATTCTCTCTGCCCTTCCCCTACTTGTGCATGCGTACACATTCTCTCTCTCAAAATCAATAGATAAAAACTTTAAAAAAGAGAGAGAGAGAGGAAGGAAAGGAAAGGAAAGGAAAGGAAAGGAAAGGAAAGGAAAGGAAAGGAAAGGAAAGGATAGGATGAATCACAGAGAGGGAGAAAATGTTTGCAAATCATATATCTAATAAAGGACTTGTATCCAGAATACATAAAGAATTCTTAAAAATCAACAATAAGAAGACAACCCAAATAGAAAACGGGCAAAAAAATCTGAAAAGACATCTTACCAAAGATATGAATAGCCAATGAGACCATGAAAAAGTGTCCAACATGATTATTTATTAGGGAGATGTAAATTAAAACCAAAATCAGGGAGTGCCTGGGTGGCTCAGTTGGCTAAGCATCTGACTTTGGCTCAGGTCATGATCTCACAGTGTGTGAGCCACATCAGGCTCTCCGCGGTCAGCACAGAGCCTGCTTGGGATTCTGTCTCCCTCTGTCTCTGCCCCTCCCCCGCTCACGAGCATGCACACTCTCTCTTAAAAATAATAAAACATTTAAAAATAAACAAATGTAAACAAAATAAGATACCAGCATATACTGAAAGTGGCTAAAATTAAAGACAGGCCACATCAAGTGTAGACAAGGATGGGGTGCAATTGGAACTCTTGTATATTTGCTGGTAGGAATGCAAATGGTACAGTCACTCTGGAAAACAGCTTGGCTCTTTCTTAAAAAGTTAAACCTACACCTACCATCGGATGCAGTCGTTCCACTCCTAGGTATTTACCCCAGGGGATGAAAGTCTATGTCCCCACAAAGACGCATTCCTGGATGTTCACAGGGACTTTATTTGTAATTGTCAAAACGGAAACCCAAACGTCCATTAACCAGTAAATGAGTAAGCAAATCTGTTCATCCATATAATGGAATACTCTGCAGCAATGAAAAAGAACAACCTGCTGATACCTGTGACAACACAGATGAACTTCCAAAAACATTCAGTTAAGGAAAAGAAGCCAGACGTAAGAAGCCACGTATTGTAGAATTCCATTCATAGAAAATTTCTAAAAGGGCAAAACCAGAGAGCAAAAGCAAATCAGGGTGTGTTTGGGGCAGGGGGTTGGCAGTCTGGTTGACCACAACAAGCTTGAGGGAATTCTTGGGGGTGATGGAGGCCTTCTAAAAACCGGATTGTATTAAAGCATGCACAACTCTGTGAACTTATTAAAACTCAATCAACTGCTCAGCTAAAATGAGTGAATTATGTGGTATGCAATTAGTTATACGTTGCTCTTGCCCCCAGGTTATCCCCTCCCTGGGCCCAAGGCAGGGGCCCAGAATTAGCTGCCCCTTTTTATGTGTTTCTTACATGTCGCCTCATGCCTGGTCAACAAGCCCTGCCAACTCTACCCCCTGAGTGTCTTACAAATCTTCTGAGCTCTCCTCGCTCCCCAATGCAGGCCTCTAAAGCCCAATTCATGCGCCGACCCATCAAGTCTTTCAGGTTAGCACCAGCCCAAGTCTCCCAAATGAGGACTGCCTCCACAGCTCACAAGTAGTGAACAACTTCAGCACTTATCACACTGAAATTATTCGCTTCCATAAGCTCACCATCAAGAAGAGCCCAGATTTCCTCCTCGGCCAGCCAAGGGTGGTAGGGTTTCCTAGGGGGGCCACACTGGCCTTGTGCAATGGGAAGAGGGAGGTTGTGCTACTTAAAGCACGTGTTTTCCCCCTCTGAGAATCCAAAACAATGCATACAAACACCTTCCATTTTTACACCAGTTCTGGGATTCAAGCAACCAGTCTCGGGACTTGGCCAAAGGAAAGGGGGGGCCTCCCTGTGACCAAAGAGGGTGAATTCTGCCCCCTTGGTCTGTGGGGAAGACCTTGCTTCAAGTCCTTTCGCCTGCGGGAGGATTTGAACCCCACAGGGATGGCTAGAAGGAGCACCCAAGATGGATGCTCCTTGTGTTTTCTTTAGACCAAAAGCTCCCCAAGACGCACCCCAGGCCCTTAGGACCCCGGGGAACTCCAGACCCCTCCTTGCCCATCAGAACTCACTGGGACCTGGGGAGGCAACCTCAGCCTCCCCTCTCAGGTTCCAAGCCCTTTAGGCCTCTTTCAGGCCCTCAGGTTCATTTGAGCCACCACCTCCTGCCTTCCACAGTCCTCATCCCTGCCAGGACCCCACAGTATGCCCCCAGGACCACATTTAGACACCTCAGGGTCCTACAACACCCTCCAGTAAGCCTTGGACCTCAGTCCCTCAAGCTCCACTCCTTAGGGTCCCCAAGACTGCCTCAACAAGCTCAAGACTGCCCATGGTCCTCTGCTGAGGCCCTCTCTGCCTGCCAGACCCCTTGGCATGCCCAGTTCCCCCATGACCCCATCACAGCCTGGAGTCCATGAATTTTCCTTCAGACTCCCATGCCCCTCAATGCCCCCGCAGACCCCTAGGGCCACATGCAGATGCATCGAGGTCCTGCGGCCCCCAGCCTGCCCTCACCTGCCCCTCAGCAGCGCTCGGTCCCCCTCAGTACACCATGACCCCCTAAAGCCCGTAGTCCCCCGCAAAGACCCTCGAACCAGCCCAGGAGGCTCCTCAGCCCCTCAGGATCCCCCGGACTCCCCACACGTTACCCTGGCCCCGGGGCAGGTACCGGCCCACCTTGCGGGCGGGTCTCACCTGCTGGGGCGCTCGGGGCCCGGGCCCGCTCCGAAGCCGCCGCCACCAGCGCCACCACCGCCACCGGACTCCGCCATCTTCCCGCCGCCGCCGCCGCGCGTCCAAGTGACGGGAGCCGCGCGCGCCGGCCCGGGAGACAGAAACGCGGGGGTGGGGGGACGGGGGCGGGCGGCACCGGGCCTGCTCTGCAAGGAGCGCGGCCCTGGGCGAGGGGTGGGGCCCAGTCTAATGAGGGGGTGGGTCTTGGGCGGAGAGAGGTGGGGTCTGCGGAAGGGCTGGGGCGGTGAAGGCATAGGCCAATTCAACACAGGGTAGAGGGGCGGGGCCTGGGTGGGGGCGGAGTCTGTGAGAAGGGGTGGGGCGTGGTCTAGGTGGCGGGGCCTAGGCTGGGAAGGGGCGGGACAAAGGCGAAGAGTGAGGGGTGGGTGGGACCCGGGAGGGGGCTCGGAGAGTAGATGCTGGCCCGAAGGTGAAGTTCGGCTGGTCTGGGGCGGGGTCTGTTCCAAAAAGGGGGAGGGGCGGGGCCGAGATGGGGAGGAGCATGGAGAAACTGGTCCAAGAGCTCTGAGAACTTCCCCTCCCTTTCCAGGGTCACTCACTCCCCAAGACCTCCCTCAAACGTGGGAATTCATCCCCTGCCCCGGCCTGAGACTGCCAACCAGGCTTTGGGTCCTAACTCTCCTCTGACCCTCCCAGAGCCTCCACTCTCACACCCAAGAACATCCACCTTCAGACTCCAATCACCGGCCCTCATATCCCCAAACCTGCCTCACCCACATTTCTGGTTTTGACACCCCAAAACCCCTGTCCTCTACTCCAATCCTAACTCCCACTCCCCCAAATCCTTGTCCACAGACCCTTCAAAAGCACACTTATACCCCCAAAGTCCATTTCACCAGACCCAATGCCCTTGAACCCCAAAATTCCAACCCCCCCACAAATACCTAATCTTCAGCCAAGGCTTAAAGCTGTGCATCTGTGTCCCTCCTTTTTCTCTTTGTTCTCCTTCCTTCCTTTCCTCCCCTCCCTTCTTCCATCAACTCCCACTGTAGACTCCATGGAGCCCAGGGCCAGCAAAGCCTTTGTAAAGCTTCCAGAGGCTTCAAGGACAGCCCCCAAAGTGTAGCCTAGAAAGCCTAGAATCTCCACTCCTCCAACCCTCCCTTGTGCAGCCCCCAGCAGGGTCCAGGGGTCCAAACGAAGTTCAGAGCTTTCCCTGCAATCAGTGTGAGGAGAAGGGGGTACACATGCAAACGGCAAGGAGGAAGCAAGGGGCCTGCTTGAGCAGGCTCCTGCAGATAGAACCAGACTCGGATCCACCTGCAGCAGAGGATCGGGTGGGTACACAGTAGATACTCAGTCATTTGTGTTAAATGCTCAGGAGTTGACATTGTGCAAGTTGACAGATATCAGGTGCTGAGAGATCCCGCTGACTTCTCTAGCACACAATAAGCGCTCAGTAAATGTTAAATATGTGCACGCATGACCAGCTCAAGTTCTGGCAAGCTCTGCACACGCACACACCCTTGCCCGCCCGAGATCGGCCTGCCACTTGAGCCTTTGTTCCAGATGAACCACATGCAGGCATCAAACCCTGCTCAGCAGAGACCTACAGCTCGCACGCCCGCCACACATACGGCTGCAGTCAATGGCATCCATATGCACTCACACTTCATAAACACCAAGATCCGCCCCACATGTCAGACATACAGACATACAGCTGAAGATAAGCGAGAAGAGGTTCACTGGGCCCCTCGCACACTACAGATGCATGGTACGATGGACATACCAGGCATTCCAAGATCGTGTGGCACCAGACAGCCAGTGCAACAGCCCTGAGGCAGGATCATGCTTGGAGTGTTTTCTGGCGAGGGAAAATTGAAGGAGACGGAGAGGGGAGGAGAAGGCGGGTGGGAAGCAATGAGTGGTGCTTTAGGTCACAGAGAACCTTGTGGACCATATCTTGAATTAGGGACATTATTTAGGAGGCAAGTATTTAGTCCAAGTGATGGGACTCATCCCAGGGAGAGGTGGGAAATGGTCCTAGCTGGGATGTACTTTGCAGGTGAAGCCAACAGAAGATACAGCAGATAGAATGTGAGAGTGAGGCAGAGCGAGGCCAGGGACCTCCCCCAGGGTTCTTGACCTGAGTCTGATTGGCTGCTGTACCGGGGAGGGGACACAGGCAGGTGGAAAACCTGGCAGGTGGGGGAACTGGAGGGCCCACGAAGGTTACCGCACACCCTCATCCAATAATGCTGACCTGTGGTCTGGCAGAGCTTGGAGGCAGGACACGGCAGACAGCGTCCACAGGCCTGGCCGCCATCTGGCCCACAGCTGGCATTGCTCTCCCAGAGGCGGGGGGCCTCACCACCTGCTCCCCTGCTCCGGACCAGCTGTGGGACTCGCGGCCCCAGGTCAGAGCTCTGAGGCCTCCTTGTAACCCCCAGGTGTTGCAGAGGAGGAACAGGAAGCCTGGGAGCCAGCCTCGTTTTCTTACAGCCTCGGGCTGGGGCCAGCGTCCACCCTGTCTGCCCTTCACCACTGAGTGGTCTCAGAAACAAGCTGCTGATGCTCCCAATGCCTCCTTTTGCTTCTCTGTAAACTAGACAGTCAACATCGAATAAATGTCACTAACCTTTGTTGTTACCCTTAGTTCTGCACCTACTTCTTATAAGCCTCAAGGCCTTGGGCGGGACGCTGCAGCACTTTATCCCTCAGTTCTCCCAAGTTTAAAGCGTCCCTGTGGGACAGAGCAAGGCCAGGATGAAATAAACAACACACAGCACTCAGGGCAGCTCAGGTAGTAGGCTTCAAGCCCAAGGCAGCTCCCAGCATTTTTCCTCCCCTACTCTGGGTCCCCAAGCCCTGCTTGATTTTTTTCCCCTATTTAACAAACTCTGTATGGTATTTCAGTTTTCCCCTGTTTAAAATTGAGACAAAGGGGCATCTGGGTGGCTCACTCTTGTGTCTGACTCTTGATTTCAGCTCAGGTCATGATCTCACGGTTCATGAGTTCGAGCCCTGTGTCGGGCTCTGTGCTGATAGTGTGGAACCTGCTTGGGATTCTCTCTCTCTCTGTCTCTCTCTCTCTCTCTGCCCCTCCCTTGCTCATTCTCTCTCTCTCAAACTAAATAAATAAACTCTTTTTAATTTTTCTTAATGTTCATTTATTTTTGAGAGAGAGAGAGACAGAGTGTGAGTGGGGGAGGGGCAGAGAGAGAGGGAGACACAGAATCGGAGGCAGGCTCCAGGCTCTGGGCTGTCAGCACAGAGCCCGACGCGGGGCTCGAACTCACAAGCTGTGAGATCATGACCTGAGCCGAAGTCGGACGCTAACCGACTGGGCCACCCAGACGCCCCTAAATAAATAAACTTTCAAAAAATATATTAAGAAAATAAAATTGAGATGTATTTCCCATACCATAAAGTTCACCATTTTATAGTGTGCAACTCAATGGCATTTAGTGCATTCACAATGTCATACAACCATGACATTTGCCTAGTTCCAAAACATTTCCATTGTCCCGAAAAGGAAACCCCATCCCCATGAGCGGTCATTCCACATCCCCTTCTCCCAGCCCCTGGCAGCCACCCGCCTTCTTTCTGTCTCTACGAATTTGCCTGTTTGGGACGTTTCATATAAATGGATCATACAATATGTGTCCTTCTAGGTCAGGCGTATTTTACTTAGTATAATGCTTTCAAAGTTCCCCCACTTTGTAGCGTGCTTCAAGCTTTGTAGCGTGCTTTGTATCAGTGCTTCATTCCTTTGAATGACTGAGTAATATTCCATAGTGCGGATGGATTACGTTGCATTTATTCATTCATCCGTTGATGGACATTTGGGTTGTTCCCTTTTTGTGACTGTGACTAGAGCTACTGTGAACATGTGTATACAGATATCCTGTTTTCACTTCTCTTGGGCACATCTCTAGGCGTGGAATTGCTGGGCCAGAGGGTAGCTCTATGAGGAACTCTCTGGGGAATTGTCATCTATTTCCATCCTCCCCCTAGAATGCCGACTCCCCAAGGGGCGAAGACTCTCTTCTCTTCCTAGCTATGGTAGTTGCATAACACTGTGAATGCCACTGAATTGTCCACTTTATTTTTTTACGTTTATTTATTTTTGAGAAAGAGAGAGAGAGAGAGACAGCAGGCAAGGGAGGGGCAGAGAGGGAGTGGGGGGCACGGAGGATCCGAAGCAGGCTCTGCGCTGACAGCAGCAAGCCCGAGGCGGGGCTCGAACTCACAAACCGTAAGCTCATGACCTGATCTGAAGTCGGACGCTCAACCGACTGAGCCACCCAGGTGCCCCTGAATTGTTTGCTTTAAAATGGTGGGTTTTACATCACCTTTTACCCTTGGTCTCGTGATGACCTTGCAAAACAGGGAAGGTGGGGCCCAGACAATGGAAGCAGCCTGCCAACGCTCAGGATCAGGAAATGGGAACCCCGCTCTCCAATCTGAGTCTCAAGCCCTTTCCAGAGCCCCATGCTGACTCCCTTTCTCCTTTCTTTTATTCAGGCATTCAGCGAGTACCTATTGACGGTCTGCTGTGCACCAAAGGCCATGGTGGGCATGGGACACACGTGCCAGGCAAAACTAAGACAGCCCTGCCCCTGGGTGAACAGTCTCGCTGAAAAGGCATTGAACAAACTCTCAGGACACTGGTTGAATGGTGTCCTCCCCAAAAGACATACCTAACCTGGAACCTCAAAATGACCTTCCTTTGGAATAAGAGTCTTGGCAGAAACAATTAAAGTGAGGATCTCACGCTGAGATCATCCTGGAGTAGGGTGGGCCCGAAATCCACTAACTGATGTCCTCAATAAGGGAGGAAAACTCTTGGGGCGCCTGGATGGCTCAGTCGGTTAAGCGTCTGACTCTCAATCTTGGCTCAGGTCATGATCTCGCGGTCCGTGAGTTCGAGCCCCGCGTCGGGCTCTGTGCTGACAGCTCTGAGCCTGGAGCCTGTTTTGGATTCTGTGTCTCCCTCTCTCTCTGCCCTCCCCTGCTCATGCACTCTCTCTCAAAAATAAGTAAACATTAGGGGCGCCTGGGTGGCTCAGTCAGTTAAGCGTCCGACTCTCGATCTTGGCTCAGGGCATGATCTCGTGGTCCGTGAGTTCGAGCCCCGCATCGGGCTCTGTGCTGACAGTTCCGAGCCTGGAGCCTGTTTCGGATTCTGTGTCTCCCTCTCTCGACCCTTCCCCGTTCATGCTCTGTCTCTCTCTGTCTCGAAAATAAATAAACTTTTAAAAAAATTTTTTTTAATAAGTAAACATTAAATAAATAAACAAACAAACAAACTCAGTCCCTTTGTCAAAAATAAATAAATAAACTTAAAAAAAAGGGAGGGGAATCAGGGGTGCCTGGCTGGCTCAGTTGGTGGAGTGTACAACCCTTGATCTCAGAGTTGTAAGTTCAAGCCCCACATTGGGTATAAAGGTTACTTAAAAATAAAATATTTAAAAAAAGAAAAGAAAAGGGAGATTCAAACAGAGAGAAGCCCGTGTGAAGACAGAGACAGAAATTGAGGTGAGGCTGTCACAAGCCAAGGAACACCTGCGGCGACCAGAGCTGGAAAGAGGCAAAGAAGCATTTTCCCCTAGAGCCTTCAGAGGTAGCCTGCCTGCCAACACTTTGATTTCAGACTTCCGGCCTCCAGGACGGTGAGGGAATAAATTTCTATCGCTTTAAGCCACCGGTCTGTGGTCGTCTGTTATGGCAGCCACAAGAAACTGTGCACTCAGGCATGACAGAGGGGAAGGTCAGAGGGGTCTCTGCACATCCTTCCACATTTTTCACGTCCGCTGCTGGTCTCCTCCTCCAGGGAGCCTTCCTGGCCGCCCAGCACTTAGGGTGATGGGATGTTCTGCTATCTTGGTGATGGAACAACAGGGAGGTTTACGTTTGTCAAAACTCATTGAACTGGGTATTTCAGAATGGTTGTGTTATTGGATGGCGATTATGCCTCATTAAAGCTGACTTACTAAAAAACAAACAAGGGGCGCCTGGGTGGCGCAGTCGGTTAAGCGTCCGACTTCAGCCAGGTCACGATCTCGCGGTCTGTGAGTTCGAGCCCCGCGTCAGGCTCTGGGCTGATGGCTCAGAGCCTGGAGCCTGTTTCCGATTCTGTGTCTCCCTCTCTCTCTCTGCCCCTCCCCCGTTCATGCTCTGTCTCTCTCTGTCCCAAAAATAAATAAACGTTGAAAAAAAAAATTTTTAAAACAAACAAAACAGGAAACTGGTCAGATGGAGCCAAGGTGGTAGAGGTCAAACCTAGGGCTACCTCTAGGGGGTAACCAACTGGAAGGGGGCATGAGGGGGCCCCCCTGGAGCTGGGGGTGTTCTGTATTTCCATCACAGGAAAGTGTAAACGTTCACAGAGCTGTACAGTGAAAATGGGCTCACCTTGCCCTTGGTAAACTACACCTCAATTAGAAAGGAGGAGGGGCCCCTGGGCGGCTCAGTCATTTGAGTGTCCAACTCTTGATTCAGGCTCAGGTCATGACCCCAGGGTCATGAGATCGAGCCCCACATCGGGCCCCACGCTCAACATGGAGCCTGCTTAGGATTCTCTCTTTCCCTCTGCCCTACTCTCTCTCTCTCTCTCTCTTTCGAATTAAAAAATAAATAAATGGAAGAAAGACCCTGTGGCTCACGGAGATAAGTAACTCTCCCAAGGCCCCAGCAGGACGGTGTCAGAGCTGTCCTACTTTGGAGCTCAGCACCAACCCCTGGTCTCATCCCTGACCCCCTCCATTCAATCAACACATGCTTATAATGCACCTCCTGTGTGCCAGGTACTGGGAATTCAACTGTATGCATACCAGACAAGATCCCTGCCCTCGTGCTCCAAGATACTCTGCAATAACATATTCTTTTTTTTTAATGTTTATTTATTTTTGAGAGAGACAGAGATAGAGTGTGAGTGGAGGAGGGGCAGAGAGAGACAGAGACACAGAATCCGAGGTAGGCTCCAGGCTCTGAGCTGTCAGCACAGAGCCGGGCGCAGGGCTTGAACTCACGAACTACGTGATCATGACCTGAGCTGAAGTCGGACCCTCAACTGACTGAGCCACCCAGGTGCCCCTATAATGCATAAGACACATCTGAGACACATGAAAGGATCAACGACCAAGGCCTTTCCAGATGATGGTAACTGTCATAAAGGCAATGGGCTGAGGGTGACCAGGTGAGGTAGACTGCTGTAGCCAGAAGGTTAGGGAGAGCCTCTTGGAGAAGGTGATGTGCCAGCTTTAATAAAAGCCGGGGACAAAATGTTCTAAGATGTTCTGGGACATTCCAGAACATTGTAGAAGGGCCCAGGATGTTTCAGAACATTCCAGGTGGAACTGATGTGTAGGGCCCAAGCCTGGTGCCAGAAAGAGCCTGAGGGACAAAGATGAGACCACATTGTCTGGGGTGATGTGGGCAAGGCTTCGAGTGAGAGGGAGAGTGTCGACAATGATGTATTGAGAGCAGCCTCCTTGGTGTGTGGGACACAGCTGTGACTGAGGCTGCTAGCGCGTCGCATCTGGCAGGGGGAACATTTATTAAACCAATCATCACACAAGCAAAGAAGCAATAACTTAATTGTCAACATGATAGAGGCTTGATTTGGGGCGTAGTGACTTAGAGGGGCCAGGCTGAGCCAGGAGGTCAGAGACGATACTCAGGCTGAAGAGTTGGCCAGGAGGAGAGCAGAAACTTTTAGGCAGAGGGAACAACGGATGTGGGGACCCTGAGGAGGGAGAGTGCCGCGAGCTGCACGGAGCCTGGCAGGACCAGGTGTGAAGGGATAGTGGGCAGTGTTACGTGACATAGGACTCCTGGAGGCCCCTCGGCTTCCCCACTGGGCTGGCGCTTGGCTCTGAGAAGGAACTTGGGCAGCCCCTAACTGGGGCCTGCCCTGAACTCACACCACTACCCCTACCCCAAAGGGAAAGACACGAGTCCCCATTCTTTCCTCCAAGTGTTTATAAATGTTGCCAGGGACACCTCCCTCCCTTCCTCCCTTCCTCTGCAGATTACCACTTCTGGGCCCAGAACTCAGGCCGTCACCAGGGAAGCAGGACCACCAGTTGCCATGGCAACACTGCACTCCCCAGACACATGGGTGCTCCTGCCTTTTGCCATGATGCCAGCCAGCCACCCACCCTCCATCAGGTCTGCATCAGTGCGGGAGGAAGGCAGAGGAAGGGGCAGAGGGGGCAGCTTCCCAGATGACTCACAGACCTGGGGGTGGGGGTGGGGACAGACAAGGGAACTGAGGCTCAGAGAGCTATAGAGAGTCAGAGCTCTTCCACGAGGTCACTCCTGCGGGCCTGTACTCCTTGGACGAGTCCCGGACAGAGGCAATGGGCCCTCTCACTCCTGAGACTCCGAGAAGGGGACAGGGGTGACTTGGAAGAGGGGCCCAAAGGCGTTTGTCCGGCACTTGGCGTGTCTCCCCCAGCGATTCCAGGCGGCCCTGCTGGGGCATCCCTCAAGTCAGCCAGTAGGGATGCTGGGGCCACAGCAGACCCAATCGTGCGTCTGAACAGAGCCTGGACTGTTGCAGCATGTCCAGTTTGGGGTGGGGGAGGAGACAGATCATGAAGCCGTAAGCAAGTCAAGGAAGGAGAAAGACTCAGCAGGTGATGAGCTGAATAGGAGGTCTCAGGGAGGAAGTAATATCAGATTTAAAAAAAAAAAAATGAATCCAGGGATAGGGCCAGATAATCTAGGGAAGAAGAATTCTAGATAGAGGGCGCACCAGTGCAAAGGCCCTGAGGTGCATGTTGTAGCAAGGAGAGAGGAAAGTAGAGGGAGAAGCAGGGAGGAGGTGGCAGGGGCCAGGCCATGCAGGCCTTGCGGGTGGTGGACGAAGCCCTCCAAAGGGTAGGTGTATATAAGTGAACATCGCTTTTCTCTGCACATGCACACACTCACGCACCTCCCATATACACGCGCACACCCCTGGGACACCTCTAACACACCCACATATCCAGGACACCCTCCCTTCTCAGATTCCACCCATCCCTCAAAGCCCAAGTCAGCTGCCACCTCTTCTGGGCAACCGCCGCTCGCCACATATTTGGAAGGGACTTCTCTCCCCACACCGCACAGCACAGAACTCATAGTTTCTACCCACACCACCTGGCATTATTCATCCCACATCTCTGAGGCACCCACTCTGGGCCCAGCCCTAGGCTGGTCCCCAGAGCTTCGAGAATTGACACACTAGACACATGGCATCGAAACATACCAAGAACCTCGAGCCCTCGGGGCTCAGACTTGAGAGGGGGGAGGGAGGGCAAAGAGACTGGGACCAGTCACAACTTTGCAGTTCCAACGCAAACAGGCTTAAGGCAAACACGAAGGGACAGGGTGGACTTCAGGCACATTTGATCCAGGACTTCCCGCGATGGCGTATAAAGACACGGTCTCTCTCTGTCCCTCTGGGCGGCTCTGTTGCTGTGGTAACAAATGGCCCTCGGCAGCTCCAGACCCACATCCTCCTCCCCGCTCAACAACCCCAGCTGACAGCGCGCGCGTGCGTGTGTGTGTGTGTGTGTGTGTGTGTGTGTGTGTGTGTATCTCTCCCAGTAAACCCCACCCGCGCCTGGGAAGGCTTGGGTCATGCTGCTCAGCTTGCCCGAAGCCACATAATCTTGATCAAACCAAGCCGGCGCTCTGTTCAGAAGCAAGAAGGGGGCGACGTAGGGTGCCAGGTAGATTCCTACCAAATCCACAAAGGTGTTCCGAGCAGAAGGAGCAGCTCTAGCAAAGGCCCGGAGGTTAGACCGTTGACTGATGTTACTGCAGGGAACCGTGAGGGTAGGACCCATTTTGTCTTCAGACCCAAAGGTAGGAAATAGTGGCTGCCAGGCTGGCGAATATTGAAAGCCTTTGAAAGGTTAAGCAGGGGTAAGGGTGCCTGGCTGGCTCAGTCGGTGGAGCATGTGACTCTTAACCTCAGGGTTGCGAGTTCGAGCCCCGCGATGGGTGTAGAGATTACTTAAAAACAAAAATCTCAAAAAGAAGCAGATAAGGGCGCCCGGGTGGCTCAGTCGGTTGAGTGTCCAACTCTTGATTTCAGCTCAGGTCATGAGCCCAGGGTTGAGGGATCGAGCCCTGTGTCGGGCTCCATGCTGAGCACAGAGCCTGCTTGAGATTCTCTCTCTTCCTCTGCCCCTCTGCCCCACCCGTCTCTAAAATTAAAATAAATAAATAAATAAATAAATGATAAACAGAGGAAATCTGGTGATGTCTGAGGGCAATAACAACTCGTGATGAGGGGGTGGTGATCAGCAGGGGAGGGAAAAGGTCTAACCCCATGCACGGAAGGGACTTGACCAGATGAGGCTGCTTCTAGGGTCCGAGAAATAGGGAGACATTCCAACAAACACAATTAATACCTACTCCATGATGCCAGGTCACACACGAGCCCCTCAGGAGCTGCCTTCATTGAGTTTATGAAATTATGTTGAAGAAGGCCAACATTGAAATAAGTGATCATTCATCAACTATAAATGTGGTGAGCGCAGGTGCAGAAGCTGAACACAGGTGTAACAGGGGCTTCTGGAGGAGTCTGACGAGGCCAGGATGTCTTTTGCAGAGGAGGAGCCCTTTTAGATGAGGACTTGGGCAGAGCAGGGCCATGAGGGAGTTCCTGGCATAGGCACATGCAAATGCAAAGGCCCTGGGACAGGAAGGAACAAGGTAGGCTCCAGGGATCCAGAGAGAAGCAGTGTGATTGGAACATAGTGAGCGATGGGGAGAGCCTCCACGGAAGTGATTGGAGACGTGATTGGGGCCAGATGGTGGGTTGCCTCAATGGTACATGTGGCTGTTTGGACTCCTCGTGGCAGCAGTAAACCCCAGAAGCGGGTGATAGCTGGGATCAGATCGCTTTATCCTGGCAGCTCCAAGCTGCTGCATGGAGCTGGAGGGGGGCTGGAGGGGAAGCGGGGAGCCCCAAGGGGAAGCAGGTGCAGTGGTTGGTTGAGAAGTGGTAGCGGCTTAGACCTTGCTGGTTGCCATGGAGATAAAGAAAAGCATGTGGGTTGGAGGGGTGGGGGAGATAGGCTCTGCCAAGATGGGTTAAGGTGGAGGGAGGACAGGCAAGACTCAAGATGCCATCCAGGTGTTTGGAGTCAATGAGACGGGAGGCCGTGGACAAGGCGGAAAGGACCATTAGGGTCCCCTTTGCACTGGACTGAGCAGTTACGGTAGCCTTTTTTTTTTTTTAAGTTTATTTATTTATTTTGAGAGAGAAAGTGCAAGCAGGGGAAGGACTGAGAGAGAGAGAGACAGAGAGACAGAGAGACAGAGAGAATCTTAAGCAGGATCCGCATTGTCAGCGCAGAACCTGATTGATACAGGGTTTGAACTCATAAAGCTGTGAGATCATGACCTGAGCTGAAATCAAGAGTCAGAAGCTGAACCGACTGAGTCCCCCAGGCGCCCCTACAGTAGCCACTTAAATAGCGGTGACGGTCACACGACATTGTCGATGAACCTAATGCCACAGAATTGTACACTTAAAAACAGATTAAAATATGTGATATATATAGTTTACCACCACACAAAAATAGGGGGAAAGCCTGGGGTGCCTGGGTGGCGCAGTCGGTGAAGCGTCCGACTTCGGCCAGGTCACGATCTCGCGGTCCGTGAGTTCGAGCCCCGCGTCAGGCTCTGGGCTGACGGCTCAGAGCCTGGAGCCTGCTTCCGGTTCTGTGTCTCCCTCTCTCTCTGCCCCTCCCCCGTTCATGCTCTGTCTCTCTCTGTCCCAAAAATAAATAAACGTTGAAAAAAAAATAGGGGGAAAGCCTTAAATGTACACTAACTCTAACTAAATGAGAAATGAAGTCTTCAGTCTCACCGGCCACATCGCAAGGGACCCATGACGTTCTGTGGGTGGGGGTGTTGCAGACAGAATGTTTCCAGAAAGCTCTACTGGGCAGCACGGGCCTGCTGTTGCTTCTTACCTCTGCCCAGGTGTCATTTCTTGGCAACGTGCCAAGGGGCTGCCTTGAAACCCCACCAGGACCCAGAACAATCCCTTGGGGGCTAAATTGTCTATATGTTGAGTCCTGATGTTCATGGTATTAGGGAGGAAGGTGCAGGCAGGAGCCGCTCAGAATGGATGCTTCAGGAGTTGTAGTAAAGGGGCTATCTGCAGAGGCGTGGGCAGGGTTGGGTAACCGACAGGAGGTGGCGCAGCACCCTGGGAGAGCAACAGCGAGGAGCTGTGACCACGCACAGGCTGGAGGTTGGGGGATACAGGGACAGACACCAGAAGAGAAACACTCGGACTTCTCGCTCTTCCCTCCTCCCACCTCCCACCTGTGGTGACTCTAGCAAAAGGCAGAGAGCCCAAGTGGATCGCCACCTCCTGGGACACAAGGTAAGGTGAAGCATGGATGGGCTGATAATCAGCCCCACACCTTGTTCCCTCTAAACCCCCTCCCCCAGCCCACTTGTCACCCATAGATGTCCATCAGCCCTGGGAAACCGCCACCCCATTGACCACCACCACACCCCTCGTCCCAAACTCTCCCCAGCAATCTCTGGTTGCCGGATATAGAAACGACTCCAGTTGGCTGAAGCTAAAAGAGGATTTATTGGAAGAATCTCAGGGAGTCAGCAGAATAGACAGGAAGGATGGACAGCCATGGCTGTGGCCTCATGGGGGGAGGCTGCTCTTGTCCTGCAAGCCTCCTGAAATGCGTGCCAAGTATGGGGGCGTCTGGGTGGCTCAGTCAGTTAAGGGTCCAACTTCAGCTCAGGTCATGATCTCATGGTTCGTGAGTTTGAGCCTGGTGTCGGGCTCTGTGCTGACAGCTCGGAGCCTGGAGCCCGCTTCGGATTCTGTGTCTCCCTCTCGTTCTGTCACTCTGCCCCTCCCCAGCTCGTGCTCTGTCTCTCTCTCTCTCTCTCTCAGAAATAAATAAACATTAAACAATTTTTTTCATGCCAAGTATGGATCTCTTGGATAGGGAAGGGGATAAGACCCAAGGTCAGTGCCCTAAAGCTGCTCCCAGTGGAGCAGAACTCCGTCCCCAAAAGAAAGGGCAATGGAAACCTGATGGCCACAACATTAACAAACATCCCCCCTCAAGACTCTACTTGTGCATCTCACAGAAGGGACCCTAAAAGGGAGGCAAGAAAGGGTACTGACCCATCCAGGCCAAGCAGGTAGCAAAGGCCACTTTTCTAGGGACAGAAGTGTGATGTGGGCTGGGTGGCAGAGGGGCTGTCCTTCCTCAAGCCACGGGGAGTTGCCAGGGCTGTCCCCATCTCCAAGTGGACCGGGGTCCTGGCCATGCCCAGGCTATTCTCCCAAGGACAGATGGAAAGACAGACAGAAGCAGGCTCAGTCCAAAATATCTTTTATATACATGGTTTATTCCTCCCGACCCCCATGCTGCAACCCCAGTCTCAGCCGCCCTCCCAGCATGGAGCTGCCCACCACCTCCTCTCTCAGGGGCCTCCTCTCTTGGGACTGGATCTCCGGAGGTGAGGTGGGTAAAAGGAGGGGGCCCTAGCACAAGGTGGCTCCCCTGTGCCTTCAGCCCCCACCCTCCAAAAGGGGAGGAAAGAGGAAAGAGGAAGGCAGCACAGAACTGGGGCTCAAATACTCAAGAAGCTACAAGATAGAAGACAAAAGTAGCACACTCTGGGGAAGGGGGGGCAGGGAGGAACCAAGGCCAGATCCCACCCCCCTATTGGGGGCGTGGCAATCCCAGGGCCCGGAGGGGCAAGGAGTGGGACTGGGGAAAGAAGAAGGATCGGGGGTAGAGGAGCCCAAGGATGGTCCCACCCTGGCCTGGACTCCTGGGCACAGGGCAAGCGAGGCTCGCGGAGCCCCTGCACTTGGCAATGCATGGGTGGATGGACACCTACAGCTTGGTCAGGTCCAGCTTCAGCTTGTAGGGTGGGGGGCTGTCCCCAAAAGCATGCGACGGGGGAGGGTACAGGGGCCAGTCTGGCTCTACCATGAAGCCCTTGTGCTGCTCCAGGGTCAGGGGCTGCAGGGGGAGGAAGAGGGATGGAGGGAGGGCTAATGAGCTCCCACCCTGCCAAGGCTCCTTCCCACCCCTGATCTCAGGTCACCTCAACTATGGGTTGGCATCGTTCCCCCCATCTCATAAGGAAGTGAAGAAACTTGCCCAGTGCCACACAGCAAGTCAGGAGACCCTGCCTCCAGGGGACAGTGGGTGGCCCAATTCAGGACCAGGCAGCAGTCCTTCTCCCACCCCTCCACTGGGCCCCGCCCACCTGAAACTTGAGGTGTTGGCCAGGTGCGGTCACCAGGGTGGAGCAGCTCAGCCACAGCATCACCAGCACAGAAAGGAAGAGGCAGCAGGCCAGGATCCAGCGAGGGAGCCCTGAGCGCCTGACCCACCCAGAAGGCACGCTCAGCGGTCCTAGTGGGAGTTTGGGAGACCCTCCCTTCCAGCTCCACTCCCATCCCACCCCCGGGGTCCTGTCACCCACCGGGACATGCAACTGAGGAAGTCGTTGTCCTGCAGCTCATCGGACTCCACCTTGGCCTTACTGCTGGTCTTGACTCGGATCTTGGCCTTCCTCACTTTGTCCAAGGGGCCTACAGGGTCTGAGACAGGTCTGCTCTTAGCAATTCCCGGACCTCCCCCAAGAGATCAAAGCAGCCATGGAGAGGAGAAAGGAAGCCAGGACCTAGGGCAATGGGACATACAGTCCTGGAATAGATCAGAACCCGGGAAAATGGACCATGGAACTCTAGGAGATGGATCATGGAATCCTGGGAAGCAGACTACAGAACCCTGAGAGATGGACCAAGGAATTCTAAGAGTTGAGAGACAGAAATCCCATTCCTAGAGGTTCATCTTCCAGGAGGATGCCTTATGGCAGTGGAGCTGCCTGTGGATGGAGCATGGGTCTAGCCTCAGAACTTACCCACGTGTACCTCCAAGGCCTCAGGGTGGGATCCCCGCCAGGTCACCTCTACTCGCTGCAGACGGGCCCCTTCATGCCCCAGGTTCTCTACCACAGGCTGGGTCTGGGTCAAGAACAAGACAGCACAGAAGGGCCACTTAGAAAGTCACCACGTTAGCCCTGGGAAGCACATCTCTGGCCCATGAAGGCTACGTTGTCCCATGCCCAACTGGCACATCGTTCCGCTGGGTGCAGAGAGGACACCCTTCTGTGGGGCTCTGGGCTGTGACATCAGGGATGTGGTTCCCTGCTATTGTGGGCATCTCAATTCATCTTGACCCCATCCTTTATAGCTCCTGACCAAGCCAATAGAATCACAGGGATTGGCCGAGAGATGGTCACATGACCCAGCCAGGGCCAATCAAAGTAAGTCCCAATTTAGTTACAACTTCAGAGAGGTTATAATCTAGAGCCTTGGGCATCTACCCAGCTATCAGGAGGGAAGAGCTTGCCTGGAAATGAAGCCACCACAGAAAAAAGCAGAGTCAAGGAGGGGAGTGAGACAGTGAACCCCTGAATCTAGCTGTGTCTGAACCTTGACCACCCGAGGACTTTGCATCCCATGAGCCAAGAACCAACGCATCCCCCCTTCTTACCCTGATCACCCACCCACCACGCTGGTGTGGCCCCTGCCAGACCCCTCACCTGGAACACCACCACCTTCCCATTGTCAGTCTGCAGGTAGTATGTCCAGGTGGAGGAGACGAAGCCCTGGGCCGAGTTGACAAGGTCATTGCAGAGGGTGGAAAACAAGTCCAGGAGCGAAAGGGCCCCACTTGGAGCTTCCAGGACCTTTCTCTGCCAAGGGAAGGCCCAAGGCACAGAAATGTCACCAAGGCAGGGCGTTCACCAATGGGAGGGGAGCTGGGAGAATTCACTATGATTGGAATTTGCTAAGTGGTTTGGGGCAACAGGGCTTCGTACAACGAACACAGGCCTTAGGAGCTGCATTTGGCTTCCTGTTGCCCTCGGAGAAGTGGATTGCCCTCTCTGAACCTTCAAATGGGGATGATTCTCTTCCCTCCCGGGGTTGTTATGAGAGTTCAGCTAGACAACGGTACAGCACAAGCGCCTAATGTGTAGTAGATGCTATTATTAAATTTGTCACCACCATCCTTCTTATTTTGACAGCATCAGCAGAGAATTCAGAATAGGAAGGAATCGTAGCGCAGTGTGTTTTATGAACAGTGAAGGCCTGGAGGGGGTGGAGGAAAATGGGTGAAGGGAGAAGAGCTTTCTGGGGAATCTCGGTCCATGGGTCTCTGGCTGTGATGAATGATGTCCTGTGCCTTAGTTTCCCCAGATATAGGGTTTCCTAGACTCACTTATGGACATGACAGGTGAGCAATTATTATTTCTCCCTGCAGTGGGGGTGGGGGGTTGCTCCTCCCTGAAACTCAGTTCTGGGCCCCCGCCCCCGTGACAGTGGCCACCTGTTCATCACAAGGAAGGTGCTCAGACCAGCACCTGGCATGTAGTAAGTGCTCAATAAAGTCAGCTCTAATAGCACAGAAGACGAGTGAGGGGAGAGGTGTTCATAAGCCTTGGTGGCACTGGCTTTAAATCCCATCTCGTACAGCCCTAAATGTATGAACTCGGGTAGTTGCTTCGCAGGCACGAGATGGGAGTGGCGCTGTCCCAGGTGCCTCTAGGTAGCCTGAGGAATTTGGGACAGGCTATGGCTGAGCCTGGACCAGGACAAATGACTGACAAACCGTGGCTGTTTCCTTACTCCTCGTAAGGTGGTGGGAGGAGAGAGAACTTCCCATATCACAGAGGTGATAACTGAGGCTTGAGACCGGACTTGACTCCGTCGAGGGCACCCGGTAAGCCCAGAATGGGACTGCAGAGTCTGGGAGACTCTGGATATGAGTGCAGATTTGCAGGGAGGGGGTAGAGAAGAGTGGTGACAATCCCAGGGCCACAGGTGGGAGGGTGCCCACCTTCTGCTCTGGCTCAGGCTCGGGTTCAGGTTCCGGCTCCGGGTTCTGGCTCCAGCACCCCTCGCTACAGGCCTGCTGCTCCGTCTCCTTCACATAGGCCTCCACACAGGCTGGGGGATGGGTTGGAGTGGGGAGGGGGCAGGAGGGGTGACTAAAGGCTGACCCTTCCCCCGCCACCCCTCCCCACCCTGGCCACCCAGCCAGCCCTCACCTGCTTCACACTCAGTCTGGGTGGCATTGGGCTTGGAGCTCCTGGCCACGAATCGGCAGATGGAGAAGAGGCGGCAGCCACGCTCACAAGCACTGATCAGGACAGCCCTGTCATACTCATATGGGGACTCCGTGGGGTCCTCCTCCTCAAGCTCTGCCTGGGAGAGGGGACACTGGGCTCAGGCCAGGGGGAGGGGCAGGAGGAGATCGGCACTGGAAGCACACGCTCAGAGCAGGAGATAGAAAATTTGTGGTCCTCTCCCTCCTCCCCCCCCCCCAAATCCAGAGATATTGAGGTGGGGAGAGGAAGGCTAAGAATATTAGTGGGGGTTCTTAGCTCTGAGGAAGAGAGAAGGGGAGGGAGCTTGAGAAGGGGGACGGACCGTGGAGGGCACTGGGTTTGGGCAATGGTTGTAAAATGCATAAGAGGGAGAGAAATGCCTTCCCCCCACCAAGGCTCCAGGGAGGAGGGCAGAGAGTGAGGGGGATTCTCAGGCCTCAGGAAGGAGGGAGGAGGCTAAGAGGAGGAGGTTTTGTCGTATTTTCTGGCCTGGGAAAATGGAGATCCAGCTTGGGGGGGGGGGGCGCTGAGGATGTGAATGAGGGCTGGTAGCTCTTGGGGGGGAGGGTAGGGAGGAGGATGTGGAAGTCGCTTAGGTGGAGGAGGGGGAGGAGAAGAGGACCGTCAGGCCTGAGGGAGGTGGGGGATGGGCGCCCCGAGGGTCTTTGCGCAGCGGACTAAGACACCTCAGTCCCCCTCCCAGCCCCTCCTTTGGAGGGACCCCCCCCCCAGCTCCGCACTCATCAGAAGGACTTGCATCTCCAAACCCTCCCTCATCAGAGGGACACCACCCCCCCCCCTCCCCAGCCCTTCCTCCGCGGGAGGAGCAACTCCCAAGCCCCATCGGAGGGACACCCGACCCCTGCGCTCGCCTCAACAGAAGAGACTCCAGCCCTTCCCACACCAGAGGGACCCATCCCCATTGTGGAAGCCCCATTTCCGACTCCTTCCCCCTCCGAAGAACCCCCGTCTCGCGTTCCCGACGGTGGGAACCGCATCCCCAACCCCTCCCCCACCAGGGAGGTCTCGGGTCCTCCGGCTGGCGCCGCATGCGTTTCACCTGCGAGAGCTGCGGACCGGGATAGCGGTCGCGGCACCGCAGCTGGCAGCTCTGCGTGTCCCCGAGTTGCGGGGCGAAGGGGTCGCGGGCGGAAGGCGCGGGGGTGGCAGGTGGAGGCTGCAGCAGCAGCAGCAGCAGGAGCGGCATCAGCGCCACCGAAGCCATGGCCGTGCCGGGCGCGAGGGGCTCGGGGGACGCCGGGTCCTGGCAGGCACCGAGGATGCGGCGGCGGCGGCGGCGGCGGGGACCGGGTCGCTGACGTCACCCGAGCGAGGCAGCCTGGGAAGGGGGGGCGGGGGATGCGGAGAACGGGCGGGGGAGCTGCGCTGCGGCACCGTCGGGGAGCGGGTGGGGTGGGGCAGGTGGACCTTCTGTCCCATCTCGGGGGTGCCATGACACCTCCCTCGTTTGCAGGCTAGAGAGTCTCAGCCAGCGCTTTGGGGCCCAAAGGAAACAAACTGGGTGATGGGCTGGGGCGTCTCTGTTCGCCAGGGGATTCAGCGAGGGCCTCCCCAAGGAGGCAAAGTTTGAGCTGACCAAGCGGGGAGGGCAATCCAGGCAAAAGTAACTGAGAACCCTGAGGCGGGTAGGAGGGTGGTGGTGCTGAAGCCAGAGAGTGGAGGTGGAGGGACGTAAGGATCACAAGACTGGGTCGGTGAAGGCCTCGGGAAGGTCTGTGGCACCCAGTCCTTCGCCATCCAAGTGAGAGGGGTGGTAACTTTGTAACTGGTTTGCCTCTCGTAGGAAGCCTTTCCGGGCCCTTCAGGGTTCCCCCAGCCTCGCCCCCTCCTGGCCCAGCCCTGATCCACAGGCTTGGGGGATCTAGCACTCTCTCCCCCCAGACTGGGAGCCTCTCGGCCCGGCGCTGAGTGAGAGGGGGCACAGAGGTGCGTGTAGGTGCGGGGTGTGGGTGCTGCTAAAATTCCTAATTCTTGTGGGAAAACTTGGGGCAAACAGGGACACTGCTGCCTTCCATAACTGCCACGCTCCAAGGTGACAGATTGAAACCCCCTGTATCTCGGTTTAAGAGGTCTCCCTAGCTCCCTCTCAGTCAGGCAGGGTAGTGTGGGCGCCCCTCTACGCTTCGGTCCCCTGCAAAGATGACCCCTCCATCCCTCGCTAGCATGCCCGGTGCAGGTGCCTGCGGAGGTCGCGCAGCCGTCCACTTGGCTTCCATCAACGCTCCACCCCCACAGACGGGGCGGCAGCCACGCGGGGTCGGTGGGTCAAAGGGCGCCGCAGGTTCCGGCCGAGGAGGAAGGGACCCGGGGGGACCTGGCGCACCCCCTCCCCGGGCCGGCCGCGGCGCTTTCATCTCCGCGGCCTCGGCCGGCCCCCACGTGGCTTAATCAGGCGCGGCTGTGCCTGGCGGACCCTGAACATCTGGATCCCGGCGCGGCCCCTCCCCCGCCCCGCCCCTCCCGGGCTACGCCGCGGCGACCCTGCGGCAAGGGCCTCCAGCCCGCGGTTTCCGCGAAAGCGAGGGAACCCCGGGGCTAAACCCCCGCGCGTTGGGCCCTGTGCCTTGGGAAACAGCCATTGGTTAAGACTGACACTGTCCCCCGCCTCACAGGTGGGAAACTTGGGCCCCAGGACCCCTCGGCAGAGCTAGGATTCAAGCCCACACAAGTCAGTTCCAGAGCCCCGCGCGCTTAAACCTTCCACAGTCACTGTCCTTCCATTCATTGCAAACAAAGCCCTTCCCAGGTATGTTCTTGCAACAACCCTATAAGGAAGTGCCGGTAGCGTTGTCTAATTTACAGATGAGGAAACTGAGGCTCAGGGTGGGAAAAGGAGTGGGCCCAGATACAAGCGAGAGGAGCAAAGAGACGCGGGCCGAGGGTGGGGCATCAGGCATAAGAGGCGTCACTTAAAGAGCGGCAGGAAAGAAGGACTCCCTGCATCCTTTTGGGGAAGGGGAAACTGAGGCTGGAGTGGTTGGGGAGCTGGCGTCGGTTGCCGGAGAAGAGCGAGAGGGCTTGGTTGCTGCCCACCCCCCCCCCCTTCCGCTCCACGAGGCCGCTGGGAGCGGGAGCGGAAGGAGGACTTGACCCTGGCCCCCCAGGTGAGCCCCCGCGCCCCTCCTGCCATTCCCGGGGGAGCAGGTCCAGGTGAGGGGCGGGAGGGCCGGCGGGCGGCCGGGGTCGGGTTTCAGGAAATCCGCCGACATTCCTTCGGGGCTTAAGAGGGAAAGTTGACTCGGCGCCGCCCCTCGCCCCCCCCCCCACTTCCTACCCCCCGGGGCGGCCCGGCCGGGGGCGGCAGGCGCGGGGCGCTGCGGCGGGCCTGGGCGTGAATCAGCGGCGGGCCGGGCGTCCGGGAAGCGGCGGCCGAGGTCAGGGCGGGCATCGGACAAGCGCCCTTTGTCCCTTGCCGCCCTCACCACGACCCCGCTGACCCCCACCCCCAAGCTGGGTACAGGCTGAGGAGGAGGCACGGCACCGTGGCGCCGGCGCTTGCTGACGGTGGGGGGAGGAGGAGAAAGGGACCCAGCTGTCCGTCCCCCCCCCCCCCCCCCCCCCACACACACACCGCAATTTTCTCCTCTTGGAACCCAGACATCCGAGGTTCTCCAGGGTGTCCAGGGGACCTGACCTGGACCCAGGCAGCACTCCTGAGGCCCCACCTCCAATGCCTATGGGGTCTGAATTTTTAAAGTTCAGCGCACAAAGCTTTGAACCTAGGCATCCCAGCTACCCAGGCGCAAGCTCCAGAGTAGCAATGATAAAGCCCCACCTTCTGCTGTCCCAACCTCATATGTCCAGGTCCGGACCCTCACTGCACCTGCCTCCTGGGAACACAGGCCTGGAACACAGGCTAATACCATACTGAGGGCCCCTGAGCACTGGGGTCTCAGCGTGGGAGAAGCATCTCTGCTCTGCTCACTCCCACTGGCTCTGGGTTCCTCTGGGCCAGTGCTGTTACTGCTGCTTCCTCCCCAGTGTCCCCTCAATGCTCTTCAATTACATGGGGGGCTGGGGCTGGAGGGTCTTCCCCGACCTAATCCTTAGGTACAGAGTACGCAGACTAAGGAGGAGTCCTCCCCCAGCCCACGTGGGGCCCTCTCTCCATCTGCCCCCTCAGTACATTCCCAGACACCTTCAAGGACTTGGGTCAATATTTGCTAGAAGTGCCGTCAATGCTGGTTCCTCTTCCTTCGCAAAAGGCGGTGGATTGGGAAGGAAGGGGTTAAACCTCTGGGAGTGCCAGGGCTGGGAAGTGTGCACCCAGGGGTCAAGTCTCTTTCCTTAAAGTCAAAGGTAATGAAGTAAAAGTTACCCAGAGGGTAGAGGGCATGCTCCAGGGCAGGACTGGGCAAATGATCCCTACCCTTCTATTGGTAAGGACCAGAGAGGGATGGTACCAGTTTGGGTCACACAGCAAGTCAGGGTCCCAGCGTGGGATTCACTGAGACCCCAGGCATCATGATTCACTGAGACTGCGTTTTCTAGCCACTTGGAAGGACTGAAACTTCTCCATCCTTTCTTTTTGCAAATATTCATTGAGCTCTTCTCCTGTGGCCCTCACTGGGCCCAGCATGAGGTCCTAATGGCTCTCAGGGCGTTCACAGTCTAAAGAAAATACGTCTCAAGAGAAAGACAATGTTCAAAGAGTTGTGTTACAAAGACAACCTGAAAAGGTGAAGGGGTAGAAGGGTGCCTTGTAAGGGCGGGGGGGGGGGGGGGATGCCCTCTGAGGTGACACTTGACCTGTGACCTGATGGAAGATAAGGTGCTAAGTGTGTGTGTGGTGGGGGGGGGGGGAGCTTTGGGAGGAATCGCATCCTTGTAGATGGAAGAGCAAATCTGTAAAGACCTGTGATAGCAACAAGCCTGATGTGTTTGGGGAAACAGGGCTGCAGTGGCTGGAGCGAAGTGAGGGAGAGGAAGGGGAAAAAGAGAGTGGAGGAGAGGAAGGGAGAGGAGGGGGGATAGGGTGGCTGGGCAGAGAAGACCTGCTTTGCTTCTTTTAAAAGCTCCTGCCTGCCGTGCAGACCAGGGCAGGAGGGTCACGGGGGAAGCCCAGGAGGAGGCCGAGCAGTATCCCAGAGGGAGATGGTGGGGCCTGGACCGGGATGGGGTGGGGAGAAGGGGTCAGAATCTCAGAATGGGGATGTGTTTTGGAATCAGAGCCAACAGGATTTGCTGATGGATTGGACGTGGGGGATGAGCGAAGGAGAGAGTTGTCACGCACGCCTCCAGGTCTCTGGCCTGAGCACCTGGGTGGATGGGGGAGCCTTTTCCCAAAACCCAGGAATGACTGGGGGAGGAGCAGAGATAGGGGGAGGGGATATCAAGATCTCACTCGAGAAGTCTTAAGTCCTCCTGGAGGGAGTCAAACTTTGCAGGGCAAAGATTGTGGGGGAGGGGTTGCGCATATCCTGAAAACAATTCCAGTGACGAACTGCCAATGCCTCTTAACCATCTGGACCACCTGGCAGGTGGAACTCTGGCCCCCTTTTTCAGAGGTGACAGACTGAGGCCTGGGGACCGTCTTTGCTACAAAAGAACATACCTCCAGTGCCAACGGCCGTGCCAAGGGCTTAGATTGTGGCACCTTCTGTAGCAATGCATTTTCTCACAGAAGACCTTAGGCTGTCTGAGAGCTACCCATTGGACAGAGGATAAAACTGAGGCCTGATTGCATCAGTGAACGGCAGTGTACTACTCCAGGGCTTTACTCTCTCATCAACCCACCCAGAATCCAGAATGCGCGTGTGCAGAGCCCCCAGGATCCTGTCCTCCAATCCTCTTTTCTGACAGTCTGGGGTCTGAGTTGGGGATCCAAGCAACAGGAGTGGAGGGTAGCTTTTGAGCAAACAAGGTGAGGACTCCTGAGCCACGCTCAGAAGCTTTTACCCCTCTGGATGGTTAGGGACATGGAGAGAGAGGGTCCAGGCCTCTAAGGGAACCCCTCTGTAAGGGAAGTTAGAGCCCTTTCTCTCTCTGGGCACACCGCTGGGGGCAGGGCTGAGACTCAAACCTCCGGGCTGGAGGTGTCCCTGGAACTCTCATCTCAAGCACCCCCTAAACCTCCGGAGAGGCCAGGAGCCCTTCTATCTTGGGCACTGCATCGGGTGCTGACCTACAGGAGGGGAGTGAGGCGCCCGGGCCAGGAGGGGTCCCGAAACCCAAGCAGTGGCCAAAAATAATAACACGGAGAAGGCGCAGAAAAAAAAGAAGACAAACTATGCGTCGCTCCAGGCAGCCGGCGTTACCTGGAGTCGGCGGGCGGCGGCCGCCGGAGCTATTACTCACTGCGTGGCGCACCCCACCCGCGGGCCGCTGAACTGATTTTTCCGTGGGGAGGGGTGTCAGTGAGTCGGGGTGGGCCTCCTCACCACTCTCCTCGTGGGTACCCTTCCCGTCCCGCTTGCGGGACCGGGGCAAATCCCCGTCCCCGCTCCCACCAGGTCCCATTTCTCCCAGTCTGTCCGCGCCGGAGCTCCCTCCTAAGGCCCCCAGAGCCCCCTGAGGAACCTCAGCCCTGTCCTGCGTGAAGGGGACAGCTGAGCCAAGGCAGGGCCGGGGACTCCGTTGGCTTCCAGCTTTTTCTCAGTCTTCCCTCCAGCAAAGCCTGGGACCGAGGCTGCGAGCGGAGGACCGAGGAGAGGCGGGATGAAGTGGGAGGCGGGGGGCACTGGGCCGAGAGCGGTGGGATCCGCGCGCCCAGGGCGTGGGGCCGGGGGGTACGACTCTTGGGCCCCTGGGGAGGAAGGAGGGGTGGAAATGGGAGCAGGCGGGGCTCAGGGACCACTCAGCGGGGGGGGAGCGGGGGGCGGGGCTAAAAACCGGGGTGGGGGCCGAGGCAGGATGGGGGGGAGGAGCGGGCCAGGGCTGGGGGCCGCAGGGGACACTTAAGGGGCAAAGGGCTGAGAGCAGGGTGCAGGGAAGTGGGCAGAGGTATGAAAACAGGGTTGGGGGCGCCAGGTTCCAGATTGGGGGTGGGGAGCCTGGAGCTGGCGGGGTTGGAAAGAGTTCTCAGGCTGGTAGGGGCTGAGCGGGGGCTTCCGGGCCGCGGGACAGGGCGCGCGCGGTGTGCGGCGGGGCGGAGGCCGGACGGGTGGGGCGCGCGGTGCCCGCGGGCGGGCGGGCGGCGGGGAGGCCGGTGCGGGGCCCGCCGCCCCCCCGGGGCCGGGCCGGGCCGGGGGCGGGGCCGGGCGGGGCCAGCGGCGCATTAGCGCCTTGTCAATTCGGCTGCTCAGACTTGCTCCGGCCTCCGCGCCCGCGCCCAGCGACGTGCGGGCTGCTTGGCCCGCGCCCTCCCGCGCCGGCCTCGAGCCCCGCGCCCGGCGCCCCGCGCCGCCGCAGCCGCCGCCCGCCGCCTCCTGCCGCGCGCCCCCGGCAGCGCCGGCCCCATGCCCGCCGGCCGCCCGGGCCCCGCCGCCCAATCCGCGCGGCGGCCGCCGCCGCTGCTGCCCCTACTGCTACTCTGCGTCCTCGGGGCGCCGAGAGCCGGATCAGGAGCCCGTGAGTACCCGGCGTCCTGTTCCCTTCTTCCCGCCTGGGCCGAGAGCGTGCGCCCCGGGGGCAGCTGCGGGGGGAGGGGGGCGCGGGCGCCACCTGGACGGCCCGGGAACAAAGGAAGGCGCCCCCGGCGCGGCCCTCGGGGCGCCCTCACCTGCGGGGCGCACGACGCCGCAGTCCCCCGGCCAGAGGGTCTGGCTTCCACGCCCTAGGCCTTCTTACCTGGGCCGCCCGGCCGGGGACACCCGGCTCTGCCCTGGGGGTCGGGGGTGCCGCGGCCTGGGACTCGCTGAACTCCAGGACGCGGCGGGTGCACGCAACAGCGCCCGTGGACTCGGAGCCGTGGAGACCAAGGGGCACCGCTCCCAGTCAGGGGCGCACGCGGTAGGCGCCTTGGGTGCTGGCTCCGGGCGCCCCCCCCTCCCCGAGTGGAGGGATGAGCCCCGCGAGGAAGGCGGGGCGGCGGGAGGGGGGCCGCTCTGGCCGCCTGGCGCGCGGCCCGGGGTCCCCGGGGACGCGCCTCTCCGCGGGCCGGCGCCGCCGCCGCCGCCCTCCCCTAGTGGGACCCCGCGCTCGGGGGTCCGCGGAGTCCCAGCCACCGGCGGGCTCGGAACCATTCCTGGCCAGGCTGCGCGGGGCTGAGAGTCTCCACCGAGAGAAATCTTTGTGAGAGAGTGGGTGAGAGTGAGAGGGAGCAGGAGCCAGCGAGTCCGGGCACCAGTGGCCCAGCCTTGGTTGGGGGGGGGGGCAACAGGGAACCCACGGCCCGCAGCCCAAGACCCCCGCCCTGTCAGGAGCTCCTGGCCCCCGGCACTCTCTGTCCCCCCCATCAGAAGCACACCCCCTCCAGGACACCATCTCTACATCCAGACCCTCTCTGGGACACACCCAGAGACACACAAAGACACACTGGCTTGTGGCCCGTCACCCTCGCCCTCAGATGAGCGCACACTGCAGCCCAGATGCACATTCGCACACCATCGGGGCGCGCACACACACATTCCATCCCTGACACACACACATTCGTGGTCACACACATTCCTCCGGGGGAGGCAACACAGGGGTATACACGCAGGCACAGCCTGCCCTAGACGTTCCCAGTCATTCCATGCGCCTCATCCAGGCGCGCGGGTCGCTGGGGGCCCGCACACACTGCTCCCCAGGCCATCCCACGCTACACAGAGCCATTTGCAAGCTTCCTGTGGTGCTCTTCCAGAAAGAACGGGGTCTGGGCACCCCCTGGGGACACTTGCTGAAAGCCCCGCGTGCCCAAGGTGCCTGGGCAGGTGAGGGGCTGACCCAGGCCCTCCCGGGTTCCCTGGCAACTCTGCTCTAGGCCGTGAGCAGTGCCTGTAAGTGCCACTGTTAGTGGCTGGCTTTGTTTCCCAGTCCGCAGAGCAGCAGGCAAAGGTGGTGGTGGTTGGGGGATTGTTGTGCGTGTGTTTTTTCCTTTAAGAGGGAAGAAATTAAATAAAAGATTCTCACACCTCAGCAATATGTTTCTACTTACGGTGTGTCTTAGCACCTGACCAGCAGGCGGGTGGGTCGTAAAGTGTCTGCAGGTACCAGCGGGACAGGAGATGGGGACCCCTGTCGGGACCCCGGGATGGAGGCCACCCTCCTGCCTTGCTTGCAGAGAATCTCACACTTTTCCCTTTTAAAACACATGGTGTTCCTTTTTAATAACGGCAGTGGCTCCAGATTGGGAAGGGAGAAGGAAAAAACTTTTAAAGGCCCCAGCTCTGTGTGAAAGGCAGGGAGGCAGGGAGCAAGGGGAGGGGGGTGGTTGTCCAAAAGCTTAGCTCAGGGATATGCTTTGGGGAGCCTTCAAGGAGGCCCCCCAAACCAGGCAAGGGCCCCTACGACCTTCGTGGGCTGTTCCCAGCTGCTTTGCCTGGCCTGAAATGTGTGCGTCCAGGTCCCAAGCGCCTTGGCCCATTGTTTGGGGAGACCTGAAGGGAGCTGGGAGCCAGCTGGGACCTCAGAACTGGGACGGGCTGTAATCCCCATAGTTCCTAGGTGCTGCAGTGTGCTGGGCCCTCTGGACATCATGATCTCATCTCATTAATCTCCCCAACAGGTAGAACGTATTTTCCTCCCATTTTATGGAGGAGGAAACTGAGAACAGGAGAGGGGAAGCCAATTGCTCAGGTGCTCCAGCTGGGATTGGCACCGACGTCCCAGGAGAAGTCCTCATTCTGACCTTTTCTGGTGGAACTTGGGGTGGGGGGGACTGGCCTGTCCAGGCCCGCCTGGCCTTGCCCTCTCGCCCTGTCCCCCGCCCAGCCCCAGGAGGGCAGCTGCAGCTGCTGGCAGGCAGGCCACGCCAGCCCAGGCCAGGCGGGTGTGGCAGAGGGGCAGTGCCCCCCAGCCAAGACCCCCCAGAGAGCCCCTTCCTGGCTAAGAGGATGCTGGTGGGTGGGGGGCAGGAGGGGCGTGACCTACCCCCAAACGGTTGAGAGTGGGCCTGGGGTCCAGGCAGGCCTGGCCGTGCCTCCCACCCTGGTGGGGGGGCCCAGGCAGGAAGCGGTGGGTGGGCCGGGGCAGAGACGCTGGCACGCCCGAGTTCATGCCGAAGGAATTCCGAATTAGCGGGCGGCTGGCTGCCTGGGACCTCCGGGGCGGCCCCCTGGCCCCCGCCCCCGGCCGCCCCCGCCTCCTCGGCTCTGGCCCGCTCAGCCGGCTTCTTCGCACGGACGCTGAGACCTCCGGCGAGCCCTGGGCCAAGCCCCAAACGCAACTGTGATCCCAGGCTCCAGCAAGAAATGGCCCTCAAGCCAAGTTTGCCCCGGAAAACCGTCAGGGCCAGCGGGGAGAACCACGTCCACCCCACCTCGCCCATCTGAGGCAGTGAGGGCCAGCAAAGGGCAGCCGCTGGCATTCAGGGTGCCTCCCAAGGGGCCAGGATCACCCTGTCCTTGGCTGCCATCTTAGGGAAGCTGGGCTACCCCCACCCCGCTGCCCCCCTGCAGTCCCTTTTTACAGCTGCCTGGGAATCCTTTTAAAATGTAAATCTTCCCCTGTTAGGAACCCTGGAATAACCCCTCCCTGCAGGTCTGGCACTGCTGACCTCCCAGACCTCATTCCCCACCACTCCTGCCCCAGGACCTTTGCACTTGCTGCTCCCACTGCCTGGACACTCTCTCCCAGATGTTTTCTTGGTTACTTCAACTTTATTCAGGTCTCAGCTCAAATGCCTCATCAGATAGGTCTCCTGGGGGTGTGCTTCACTTTCTCCCTTATTTATTCTTAGATATTTATTTGTACTTTTTCCTGTTGCTCCCTTGGATTCAAGGCCCACAGGGGCAGGAATATTGAGTATCTTGGTCACCATTGTGCCCTCAGCTCCTGGCAAACTGTAGATGTTCCATGCATGCATGCATGAATGAATGAACAAATGAGTGAATGAGTCCTCACAACTGCTCTTGGTGGAGGGAGAGGTCCCTTCCCAGAGGCTCAAAGAAATAAAGTGAATGGGCCAAGCTTCCACAGTCAGCTGGGGGCATTTGAACCCAGGTCAGCCTGGCTTAAACATCCCACAGGGTTGTCCTTAAGACAATATTTTCACTCCTCTCAAACATGTGGTTTATACCACGATGCCCATTTTCCAGATGGGGAGACTGAGGCTCAGAGAGGGGTATCAGGGTCTTGGACTGCACAGCCTCTCACCCTTATCTGGACCTTGGTTTCTCCTTGGATAAAAACAGACTCTTCTTAGGTTCTAACCCCAGCAGTAGACAGGAGGGAGGACATCAACCATGGTATCCCCGAGACCCTTGTGCCCAGCACCCAGTTCCACACAATCCTGTTTAGGAAGTCACTTTCCATCTGATCTTCACAATGGCCCTAGGGATCATGAGCTTTCTTGCTCCCGTCTTGCAGATTAGGAAAAATGAGTTGAAGGAAAGAACAATGAGAGCCAGTCCCTTTGGATGGGGGTTGGGGGCCTAGAGTTTGCCCCGGCCTCCTTCAGTCTCAGCAGCACAGAGCAACAAATCTGGGTTTCAGTAGCGTGCCCTTCTCTCATGCAATGGCTTTGGGCAAGAGATGATGACTCAGAGCCTCAGTTTTTTCACCTGTGAGATTACCAGGATTCTAGTAGGAGTCAGTACACTTTTTTAGAAGTGTCTCCCTCCCCCCACCCCCAAAGACATACCTACTATGCGTGTGCCTGTAGGGATATCAATCTTTTACTTCTAATTGCCAAAAATGAGATAAAGAAAAGAAAAGCAAAGAAAAGGCGAGAAAAAGAATGTAATAGTTGTCAGAACTATGTGCGAAGCCAGATTTACTTGAGTCTGAATGGGCGTTTATGCCTGAGTTTTGTGACCGCTCCCAGAGCCTTGGGCACGTCCGTGAAGACGTGACGTGGAAGGACCTGAGTTGTGGAATCACGACAGTCCTGAGGCTAAATCTTGGCTTTGCCGCCAACCTTGGGCTGGTCACTTGGCCTAATTGAACCTCAGTTTCCTCATCTGTGAAATGGGAGACAAAAACAAACAGCTCGTTTGTAGGATTGCCATGAGTCCAGAAGTCCTAGCATGGTGGGGGGCTCAGGGCAACTCCATCTCACGCCTGACGGGCACTCCTCTCTGACCCCAGACACGGCTGTCATCAGCCCCCAGGACCCCACGCTCCTCATCGGCTCCTCCCTGCAGGCCACATGCTCAGTGCACGGGGACCCGTCAGGCGCCACAGCTGAGGGCCTCTACTGGACCCTCAACGGACGCCGCCTAGCCCCCGAGCTTTCCCGTGTGCTCAACGCCTCCACCCTGGCCCTCGCCCTGGCCAACCTCAACGGATCCAGGCAGCAGTCAGGCGACAACCTCGTGTGCCACGCTCGTGACGGCAGCATCCTGGCTGGCTCCTGTCTCTATGTTGGCTGTAAGCGGGCCCCCAGGATATATCCACGGGCAACTCCTGGGAGAGGGGCATGCATCACGGGCCCTCTGGCCCAGGACGGAACAGTGGGCATGCTGGTTGAGAGGCAGGGACTTCTGGGCGTGGGCATGAGAGCCTGGAACCCCCGAACCTATCCCCAGGAGGTTCCAGGCAGACAGCCTTGCCAACAGCCACTCTGGTCACCCTCCTTCTACTCCAAGATGGGGGCCCAGCTGGTGGCTAGCAACCTCACCTATCCAGGGCTGGTCCAGACCCTCAGTCCCCTGCACCCCCTTCCCCAGTGCCCCCAGAGAAACCCTTCAACATCAGCTGCTGGTCCAAGAACATGAAGGACCTGACATGCCGCTGGACGCCGGGAGCCCATGGGGAAACCTTCCTCCACACCAACTACTCTCTCAAGTACAAGCTGAGGTTGGTGGTGGCGGTGGCCCTTGGGTGATGTGTGTTCCAGCCTGGCTGCGAGGTCTTGGCAAAGCCCACCCTCTCCAAGCCGGGTGTCCCTTCTGCCCTCTGGGGCTGCCATGGGGAGGTCTGGGGGTCTGAAGAGACTCTCCTGTGTCCTCACACCCCCTCCTGCCCTGCAGGTGGTACGGGCAGGACAACACGTGTGAGGAGTACCACACGGTAGGACCTCATTCCTGCCACATCCCCAAGGACCTGGCTCTCTTTACGCCCTATGAGATCTGGGTAGAGGCCACCAACCGGCTGGGCTCGGCCCGCTCCGATGTGCTCACCCTGGACATCCTGGATGTGGGTGAGCCCCCCCACCCCAGCTCCTAGGCCCACGAGGGAGCCTGCACCTCCTCTCTCGGCTCAGCTCATGGCTGAGGCTCCAGCTCCGACCCTGGCTGGGGCCGGGAGGAACTAGGCATCCACCCATCGGTCCCCAGTCCCCTAAAGCAGCCAGGATACCCCCACTCTGTGGAGAACACCTGGCCTGGCTGCCTCCCCCTCGGCAGCCCAGGTGTGCAGGAGGGGGCCCCGAGGGAGCTGGGAGGGGGCGCCCAGGTCGGGAGGCGCCCCAGGAAGCCTCAGCCTGGAGTGGGGGGGGGGTGCGCAGGCGGGAGGCAGGAAACGGATGATCTGCGAGCAGAATTGGGCCTAATCTAATTAGGGTGTTTCTCAGCCCCTAGCAGGCCTGTGCCTTAACCCTTTCAGACCCTCACTAAGGCCTCAGGGGGAGAGGCCAGACCTCTCTGCTGCCCACGGGGCTCCCAGAAGGATCCCCAGAAGGCTAGTAGCCACCCTCCACCCCAGTCGGCTTCCTGCCTTGCTTCCTCAAGTCCTGAAGGTGCAGAGGGCAGGTTCTGAGCCTCAGTCTTCCCTCTGCACCAGGAAGGCTGTCATTTGAAAACTTTTGTAAAGAAAGAAGGTCCAGAGGTGCAGGTGGGCAGTGGAGGGGGGGTGGGGTGAGGTCAGGAGGAGCTTCCCAGGGGTCTGGCAGCTCATGGCCCCCCAGGCCTCCTGGGCATAATAATAACAATAGCATCAGCCAGGCAGCGTCTGCTTTTACATAGTTCCCTGAAGATAGGATTATGTTTCTCCTGTCACAGATAATAAGGGTGATAACAGCTAACATTAATTGAGTGCTTCTAGGTGCTGAGTGTTTCCCAAATATTATCTAATGTAATCCACCCGTCCTGAAAGGGTGGGGGGGGGGGGAGAGGGCAGAACCCAGGCAGGTGCCACCAAAGCCCTGTGCGCTGAGATTTGAGCCCACACGGGGCCAGCCCGGTTCGGGGACAGCTGAGTGATTAAGCCCCGCCCGCCCCACAGTGACCACCGACCCCCCACCCGATGTGCACGTGAGCCGAGTTGGGGGCCTGGAGGACCAGCTGAGCGTACGCTGGGTTTCCCCGCCGGCCCTCAAGGACTTCCTCTTCCAAGCCAAGTACCAAATCCGCTACCGAGTGGAGGACAGCGTGGATTGGAAGGTGCCTGACACCCCCACCCCCCACCCCCCCACCCCTTGCGCCTCCCCCGCCCCCGGCCTCTGACCCTGCCACTGCCGCCAGGTGGTGGACGATGTGAGCAACCAGACCTCCTGCCGCCTGGCCGGCCTGAAGCCAGGCACAGTCTACTTCGTGCAAGTGCGCTGCAATCCGTTTGGCATCTACGGCTCCAAGAAGGCAGGGATCTGGAGCGAGTGGAGCCACCCCACGGCCGCCTCCACCCCTCGCAGTGGTGAGCACCCTAGCAGGGCTGGGTGGTCCGGAGACTTCTCCCAAAGCAGCGAGAGCCTCTGTTTCTTTGTTTCCTCCGAGAGAGCAGAGGTCTCAAGTTGGTGGCTCCTGGGGCCAAATGTGGCCCTTGGATCCATTTTCTTTGACCTGTCATTTGGGGGGGAGGGATGGGGGAGGGAATTTGACCTACTTGCAGACATTTAAAGACAGGAAGTTTTAACACCAATATCTTAGGTTTCCTGGAAAAATTAATTGTCTAGAAAATGTTGGGGTGCCTGGCTGGCTCAGCTGGAAGAGCATGAGACTCTTGATCTCAGGGTTGTGAGTTCAAGCCCCACGTTGGGTTTAGAGAGTACTTAAAGATAAAATCTTGAAAAAAGAAAATGTAACAGGACACAGCCAGAGTTGCCCCACAGCCACCATCAGCAGAGGTGGCCCCTTCACTCAGGGCCCTCACTCTCTAGTGGCCCCATCCCCACCAGGCCCATTTTGCCCATCTGTACCCCCTCCCTAATCCCTAAAGGCAAGTGAGTTTGAAACCTCTGCTTCTGAGGCTGATCAGCTACCAACTCTCCCTCTAATGGGCCTTGGTTTCCCCTTCTGATCAAGGTAGGGGAATGGGGACCATCAGGGGCACGAGTCCGACTTCCCTTGCCATCTGGGGCTTCTCTAAGCCCATGAGCCTCCATTCTCTTTGCGAAATGGTACGAAATATGTTACATGAAATGTCTGCCCTCAGCTTTTCCATCTGGAAAGTGGGGACAACAATCACACCCACCTCAGGCTATTGTTAGGGTTAGATGAGGTAATCCAAGAAAGTGCACTCGCGTGGTGGGCGCCATCTAAGTGTTTGCAAGTGGTACTTACTATGGCTCCCATCTCCTGCGCCCCCATCGTTTCACCCCAAGGGAGCCTCCTCTTCTCAGGTGAGGACACAGAGGCCCTAGGAGGTTCAGCCAGCCCCCAAGGTCACACAGGGATCTGAATTCAGTTTCCTTGAAGTCCAGGTCCATCCTCGTGGGATGATGGGAAAACTGAGGCCCAGAGGGTGTTTCAAAGCAGGGGGTGGGGGTGGGGGGCAGAGCCAGGCTCCAGCCAGTTCCCCAGCCCCCATCCTGGGCCCCTCCAGGTTCTGGGGGTGGGCGGGAGTGAACACGGCCGGGAGGGGCCTGCGCCTTGGCCCCTGCTCGTGCCCAGCACCTGCGATTCTTGCACGGGAGCCAGCAGGCGGCTGCACACACACACACACACACACACACACACACACACTAGGGAGGCCGGGGGAGGCCAGCAGGGGCGGTGGGGGCCGTGGCCGTGCCAGGGCCTGTCAGCGGGTTCCCGGCGTTATTTATGACGTGAGGCCGATGTCCTTATCTGCCGGCCTGCTAGGGGCTGGCTGCGGCCGGCAGCTGGACAGACAGGCCGGCCTCCCACCTGGCCCTCCCAGCCCACTCCCCATCCCACTGGCTCCTTCTCTCAGGCCTGTCCTGGGGACCGTCCCTCCCCCTGGCCCCCTTGGGGTCTCGTCTCACTGTCTCCCTCCGTCCCTCTGTCACTCTCTTCCCCTGTATCTCTCTGCATTTCTGCCTTTTTTGGTTTCTGTGTCCCTACATCCCCACATCACTGTCTCTGCCCACTCCAGTCCTCTCTTGACCTTGCCCTTTTCTGTCCCTCTGCATTTGCTGTCCCCTGTTGCTCTGGCCCTCCCGACATCTCCCTGTCTCTCCTTGTCTCCATCTTTCCATCTCTGCCTGTCTTTCTCCAGCTGTCTCTCTCTCTCTCTCTCTCTCTCTCTCTCTCTCTTTCTCTGTCCCCTGCTCGGTGTCTGAGTCTCATCTCATCTGGCCCTGGCTTCGCTCCTTCTCCCCCTCCCGTCCACTCACACCTGGCTCAGGCCACGGGAATCAGTTTCCTGGAGGAGACATGAAGGAAGACCTTCTCCTTCCCCTGCCTCCTACCTCCTCGGGGGCTCAGCTGGGCTGCTGTGCTGGGTGGTAGACAGGACCCGGTCCCGGAGAAACCGGGAGGGAGGCGCCCAAGGGCAACACGGTCCCACCAAGGCGCGGAACCTCCCTCTGCTGCCCTCGCGCGCCCTCTGGCGGGCGCGTCATGACGCTGCGGCTCCTCCCCCCACATCAGAGCGCCCGGGCCCGGGCGGCGGGGCGTGCGAGCCGCGGGGCGGCGAGCCGAGCTCGGGGCCGGTGCGGCGCGAGCTCAAGCAGTTCCTGGGCTGGCTCAAGAAGCACGCGTACTGCTCGAACCTGAGCTTCCGCCTCTACGACCAGTGGCGAGCCTGGATGCAGAAGTCACACAAGACCCGCAACCAGGTAGGAAGGAGGGACTCGCGGGCGAGGGATGGAGTGGTGGGGGCTGGGAGGGAATCGGGCTGGGGAGGTAGGTCCGCAGCCCCCAGACACTGCCTCCTTCCTTCCAAGCACAGGACGAGGGGATCCTGCCCTCGGGCAGACGGGGCACGACGAGAGGTAAGGGGGGCCCACCCCAGCTGCCTGGGTGGGTGGGCGGGCAAGGGAGGGAGACAAGGGCCCCTCCTGGTGGCCACAGGCCCGTGGGCCCCCCACCCTCAGCCTTAGAGTTGCTGAGATGGAATCCCTTCCTCCATGTCTTATTCATCAGCATTTACCTAACACCTAGTGATTACCTAGTCCTGTGGCCTTTAGCCTAGTAAAAGCATCTGACCCCGGAAAACGTCCAAAGTGGAATGTCATCTTCAAGAATGAACATACTCACCCCAGTTAGCATATATGAGCACCTACTGCATGCTCGCCCTGTGCCAAGTGCTTTACCCACGGGACACCCTTTGGGACGAACAGATAGTCTTACTTCTCAAATGGGGAAACCAAGGCCCTGAAAGGGGCAGTACCCTACTCAAGGTCACCAAGCTGAAAGTGGCAGGGCCCCGACCTGAACTGGGGCCTCCTCAACTGCTCTGTAATTGGCAGAGTACCCTTGGAGGGTACTGGCCCCTCCCAGGCTCCCTGCTTAGCTTGGCTTCCCCTCTGCCTGCAGGTCCTGCCAGATAAGCTCTAGGGACTGGGGCCACCCTCCCTGCTGCGTGGAGACCTGGGGGCTGCACCCAGACTGGGGGCTAACTCTGTACCCTCACCTCAGGGCACCGAGCACCCTCAGCAGGAGCTGGGGTGGGTGTTCTGAGGGTCACAACATCCTTGACCTCCATGTGAGGCCACTCTTGGGTGCAACTCCAGTGGGGGTGTGTGTGAGGATTGGCTAAGCTGCCCAGAACCCCTGCCAGGGCTGGGGGTGAAGAGGGGTCATTATTCCCCCACCCCCACCTCATCCAGGACCCCTGCAAAGAATCTTTTTAAATAAACAAGCTATTTAGGTGCCCTGATTGTGAAGATGTTTGGGGCTCGATTGGCCCAGGGTAGGGGCTGTGGGGTTTAGGGGAAGCACGAGGAATCCTAATGACCCACCCTATGGGCTTGGAATCTTTGCCTCCCAGAATTTCAGACTCTGTCTCCAGGATGTGAAATATCTGGTTTTAAACTCACTGGAGGGTGTGATCCAAAACACCAGCCCTACTGTCCAGGAGCAGGGGGAGTCATACCTGCCATCCCTGGCCTTGTGGGGCCTCCTCCCCAGGGACACCCACTCCAGCACCCCAGGACACAGAGACAGTGGAGCAGCTACAGACGAAGGGTTCTTTATTGTGGGAGGTGCAGCAAACTCAAGGGCAGTCGGCGACCTGGTGGAGCGTGACCCCAGCCAGCTGACAGTCAAGGGGTAGGCTTGGGGACATTTCCCATATCCCTTGGTGTGTCACTGGGGAGCCACCATCACTCGGCAGATTCTGCATCAAACCTAAGGTCCTGAAGAACCTCGCTGATCGCTTCCATGGTTTTAATTACCCTACAAGAGTGGATGGGAACTATAAATAAAACCCAGATGGGGCGAATTAGCTGCCACTGCGAAGCTCCTAGGGGGCCGTGGCAAGCCCCGGGCCCTCCTGCCTGCCGCCAGAGTTCCAGGCAGAACTAGTGGCCAAGAGAACCATTTGGGTGCCTGGGAGAGGGGGTGGTCCTGTGGGTGAGAGTGGGCAGAGAGAAAAAGCCATCTTAAGCAGGTGCCATCAGAAGGTTGTGCTATGTCACATAGCAGATATTGAGTGGGTGTGCACTCGTGGGTGCCTGCAGGGGCTGGAGGTAGGAATGTGCAGGCCCGTGTCCGGTGGGCAACCGTGTCCAAGTTCTAAGTCCAGCCACGTGAGCAAGATGGGCATGTATGAGGTGCCCAACTGTGTCCCAGAAATGTGCGAGTCTGGTGTGAAATTGTAGGGTGTGTGCACCGGGACAATGTGTGCTGTATGTCTGGGAACCACCAGGTAAGGACTCCAGTGTGCACACCCTAAGGGTTGTGTGCAGGTCCAAAGGGTCAGCCCAGTATGATTGTGCCAGCCTTGGGGCACACCTGGCTGAGAGTGGGCGCCTGAAGGTGCACGTGCAAATCTAACACCTCCAGCCCACTGGGAGTAAGCACTCACTTCATCTTCAGCTGGTGCGTCTCCAGGGTGTCTTCCTGCCCAGTCAGCTCTGGCGTCCCCATCAGCTGCAGCAGGGCCACCTGATGTGGGCAACGGGAAGGATGTCACAGCTGGCAGGACCCCCCCCCCCCGCCCTCCCACACAGATCAGGCAGGGAGACACTGAAGCACCCAGAAAGGCAGCACAGGATGGGGGCATGGCAGGGTTTCGCGAGGGGTGGTGCTTCGCACGCACGGAGTCTGCGAGTCAGTTTCAAGGGCCCCCCGGAGAAGGATCGAGTGGGCAGGCCCTAGATTAGTGGGTGGTGCAATGTGGGTGTGGTCGCGTGAAGGCGTGGCATGGGCATAGCGGCACAGGCTCAGCCAGGAATTGGTGACAGGGGTGGAGTAGGTAGGACCTCATAGTCCCAAGGACGCGTGTGGAAGTGGGCCAAACACCTAGACTGGGATTGGGGTCTCCTAAAGCAGCGTGGCCTGGGAATCCCACTTTAGAGAGCGATGTGGGCGTGGCCTCACGTGGGCTCGGCCTGGGAAGTGCGTCTCGGTCGGGATTGGCTGTAGGGGTAGAGTAGGCGGGGTCTTGGAACCCAGGGGAGGAGTAGGGCCAGAACCTAGACGGGGATATATATAGCGTTACCCAAGAGGGCGTCTGCTGTGGAAATTCACGCTCCCCAATATGCACCGGGTTGAGGACCAGACCCGAAGCTATGGGAATAGCCAAAGGGGTAGGAGCGTAGTGGGGGCGGGCACTGGGCACAGCACTGGGGCTCCGGGGAAGTGGGCGTGTCCTGGGACTACGAGGGGTCAGGGCGGGAGAATCCCAAGTGAAACCTTAGTGGAGGATGGAGGTGGGGCAGGGAGAAGTGGGGTCTGGGGCGCCGGGGCTGGGGTTTGGATGGCCGGATTCTGGCTGTCGCCTAGGAGGTGCACAGAGGGCCACGACAGACCAGGCGCGGCGAAGGGGACAGGGGCCGAGGATGGGGCCTCACCGTTGCCAGGCGCGTCTGCTCCAGCTCTTGCAGGCTTCGCACGTGGCTCGCGAGCAGCGGCTGCCCTCTGGGCCCAGACAGCTCGGCCTCCACCGCCAGCACCTCCCGCGAGGCGGCGGCGAAGGCCTGGGTCACCTCGTGCACCGTGCTCCGGTAGCGGGGGAAGTCGTAGGGCGGGCCGCTTCGCAGGTACTGGAGGTGGCCTCTGCGGCAGGTGGGGGTCCTGAGGCTACGCCCCCAGGCTCTCAGGCCCTGCACCCGCACTGACCACCTGAAAGTCCCCCAGGAAGGGTCCTTGGACCCCAGAGTGTGGAGGACACTCTCGGACTCCCGCAGGGTAAACGGAGATGGGCGCACTCCTGCGCTTGGGGAAGGGAGAGACGCCACGCGGAGTGGCCCATCGGGCAGTGGGGACGCGCCCTGGGTCCCAGCGGGGGAAAGCAAAGATCTGGTCCCCCAGCGAAGCCCTCCCCACCTCTGACAACACAGCCGCTCAGGGACCCAACTCCGCCCCCAGGCACGCCCATCCCCGGAGAGGGCTTGGGGCTGAACTCTGCGACCCCTGCCCACCCCTGCGCCCGCACTTACTCCTCTAGCCGGCGGAAGGCCTGCGCGCGCTCAGCCTGCAACTGGTGGATGCGCTGCACCAGCGCCCGGATCGGGGCATCTTTCTACGGGGCGGGGGGCATGGCTGGGGCATGAGGCCGGCGCCCCCAAGCCTGCACCGCCCACCCCGCGCCTGCTCCTGCTCAGGCCCGGGCTCACCCAGGGCCACTCTGGCTCCTCGCGCTCCGGGACACCGGTGGCCACCGCAGTACCACGCACCGAGGGGACGGCGGAGTCCGCCGAGGCCTTGGCAGTGATCATGACTGCGCAGCCCCGGCCCTGCCCGAGATTAGGGCGCTCCGCTGCACCAGGCGCCCCCTGCAGGCCCGGAGGTCTCCGCACCCCAACCTGTGGCCGGCCAAACCGGAAACCTGGAGATCCAGAGGAAGAATGGAGGAAAAGACCAGAGTCTTAGGCCCTGTACCCCCCCATCCACCCCGTTTGTCTCCGTCGAGCTCCTGCTTCCTATCGTGTTTGTCCTAGAATGTACAGCTCTGTAAACAAGGCCATCCCTCGGTTTGGACACATTTATCTCAACATCTTTCACACTCCCATCCCATTTCCCACTCAAATAAAAAGAGCCCAAGAGGTGATGTTTTGCCATGATTGCTGTGACATGAGGATTTGATCAGAGATTCCAATACTGGAGAGTCCAAAAGGCTGGAATGCAGCTTTTTTAAAAAAATGCTTGAGGGGTGCCTGGGTGGCTCGGTCAGTTAATCACCCGACTTCGGCTCAGGTCATGATCTCACGGTCTGTGAGTTCGAGCCCCGCGTCAGGCTCTGTGCTGACCGCTCAGAGCCTGGAGCCTGTTTCAGATTCTGTGTCTCCCTCTCTCTCTCTGCCCCTCCCCTGTTCATGCTCTGTCTCTCTCTGTCTCAAAAATAAATAAACGTTAAAATTTAAAAAAAAAAAAAAAAAGAAAAAAAAAAGCATATTAAAAAATGCTTGAGAGGGAGAGAATCCCAAGTAGGCTCTGCTCTGTCAGCACAGAGCCCCATGTGGGGCTTGATCTCACCCATGAGATCTTGACTTGAGCAGAAACCAAGAGTCTTAACCACAGACTCACCCAGGAGCCCCCAGCTGTTTAACAAGTCTGGCAGGTACTGTGTGCACTCCTCAGAAAGGAGCTAGCTGAAGGGAGCCTGTGCAAAGGCCCAGAGTCTGGGGTAGGGGTGAGGCCAGCAGGGCTTCGTTTTAAGTGCATGGGAGGCATTGGAGCTTTCTGCTGGGGATACACTACCTTGTTTGAGCTTTGGGAAGCTTCTTTCTCCAGGGATAAGTAGATGTTGGTAGCCTAGCCTAGGAAGCAGGGGCCAGCAGTTAACAGGGTTGAAACCCATGAAACAACAGAGGCATTAGCCTTTAGCTGGTACTCCAGATCTGAGTCACTGTCCAGGCCTGGGTTGTCACCTGACAAAGCCCCAGTCATCTCAAGACAAATAAAAGCATGGCCTTACCGGGGCCAGTCCAGAGCACTCCGAAGCTCACCTGATTCTCAGGAGCATCAGCACAAGTTTTATAAACACCAAGGCCTGCCCCTCCAAGACTGAGGTTAGAGGGCTTAGGTGGGCCCAGGTGCTCCTCATATTCAGCCAACGGAGAACATGTTTTACACTAGGTGCAGTTTTTGTCTACCCACCCACACCTGGACACCTCCAGGGCACAGGCATGAAGTCATCCGAGTGTCTGAGTAGGGCCCAGGCAGCGACATGGCTGACCTGCAGTCTGGCAAGAGCCTGGGCTTGGGGGGGTTGGGGGAGTCTTCATTAAGGATGACAAAATGCAGACAGGCAGGTTCATGAGGGTATGTGGCAGAGGGCCGAGACTGAAACCTGTGTGCACTGTGGCTGTGAAAAACCCTGTTAGATGTGAAGGGCAGGGACCACGGCACATTTTATAGCTGAGACCATCAAAACCCAAAGGACACGGGACTCTCGAGGGCTGCGCAGAATCAAGTGATGGAGTCCCTCCGGGAGATGCCCACAGCTCAGCCAGCTCCTCCTTGGACACACCAGCCATGCAGACACCAGTTACTGCTCCAGTCAATGAAAGGGAAACTTTATTGAGGCCCCAGGGCCTTGGGGCTTGGGCAGGAGGCCGTCCTGCAGGCCAAGGAAGAGCCGGTGGAGGGGCCTTATTTGACCTTCTTCTTGGGGCGCAGGTTGTTGGTGTGGCCGCACTTCTTCTTGCGGCAGTTGACTGCACGGGGGTGCAGGCGAGCGTAACACCTGCAGAAGGATGAGAGAGACTGGTGAGGACACACCCCAACCCAAGCCCTCCCCACCGGGGCTAGCCACCCCCTGCCACCACATGAGAGTACTCACTTGCGGCAGATCATCTTGTCGCAGTTGTATTTCTGGGCCAGCTGGCGGAGGGAAGGCTCAATGATGCCACCCCGCAGGCGAAGCACCAAGTGCAGGGTGGACTCTAGGAGAGGAAGGTCAAAGAGAGACAGTGACCAAGCCTGGCCCCAGCACCTCAGGTGCAGGGTAGGGCCCTCCAGAACTTCCTCAAATGAGAATCCCTTGGGTACTCTATACATAGATGGACATACTGGCCCAGACCACCCCACACAACCTCCATCTCACTTCCCACCAGCCCAGGCTTTGGGCAGTCTGAGACTAATATATGCTGACCATAATGTGCACTGGGGTTCTCAACAGACAAGGTAATTTCTGAGGGATGTAAAGATGATCTTTCATTTGGCTGAGAAATTAAATCTAGTTGCTACAGAAAGTGACAAGGATTTCCTTTACGATAGTGACAAAATTTATCACATTTTTAGACACATTTTTAAAGATTTTATTTTTGGGGGGGCGCCTGGGTGGCTCAGTCGGTTAAGCATCCAACTTTGGCCCAGGTCATGATCTCACGGTTCGTGGGTTCAAGCCCCGCATCAGTCTCTGTGCTGACAGCTCGGAGCCTGAAGCCTGCTTCTGATTCTGTGTCTCCCTCTCTCTCTGCCCCTCCCCTGCTCACGCTCTGTCTCTCAAAAATAAAAAATAAAAAAAATAAAAAATAAAAAAAAAGATTTTATTTTTGGGGTGCCTGGGTGGCTCAGTTAAGCAACCGACTTTGACTCAGGTCATGATCTCACAGTTCATGAGTTCAAACCCCATGCTGGGCTCTGTGTGGACAGCTCAGAGCCTGGAACCTGCTTCAGATTCTATGTCTCCCTCTCTGCCCTTTGCCTGCTCACACGGTCTCTCTCTCCAATATAAACGTTAAAAAAAAAAAAGTTATCTTTAAGTAATCTCAACACCCGATGTGGGGTTTGAACTCACAACCCAAAGATCAAGAGTTGCGTGCTCTACTGACTGAGCCAGACCGGTGTCCCTCTTAGCACATTTTTAAACAAAACAGTCTTTTAAAGAAAAAAAGGTGAGCAAGAACAAGAGAAACCACTGCCACACTTGGAAACATAAGTGGCGACCAGGAGATGCTTCCCCCAGTGAAAACATTATTTTATAAAAGACTCCTCTAGCCCCATCTGATCACCTCCCCCCACCCTCCCCAATGCTGCCAATGAGACCATCAAAGCCTCATCCTTGCAAAGCCTCTTCCTTGGTTCTAGGCCTCACAGGCCTCTGTCCAGCCACCCAACTCCCAGTACCTTTCTGGATATTGTAGTCTGACAGAGTGCGGCCGTCTTCCAGCTGTTTGCCCGCGAAAATTAGACGCTGCTGGTCAGGAGGGATGCCTGGGAAGAGGAAAGCTCAGACTAAGACTCTGGCAAGCACATTGCTGGCAGCTTCCCTTCTCCCCGCAGGGGTGTTCTGGCATAGCCTCCAACCTATCAAAGGGGAAACTGAGGTGGAGAGAACAAGCTGTCCTCTTAAGATCACACAAAGGAAGCACTGGCCAAGGCTGAGGTCTATACAAGCCCAGCATCCATCCTGCACATGACAGTGTCTCCTCTGGGCCGAGAGGGATTGCTGAACAGAACCTCTGGACTCCGCTCAACTCACCCTCCTTGTCTTGGATTTTGGCTTTGACATTCTCAATGGTGTCACTGGGCTCAACCTCGAGGGTGATGGTCTTGCCCGTTAGAGTCTTCACAAAGATCTGCATCTCTGCGACTGCTGGAGGGTGGGGAGGAGTAGGATGAAGAGGTTAAGAACTGCAGGTCTGAGCAGCTTGAGCTCAGGGGCTGGCCAGCCCCGTGCCAGTATCAATCACAAGTACAGGCCCATCCCAGCGCCTGTTTCCTTCCACCTCTCTGAGGCTACAGCCCAAATATCCTATAATCAAGGATTGTGCTTTCCGCACCTTACCCCTGGACCCCTGTGGCAAAGTGTGCTTCATGGGAACAAAGATAGTGGTTATCCTCCTTGGGCCCAGCAAATGAAATTCTGGCAACTTTGAAGACGGAATGAGAAGTATGTAGCTGGGGCACCATTTGGTCAGGCACATTTTCTTCGAGGGTGGCCGGGAGGTCCCATCCTCCCTCCCTTCCCTACCCCTCTGTAAGCCGCATTTGCTCCACAAGCAGCCCTTCCTGCAACCTGAATGGGAATCCCAGTTTTGGCAGCCACTCCTCCCACACATTTTCCTTGGTGGCAGTTCTCTCCAACTCCAAGCTCAGACATCGGACACCCTGGCTACCCTCTAAATTATACCCAAACTCGCCCACACTTCTTGCCTTTGCTCCAACTCATAAACAGTGCCTGCCAAGCACGTGTCAGGTACTTGTTTACACACATTTCATCTCTCCCCCCCCCCCCAAAAAAAACCTTATAAGGTGGATGCTACCACCCTCTCCTGAGAAGGCAAGTAGTGAATCACCCTGTGGGAGGGGAAAAGGACTTAATATTTTCAAAAGGTTTGGCGCATTATAGGACACCAAAAAAAAAAAAAAAAAAAAAAAAAAAATTTGCGCTTAGTACCCCCTCCCCCATGCCCAGAAAGTTCATCCACACCCCCAGGCCTCCTGGGATAGCTTGGGCCGGAAGGGCGCATAGGCTTCTCTCCCAAAGACCCGTTCGCCACCCGGGGCCCAGTCCCGGCTGGGAACCTCGGCTCCACGCGCCCAACTTAGCCGACCGGGCCGCCCTGCCGAACCTGGCCCGCGTGGACGGGCTCCGGGCTGTCCCTTCCGCCACCGGGACGCCCGCGGCCTCCCACAGCCCCCCGCCCGACCCCGGTCTGGAGCGAACCCGCAACGCCGCTGCCACCAAACCGCTCGGGAACCTCGTTGAAGAGAAAGAGGGCGACGGACCGGAAACCGCCGATTTGCCGCAGAGAGCGCCTGCGCACCGAGCACGCTGCGCGCTTGCGTCACAATCCGCGCCGCACATCGTACCCCACCCCCCGGCCCCGCCCCGCCGCCGTATTGGGTGCTGGCTAACGAAGCCGAAGCCCCCGTGGGCGAGTGTCACCAACCCGCTTCCGGATGCATTCCCCTGTCCTCCAGGGCACGTGAGGGGACGGCCTCACCTTTCCAGGTTGTCTCTCAGTTGGCTAAAAACTGCACGTAACGGTCACTCGGGGAATGCTTGTTGACAAGAGTAGAGGAGACAATTTGTGCTAAAGCGAAGGAATTAAGCAGAGGGTCAACGGGTCCGGGACTCAGGACGGGAAGGTGGTAGGCGGCACAGGGGTGGGACGTGCCCGAACCCTGGGGATCCACCTATCACCAAGGAGTTAGATATTTGAAAACTTTCTAGCCGCTGTGCCTGGAGGAATTTCAAGGCGGCGCCTATCAGAGCAGTGAGGGAAGGTGAAGCTGATGCACTCACTCAAAATGGGGTGGGACCCAGGGTCAGTTTGGGGCCAAAGAGGACTTCTGTTAGGACCAAGTTGTCGCGGATGGCTAAACAGTGCCAGGAACGGGAAGGGTGAGGACTGAGAAGTTACGTGTAGGTTTGGCAGGGTTCCTCTTTATTTCCTTGAACACTTACCAGCGCCCCCTATTAACAGGCAAAAGCACACACTCTTGGATCTAGGAAGATGTCTTTAATAACGTAATTTTTAAGTGCTTAAAAGAACTCTACAGGGAACTCTACACAGTGTCTGATGGGGAAAGGGACCCGGCCTGCCTCCCTGAGGAGTCCATCCTGAGACCGATCTGGAGAAGTTACTCAGAGATAAGGGAACCGGCACGTGTGAGTACATAGGTAGTGATAGGAACTTGGGTTATTACGGTTGCTACCACTGGAGACTGCCACCAAGAGCAGCCACGTCTCTACCTCAGTGGTGCCTGGCCGTCCACATACCCCTCCTGTCTCACGTCCTGCACTTATCCCCCTTATGGCATCCCGGGCCCAAGGATGGAAGGAAGCCACCGCTAAGTACACCCTTCCCTTTTTAGTAACAGAGTCTTTTTATTGATAACTTCCCAACAGCATCTGTAAACATCGGGTACAAAAATATTCCGTTTAACTCTGTTTTCCAAGGTGGCTCAGCTTGCTCCATGGAGGTCCTGGGAGAGGCCTGCTGGGCCCTGAGGGTTCACACCTCTGGCCAGAGAAACACAGACCTCATCAGGCTTGCAGCTGAATGGCCCGCCTCCATCTTGAGCCTTCTACAACTGTCTCAGAAGCCTCCTTGACATACCAACTGGAGACAGCATTCAATACTTTTGTTGGAGGAAAGGGCAGGGAGACCAGAATTAGTAGGTACAGGGATGGGTTGGGGTGAACTCAGACATGACAGTGCTGATCCACTTTGAGGTGGTCTTGACCAGGGCATCGGGGCAGGGGCCTTCTGGCTCTGGTCTCTGGGAGCCTTTAAATGTTTAGAGCAGACCTCAAGCCTGGCTCTGGAAAAGCTCCCTTATGCCCAGCCCATAACTCCAGCCGAGCTGGTCATCCCCTGGCCTGGCAGAGGGGTCTGCAGAAGACAGATGTTCTCAGTGAGGAGGAATTGGGAATGATAGACCCCCCAGGAACTCCACACCCCTGGAGGGAGTCTTGTCCCCCAGGAGCCCTGGGTGACAGAACAGGGTGGCAAAGCTGTTGATCTCCAGGCAGGGCTACGTACTGCCACCTCAGACACCTGGGGAGAGCTGCCACTTCCCTGAGACCCCTCGGGGCGCCAGGGAGTAGGGTTACTCCCCCGGTGTCTCCTCATCGTCCGTCTGGCTGCGGCCATTGATGGCAGGAGAGCTGGACCGGACATGGGAAAGGTCCTCGAAGCCAGGACTGAGGGAGGGTGAGACAGTGTCAGGGCTGGTGTCACATGAGCCCGTGCTCTGTTCTGAGGTGGCAATGGTGGTCGTGGTGCTGGGTGGTATGGGATCTTCATCCTCGTCCTCCAGGAGGGATGCTTCTGGGATGTCTGGGGGAAGGAGGCCAGGAGTTGGCTTAGTCACTGTGGCGGGCACCATGATGAGGGATTCACTGGGCCTATGACCCCTAACAGCTCCCCTGCCACCCCGTGGGGCCTAACTTGGCCCATTTTACAGAGGAGGAAACTGAGGCCCAGGCAGAGGAGAGGTTTCCCTTCAGGGTATAAGGACCCAGGTTCTCGGGAGTCAGGCCAACACAGGCCTGAGCCTAGCTCTGCCCTCCTGTGTTGCCAGGGCCAAGCCTCTCACTACCCTTGCCTCAGCATTCTGCTCTATAAACAAAGCAGGCCTGCCTTGTTTGGTTTTTGTTGTTTTTGAAGTAAGCACTACATTCAACAGGGGGCTTGAATTCAAACCCCAAGATCAAGAGCCGCATGCTCTACTGACTAAGGCAATCAGGTACCCTGACAGCACTGCTTTTGTGCCTATGGTTGTTAGCAGCCCTGAGGTAGGGAGATGTTGGCCCGTTTGGCAGAGGGGGTAAACTGAGAGTCAGCATAGGGGGTGCCGCACTTCCTCTGAGACGTCACTGCTCCTTAGGGCTACAGTTTCCCCCTGTATGAAATGGGATACTCACAGCCCCCACTCTCATGGGTGGTTGCAGGTAAGAGCCTAGCTCATAGAGCTACACTACATCCACTTGGGCAAGGACTGTCATTGTTCTTATCCACATTCCCCTGTGTAACCTCCCCCAGGGAGGGGATCCTAGTCCCAGCACCTGCTCTACAGATTGCCAAGACCAGCCAAGCACCCATGCCCCTGCCCCCTGCTCCAAGTCTCTCTAGATCTACAGCCCACCAGGACCTGGGCTCAGTGTCGGCCCCAGAGGTGACCTTCCAGAAGCCAGACCTGGGGTGAGGGTGCTGGCATCCGTGGGTGCAGAGGCCAGACGTGGGGCACAGGAGCCCTGGGTGACACTTACGGCTGAAGGCCTCCGGGTGCTGCCTGGCCAGCTTCCCTTTCAGCGTCCTGCAGGGGAAGGGAAGGCATACAGGGCTGAACCTGCCAAGCAGACAGGCTGGGCCTGGTGCACGCCAGGAACCCTTGCTGCAGTTCCAGGTGGGTGGGGGACGGGAACTCCCCCCAACCCTTTACTGCTTGTCACTCTGCTCCTGGGCTGGAAGGAGGCCCATGTGCTCAGCCCTGCGGACCTCCCAGCCCTAGGATAGATGGCAGCTGCCCAGCTGTCAAGAGCTTGTGCGTGTCCTCCGTGCTGGGTCTGGCTAGGCCCTCTATCTGCAATGCCTTTCTTAGGTCTAATCCTTCCCTGCCCAGATAACCCTCCAGGAGGCTTCCTCACCCCTTCCTCAGCTGTCGCTCCTCTGGGTGACTTGTACCATCCTGTCCCCCACCACTAAGATGACAGTGTCTGTGTGGGGGCCAGGAGTGATTATGCACACCCCAGACACTGAGTACTTGCATACAATGAACTGACGTTCACAGAGAAACACCTCCTTCATTTTTAATCAGCTGTTTTTCCTTTCTTCCTAAAGTAATGAAGTCACTGGGGCGCCTGGGTGGCTCAGTTGGTTGAGAGCCCAGCTTCGGCTCAGGTCATGATCTCACGGTTCGTGGGTTCGAGCCCCGCATGGGGCTCTGTGCTGACAGCTCAGAGCCTGGAGCCTGCTTCGGATTCTGTGCCTCCCTCTCTCTCTCTGCCCCTCCCCCGCTCATGCTCTGTCTGTCAAAAATAAATAAGCATTAAAAAAAAAAAAGTAATGAAGTCGCCTTTACAAAGAATAACAAAGGGGTCTTCGGGGGGTGGAGTCTCATCCTTGACTGTGGTGACCCAGTCCCCACCAGAAGCACCACCGTTGCTGGGTCCCCACCCATGAGGCAACTGGGCAGACACAACTATCCCCTTCCTGGGCGATACAGATATGCACAAAAGATGCCAACACTTGGGGTTCCTGCTCACCCCCAAAACCACGCCTGGGCAACCAGCCTGATGAGACACCTCAGAAAATATGTGTTTTTATACGGGATTTAATTGGCCTGTCTCATGATCTTCTGTTCCTGAGTCTGCCAGTGGGTGGGGCTGCCCCCAGGACAGAGTAAGTGGTGCTGTCAGCTGGAAATACAGCTGCAGCTCTGGCTAGTTCCAGGCCCAGGCATGTGGCCACAGTGATGCAGGCTCTGGGTGCTGCGCTGAGCATTCTACGTGCTTAGGGACCTGAACGTCATTCTTCTCTGTCCTCACAGGAAACAGCTCAGAAAAGACCCACCAAAACTGGCAATCTCAGATGCCTTTTGAGAGAAGACCGGGGCCGGGGGCTGGAGGACCAGAGACTTGCCTTTCACTGTCTGCACTTGCCTGCCTTTTGCATCCTGCATCTGGTACTACGTTGCAGTTATTGAAAGATAAATAAAATCTAAATCCACAAACTTCAAGATTTTTTTATCCCAAACTTCAGATCTTCTCAGACGCTAAGTGAGCGATGAAGCCTCAAAGAACAAATTAGCACAATCTCTGTTTTGCAGAGTGGATGATCCTCATTGAAGAGGGGAGAAACCTGAGGGGGAGGCAGAAGCTGGAGAGGCTGGGGACCCACCTGATCCTGCGGAAGATGCTGTCCAGGTCCCGCTTCATCTCCACCAGGGTCCTTGTGTGGTGCAGGAAGCGCTCGCTCATTTGCTGCAGGCGGGCGCTTGACAGGTTGTTGAAATTCAACAGCATCTCATTGGTCTTCTCAAAGCGGTCCAGCCTGGCAGCAAAGAGAAGGCACCAGCCCTGCAAACCATGCCCTACAAACTGATCGTGCTAGGCCCTTTCCTGCTTCATGACCTTTGCATGTGTTGTTTCCTTGCCATGTAGAACTCTACCTGCTGTTTGAGCCATCTAGCGAACTCCTACTCAACCTTCAAAACCCTACCCAAGTACATCCTTCTCATGTATAAACCCTCCCTCAAGCAGACTCTGACTCCCCTGAGTCCCTAGACCCAGGTTATTCCTCTGGCCCAGCCCTGACACCATGGGGCCATGGTGTGTGTCTGGTTTTGTCTCCCCTCATTCTGGGAGTTCACCAGGCCAGGCCTAAATCTGACCCAGACAAACCCAGTACCCCTGTCACAGGTGGAGAGAAATGGAAGGGTATCAGGTCGCTGTTGTGTCATAAATGGAAGGAAGAGCCTTTGGCTTAAATACACAAAAATAAAGCCACAGGAGGCTGTGCTTCCATCCCAAGATTGTGTAAGCCTCTCTTCCCCACAGAGCAGGCTGGAATCGGTCACAGTGGTCACAGTGCCAAGCCCTTAAGGAGGGCAAAGGTGTTGACAGCCCCTCCGAAAGACCACAGGTCCTCTGCAGAGACAGCCTGGGCTGTGAGAGACTAGATTCCCAACAGGAGATTAACTCACTGGCTTCTTTAAATCCCCTCCCGCAGCCCCTTCCTATTCCCCCAACAGCCCACCCCGGGCCTTGGGATAGGAGCTGCTACAGCCCCTGCCAAGCCATCCACAGCTGCGAAACCATCCCAAAGCCCTGCTTCCTGTGCCAAGGCCTCGCCTCCAGGCCAGGAAGGAATTTACTTTGGAGCCAGCCGGCAGATTTGCTCATTTCCTTCATTTTATCACCAGTGTGGGCCCAGGGTAAGGGCAGACAGGGCAAGAATGCTGGCCAGCGAGTGGATTCCTTCCCACGCCTGGGGCCCACAGCCCTTGGCTACCACTCACATGTTCTTCTGAGCCAGGATGATAGCATTGACGTCGTCTGTATTCACCATGCTTAGGATGCGGCTGCAGAAGACCCTCGAGGCCGAGTCCGGGGGGTCCATCTCTTCCTCCTCCTCCGCTGCCTAAAACAGGCAAGGCGAAAGAGTCTTCAGTCTGCACTAGGCAGTGGGGTTGCTGGGACAGAAAGGAGGGGCTGAGAACGCAGGCCATGAGTTGCTCATGCCACCTGAGCCTCAGCTTTGTCATCCTGAGAATCCAGGGGTGTTGGGAGGACATATTTGTAAATTGCACCCAAGCACATCAGAATCCCATCACCCACCGACCTCTGTGGCCCCCACTCTCCATGTGCCCAAGACCACGGCCACCTTCCACCTGCATAGATTTGCCAGCCTCTTCCTACATCCCCCCAACTTTGCTCATCCCACCATAGGGCTTTTGCACCTGCCGTCCTCACATACATGACTGCCCCCTCAAATCATCACCACCTCCAGTATCTTTTCTCCTGTGATGACTGCCCCTCCTCTCGACTCTGATCACTTTTATAAGCACTTCGCCTTATTTTATTCATCGACTCATCTCTTCCTGAAATTATCTTAGTAATCATTTGACTTTTTTGTCCGTCGCTACCAAAGCAACGTCAGCTTCAAGAGAGCAAAGGCCTCCAGAGCCCAACCCAGAAACCGGTTCACAGCAAGGGGTCACCAGAACTTAGCTTGGTGGAGGCAACCAGAGGCTTTCAAACTCCGCTCTGACTCTAGGGTTTTATTAGCAAATTCAAGCCAAGAATTTCAGCCAGGCTACGAGCCCCAGCAACCCAGATGGCTGTGTGGCTAGGTAGATGACCATCATGGCGGGTGGGGGGCCTCCTGGACCCTGCCAGGGCAGGAAGGGCTACAGGTTCGGCACTCACCCTCAGGGGCGGGGGTGTCAGGTAAAACCCAGAATCTTGACATAGCTTGGCTCTGGGGTTCACATATTTAACTGCTGACAGAAAGGCCCATTTGCAATTGGTTGAGATTCACATGCAGAATCACAAAGGGCTTTCAGAGCCCTTAATCCACTCTCTTTATTGAGCACTTACTGTATGCTAACCAATGCACTAACTTTATACACCTAGGAAAACGGAGACTCATAAACTGAGAAACTGGACCATTGTCACATACTCAGTAAACCCGAGTCACAATTCAAATGCCTAGTCTGCAGGACCCACGAGTGTGAATCTGAACGGATGTTCAGTATCCACCTCTGCCAAGACAGCGGCTTCTTACAGTAACTGACTACTACCAGACTTCTGAATTTTTCCAGGAAAAAAAAAAAAAAAACCCTCAGAAATGTGGACTTTTATGTGTGTGTAAAATTACCTCATTTACAAATGTTAACAGCTAATACTTTTCTTCCCTCAAACACCATGGAGGCCAAGACTTTATCTATTTGCAGCCCCTACATGCCTTCTGGAAATAAGCTGCCACACCTGGTGAAATCTGCCCCCCCCCCCCACACACACACCAGATAATCACTAGGTTTATTGAATTCCTACTATGTGCCAGGTACCAACACCCACAGTATCCACTATCCACGTTTCCAAAGAAGCATTATCATGTATAATGAGGACACTTGGGCCCAAAGGGCAGAGTCGTGTGGCAGGAAGCCCACAGCTAGTGCTTGGCAGGGCACAAGATTTGGACCTGTGTAAAATGGTTCTGCTTCAAGGGGCTCTTTCCAGTCTCTGGCTCCCAGATGTGAGGGCTGATTCAAGGCACGCTCCCCTGCCTCAGGAAAACTTCCCTAACAGCTAGTCTGGCCCACAAACAGAGTAGAAATGACCTAGCACGGGCTCTGGTCTCTGCTCCAAATATTACTTATGAGGGAAATACACAAAAAAGGAGGCTGTGTGACCTTGGGAGGGTCACCGCACCTCCCTGAGTTTTCTCATCCAGACAATGGGAGCAATAAAGAATCAGAATCTCACAGCGCTGTCTGTGATAGTGATAACGAGCTGGGTTCGGAGCAGGCTGCTTCCCCATGGGGAGTATGAACTCCTAGGGCGGGGCCAGGGAATCAGCATTGTAGCAAGGTGCTCCCTGGTCCTTCCAAGAACAGGAGCCAACACTTGTACAGCACTTCATTTTATCCCTAATCATCCCTGTGAAGCAAACACTATCATCTCCAAGGGCAACTAAGGCTCACAGGAGTCGGCTCAGTTACCCAAGGTCACACGGCAAGGCGGAGGAGCCACGATTCCACCCAGTATTTACCAGAATTTAATTTTGCAGCCCAAGCTAAGCAAAACCCGCGAGAGAGGCGGGACTCGCCTATCCCCTCACGCCCCGCCCCTGCAAAGCGGGGAAACTGAGGCCCAAAGACTGCAACGCCCGGTTCCGGGTGACACTGCAGACTGAACACAAGCAGCCCCGGCTCCGGCGTCCTGGCTCCGGAATCGGCCCGTGGCGCCGCCAGCGCACACATTGCGCGGACGGGGAAACTGAGGCCTGTAGGCAGGGGGAGTGCCCAGATGTGGCCAGCGGCGCGCCCCACCCCGCAACAGCCCGGGGGCCGCGCCCGACCCGGCCCGGCTCCCCAGCGGCCCCGGCATTCCCAGCCCCACCCCGAACTCGGCCCCGGCGTCGGTGGCAGCAGCACCTGCACATCTGGCGGCCTTGCTCGCGCTTCCGGGATGGCGCCCGTGCCGCCACGACGTCACCACGCAACACGCGTGCAACCGCGCGTATAGGCGACGTGCCCGGAGCCGATATGCGTGCTAGGAGTCGCGGCAGGAAGGGGTGGGGCTTAGGCGCTGCTACAGTTAGCAAGTGCGTCACAACGAATAGCCAATCAAGCCGTCCCTCTGACGCCTGCGTAGTTTCCAAGGCCCGAGATGCCCAGCAGCCGGAAGGAGTTGGGGGTGTCTAAAAGGCGTCCTACTTTGTAGATGTTGAGACTGAAGTTGAGCGGCAGGGACTCCCTCAAAGTCATGCGATGCTCAAGTGGCCTGTAGTTGACCCAGACCCAGGCATCCTGCTTCCTAGGTGGGAAATCAGATTCATCCAGTTCAAAAATCCCTGCTCTGCTTTTGGTGACCTTTTTCTGGTCCAGGATCCCGCATTATGTTTAAGTGTATCTCCTTAGTCTCTGGGACAGTTCCTCAGTCTTTCCTAATAATTTATGACCTTAGTATTTTTGAAGAGTGCTGGTTTTCTAGACTACTCATCAATATGGGTTTGTCCAATATTTCCTCATAATTAGACTGAAGTCTCTCACTTTGGGCAGGATTCCCGCAGAAACGATGTTATAGCCGTCTCGATGCGTCATGTCTGGCGTCACAGGATATTGATGTGTCTCACTACTGGTGATGTTGACTTTGCTTACTTGCTTAAGCAATGTCTGTCAGTTTCTCAACTGTTAAGTTACCATTTTTCTCTTTGCAATAAGTATCTTACGGGGAGATACATAGCGCAAATACCCTAGCGCTTTTTTTTTTTTTTTAATATATTTTCACCCACTAGTTTTTGCACCCATGCATGGCTCTTGCCAGCAACAATTACTATGGTTATTTTCTACTTACTAGTTTAATTATTATTTGGAATTCTATTGTAAACAAGAGCTGTCCATTCTTCACTAGTTATGCACTTACTCAAGTATTTATATATTTATTATTTGGGGGGGGGGGCGGCGCCTGGGTGGCTCAGTTGGTTAGGCATCTGACTCTTGACTTCAGCTTGGGTCATGATCTTGCAGTTGATGAGTTCAATCCCCGCATAGGGCTCTGCCCTGACAGTGCACAGCCTGCTTGGGATTCTCTCTCTCCTCTCTCTGCCTCTCTTTCTCTCTCAAGGTAAATAACTAAACTTAAAAAAAAAAAAAAAAAGATTTTAGGGGCGCCTGGGTTGTTCACTAGGTTGTGTCCGACTTCAGCTCAGGTTATGATCTCAGGGCTCATGAGTTTGAGCCTAGCATCAGGCTATGTGCTGACAGCTCAGAGCCTGGAGCCTGCTTCAAATTCTGTGTCTTCCTCTCTCTCTGCCCCTCCCCCTGCTCAGGCTCTCTCTAAAATGAATAAATGTTTTAAAAAAATTTTTTTAAAGATTTTATTTTTAATCTCCACACCCAACACAGGGCTTGAACTTACAACCCCTAGCTCAAGAGTCACATGCTCCACCAACTGAGCCAACCAGGCACCCCCATTTATTCATGTATTTATATCACCATGAACTCATGACTATTTATTCTATTCTGTGGGTTACAATTAATTTCTTTTTTCTTTCTTTTTTTTTTTTTAAGTAGGCACACACCCAATGTGGGACTTGAACTCATGACCCTGAAATCAAGAGTCACATGCTCCACTGACTGAGCCAGCCAGGTGCCCTTATAATTAATTTCTATTATTTACTTTGCTGCTCCTTTGTAACTTCTATGTTCTTTTAATGTCTCCCATCTTTCTCTGAGCACTTCCTTACTTTAGTACAAGATGTTCCATGCCATTTCTCTAGGGATCCTGGTTCCTTTTCTTGGAGAATGGTATTGAGAAACCAAGATCTGGGTGCTAGGTGTGTGCTCACTGCTATTGGAGTATCATTGCTCAAAGACCCCCTCAGCAATAAGAGTTAGGAGATATATATGCTAACCAATGCATACACATTTATATTTCCTTTCAATAGCTGTCTCCTTTTTAATATACTGAAAACCATGAATTCATTCACACTGGTACAAAGATGCACTTTAAGTGAGATAATTCAAGTTAAATGCATGAACAAAACAGGGCAAATAGTACTGGCTCAATAAATGTTAGCAATTAATTATCACTAATTACTGAAGTCTTGTGTGTATTGTTACACATTATAGATCTAATTTTTCTAAGTCTCAGTTTGTTAACTGTGAGTGATCATAGCATCTGCCTCTTAAGGTCGTTGAAACCTTGGAAGATACATGCATGCCTTTGGGTACATAAAAGACTCTTTTAGAGCCCTGAATTTGGACATATCTGAGTTCTAATTCCAGCTCTGTCACATCCTAGCCGAGTGGACTTGGGCAAATGGCTTAACCTTGTAAAATCATACAGATTACTTCCTTACAATAAGGCTGGGCCCACTATAAGCCCTCAGTAAACTGACGGCAAACTTTTTACTCCCACATTCTGCTGCCTTCATTCCCTGAAAAGTTAATAAGGATCAGGATTCTTATATATTTAGTTCAGCAGTTTTAAAAATTGTTCAGTAAACCCTCTAGGCACTTCCTCTGGGTGTGGCCCATATTCTGGAGATCCAGAGAGTATTCAATCCCTGCCTAGCCCTGGAGGATGAAAGGAGACAGTATCTGACACAGACAATGCCAATACCAAGGAGAATAATGCAGGACTATAGAGAGGAGAGACTTAAACTTGGAGGAACCTGAAGAGTGCGGTATGAGGACTCATTCGGGGGCAAGGAAGCAGGTACATCTGGATGGGGTTTTGAGATAAGATTAGGAGTTTTCTAGGTGTTGACAATCATTCAGGGCTGAGAGAATCACAGAGTGTAGATTTGATTTCTGTAAGAACTGTGGAGTTCTGTGAGCCAGGCAGCAACCAGTACTAAGAGAAGAGCCTGGGTTGGGGATGCTGAGAACCATGGCTCTGTCTGCAGGCTGCAGCAGAAAAGGCCCAGGCTGGAGAAACCAACCTTTTTAATGGGTACCTTGGGCTCTGTTGGAAGCCAGGAAACCTTTATGAGGGTACTGGCAGGGGTAGAAGCTACAAGTCAAGGCTAAAAGGGACTTGGTTGGCCCCAAATGTTTGGTGCACAGTGGATCAGAGACAAGAAAATATTTAACCCCTGTGTGTGTCCAAGGGAGACGGTGAAAAGTGATGAGAACAGTCAATCCAGTGATGGGGACATTGTTGAGGGGACGCCACAGTCTAGGGACTGGAAGCGTCTCTCTGCCACTTTTTTAGTTTCATTTCCTACTTAGTGCTTATCACAGCTGCAATTAGATACTTACTTGCATCATTGTGCAATATCCAGCTCCGGAGGTGGAATAGAAACTCAACAGGGGAAGAGACCCGGCCTATATTGTTTTTCATCCCTGTGACCTTGAACAAGGTAATTACTGTCTCTGTGCCTCAGTTTCCCCATCTGTAAGATGAAGATAGTCTTACCAAAAAACATGCATCCAATCCTAAGAAAGGCCATAAAGGAAAGAGAAAAGGAGCACAGAGCAGGTGGGTCAGAGAGAAAACACACAGGAAGTCAAATTTAAGTCCAAAAAGGTCTATAATTACATTGAATGTAAATAGGCCAAATGCCCCAGTTAAAAGACAAAGACAGGCAGACTAGATCAAAAAGCAAAACCCAATTCTGTGCTGCTTATAAGAGACACATGTACAACACAAGGATACAGAAAGGTGAAAGGTAAAGGTTGCAAAAGGATGAAGCATTTAAAAACTGAGCCAATGGAGTGCCTGGGTGGCTCAGTTGGTTAAGTGTCTGACTTCAGGCTCAGGTCATGATCTCAGGGTTCGTGGGTTCGAGCCCTGCATTGGGCTCTGTGTCTCCCTCTCTCTCTCTGCCCCTCCCCTGCTTGTGCTCTGTCTCTCTCTCAAAAATAAGTAAACATTAAAAAAAAATTTTAATAAGCCAATAAAAAAAAAAAAAGAGGGACTCTGGGTGGCTCAATCAGTTAAGCATCTGACTCTTAATCTCTGCTCAGGTCACAATCTCACAGTTCTTGAGATCAAGCCCTGCATAGGTCTCTGTGCTGACAGCATGGAGACTGTTTGGGTTTCTCTCTCTCTCTCTGTCTCTCTTCCTCTCTCTCTGTCCCTACCCTCCCACTTCTCTCTCTCAAAATAAATACATAACCTTAAAAAACAAAAAAGAGCTGGAGGCACCCAGGTGCCTTAGTCAGTTAAGAGTCCGACTACTGATGTCAGCTTAGGTCTTGATCTCAGGGTCATGAGTTCAAGCCTTGCATTGAGCTCCACGCTGGGTGTGAAGCCTACTTTAAACAAACAAACAAACAAAAATTAAAAGTGAACCAAAAGAGAACAAGCGTGCCATCTTAATATCAGACAAAGCCCACTCTAAGGCAAGAAGCACTGAGATAAAGAGGGGCACATCATAACAATAAAAAGTCCAGTTCAGGGGCGCCTGGGTGGCGCAGTCGGTTAAGCGTCCGACTTCAGCCAGGTCACGATCTCGCGGTCCGTGAGTTCGAGCCCCGCGTCGGGCTCTGGGCTGACGGCTCAGAGCCTGGAGCCTGTTTCCGATTCTATGTCTCCCTCTCTCTCTGCCCCTCCCCCGTTCATGCTCTGTCTCTCTCTGTCCCAAAAATAAATAAACGTTGAAAAAAAAAAAAAAAAAGTCCAGTTCACCAGGAACCTGACATTGCAACATGATGCAGTACATGACACGGCCTCCAAATATCAGGGTATGTATTTGTCTCATAAAGCTGATGTGAGGATTAAATACATGTAAAGTGTTTGCCTTCACCTGTGCTGTCAGCCATTATTATTGTTATTGTATCAGTTGCTGTTCTCAGTTTATATTTAACTTAGCTGTTTATTCATTAGTCTCATTGTGGTTTTTTTTTTTTTTATAACGTTTATTTATTTTTGAGACAGGGAGAGACAGAGCATAAACGGGGGAGGGTCAGAGAGAGAGGGAGACACAGAATCCGAAACAGGCTCCAGACTCTGAGCTGTCAGCAGAGAGCCCGACGCAGGGCTCGAACTCATGGACCACGAGGTCATGACCTGAGCCGAAGTCGGATGCCTAACCGACTGAGCCACCCAGGGGCCCCTGTGTTTTTTACAATTTGAGACAGAGTGTGTGCTCACAGGAGAGGGGCAGAGAGAGAGAGAGGGAGAGAGAGAATCCCTAGCAGGCTCCACACTGTTAGCACAGAGCCTGATGTGGGGCTCGATGTCATGAACCGTGAGATTATGACCTGAGTGGAAATCAAGAGTTGGTTGATTAACTCACTGAGCCACCCAGGCACCCCTCGTTGTTTATTTATTAAAAAAAATTTTTTTTTAATGTTTATTTTTTTTTAATTTTTTTTTCAATGTTTATTTATTTTTGGGACAGAGAGAGACAGAGCATGAACGGGGGAGGGGCAGAGAGAGAGGGAGACACAGAATCGGAAACAGGCTCCAGGCTCTGAGCCATCAGCCCAGAGCCCGACGTGGGGCTCGAACTCACGGACCGCGAGATCATGACCTGGCAGAAGTTGGACGCTTAACCGACTGCGCCACCCAGGCGCCCCTTTAATGTTTATTTTTAAGAGAGAAACAGAAACAGAGTGTGAGCGGGGGAGGGGCAGAGAGGGAGACACAGAATCCAAAGCAGGCTCCAGGCTCTGAGCCGTCAACACAGAGCCGGAGGCAGGGCTTGAACTTGTGAACTGCGAGAGATCATGACCTGAGCTAAAGTCAGATGCTCAACCGATTGAACCACCCAGGTGCCCCACCCCTCATTGTTTATTACAGTTCTTCCAGCCTTTATAACAGAGGTGAAGCTGGATGGGTAAGAGACTCCATTGGGCAGATGAAAACACTGAGGTTCAGAGATGGACAGGGAAAAGTCCAAGTCCCTCAAAACCACCACTGGCCCAGAGTTTATCTGATGTTCTTTCCCAGGAAATTTCTTACATATCCTCACTAGCCTAGCACCTCTGAGGCTGGCTAGCCTGCCTTCCTTCCAACCACAATGATTTTCCTGAATTCCCCTCACCCCCTCTCCTTTTGTGCCAGTCACTGTGTAGGCCCCAGCGCTAAAACAATGGCAAACAGTAGACAATTCCAAGGCTTTGAGAGTTTTCTAATATAGTGGGCAAGGCGGAGGTAAGTCAAATAATGGCACAGACATAAAATCAGTTAGGAAGCAGAGGTTCATCATGTTAAGAGGACAGCCAACCAGGCCTTGCCTTGGGGAGGTCAGGGAAAGCTTCCTGTAGGAGGTGACCTCGCAAGGAGCTACAATCTGACCTTAGTTACCTCCAAAAGCCAGTTACCTCCTCCAGTGTTAGCTACCTCCAATAGCCAGTGATTCATTCATTCATTCATTCATTCATTCAATTATTCATTCATCAATTGAACTCCCATAGGTGCTAGGTATTCATGGATGCGGTGGGGACAAAACAGGCAAAATTCTTTCCAGAATGGAGCAAAGCAGGATAAGAGGAGGGAAGCAAAAGATGTAAGATCGTTCTGTAAATGAGTAAACCCCGGGAAGGAAATAAAATAGAGCGAAGGAAGAGTAAGCGCCCCCCCCCCCCAAAAAAAACAAGATCCATAAAAATCCATCTAATCGACACTGCCACCTTCTCCCAAAGCCATGGGTACCTTATCACCCTCTAGCAGAGGGTGCAGGGAGGAGAAACTCCTTCCAGCAGACCTGGTTGCTCAGTCGCTCACCTAGCCACTAATTGAATTCCTTCTGTATGCAAAAGGCAACCTTCAGGGGATTACACAGACCACGCGAGGGTGGGGCGGGGATTCTGTGTGCTCTTGGGTGATCGCTCCCCTTCAGGACCTTGGGACCACGTCCGTAACTAGGGCTACAGGGTAGGTTATCCAGCAGTCCCAGAGCTGCCCTGAAGGTCAAGACTGAGCTTTTTAAGGCAATACCTTTTAAGGCTGTCCTCCCCAAATCCCCCAAGGTGAGAGTGCGCGGATGGGGGTGTTTATCCCCATTTTGCAGATGAGCAAGATGAAGCTCAGACGGGAGCAGATTCCCGCTAGGCAACCCGGCGCGTATTGGCGAACAGACTTGGGGCTGTAGACCCTCCGCCTGCTACCCCCGCCCCTGCCCCCGCCCCGCTCCTCTTTCCTGTCCAGGTTCTCGCCCCCGCCCCCGCCCCCGTCCGGGGTGGCGCGGCAGTCTCTGCCCCTTTAAGAACGCCCCGCGGAAACAAGCAGGAAGAGGGTGGTGCTTGCTCCCAAGACGGATGTGCGCTGGAGCCAATGGGTGCTGCAGTCGCAGCAGCGGCGACCAATGGGCGTGGTGGGGGCGGGGCCGGGCGCCCGAGCCTGGTTCCCGAGGCGCGGCAGCCGCGGCTGGGGGCGGGGAGGGGGGCGCAGGACCCCAGGCGGGGGTCCCGGAGCCGGAGGCACGTGTCCCGGGGTGCCGGCAGGGTTGCCCCGGCTGGGGGCGCTACCCAGGCCTGGGCTGGTCTGGGTGCTGGGGCGGCGGGGGCTGGGGCCGATGGGCGGGGCCAAAGGCCGCGGGGGGAGGCGAACCGGTTGCGGGGGGAGCGGAGGGTCGGAGTGCTAGAGGGGGCGCGGCCGAGCGGGGGCAACCGGGGGTGGGGACCGAATGGGGCTGAAGGGAGTGGGTGGGGGCGCTGCTGCCAGAGAAGTGCAGGGCCTGGGCCCCCGAGGGGTGCGAGGGGTCGGGGGCCCCAGACTGGTGGCGTCAAAGAGGCATGAAGCGTTGGGGCCCTGGGTGGGAGGTTGACGAAGAACCAGGCCTGGGCCGGGGGCGTCTAGAGGGCGTAGAGTGTTATGCGATCCGGAGAGGGGCGTCTGGGGACATCAGGGTGTTTACGGGTCGACTGAGTGGCTGTGGGGGTAGCTGGCCCGGGCTGGGGGCGGTGGTTGGGGGAGGGCGGAGGGCGAGTTATGCGGGCGCAGGGGATTGTGGGGGTAGGGGCTGGGAGGGTCTCAGAATATGGGGCCAAAGACCGGAAGCAGCAGGCAGGTGAGGGTTAGGGAGAGGATGCTGTGGGTTAGAATGATGGCTAGGCTCTACCAGCTCCGAGCTTGGGGCCTGGGGGAAGGGGACAGTTGATGGCCCAAGGAAGAGGCTGTAGAATGCCACGGGGGTCTTGATCACTCTTGTAAAGGAGGCTACTTTGAGAATGGTCTGGAGGCTTGAGAAGAGGAGAAAGGGCTCCCAGGGAAGAGTTTGGGCCAGGGTCTTTGGTGTTGGGGGAGTGGTATTAGGTTCAGGTTATGGAAAGAGAAGGCTTGGGATTTCTAGGTGGCTCCCCATAGGAGAAGGGGCAGCTGAAGGTAGGGAGCCCTGGTGAAGACTCAATTCCCTTTGGGCTCTAAAAATAGACTTCCTGAGACTTCAGTCGCCCTAAAAAAATCCCAGCACCCCCTTTGGACATTTAATCAGATAAGCCCCAGGTTCAAATTCTGCCCCTGCAGTTGCTTTGCTCTGTGACCTTGGGTAAATGACTTTGCCCCTCTGGGCCTCAATTTCCTTTTCTGCAAAATATGGGGGAGGGGAATGTTTCCTACTTCTCTGGGTATTTATAAAGACTAAAAGATAATTAGCTGTAATAATAGCTAACATTGTTTGGGACTGATTGATGTCCACGGCTTGGTGGTTCTTTCCCCACTAGTATAGATGAGGAAATTGAGGCCTGGAGCCCCTGAGTCACACAGCAAGTGTTTGGCAGCGTGGCGAATGGATGCAGAGGAGAATTTGAGGGGCTGGGTGGTGGGATTCTTACCCCATCCATTCCCCCCACCAGGGCCAATTCCCGTCCCCCCAGCAGCATGGCATCCTGTGCTGAGCCCTCTGCCGCGGGTCCTGAGCCCGCTGCCCCACCGCCTGCTGGGGTCCCACCACTTGAGGACTTCGAGGTGCTGGATGGGGTGGAAGACGCAGAGGGCGAGGAGGAGGAGGAGGAGGAGGAGGAGGAAGATCTGAGTGAGCTGCCACCACTTGAAGACGTGGGGCAGCCTCCGCTGGAGGAGGCTGAGCAGCCTGGGGCCCTGGCCCGAGAATTCCTGGCCGCCATGGAGCCTGAGCCCGAGCCCGCCCCAGCCCCTGATGAGTGGCTGGACATCCTGGGTAAGGAGCAGGGGTGGCTTGGGTTGACCCACAGGGCTTGGACAGCTCAGGTTCAGAAGTGACCTTGGCCTAGGCCCTCTTCTCCCCTGAGCCTCATTTTTCCTTCTCTGCTATGAAGTAGGTTTGAAATAAAACACGTAACCACGGTGATTGCCAGCCACAGGCAACTGGTTGAGATACTTCATGTTTAAGAATCCCTTTCGTTGTCACATGCACACACGCACATGCACCTGGTGTTATGTCCCTGTTTCCCAGAGCTGCTAACAGAGGCTCAGAGGGGCTGAGTCACCTGCCCGGAGCCACACAGCCAGCACACCAGGCGCTGGCAGCTCCCAACCCCCACTGCTTCTTTTTTTGGCATTTGTCTAGCAAGTGCCTGTCTCCTGAAAATGTGTCCATGGGTCAGATGGATCTGTGGAACGTCCCATTTTGTTCATGCTTCTGTCTGGCTCATAGCATGCATTAGCATTGTAGCTGCTCAGAGAAGTCCTGCAAGAAAGAAACTAGGGGAACCCACCCATATGCCCCACCTCATGATAACAACTCTGGAAACTAGAAAACCTTTTGCTACTGGTACTGATATCTAGCGTATTCAATAATGCCGGTGTCCGCTAATAAATATGTTAGTAAAACATCATTTTTACACTGTTGATACTAACGTTAAAATAAGAGTGTTAAATAACACTGATACCGATAATACAGAATTGTCACTGATACTATCTTTATTGCTGATAAAAACATTGTTACTTCTAAAAATAACACCAGGTAATATTTACTGAGCACTGGTTCTGTGCCAGGCCTGTGCATCATATTTTATCCTCACGACAACCCTGTGATGTAATTCCTACCATATCCCCATTTTGCAAATGAGGAAACTGAGGCTCAGAGAAGTGGCGGTGCTTGCCCAAGGTCACACAGCCCCCTTGGCTATATTAGAATTTGGGAAGCTCTTTACTGATATTAAGAGCTGCCCTGCTGTCCTTCTGCACGCAAACCTGATTTTGTCCTTTTATATTTGAGCCAGCCACTTTCTGAGGTCAGTATTTGGGCTTCTATACAAGGAAACTGAGACCCTCAGAGGGTACTTGATTTCACCAGAGTCTACCCCGATGAGAGGCAGTGCCTGGTTGTAACCCTTCCAGGACACCCACCATTAGTGCCCAGAAACTTCTAGACACAGGGATCCCTAGGGATCCAGTAGGTCATTGGTTCTGAGACTGGATGTAGGGCATGTACAAGTCAAGGAGCAGCACAGAAATTTGGAACGTTCTAGAATATTGCAGAATATCAATTGATACTTTCTTACCGTTAACTTTTAGTCTAAGGTACATTTCGAGTTATGGTATATTCCAGACTGGTGGAATATTACGGAACGCAGATAAATGTCAGAATATGGGTGACTGTAGGTAGTATCAGTATGACAAGGCCCCACAGGTGTAAGCCCTCGATTGCCTGTGGTTGTCTTGGGATGTCAGTGAGTGTCTTTATTGTGGTTTGTAAAGGTGCTCGGCCTCATGCCTGCTTAGTAGCTGTTGGCTGTGACCATTTGGCCATTCCTGTGATTGCTTGGGGCGTGGAGAAAAACATGAGCTCTGGGGCCATCACAGGCACTTTTGCATATAGGCCCTCTGGCTCTGTTTAACTTTTTTTTTTTTTTTTTTTTTAATTTTTTTTTTTTCAACGTTTATTTATTTTTGGGACAGAGAGAGACAGAGCATGAACGGGGGAGGGGCAGAGAGAGAGGGAGACACAGAATCGGAAACAGGCTCCAGGCTCCGAGCCATCAGCCCAGAGCCCGACGCGGGGCTCGAACTCACGGACCGCGAGATCGCGACCTGGCTGAAGTCGGACGCTTAACCGACTGCGCCACCCAGGCGCCCTCTGTTTAACTTTTAAATTTAGCGATGTGGCGCTTTGGTAGGAACACACGCCTGGTGTCACAGGCACTCTGCTAACCAAGCAAACTGCTCACTGGGTGTCTCCAGGGGTCCCCCTGACTACCTCATTTCATGGTGAGGTAAATTGAGGCCCAAATGTCAAGGGCTGGATTGGAACCAGGGGAGGAAGATGGGGGTGGCTCCAGAGTCTGGATATCCCTGCCAGCCTGACAATGCTGGGCAGGACAACTTTTCTCAGCCCTTTGCCCTGGACGAGTCTTAATTTTCTTAAGATGATGGTCAGACAGGCCATTATCATCACCCCTCAAGTTAATCCTTTAATGCCCAGTGTCCAGCCAGGGACAGTTCCAGTGGCATGGGATCACCTGCCCAGTAAGTGGCAGAGCAGCTGTTTGAGGCTCAGCTGAGTGCTGAGGGAGGGGTGCTCAGGGAGCAGGCACCCATCTAAGCCGCCTAGTGACAGGTTGCTCGTCCCTGGTCCCCGGCAGGCAATGGGCTGTTAAGGAAGAAGACGCTGGTCCCAGGCCCACCCGGCTCAAGCCGCCCAGCTAAAGGCCAGGTAGTCACTGTGCAGCTGCAGACTTCGCTGGAGAATGGCACTCGGGTGCAGGAAGAGCCAGAGCTGGTGTTCACGCTGGGCGACTGCGATGTCATCCAGGTGGGAAGGGGCGAGGGGACTGGCAGCTGCCCTGGGGTTGAGCGGAGGAGGCAAGGTGGGATGGAGGGGAGGTGGTGGTGGCTGGCAGGGGCTGGGCTTGGGGGCCGGAAAATGGGGGGGGGCCAGAGCAAACATGGCATTGCTACTCTGCACCTGAGCCTGCCTGACCCCTTGCCCTTACACACCCAGGCCCTGGATCTCAGCGTTCCGCTCATGGATGTGGGGGAGACAGCTATGGTCACTGCTGATTCCAAGTACTGCTATGGCCCCCAGGGCAGGTGAGAACCTGTCACCAGCAGGGTCCCCATGAGGGACCCCTTTGCCTGCCAATTTTATATAAAAGAAACAGACTTAGAGAAGGGAAGTTACTCTCCAAGTCGGGTAGCTCATGGGTGGTAAGTTACTTCCCTTTCGGTGTACTGAGCAGGGGGTGACAGTGGGGCCAGCTCCAAGACTTGAACCCTTTCCCCTCTGCTCCCTAGCTAAACCAGCATGTCTGAGCCGCTGGGTCTGAGTGCTGCTCTTGCCCCATCCCCCAGCAGGAGCCCATACATCCCCCCCCACGCGGCCCTGTGCCTGGAAGTGACCCTGAAGACTGCCGTGGATGGACCCGACCTGGAAATGCTCACGGGGCAGGAGCGTGTGGCTCTGGCCAACCGGAAGCGGGAGTGTGGCAATGCCCACTACCAGCGGGCCGACTTCGTGTTGGCTGCCAATTCCTACGACCTCGCCATCAAGGCCATCACCTCTAGCGCCAAAGGTGACTGCCAGGTCAAATCTTGCCATTCCCCTGCAGAGGCATCCACTAGTGTGCCAGAAACTTCCCTCTGCCACGGCAGACCTCAGACTCCGAATGTTCTAGAATATTCCAGAGTATGGATAGATGTTCAGCTATTCCTAAGCTTTAGGTTAGGGTCCACTCCGGAGTTGCAGCATATCCCTGATCAGTGGAATGTTACAGACGCAGGTGTATGTAGGAATGTGGGTGGCTGTAGACCGTGTCAATCCATGTGCCCTGTGGTTAGGCCTTTGCGTTGCTTAGCCTCCATCTTACAGACTCCTTGATAGTGCCCTAAGGTTGGCGCTGGTCTTGGTGTATGTTAGAAATAGGGAAACTGAGACCAGAGGACTCATGGAACAGATGGCAGGGGCTGGGCTTGGGGGATCAGATGATGGAGGCCCCACCACTGGGAACTCAGAGCCCCCTTTCCCGGTCTCCTGTGACGGGGATACTCAGAGGCCCTCCCCACCCAGGCTCCTCTGCCATGAGGTACAGAAGGAGTGGGTCTTGGCCTGAGTCACACAGCATACGGGGCGCATTTCCCCGAAGTAGAAGGCGGCCGTCGCTCCGCAGATGGGCAGTGGTGGGGGCCTGGCAGTGTGGTAACCACTGCCGTGGTTGAGCACCATCCTCCCACAGTGGACATGACATTCGAGGAGGAGGAGCAGCTCCTGCAGCTGAAGGTGAAATGTCTGAACAACCTGGCAGCCTCCCAGCTGAAGCTAGACCACTATCGTGCAGCGCTGCGCTCCTGCAGCCTCGTGCTTGAGCACCAGCCCGACAATATCAAGGCGCTCTTCCGCAAGGGCAAGGTGAGCTGTGGGCTGCAGATGGATGGACCGCCAGCCACGGGCAGATGGGCATAGGCTGCAGGTGGGCAGGCTAGTTCCCCCGCCCAGAACAGCGGGGCTGGTTCCAGACTCTGAATTTGAGACGGGCATAAGCATCAACCAGCCAAGCTCTCTGGGGTACAAGTGGGGAACCTGAGTCCTAGACAGGTGCTTTGGTATGGCCTGAATCCCAGTAATTCATTGACTGAGGCCAGACTTGAATCCTAGGTCCTATTATCCCTGACACTGCGGGGTAGCCTATTGGTGACTGCTCCTTGCATGTAATCCTCCATGGTTCCCATCTTTGTCGGAATAAAAGCCAAGTCCTCATTGCAGCCCTTGGGGCTCTGAGTCATCTGGTCCCCTGCCATCACCTTCTGCCTCTCCTCTTCATCCTGCTCAGCTTCCTTGCTGTTCCTGCCCAGGCCAGGTCTACTCCCACCCTAGTGACTTTGCACAGCCTATGCCCTCTGCCTGAGACATGCAGACCCCAGATCCCCCCCTGCCCCCCCATGGGCCCCTCTCTGATCCCTTCAGGTCTTTGCTCTGATGTCATCTCCTCAGGAAGCTCTCCTGGCCACACACCCCTGCTCCCCTGCCCTGTCTTCATGTTTTCCATGTTGTCGTCAGCATTGACAGGTGTCATCATGGCTGTTACCTCCCTTACGAGAAGCTGGAGATTTTGTCTGGCTCACTTGGTGTGAAATCTCTAGCCCTGCAAACAGGGCCAGGTACCCAGGGGGTACCCAGTAAGTGCTGTGGAATGTAGGGATGAATTTGGCCTGTGAAGATTTGACCGTAATTGCTTTCGCCCCCATTTTTGTTGATCCTTGCCCTTGTGTGTGTATGTATGTATGTATGTATGTATGTATGTATGTGTGTGTGTGTGTGTCTGTGTCTGCGTGTGTGTCTGTGCGTATGTGTGTGTTGACAGGGAGTTCAGCACCTTTTATCAGTGAATGGAGGAAATTGAGGTACAAGCAAATGGTGGATCACCCAGCCTGGTTATGAGAGGCATGAACAGGGCCTTTCTCCACCCAGCATTTTTAAAGCACTTGTGCGTAGAGTTCTGTGTAGAAACTTGGGAAGAAAATGCTGCCCCTATTTTCCAAAGGTTTATCATCCTCTTGGGGGCAGTGGGATTGTCTGCTAATGTGGTCTCATGCGTGTTTGTGTCTGCTGGTTGTAGTGACAGAAACGTTCTCAAACTGATTCAAGCAAGAGGAGGAATTAATAGCTTGTGGAACTGCCAGGGTGTTTGGCTTCAGGCATGGCTGGATCCAGGCATTAGCAATGTTGTGAGGATGCTGTGCCTGTCTGCTATGGGTTTCCCTCTCAACGTGACCAAGATGCTGCTTCTTACCCCCTCAAAAGACCAAGGCTTCCATCCTCCCCACTTAGCATCTGGTCTCTGAGTGACACCAGCATTGTTCAGGCTGGATCTCATTGGCTGGCTCTGAATCATCCACTGTAGCCAAAGCTTTGCAAACATTCACCTGGCTTCTTGAACCAGCCAGGGAGGCGAGGGAGGAGGTGAGGCCACACCCAGGTCTCCTGCAGAGGCTGAGACTGACATGTAGGGGTGGGAGCAGATTGGGATGACACCGCCTAGTGGGGGCACTCATGTAGTCTGAGGGCTCGGGAGTGAAGGTGGCTGGAACCCTGGGGTGGTTGTTGGTGATAGATTTGGGACTAGTCAGGGTGGCCAGGAGCTTGGCAGGGCTGGGTCTTTTGAAGAAGACCACGGTCCATTGTGATGCCATCCATTTCCTCCCACAGGTGCTGGCCCAGCAAGGGGAGTACAGTGAGGCCATCCCCATTCTGAGGGCAGCCCTGAAGCTGGAACCTTCCAACAAGGTGAGCAGACAGGAGATGCCCTTGGGACTGGTCCTGCCAGCCTATCTGGGAAGTCATCCTGGAGTCTTCTTGTTCTTACTGTGGTTTTCCCTATGGTGCTCCAGCCTGGGGAGTGACAGGGGATCGGTGGCTGAAGAGCCACAGCCAGCTGGCTGAGACCGTCACGACTCCTGCATAGGTGGTCTGGGCTCAGCCCTCCCCCATGGGGATCCCAGAGGCCAAGGGTGCCACTAACCGGGGCCGTGTCAATGTCTTCAGCTTTTCTCCTGGAATCTTCCTCTCTCCTGGCCACCTTGTGCTCTGCCTCCTCCTCTGGTTACCTAGGGGGATAGAGATGGCGGCCCCTACTTTGCTGAGGCCCAGAGAGGGGCAGGTGGAACTTCAATGTCCCAGTGGACCCAGTCCAAAGTGACCAGGGGCCACAGAAAGGCAGAGCATCAGAGATGATGGTCCAGTTAGATGGTCAGGTTGCATGTTCTTCACCCAATTGACACCCACCTCTTGCAGACGATCCACGCAGAGCTCTCGAAACTGGTGAAGAAGCACGCAGCCCAGCGGAGCACAGAGACCGCCCTGTACCGGAAAATGCTGGGCAACCCCAGCCGGCTGCCTGCCAAGTGTCCTGGCAAGGGTGCCTGGGTGAGCTGGGGCTGGCAGGCACAGGGATGCTCCCAGAGGAGGGGTAGGGGCTAAGGATGGGGCACACCACGCAGAAGGAGTTTCTTCATTTTGCAAGCATTGATGTCCTTGTCAACCGGGCTGGACCATGCTGGAGACACAGAGAAGCCCCAGCCCTGTGTGGCCAGGGCTGGAGCAGGAGATGGAACACAATTTCGAGGGCTCAGGGCAGGGAATGATAGCTCTTCCAGAGAGGAAGGGGTAGTGTTCTAGAACAGGGGAGTTTCGATGCTTGAGTAGGAGTTTGCCAGAAGGTAGGAAAGGCATTGTCCAGCAATGGTTTGCTGGGAGGCCTCTTTCGGCCATGTTGGTAGGTGAAGACCAGGGTATCTGTCTTGACCAGCCTCCGGCCTTCTCTTCCCTCCCCTTTATCCACAGTCCATCCCATGGAAGTGGCTGTTTGGGGCGACTGCTGTTGCCCTGGGGGGCGTGGCTCTCTCTGTGGTCATCGCTGCCAGGAACTGACCACCCAGGTGGCCACCACCCCTTCGCACACCGTGGACCCCACCCCGCGCTCCCTGACTTCCCCAGGCTCCCTGTCAACTGCCCTGTCTGATCTAGCCCCCTCCTCTGGGGCGGGAGCAGTGAGGTTTGGGGGCCACGTGGCCCTAGTGAGCCAGGAGGGACTATGGCCCTACAGGAGGAAATTGAGGCAGGGCCCGGGCTCCATATCCAGCCCGGGGGGAGGGGGCCCTCATTCCTCCAGACCCAATTTCCACTCCCACCCCCACCCCCTTGGGTTTGGTCTCAGCAGAGGCCGGCTTCAGTTTCTCCTTCCCAACAGGCCTGGGGGCAGCCCTTTCCTGACCCAGTCCCTCTCCAAGCACCACCACCCACCCACCCCGCCTGCTGCCCTCTGTCCAGGTTCTCCCTCCTACCCCTTCTGTGAAATAAAGCCTCCTACCCCGCACTCTGCTGGCTCCAGTACCTTCTTCCGCTGTCACTTGGGGCGGGGCCAGAGACAGCCTGTGTCACATCCAGGGTCCTGCAGGACTAGAGCGGGGGGTGTCTCCTCTCAGACCACAGCAGACCTGCTTTACACAGGGGGAAATGGAGGCCTGGAGAAGTGGGGCAATGTGTTCAGGGTACCCAGCTGGACTCCGCAGGAGTTCACACCCAGCTGTGCTGGTTACCCCACTGCTGTCATCTCTGTTGCCCCATCTGAAGATGGGGATCCTGGCAGGATCTAACTGGGTGCTGGGCTGAGACTTCAGTGGCCACAGGGGTCTGGCTGTGCTGCACGCTGACAGCCCCGTGTCTGGGTAGCAGCGTGGCCAGTGCGGAGGCCCTGGAGCAGGGGTGAGCCTGATGTGTTCAAGGTTGAGCAGAGTGTGTGGTCAGCAGAACTGGACCCTGCAGGGCCTCAGGGACTATGGAGAGGGGTTGGGGTTGATTCCAGGAGCTCCTCTTGGTTTTGTTTAGTTTTTCTCCCAATCTGAGGCTGTAGGATCATCTCCTTTAAATGCTGTGTACCATCACAGCCAGAACAGGTAGAGCCAGTGTTCAGGCCTCTGTCAGTGCAGCACCTGAGACCCTGCTCAAGGCTTCATCCTGCCTCCAGGAAAGGAGATCTCTGGGAATAGATCACCGTTAAGGATCTGTCCTGCACCTGTCCCCTTACAGCCCAGGAGGGAAAGCCATTGGCCACAGCCACTCAGCAGAAGGTAGCAATCAGGCCTTGAACTTGCCTGCACCAGGCCCTTGCTCTATAAGCCTGCGGACACAGATCTGTGGACACCGATCTGTTGGTGGCTTGAACCCTCCTTTCCGCCATTCAGCCCCCTCAGGCTTCTACTTTGTACTCAGACAGGAGGGGGGCTCTGTGAGTGGTGCTGGGGTAAGGGCCGTGGGTTGGCCAGGCTCGGGGGACTGGAGTCCCAGGTAGGACACCCCCCTTTTCCTCAGATTTGCTGACCTCAGGCTGGGAAGCTGGCCTGAGGGGGGGCCAGTGGGATGGTGGGCTGGCTAGGGTGACTTCCTGGCCGAGGTTGTGTGAGTAACCACTGCCGTCATTCCCAAGTGGCGATCATGTCTGTCATGGCACTCGTCCGCCAGGTACCCACGGCGGCCTCATGCTGTGTCCATTTTTCGCACATTCTGGAGGCAAGTTCTTTGTCAGGTAGTATATTGTGAATATTTTCCCCATTCTGTGGCTCACTTTTCATTTTCTTAGAGCAGATATTTTTAATAAAGTCCAATTTATCAGCTTTTTCTACCTTTCTGTGTGCTCTTTGTCAATATTTGCTAAATCTAGTTTGTAGGGATTTTTTTAGGCTTTTTTTTTTTTTTTTTTTTCTGTTTAACGTCTATTTATTTATTTTGAGAGAGAATCCCAAGCAGGCTCTGTCCTGTCAGCACAGAGCCCAGCGTGGGGCTTGATCTCACAAACTGTGAGATCATGACCTAAGCTGAAATTAAGAGTCGGATGTTTGACTGAGCTACTCAGGCGCTCCTAGGCTTTTAAATGGTTTATGGCTTCAACTTTTCTATGGAGACTACAATTCACTTTCAGTGAACATTCGTACATAGTGTAAGGTTGGAGTTAAGGTTCATTTTTTCCCCTATAGCTATCCAGTTGTTCCAGAAACATCTGTGGGGAAGACTTTCTCTTCCCTAGTGAGTTACTGTGGCAGCTTTGTAAAAAATCAGTTGACCACACACGCGAGTCTTCTGGCCCCTACTCCATGCTGAGGGTCTCTGTGTCCTCTTTGTGGGTCCCACACTGGGTCCCATGCTGTCTTGAAGACTAGTTTTTTAGTAACAGTGGAGTCCGGCTGAGTGTGTCTTCTCCCTTTGCTCCAAGGATGTTTTGGTTGTGCCCATTATTAGCTGAGCAGATTGAGGCTCAGAAAAGAGTCAGCTCCTGTCCAGGAGCTGGCCCATCACCGAGAAACAATAGGCAGGATTAGGCCCAGGTCAGCCTGCCTCCAGAGCCCATGCTCTGACCCCCAGCCAATTCTACACCTCTCTGCAAGTTATGGCCGGAAATGGGAGAGGCTTTGAATGCCATCGCCAGAAGTGTGACGTTTAGAATATTCATTCCTTTGGTCATTTTAGCCTCAATTGTGTGAATGGGGTGGGCGGGGTAGGGTGTCCAGGACGAGGGGCATTGAAGTGTCCCTGAAGACGCAGGAGTCCTTTAGCAGGCATAGAGAGTGCTCCCAGGACTGGCATGGCATGTCAAAGGTGTGCCGACTGGGCAGTACATGATACATTCAGAGGACAGCTAGGATGGATATTCTTTCATATGAAAACAGGTATCAGTGCCTCCTGTGTACTTGGTCTTAGGCAATGACTCAGCCTTGCCTTGCCCTTGAAGGGTGCAGCTCACAGTGGGCTGTGAATTGGAAGTGAGCATGATAGAACGAGCTGTGTGTGTGTGTGTGTGTGTGTGTGTGTGTGTGTGTATGGGGGGGCGGGGGGAGAGGGAGGCACTCACATCTCCTGAGCACTTTGATGAAGCATCCTTTGCATGCCTCCATCTCATGTCATCCTTAAAGGACGAGCTCCTGGGGCGTGGGTGAGGGCTGGCTGGAGTCACCCAGCGTGGTACCATTAGGTCCCTGAATGCCTGTCCTCTGTTTTTCCTCCTGGTGGAACTCACCTTCACTCCTTTCCATGCAGATGGGGCTGGTTCCCCACCAGCCTTCAGGGATGGATCTGCAACCCAGGTCTGACCAATCAGAGTGTTCTAGCCCCCTGGCCACAGTGATTGGCTCCACACTGTGACCCACAACGAGCCAATCAAAGCCTTCCCTGAAACTTCTGGACCCAGAGGAAGTAGATACTCTTCTACTCTAGAGGATGCTGAGTTGGGGCTGATGGCCTGGTACTGCTGTGGTTATCTTTGTCTCTATGAAGAGGGTCCTGAGAGTGAAAGCCTTCTAGAGAGCAGAGCTGAGAGAGAGACTGAGTCACGGTGGTGATCCTGTTCAGCTCCTGGAGCTAGCTGTGCCCCGCCCCAGGTCTATCATTTCTTCACTCTTTTGAGCCAATAATTGTTTTTGCTTGAGTCAGCCTGGATTTTCTGTTGCATGTGGGCATTTAGAGGAGGGAAGTCTGCTGGGTTGTATCAGTTTTGTTCTGTGGCCTGTTGTGTTCTCCTCAGGGAGCCTCCCTGACTGGGCAGAGGACAGAAAGGAGTAATCATAAATGCTTGTGGACAGATGGATGGGTGAAAGGAAGAAAATTAGCATGGAGGGGATCGGCTGTGGCACCATCAGAGTCACCTAAGCATGAAAGTGTTTTAACTGACTTTGAACATTTTCCAGAAGGTGTAGCCAGCACACAGGCCACCTTTGAGGAAGAGTCTGCATGGTCATCACTATAAACTCTTTCCAGGTAACGCTAGGCCGTACCTTCTTCATTGCTCACGGTGAGGATAATACAGCTGATCCATGAAGCAAAATGGTGGTTTGGGGACACTTGGAGCCCCACCTGATACAGATCAGTAAAGAAGTAACTCAGCAGACCTAGGCTGTCCAAACCCTGCATGTTCCCAAGAAAGGACTGGCCCTTGGTCTGCTTCTGGCAGGTCACATCTACGTCTAAGTTCTTGGGATGTCCTGACCGATAAAAGTGTCTGTTTAAAAAAAATTTTTTTTTTTCAACGTTTATTTATTTTTGGGACAGAGAGAGACAGAGCATGAACGGGGGAGGGGCAGAGAGAGAGGGAGACACAGAATCGGAAACAGGCTCCAGGCTCTGAGCCATCAGCCCAGAGCCCGACGCGGGGCTCGAACTCACGGACCGCGAGATCGTGACCTGGCTGAAGTCGGACGCTTAACCGACTGCGCCACCCAGGCGCCCCAAAAGTGTCTGTTTATTTAAGACCTTGGGCCACACCAGAGAGTCTATGCTAATAATATACTTTAGGTGGGGCTTTTAGCCAAATGGTATCAACTTGACCTATGGAGGGGCTGGAGACTGAGGTCAAGCACATGGGTGGTCAGCCTTCCTCCCCAGTAGAAACTCTGGAAAATGAGGCTCGGGTGAGCTTCCCTGGTTGGCAGTACTGTGTGTGTGTGTTGTCGCGAAGGTTGTGACAGGTCTGCACCTGGACGCTTGTGCCTGGTTTCTCCAGGGCTCTGCCTCACGCATTCTTCTCCTTTGAGGACTTTAGACTATCCTTTCACTGCGCTCAACCATAGCCATGAACAGAACAGCTTTTCTGAGTTCTGTGGGTCCTTCTAGTCAATCACCAAACCTGAGCATAGTCTTGGGGATCCCCAACAACAGATGTCTTTACTCCCTGTCCCGAGAAGGACTGTTAGCCTCCCTGATGCACAGATGAGGCCTGAGGGCCTACAAGCTAGACTTGCTGGCTCTGAGATGCCCAGCTGAGGGGGCAGTGAAACAGGCTTTGGACCCTGAGGCTGCATGCTGGCTGCCCCACCACGTAGAGGGGCTCTCTCCAAAGTGAGTGCCCTAATGAGTCCTTGCATTCTGTCTGAATCCCTGAGGCTCATTTGCTGACTGAACAACTGAGTTTGTAGGAGGCTGTGGGACAGGTGTGCAGAGATGTGGCTCCTAGGGCTATGGGCTGCAGACATTTTAAGGTGTTCCCGAGATTTCTTATTCTATATCATCCCAGAACTAGAAGTGGGACAGATCTCATTCCTGTGATTATGTTATTGGGCCAACTGACTTTAAGACATAGGGATAATTTGAGTGGGCCTGACTCACTGGTTGCAGACGAGGAAATCCGAGGGATTTGAACCATGAGAGGGGTTCAGCATTCAACACTCAGAATTCTCCCTCTCAATAGAGGGAGGCTGGGGCGCCTGGGTGGCGCAGTCGGTTAAGCGTCCGACTTCAGCCAGGTCACGATCTCGCGGTCCGTGAGTTCGAGCCCCGCGTCGGGCTCTGGGCTGATGGCTCAGAGCCTGGAGCCTGTTTCCGATTCTGTGTCTCCCTCTCTCTCTGCCCCTCCCCCGTTCATGCTCTGTCTCTCTCTGTCCCAAAAATAAATAAACGTTGAAAAAAAAAAAAAAATTAAAAAAAAAAAAAAATAGAGGGAGGCTTTCTCTTACTGAGATGGAGGAGGCCATGTGGCTAGCACCTGAGGTGGCCCCCAGCTGACAGAAAGGAAATGGGGACTATAGTCCTACAACCACCAGGAAATGAGTTCTGCCAACAGGCTCAAGAAGCTTGGATATGGATCCTTCTCCAGTTGAGCCTCGGGGATGAGGATGCAGTCCAGCCAACACCTCCACTGCAGCTTCATGAGACCTTGAGCAGAGGACCAGTTAAAACATATCACTCCCAGGCACTGTGAGATAATTTCTGACTCCCAGGCACTGTGAGATAATAAATGTTTATTGTTTTAAGCCACTAAGTTTGAAGTATTTTCTTATATAGCAGTATATAACTAATACATATATTAGTAATAGCTATTAGCAATAGCTGACTAACAGTGGGTGTTCATCCCAGTGTGGTTTAAAAAAAATTTTTTTTAACGTTTATTTATTTTTGAGACAGAGAGAGACAGAGCATGAACGGGGGAGGGTCAGAGAGAGAGGGAGACACAGAATCTGAAACAGGCTCCAGGCTCTGAGTGGTCAGCACAGAGTCCGACGCGGGGCTTGAACTCACGGACCGCGAGATCATGACCTGAGCCGAAGTCGGCCGCTTAACCGACTGAGCCACCCAGGCGCCCCCCAGTGTGGTTTAAAAACACATAAACTGCAAACAACCTAAAGATGTGACAGAAAGGGATTATATAGATAAACTGTTGTAAACTCATTAATAATGATTTCCAGGGGTGCCTGGGCGGCTCAGTCGGTTAAGCGTACGACTTTTGGCTCAGGTCTTAATCTCGCGGTTCGTGAGTTCTTCAAGACCTGCATCGGGCTCTGGGCTGACAGCTCAGAGCCTGGAGCCTGCTTCAGATTCTGTGTCTCCCTCTCTCTCTGCCCCTCCCTCCCTTTTTTTCTCTCTCTCTCAGAACTAAACATTAAAAAAAATAATAAGAATTACTTCCATGATGATGCTATTTGCCATTGGTCCAGGGCCCGGCTTTTGTGTAAATGCCATTATTATCCCTGTTTTATGATGTGAGCACACTGAGAAGGGTAAGACATGTCCAAAGCCATATAGGGGATGAGGAGCAGACTAGAGTCACTGTTCCCATCATAGAGCTAGACCTTCTTCAATGAGCTGGCCAGGTGGAGTGCACACCCAGGGGCCATCCCATTGGACCAACCAGCTTCAAATTCCTTGGGTAAAGTAGTTTTTTTTTTTAATAAAAAATTTTTAATGTTTATTTATTTTTGAAAGAGAAAGATCGAGTGTGAGTGGGGAAGGGGCAGAGAGAGAGGGAGACACGGAATCTGAAGCAGGCTCCAGGCTCTGAGCTGTCAGCACAGAGCCTGATGCTGGGCTCAAACTCGTGAACTGTGAGATCATGACCCGAGCCAAAGTCAGACGCTTAACCAACTGAGCCTCCCGGGCACCCCTGGGTGACGTAGTTCTTAGAGATTTTGGAGAGCATGCCAATGGCTGATGGTTCCTCCATTATTGTTCCTGGGGTTCCATTGGGAGCCACCGGAGCATTAAGGGTAAAGTGGAGAAATGCTTGGTGCTAAGCAGCACAGCCCATGGTTGCTGTGTTCTTAATTCTCTTGACTTCTCCAAGTCTTGGTTTCCTCATCTGGCAGATGAGTCCAAACCACTGTATTCACTCCCAAAGGCAGTCATGGATGCCAAGCACAGAACCTGGTGTATTTTAAGCACTCAATATTCCTACTGTTGTCTATTTCTCAGATAAATCCACAGAGGCTCAGAAAGGGGTCATGCCTTTCCCACTGTCACACAGGGAGCTGGTCAGCCTTCAAAGCTGGCTCCTCCTGCGTTCTCCATTCAGCAGTCCACCTGTCTCTACCCTCCCCATCCTCTACTCTGACCAACCACTCCTCACCTGCCTTATTCCTGCCCTTCCGTGATCCCTCTAGGCAGTGAGCCCTGCCTACTCCAATATTTACCTGGCCCAGCTCCTGGATAAACAGCTGGGCACAGACAGTGGGCAGAGGGGTCAGTGTGTGTGAGCAAGTGCTGGCATCTTCCCTGTAGGATGGACTGGCCCCAGGTGAAGGGTAGAGGATTCCAGAGTTTTAACCCTTAAGCCTTAGGCAGGCTGCAGTTGGAATCTCTGCGGCAGCATGTGAAAACTTTCTGAGCCTTATTCTCATCTACAAAACTGGCTGGTAGTTGTGTTGTGAGAATTAAATGAGATCATTTATTCATTCAACACTCATTTCCTGAGCAGCTACTCCATGCTAGGCCCTGGGCTGAGGGTGTTCAATGAAGAAATATAGAGAAAGGGACCCAGGTTTTAGAGGCAGGGTGAAGGGTAATCAGGAGGGCTCTGGGTCAGAAAGATCTTAAGTTCAAGTTCTAGCCAGCCCACTCATTGGCAGGGCCAATACCCTTGAGTGCTTGCCTCAGGCCTCTGAGCCTTAGTTTCTCCATTTGTAAATGGAGATGTTAATGGCAGTTAAGGGAAAAGGTTTCAAGGAGTCTAGCATGGCCTTGGGGTCAGCAGTTCATGGTCAGATGATAGTGCCAACTTGGCAGCGGTGGGCACATCTAAGGAGATCACCTGAGTAGAGATAGACAGAAGGCCCCTGAACTTCACCTTCCTCTCTCACCTTAAAATCTTCATCCTATGACTACTGTCTGTAATTAGATTGAAGGGAAAAAGGAAACAAATCAAGAACTTTCCATAGGTTAGGATACCCAGGAGCCCAGGAGAAGCTTGCCTGGACAAGCCAGACCTGGTCTCCAGCCTCAGTTTCCCCACCTGTAAAATGAGAGATTGATAAAATTGCAGTTCCTGTGAAAAAACAGTCTGGCAGGTCCTTGAAAGGTTAAACAATTACCATAGAACCTAATAATTTCACTCTTAGGTATAGACTCAAGAGAGGGGAAAATATTTGTCCACACGAAAGCTTGTACATTGAGTGTTCACAGCAGCACTATTTATAATAGTCAAATGGTGGAAACAACCTAAATGTCCATCAGTGGATGAATGAGTAAACAAAATGTGGCCCATCCACACAATGGAATATTAGTCATAAAAGTGAATGAATTATTGATACATGCTACAACGGGACCAGCCTTGAATATATTAACCTTGAAAACGAAACAGCCAGTTATTTTACCAATGAAATGGGTTTATTCAGGAATAGCAGAGGAATTGCAACTCAGGACATGCAAGCTAGGGTATCGGCAAAACCAAACAAAAGAGATGAAACATTACCTCCTAGAGAAAAGAGAGGAAGTTGGGAGGCGCTGCCTTGAATGAAAGTCCATTGGAGGAAAGTCAAGGTAGTGAGTTTCTCATTGGGTGAGTTGTGGCAGTGTCTTATTGGCTGGGCTATTGCTGGGTGAGGAGAAAATCATCCTTTGTCCTGCTGGGGTATAGTAAAGTAGACGTCTTCCTGTTGGGGTCTGCAATTAACAATGAGTCAGTAGGGCACAGAGCTCCTTCTTCTGACCTCCTGACTCTATTTTAAATGAGGTTGCCTTCATTCACTTTCACAAAAACATCATGCTGAGTCTTTCACTGAGTGCGAGTCACAGAAGGTCACATATGGTATGATTCCATCGATATGAAATGTTCAGAATAAGTAAAACCATAGACACAGAAAGTAGGTTACTGGTTGCAGGGGCTGGGAAGGGGGGATGGGGAGTGACTAGTGGGTAGGGGTTTTCTTTCTTTTTTATAAAGATTTTATTTTGGGGGGCACCTGGGTGGCTCAGTTGGTTAAGCATCTGACTCAATTCTGGCTCAGGTCATGATCTCATGGTTCATGGGTTCCAGCCCTGTGTCCTGCTTCGCGCTGGATGTGGAACCTGCTTAGGATTCCCTCTCTCCCCCTCTTTCTGCTCCTCCTCCCCTCAAAAAATTAATTGAGATATTTTATTTATTTTTAATTTTTTTTTTTTTTTTTTTTTTTTTTTTTTTTTTTTTGAGAGAGAGATCACGAGCGGGGAAGGTCCAGAGAGAGAGGGGAACAGAGGACCTGAAGCAATTTCCGTGATGAGCCGCACACTTCATGGGCTGAGCCAGCCAGGTGCCTGGTGTACGGGTTTTCTTTAGAGATGATGAAAATTTCCCCAGATGAGATAATTGTGGCTGCACAGCATTGTGAATGTATTAAACGCCACTGAATAGCACACTTTAAATGGGTTAATCTTATGATATATAAAATGTTTTTTTATGTTAACCTTTTTTAATGTTTATTTTTGAGAGAGAGAGAGAGAGAGAGAGAGAGACAGTGTGAGCAGGAGAGGGGCAGAGAGAGAAGCAGACTCCAGGCTCTGAGCTGTCAGCACAGAGACCGGTGCGGACCTGGAACTTACGAACCTTGAGATCATGACGTGAGCCAAAGTCCAAGGCTTAACCTACTGAGCCATCCAGGTGCCCCCATAAAGTGTTTTCTTAAAATGGGAAAGCTGCACAACCACCATATTTCAGGAACCTTGGGGATGTAGAATTTTATTCTAATAAAAGTCTACTTTTATCATGAGCAAAATTTCCTGCTTCCCCATCACCCCCAATTCCCTAACAGCCCGGGCCAGGGAATCCCATCTACTTACCTTAAGGGAAGCCCCACTAGCCCAACCCAGCGTCCAACGCGCGCTCGGTTTGCATAGTCACGCCCATTCACCGGGCCAATAGCCAGCCCCGCCCCCCACGTGTTTTGCACCGGCCCCGCCCCCTTTACGCACAGGCTACCGCTCTCAACAAAAACCAAAGGCGGTACGTTTGGTGCGACTTCATAAATAATGCATCACGTCAGCGGCCAGTGAGGCGTGGCTTCGGCCGGCCTGGCTGAGTCAGGATCATGAATAATGTATATTGAGGCGGGGCCTGGAGGGGTGCGCGTGTCGGGGCGGAGTCCGGGCACGGAAGTGACTCTCTCCGGGGCCTTGAGAGGTGGGGCCATCCACACTTCATGAATATACAGCACCTGGGGCGGTGACTGTGAGCTTCGCCAGGCCCACAGGGGGCGCGACCAGCTGCGTTCATGAATAATGCAGCAGTCGGCCGGCCGTGCAGAGGCTACTGTGGGCCTCGCTAGATCCAGAGGGGGTGTGGCCAGCCGCGTCTCATGAATAATGCAGCGCGTCAGCGGGCGGCGGGGCGGGGCGTGGCCGGCGCTCCGGCGCTGGAACCGGGAAGGGGGGGCGGGGGAGCGATGGTCGCAAGATGGCGGCGCTGAAGGAGGATCGGAGCTACGGGCTGTCCTGCGGGCGGGTGAGCGACGGCAGCAAGGTGTCTGTGTTCCACGTGAAGCTTACCGACAGTGCCCTGAGGGCCTTCGAGAGCTACCGCTCCAGCCAGGTGAGCGGCGTGGAGCCCGGCGCGGCCGTCGGAGAAGTCGAAGCGCAGGCCGGCCTCACGCGCCCCTCGCGGAGGCGTCCTGGCCTGGGGGCGCGGGGTCCGGCGTCCCGGCTGCTGTTCTCGGGTCCCTGGGCCGACAGGTCGCGGGGTGGGCACCTGTCCAGCTTGGAGCGCGGGGAGCTGCGTTCCTTTACGGCGCTGGGAGGTGACACTGGCGGGCGGCCCGAGGCGGCCGAGGGACCCGGAGCTCGCGCGTCTGGTCCGGGGGTGGGGGTGGGCGACTAAGTCGGCACCCGGAGGCTCCAGAGCCTTTCCCGGCTCACCCAGCACCTGGGCAGGAACTGAGCTGTTCACCTGGCCGGAGGACAGGGTGGAGGGGAAGCTTGGGGCTTCTCCGTCTGGGTGCCAGGCAGGGTGGATCAGTGGGGCACCGCTGTCGGGGCACCTGTGGAGATCCTGTTCCGTTTGTGTGGGGAAGCTGTGTTTTCATTGGGAGGGCCGGCTTTGACACCAATGGAGCCCTTGGAATTGGGCTCACTGTTGGTTCTTGGGAAGGGGCGTTTGGGCAGAAACTGACAGCTTGTTTCCAACTCCCCTACTCCTCGCAGGTGACCCTGCCTTACTGGACATTTTTAGAGAGTGGGAATGTTTTGGGGGGAAGAAGGTGTGTATGTGGGGGGTCGCTGGCATGGTGCCTTTCCCAGGCTGGGAGCCCTTTGTGGGTACCTAGCTGCTGACTCTCAAACTTCTCAGGGGCTGATTTGGGCCCATCTGGGGAAGTTAGAGGCGTTTCACTTCTGCCACCTGGCTCAGTGTGCGTGGGTTGGGGGGAGGCTGCAGTGCACCTTCTTTCAGGCCCGATTTGGGGGCACATCTGGGACCCTGATCAGAAACTTGCTTCTTCCCATTTCTGTTTGCGTCATGGCGCCCTCCGTCTGTGTTGGGACAGAAGTTGCAGGTGCCCGGAGTGGTCAGGACCTGAGGAGAAGAAGTGGCTTGGGAGCCCTTTTCCTTGTTGCCTGGAAAGTGGGGACTTTGCAGTCATAAAGTGGCTGGGGAGGGGTCTGGTGTCCGGCTCGTGGAGGCCCTGCTCCATGTGTGCGTGTGTGTGTGTGTGTGTGTGTGTGTGTGTGTGTGTGTTTGTGTATACTGGGAATGGGGGGGCCGAGGGCGGGTGAGGAGAGAGACTAACTAGGAAGGAATGTGGCTTTCTTCCTGCCCCAGACTTGTTCAGCACCATTAGCTAAGCCGGGAATTTCTTCCCCTGTTAACGTTCCCACCACTTTCCTGGTGCCCACCCTTCCCCCGAGCTTCTTCCCACTTTTTTTTTTTTTTTTTTGGGCAGTTTCCTTCCTGTCCTGGTGTCATAGTTTCCCATTCACAGGAGAGGTCTCTTTTTTTTAGAAGAGCGAGTTCTCCCCTTGTCAAAAGGATTCCTCAAGATGAGGCTAAGGTGCCCTTGCAGGTGAGGAGGAGGAGGTGGTGGGGACACTGTGTCCAGCTTAAGTCTCCTTTCCTTGTGGCATTCCAGTCTGGAGTCTTTTTCCCTAGGCAGTTCTGACTTGTCCTGCAGGAAGGCGGGCTTTCCTCGAAACAGCTGGGGGAGAGCTCATGAGTCATGTAAATAAGGTGAACTTGGTACCTGGTCACTTAAGAGCCCCGCCTTCCCTGCCATGCTGCCCTTGCTTGATCTAGTTGTCCGGAAGGTCTGCCTATGTGTCCACCTCATGCTGTCATACTGCTATTTTTAATTTAGGGTGTTGGTTACATCCCCTAACTAAGCTGGATCTTCCTCATGTGAGGGTGAAGGTAACTACAGACTCCAGCTCATCCCCCTCGAAGCACAGCTTCGAAGCACACTGTGTATGACGGTGTTGATCAGCCAGGAGGGGCTCCCTCAAAGAACTGCTCCAAGCCAGTTGGGGCATCTAGGCCAGCTGGACTAAACTTTGAGGGTGACCCAAATTTGAGTTTTTCTCGGAAGCTGACTGATAATTTAAGTTACTTGGCAATTTCATATTTAACATTACTTGTTGGGCATTGTAGAGGATTGAGCTAAAATCAGGGCGGCTTGGGTGCTTTTGGGTGGTGGGCATGGGGACAGTGACTTGAAGAACTGGTCTGTGCGACCGGAGAAGTGTAGGGGTTACTAACAAAACCTCTTATGTGCAGTTGTCAATAGTGTCTGGAGTTTTCTATTCTGTAGCACTGTGGTTATTATATGGTTTGTCAATAGCAACTTGTGGAGAGGGTTTTTATTTTTACTTTTAATTGCAAAGAGACTTTCACAGACTCAGATGTGGCAGGGGACTGGAGAGGAAGTTACTGAGAAATTTTCTCTGTGGCCAAAGAGAGCCTGTAATCCTCGCTGTTGGAGGAGCCTGGGTAGAAGTCCCCCATGGTTTCTCTCTCCAGAGGGGTGTGGAGTGTGAGCTGCCTTTGTGTAGACCTAGTGGCCAGTCTGGAATGTAGCAGAAGGTAATATACACAGCTGCCACCGTCTAGACTTAGGCTTCGTGAAGCTTCTTCTTGAATATAAAAACTCGAGTGAGTCCCGAGGCAGCTATGCCTGTAGATCTCCCATTTCACTGTGGGCTACTTCTGGGAGAGAAGAGGGCGGAGGTACAGATACATCCTTCCAAGATAGCATCATGCACCTGCTTAGAGAAGTGTTCCCTGGCCACTCTGAGGAAGTGACCCTCCTTCGGGCACCTGCCTCAACCACCTAGATATTTCTGTTGCTGGGTGACCTTCTCTCCTGGTTTATAAGCTCCTTGGTGGAGAGGAGCATATTGTCGTTAAGGAAAAATTGAGGACCCAGGGAGGGGCTCAAGATGCCTGAAGATTGTAGTCTATCTGAGTTTGAATCTTGGTTCTACCTGCTTGAGGCCTTGGGCTAGTGAGTGACCCCTCCCAGTCAAGATTCCTCCCCTTTGGGGCTATGAGGATTCCGGTGCCTGATCCTCTCCCAGCTCTGGATCCTTCTTGTCCTCAGGACTGTGCATATTCCAGTATCTGACCCTTCCCAGCTCTGACTCTTCTTGCAGGGTTGCAGGGTCCTACTGCCCGACCCTTTTTTGAGCTCTGGATTCTTCTTCTCTTAGCTGGGAGGTTCCTAGTGTCTGGCCATGTCTGAGCTCTAGATCTTTCTCCTCAAGACTGTGAGGGTCCCAGTACCCAACCCCTCCCAGTTCCAGATCCTTCTGTCAGGGCTGTGAGGGTCCCAGTGCCCTGCCCTCTCTCAGCTCTGGCTCCTTCTTCTCTTAAGGCTGTGAGGATTCTGTTGACATGTGTGTGGCCATCAGTGCAGCCCTAACACCCCCAACCTCCCTCCTCCCTGTTCTCAGCACTTGGTACTTGTACCCAGAGCTGGTTCCCACCTGGAGGTTTGAATAGACTTTGTGGGAGGCAGGGAGCCTGGGTTCCTGCATCCACCCAAATCTGATCGAGCAGCTGGTTTGCACAGGGCTACTGCTCAGGTGCTGTATGTTCAGAAGTGACCGAGATGGGCCTCTAGTGTCATGAGCTGACATTCTGGAGGCAGGAGGCATATAATAATGAACAAGACAGCACAGAAATGGGCACAAAGAACTTGACAGCCGCCAGCAGCAGGAAGGAAATAAAATGGGATGATGTGATGCTGTGGGGTGGTGTAAAAGGGTGCTGATTGAGAGAGGTGCTTCGAGGTGATGCCAGGGCTGAGGTCTCTGGGTGAGGGATCCTGTGTAGGGAGGGCTGGGGGTTCCAGGCATGCTGCCTTCAAGCCTTGAGACACAAGAGACTGGGGAGGGTGTTGGGGCATGGAGGACAGCTGCCAGGGCTCTGTCCTGGGGAAGGGTGTGTGGGGAGAGGACATGCAGGAGGCCTGCCGCAAATACTCCATGACTGTTCTAGAGCTGTGCTGGGGGCTGCTCGCCTGCTGCTAAGGGGGCGGCTGTGTGGATGTCAGCTCGGGCACTGGTGGCAGGAGGAGCCTTAATTTAGCCTCTGTTCCCCTCCCACAGCGAGGCCCCGGGAAGTAAGCTTGTCTCCCCTTTCTGGGGGTGCCCACCTAGCCCTAAGCAGGACAGCTTCTTGCCAGCTTGGTCTGCTTTTCAGACCAGCCGTCTTCAGAAATAGCTGGTGCTGCCCCTCTTGGCTATGGGCCAGGCCCCTCTAAGTCCTTTGTCCAGGCTCCTGTCATCTTCTTGACAACCTTGGCTGGAAGGCTAGCTGATTGTTCCCACTATGCCTTTGAGGGCGGTTGGCACCCAGAGGGTCATCGGCCACCTGCCCAAGATCACTTGGATTGTCCTCTGGCCCAGGCTGCCTCTTGAGTTGGGAGGGAGTTTGAGCCACTGGGATGCAACTATGAAAGGGGATCCCACCACGGTCTCCAGTTCTAGTTAAATGCCAGCGCTCTGGACTCCTGCAAGCACGGGTGACATGAATGGCCATGCAAATTCCTGAGGTTGTCACTGTGACTGTACTGTGCCCCCTGCCCTGAGAAAGCCTAAAGATGGTGACAACCAACACCTGTGGCTCACCGGCCACACGCCAGCGCTGGCCCGAGCTGCACACGTTACTTTATCTCACCCCCATCTGTCAGGCCTGTGGCGGGGAGTGGTTCCCACTTGTCAGGTGAGGAAATGGGAAGAGACTCTGGGAGGTCAAGTCACCGGAAGGAATTTCCCAACTGGGATGGGGCTGAGAACCAGCTTGGGATGGCTCCAAGCTCTGCCCCCTCTGAAGGGAGGTGGCCTGGCAGGCCGGGCCAGGTGGATCGGGCCGGCCTGTTGGTGTCCAGAGCACCGCTTCCTGTCTCCTGCCCTCTGGCTGTAGGGGTTCAGTTTCCTTGTGTATTTCAAAGTACGCTCTTGATAGTTGTGGGTGGGGTGAATCCTTCCTAGAAGGCTCTTGTCTCATAGGTGCTGTGACAGGATGTGTGAATGACCCAGGTTGTGGGGGCAAGGGATAGAAATTTCTGCGGGCGACCAGTGAGATTGTGGGGAGGGGCCGGGCCCCGCCTCGGCCACTGTGACCCTTGACTAGGCTTCTGGCTTGCGCGCTGTTCCTGCCACCACCACGGTGACTGTGGTGATTGTGTGTAAACAGCAGGCTGCTTGGCAGAAACCCACCCTCTGTTGACTCATCGCAAGGCCAGAGTTCATCACCCTTGAAGTAGTTTTGACATCATAGCCAGATTGTGACATCTCTAGAGTGTCTTTGACAATAACACTGCTTCCCCTGTTCCGAGTAACTGGTTCTGGAGCAGACACTGGTTTCAGGAAGTCTCCTTCTCATGTGGCAGCAGCCCTGCCTGATGCAGCCTGGCCAGGCCCAGGCTGCCAATCCATGCCTGTGGGGTTTGGCCTCCTTTGAGTCCTTCATTTTTAGGGCCTTGCTCCCCTGCCCCTGTCTTTACATTTTTTTTTTTTTTCAACGTTTATTTATTTTTGGGACAGAGAGAGACAGAGCATGAACGGGGGAGGGGCAGAGAGAGAGGGAGACACAGAATCGGAAACAGGCTCCAGGCTCCGAGCCATCAGCCCAGAGCCCGACGCGGGGCTCGAACTCACGGACCGCGAGATCGTGACCTGGCTGAAGTCGGACTCTTAACCGACTGCGCCACCCAGGCGCCCCAGCCTGCCCCTGTCTTTATGAGTCTCTCTTGGGTCTGTGACGAGCAAAACCTGGAGTCGTCTGAGATCTTACCTCCGGTGATATGTGGCCGCTCCACAGTCAACCAAGTGCCCAAAGGGATGCTTTTGAGAACAGTCCCCCCAAGTGACCTCTGACCTGTAGGTGCAGTGAGTGACAGACAACTATAGTATGTAGTTGTTTTGTCACTTTACTTTTTTTTACAAACATTTTTTTTTTTCAACGTTTATTTATTTTTGGGACAGAGAGAGACAGAGCATGAACGGGGGAGGGGCAGAGAGAGAGGGAGACACAGAATCGGAAACAGGATCCAGGCTCTGAGCCATCAGCCCAGAGCCAGACGCGGGGCTCGAACTCACGGACCGCGAGATCGTGTCCTGGCTGAAGTCGGACGCTTAACCGACTGCGCCACCCAGGCGCCCCTTGTCACTTTACTTTTTAACAAAAAAGCTGGTGTCCGAATTAACCATCTAGCGAGAGACCTCCTGTCCCCACACCAAGTGGCTGCATTGGAGTCTGATGCTAATTATATTCTCTGGTCTAGGTCCCTCCCTGGCCATTGTGATGCAGCTCTTTCTTGGCTGAGTCACCAGGTCAGGGCATGTTGGTGACTCCCTGCAGCCCTTCTGGAGGGGAGGGGGCCTCTCATGTTTGTCAGGTTCATGGGGTCATGGAACTCCTACTTAAAAGTAACACGTGTTGAGGGACGCCTGGATGGCTCAGTTGGTTGAGCGGCCGACTTCGACGCAAGTCATGATCTCGAGGTTTGTGAGTTCAAGCCCCATACTGAGCTCGCTGCTGTCAGTGCAGAGCCCGCTTTGGATCCTCTGACCCCTTCTCTCTCTCGGCCCTCCTTTCTCCCCTGCTCACACGTGTGCCCTCTCTTTGTCTCTCTTTCAAAAATAAATACAGCATAAAAAAAAAAAAAAGTAACACAAGTTGAAAAGTTCACTATAAAAGGAGTATAGCTCAGCATAGAAAACTTGCAAAATATCTGAACGGAGCGACTTCCTGTTCCCATAGGCCAAGGCCATCTCTGTTGTTGACACCTTGGTGCCTTCCTCTGTCTTGCGTCTGGGCACCTCATCATCATAGTGATGTCCTCTTAAGATATCAGATCTTGTTTCTTCCCGACACTACATTAGCTGTGTTATTCAACGTGGCTGTAGGCTTTACTTTTTAGTGACTGCATCTCCCTTGCTGTGTGCACCCTAACGGATCAGTATTCCTCGGGTACCGTGTTTGGGGCACCACACCGATCCTGGGGATTCCTGTGTGCTGGGAGCCCTGTCTGCTGTCCCCTGCTGAGGGCTGTGCAGAAGCGCTGAAGCGCAGTGAGGGGCACCCCTGGTGCGCCGGCACAGCAGAGTGGAGCCTGAGGCTGCGTGCGGCTGAGTGGTACAACTTCTGCATGTTAAAATCGAGGCTTGGGAGAGATGTGGTCTGGGCTGTGGGAGTGGATGGTCAGGGACGGCAGGGCTAGAGGCGAGAGGCCGGGGATGGAATGGAGGTTCTAAAGGCCTGAGCTGGGGTGGCACAGGGGAATGGGCAACAGGACAGATGTGGGAAGTATTTGGGCAGCCAGCCGTGGCTAGTTGGGGAGGTGGACGTTTCTAACGTTTCCTGATTTCTGCCGCGTGGCAGAAACATCGTCATGCACTCAGCTTTATTGTCATGCCTGCGCTGGGTTTGTGAGAGTCAGGTTATGTGTGGCTTGAAAAGATGTTGACGGTCGCCTCTGGAGTGATTCTGGGCTGGAGGAAGGATAAGGGTGGCTGATCCGAGGGCTGCTGCAGGTCTGTGGTGGGTGCATATCATTGTCATTAACGTCGAGGGCTAAGGTGGTAGATGTATATACGCTGCCCTGTTGGTGTTGGCTGCAGAGCCTACATCTTTCTGGGTTGCTTTTAAAGAGAGAACGAGGAGCTATTGTGCTTTGTTTGTTTTTTTAATGTTTATTTATTAGAGAGCGAGAGAGAGAGAGAGAATGAGCAGGGGAGGGTCAGAGAGAGAGGGAGACAGAGGATTCAAAGTGGAGTCTGCACTGACAGCAGAGAGCCCAATGCAGGGCTTGAACTCACCAACTGTGAGATGGTGACCTGAGCTGAAGTTGGATGCTTAACCGATTGAGCCACGCAGGTGCCCCTGGGTTGCCGCTTTTGTACCCAGATGTGGATGTCACGTGATTTTTTTTTTTTAAATGTCCTGAGTGTGATTGGAAGGTGTAGAAGGTGTTTTGAACTGATGTGGCAGCTCTGGCAGCCAGCAGCCTTTTTTTTTTTGGTTTTGGGTTTTTTTTGGTCCCAGTTCTTGGATTATGTTCTTTGCTCAGGGGTAGCTGCGTGCCAGGTTTCCTTTATTGTGCTGGTGTTGACCAGTTTCTGGAGAGTGGGTGCTCTGGATACTGGGGGAGCCAAGGCTGGATGGAGGACAGGTGATGCTGTCTAAAGCATAGAGAAAGTTGGCTCAAGGGCCTTGTGCCCACTTTTCACTTCCCAGCATTCTCAAATGTGCTGTGGAACAGGTAGCCTTGGATTACCCCGTCTTTGAGGAGTTAATGAACTGCCCTGACTGGGGGGGCTGTGGTTAATCTACTGCGCCTTTGTGTTGTTTCGAGTGTTCTCACTGTTCCTCAGACGGGGAAAATGAGGCTCAACTCGGGGACACCTTCCTTGAATGTGTGCCCTTCCAGCTAACTCTGCTCCTACCTCAGGCTGTCAGTGGGTGTCAGCGCCTCACTGTTTGCCTTGCTGGCCCCGTGTCCATCTTAGACATGTAGGGAAGGTGTCTTAATAAGAAGGTGCCTCCCTCAAAGGATGCTGAGGAGCGGGAGTTGGGGTCAGGTGGACTGGCTCTAGCTAGCTCCTGTTAACAGCCTGGGAATCCAGGCTTCCTCTTGAGCCTCAGTTTCCCTGGGTTGAAGCGTCACCGGAGATAGTAGTGAGCAGCTGGGTCAGATGGTCCTGTCATTCCATTGTGTCCAGTCCATTCTGCCCCCCTGTGTATATGCATGTGTCAGTGTACCACAAATGACCTGAGAATGTGAGGCCTTTAAGAATTTAAAATATCCACTCGTTTGTGTCTATCGTTAAGGGTTTCTTTTTTAAATAAGGAAATGACTTTCCCCAGATTTTTTAGCAGTTTTCCTGCCACGGAGCCGACCCCACTGTGTTGAGGGAGCTGGGCCCCTCTGCGTGTCCCTCTTCTCCATCCCGCCGTGGGCAGCCTCAGCAGGTGGTGATGGTGGAGCGGGCAGTGGGCAGGGGCCGCACAGCAGAGGAGAGGCATGAGGTGCTGGCTGAGCTTCTGGAGAGACTTCCGACCAGGCCCAAGGGTGCCTGCTGAGCCCACCAGGCTGGCGGCCTCTGCCAACGGAGTGTGAGGAGTCGGGCCCAGAGCTCTGGGTGCGGTGGCCCCATCTTTGCCTTCAGGTTGCATGCGGGCTCAGGGCTGTTGGGGAGTGACATGAGGGCAGTCTCAAGGGGCCAAGCCCCCTCTCCCCAGGAGAATGCTGTTCCCCAGGGATGGGAGGTGCGGGCCCTGTTTCCTCCATCATCCAGTCTGGGCAAGTGGGGCCCCAGTGTGTAAAGGCCGAATAACAAGGGGCTTCCCCTTACTTTTCCCTGTGCCCCTTGACCTCTTTCTGGTGGGGGGACCGGCCCACCACAACCCTCACTTGGACAGGTGCATGTGGCTTTGATGTTCTTTTTATCAGACTGACTTGGGATCTGCTGGTGGGCCGAGGCAGGCCAGGTGCCATTCTGGGCTCGGGGGCTTCGTGGTGGGCAGGCTAGCCAGGCATGCCCCAAGGCCCTCACATCTCTATGGGGGAGGCCCACTGAGAGCATGGTAGTGGTGCCCATGGGCGATGACTACTGGGAGGGAGAAACACAGCGGGCTGTGGGCACGAGGTGCCGTGGGAAGTGGAGCAGTTGGAACCACACGGGAAGAGGCTGAGATTGCTGAAGTCTGCGTGAGATCTAAGAGGTTGGCCACAGGAGGGAGGCTGGGGTGACGGGGCAGCCGGAGGGTGTGGGGGTAAGGGATGCCCCGGCTTGAAGTTGGGGTTAATTTCATCATCTAGCCGACTAAGCAGTTGTGACTGCAGTGGCCTGTGTGGGTGTAGACGAGCTCCAGCCCCTGTCTAGGGTCAGTGTGGGGGGGCTGACTCCACGCTGATTTCACTCCACTCCGTAGACAAGCATTTTCTCTGGGGGATTCCATCCTGTGACAGGCCATGGTCAAGGGAGGCCTTGGGAGTGCTCCAACCAATCAGCGAGAGTCTTTATCTGGGACCTCTTGGAGCCTTTTAAAAAGAAATTGTGGTGAGGGGTACCTGGGTGGTTCAGTCAGTTGAGCATCTGATCTTGGCTCAGGTCATCATCTCGTGATTCGTGAGTTCAAGCCCCACATCGGGCTCACTGCTGTCAGTGCAGAGCCGGCTTGGGATCTTCTGTCCCCTTCTCTCTGCCCCTCCCCTGCTTGTGCTCTCTCAAAAATAAGTAAATGTTTTTTAAAAGTTGTGGTGAGATGCACGTAACATAAAATTACCATCTTAACCATTTTTTCCCTTTTTAACCATTTTTTGAGTGTACAGATTAGTGATATCAAGTGTGTGTGCAGCCATCATCACCATCCAGCTCCAGAACTTTCCCATCTTCCCAAATTGAAACTCTGTCCCCATTAAAAACTAATTCCCCTCCCTTAGCCCCTGGCACCCACCATTCTAGTTTCTGTCTCTATGAATTTTTTAACTTTTGTGATCTCATTTAAGTGAGATCATATGGCATTTGTCCTTTTAGATTTTTTTTAAAGTTTGTTTGTTTATGTAAGTAATCTTTGCACCCAACATGGGGCTTGAACTCATGACCCCAAGATCAAGAGTTGCATGCTCTTGCAACTGAGCCAGCTGGACGCCCTGGTATTTGTCCTTTTATGACTCATTTCTTTCATGGTGTTCAAGGTTCATTCATGTTGTAGCCTGTGCCAGTTTCCTTCCCTTTTAAGGCTGAATAATATTCCATCGTATGGATATACCACATTTTGTTTATCCAGTTGTCTGTTGATGGACACTGGGTTGTTTTTACCTCTTGGCTGCTGTGAATAGTGCTGCTGTGAACATTGGTGTACAAACATCTGTTTGAGACTCTGCTTCCCCCCCCCCTTTTCCTCCCAGTTTTATTGAGATATAATTGACATCTGGCGCTGTATACGATTAAGGTGTACAGAATAGTAACATGACTGACCCATATCGTGAGATGATGACCACAGCAAGTTGAGTTCACATTTCTCATTTCATATGGATACAAAAAAAAAAAAAAAAAAAAGAGTTGTTTCTTATGATAAGAAATCTTAAGATCTACTCTCCTAGCAACTTCTCTGTATATCATAACAGCACTGTTAGCTGTAGTCCCCATGTCATAGATTACATCTCTAGTGCTCATTTATTTTATAACTGGAAGTTTGCACCTTTTGACCCCCCCTTCCTCCACCCACTCCCTGCCTCTGGTGACCACAAGTCTGATCTCTTTTTGTGGGTTTGTCTTTTTTCTTTTCTTTTTTAGGATCCCGCATATAAATGAGATCTTACAGTATTTGTCTTTCTCTGATTTATTTCACTTGAGTTCCTGTTTTTAGTTCTTTTGAGTATATATCCAGAAGTTGAGTTGCTGGATCATATGGTAATTCTATGTTTAACTTTTTGAAAAACTGCCAAGCTGTTTTCCACAGCGACTGCACTATTTCACATTCCCACCAGCAGTGTATAAGAGTTCCAATTTCTTCAGCCAGCCATCCTCACCAACACTTGGTATTTTCTGGATTGTGTGTGTGTGTGTGTGTGTGTGTTTGTTTGTTTTGCTGGTAGCTATACTGATGGGTCTCCAACGAGAGTTTGGGTCTATGGGGCTTCTGACGCCTGCTGGACCACTGATGGGCTCAGGAGTCCCCTTATCGCAGGTGACAGAGAACCTGACCCCAGGGAATTGGGTCATGTTGGCTCTCACACTTGAGGTGGGCTTGGGCTAGCTTCGGGTCCTGCCTGAGGATCTTGATCAGGGTCACCTGGGTGTAGATGGCAGCGAGGCCAAGGAAAGTGTCACCACCTCCCAGCCCTCCCAGTGGCACGACTTCTGTGTTCCGGTCCCCAAACCAAACAGAGGCCCTGAGGGACATTGGCAAGGTTGGGCTCCACCCTGTGGCACCTGAGGCTGCTGGGCCCTTCCCTGGCCATGAGCTCAGATGGGGCAGAATCTCTCCTTTGGTGAATTTAGTTCTTTCAGTTCCACATGGAGTCAAAAAGTGACTTGTGGAAAATGGGCTTTCTTCCAGGTAGGAAATGGCCTGGAGGCCCCTCGGGTTGGGTGTTCCCTGCCCTCTGGGGGGTGGTGGACAGGTAGGGGACTATGCTGCTGCCTTTGCTCCTGCCTTTGGCTTGGCCTCAGGGCTGGGGCCTGTGCCAGTAGTGCCTAAGGAGGAGCGGTGTTTCCTCTGACCCTGTGGGCAGATGCAGTCCACTTGCCTCAGGGCTTCCAACTGTAGAGGCGGGACTCCCTACCCCTGTCCTGCTGGCGCCTCCCCTTCTGCTTACGGGATGTGCACATGGGCCTAGGGCCCCACACTTGCTTTCAGGCCCTACAGTTAAGCATAGGCTGATCAGAGGCGGGGCGAGGGGCCGGACTGAGACAGCCACCCTTCGTGCTGCTCTTCCTTGTGGGGAGTGGTACCGCTGGGACCCAGAGAGCTTAGACTAGCCTCGCCTCCTGCCATTGGCCTGAGGATAAGTGGGTTGGAAGGTTCCTCCCCCCCCCCCTTTTTTTCCTGGACAGTGACTTTTTGGAGGAAAATCAGCTTCCTGATATGGACCTTGTGGTTCTCCCCGCATCTGGAGGGGATGATTTAAGGGACCTAGAGCAACACTTACAGCAAGGAGAATGCCCACTGAATGAAGTCAGGACAGCTCAGTGTGCAGTAGCTGGGGGTGGGGCATTAGTTTAGCATGGCCTTCCCCTTGACAGTGGGCACCTCCTGCCTGTAACCTCCCCGCTACATTGTTCTCCAGGTCCTGACAGGGATCCCATGCCTTGTCCCCATCCTGGCTGCTCTGTTTTCTGTACCATTAGTGGTAGAGCTTTCCCTATACCATTAGTGATAGTGGGCCTCTTGTCCTCAAGGAAGCTGAGGTCTGCTGTGCCCAGTGTTGCTGTTGTAGCTGCTAGCCTCCAAAACCAAGGCCTCTGGCATATTTGCTGCCGTATGAGGTGAACAGAATTGGATAAGGATGCCAACGAAGTAGACTGTTGCGGCATTTTTTTTTAAGTTTATTTGAGAGAGAGAAAGAGAGAGGGCACATGTGTGCAAGTGGGGAGGGGCAAAGAGAGAGGGACAGAGAGAGAATTCCAAGCAGGCACCGCGCTGTCGGCACAGAGCCCGACACAGGGCTCGCTCTCACGAACTGTGAGATCATGACTTGAGCCGCAATCAAGAGTTGGACGCTTAACCAACTGAGCCTCCTAGGGGCCCCTATGGCGTGTTCTTCTTTCAGTGCTATCCTTAGAGTCTGAAAGAAGTTAGTAAGCCATGACCCAAGGGGCAAATGCAACCTGCCAGCTGTGTTTCTAAAGTTTTTTTTGGAACAGAGCATCATTTAAGGCTGCTTTTGCCGTATGATAGCAGTTGAGTCTTTGTGATGGAGATTGTCTAGTTCTCAAAACCTAAGAGATTGATTCTCTGGCCCTTTACAGACAAAGCTTGAGAGCTGCTGGTCTGAAGTGTTGGCACGGGCGTGTGACGTGAGGACTACGTGTGCTAGTAGAATGTGCTGACCGGGCTCACACCTTGGACCCCTGTGCTGTGGCATGCCGCCCCTGTGGGCTGTGGCTTCCTGTCACGTCTCAGGGCTGGACTGAGATCTTGGAGTGTCCTTTTGGTCTGGCCCCTTCATTTCACTGAAGGGACACCTGGACGATGGTGACTGACCTGAGGATACACGGTCAGCATAGATTAAATTGAACCTCAGACCTGAGGGTGTCTGCCCTAGGACTGTCTGCACCCTCTCTCCCACCCCAGTTTCACGCAGGCTTGGAATGCTTCCCATTCCACGTGCAAATCCCTGGGTTGCCCAGGAGCTTTTCTCGGGCACAGCTCCAGACTGGCACAGCCTCTGGTGGGCCCGTCCTTTTTACTTGTGACCTGCTGGTGAACTCTGGAAACACAATTCATGCGCAGCCTGGGCAGGAAGGGCCAAGCACGGGTGTTCCTGGCAGAGGTGGGAGGGCAGGCATCTGCCTCCCGTTGGAGTCCGGCTGTGGCTGCGGCATCCCTCTCCCCTCCCTCTGTCTCCTCAGCCTTAGGTCCCTGGGGATACAGCGGGACTAGTGTCATCTTCCAGGGGAGGATTGTACTCAGGGGTTGGTTGTTCATTGGGGTGTCTTTCGAACGTGTGCTTCGTGGCATGAGGAGCAACTAGATGACAGGAGACAGTGAGCCTCAGGCATCTCCTGTCCTCTAGGAGTGAGCTTTCCACAGGCGGGGGGGGGGGGGGGGGGCGCTCAGTGAATCTTCCAGAGCTTTCTCAGCTCAGAATGAGTATCATCTATAGATGGATTCTAAATTAGGTACCAGCAGCCCTAAAGACCTGGAGAAGGGGGGTACCCGGGTGGCTCAGTCAGTTGAGCATCCGACTCCGGCTCAGGTCAGGATCTCATGGTTTGTGAGTTCGAGCCCCATGCCAGGCTCTGTGCTGACAGCTCGGAGTCTGGAGCCTGCTTCGGATTCTGTGTCTCCCTCTCTCTCTGCCCCTCCCCCACTCATGCTCTGTCTCTCTCTCTCTCTCTCTCAAAAATAAACATTAAAAAAAAAAAACGACTTGGAGAAGGGCAGTCAGGCCTCTCTGCCAAGGGCCTGCGGTATCTGGGTTCTTGGCTTCTATCAGTAGAAATGGCATGATGTTGCTCTTATCTTTCAGTGTCGTCTCTCCTTTTTCAGAATCGGTGGGACTGTTGAACTGCTTCAGGGCTGGGCAGAGGTGCTGTGCGGTGGGGAGACCCGAGGGCAGGATCGTGTGGGGGAACATCCCAGTGTGGAGAGACTGCGGGGAGATATGTGAGGCAGAGGCAGGTCACAGCTAGAAGAGTGTGTTCCTTCCTCCCCTGGTCACACTATTTTTGGTGTTGGACGCTCACAGATGTCTGCTTGTTCCAGCGAGACGTGCTCAGCTCTCAGTGCATCTGGCAAGTGGGATGAGGACAGCCAGCACTGGTCGCCTGTGTTCAGCGTGTCTCCAGCTTGCTCTGGCGTCGGGACGAGGCCTGGCTGGCTCCCTTACCTGTGCACAGGGTCCTGCTGGTGGGGAGCCTTGTGCACAGAGCCACATGACCCAGTGATCTGTGCCAGTTCCTCCTGACAGGAAGTGGAGCTGTGTTAAGGATTCTTAGACGGGTTTTGGCTTTGAGTGTAGGATTGATGCGATGTGGCCCCCGGTCCTTCCTGCCTTTGGCTCTGTTGGCTAGTATCTCTGTGGGGAAGGTCCTGTCTCTGAGCAGATGAGGTTAATACCCTCCCCTTCCCCCCACCGCCCCCGCTGCCCCACCACCATGAACCTGGGCTGTGAGAATGTGGCCAGTGAATGGGTTTCACTGGTGCCCAAGTATGCAGGGCAAGGCTCCCAGGCTGTCAGCAGAAGTTGGGCTGATGCTGGACCGCTTTCTCCTCAGGGATGGAGGGCAACTCACCAGGGTCTGTGCCCCACCCGGAACAGTGACTCTAATCGCGCTTTGTTCTGGGATCTTCACGTGGCTCCTGTGACCTGCCTCTCCTCTTTCTTGTCTTGGTCTCTTGTGTAAATTCATTGAGTCCAGATGCTTTCGGGTGACAGGAACTGATTGCCAAGTGTGGGATCTGCTAGGCACAGCTCAGCTTTGGTGAGTGGCTGGTCTGAATAGATGTGGTACCACCTCTGTGTTCTCTTCTTGGGGCTCTTGGTGCTATTCCTGGGGCTCAGCTATTTAAGAGCAAGCACACCACGTGTTGCAGGTGTGGGCGTCCCTCTGCTGTTGTGAAGCTCAGGGCGGACGAGCTTGGGGGTGTTGCAGGGAGGTCACTGGAGGATGCGGGATGCAAGGCCCAGGCCTGGGGTGGTGGAACAGGATACCTCATATTGCCCGAATCGGGGCTGAATCAGGCTGCAGACCCAGGATGTTGTCCCTGCCTGGCGTTCATGTGCGTGCCTGGATACAGGTTCTGGCTATCTGAGCTGCTGTCCCTTGAACAGCCGATGGCCAGGGTGGGGGACAGCTTGTATTGCTTCCAAATCTTCACTGATATTGATATGGTTGGGTGGCTGCCAAGTTCAGAGCAGGACACGGGGCTGGGAGGAGCAGGGGAGAAGGGGCTGGCTGTCCATGCCATAGCCCCAGTCATCCAGGAGAATAATTAAGGCCTGAGGTGTCTTGGAAAGTCAGGAGTTTGCCACTCCATTGGAACTCTGGGTGGAGGGTCTCCTGGGTTACAGGCATCATAGACTCCTGGCCAACCGACTCCTTGGCTGCTCAAGGCTACAGGGTCTGTGTGAGTCCCCAGGACCTATTGACAAGTTGGTGGCAGGACTCAGTGGTGACTGTGGAAGGCTTCCCACAGTGGATGGTTTCTGGAGTCAGTAGCATTTCTCAGAAGAACCCCGCAGGGTGTGTTAGAGAGGGGAGTGGGGACACAGCTCACACGCACCCAAGGCTGGGCCTTAGCCAGGATGCAGCCTGGAAAGCTTTGTTTAAAGTTGGGGCTAGTGTTTCTCGTTACTTTTTAACCTATCGATTCACCCTGTGGGTGGTGCTGAGCTCACCTTAAGCTTGACAGGTGGCGTCAGGGGGCCCAGAATCCGAGCTCTGCAAGTTGGCCAGTTCTGGGGAGATGAGCATTGCTGTTCTGAAAGCCAGGTTCCAGGCTTGAGGGTTCTGGAGCCTCTAGCTGCTTCCCCTTTCCCTGCCCCAGCCACAGATGAGCACAGCAGAAATCAGATGTGCATAGCAGTTTTACGTTGGAGTCCAGGAGGAATCCTGAAGTCTATGGAAAATTTAGGGGAAATTTAGAAAAGTGAGCCTCATGTCATCATTTCCACTTAGGATGTGTGCGGAGATTTTGGTAACCCGAAGAGTCAGAAGATTGTGTTTAAAAAAACAGAACAGGAGTGGCAGCAGTCAGCCCATACAGGCAGGTTGTTTAACAGAGCAGCCAGCCTCCTGTCCTGTGCCCACTTATGGGGCCAGCCTTCCTCAGCCCCTGTGCCAGCCTGCCCTGTCTGCACAGTGGATGAGCACCCATCATGCAGGGCCTGAAATAAAGCAGTCTGTGCATACCTTCCACGAGCTGTGGCCACCTGGCAGGTCCTCCCCAGACTCTGCAGGCCAGGTGAAGCCTGGGCAGTGGGGAGTGAGTGAGTGGGATGTCTCCATGTGGGGTCCCAGTCAGACCTAGGCATCTGATGGCCCAGAGTGTGTGTCCTTAACTTTGGCCAGACTCCAGCCAGATCCCAGGTATAACAGCAAGGTAAGCAAATAGTCCTCCAGCGCTTGACCCTGTGCTGGGCATTGATGGTTCCAAGTGAAGAGGGATAGTCCCATGGGCTTTAATCCTACCTACCAGCCAGGAGAGGTCCCTGGAGAAGGGATATTTGGCAGGACCTGAAGGAAAAGTGGCATTCCTGGGCCCCAGGCAGGTGGTGGGGAAGAGCCTGTACCCTGGGGAGTCATGGGAGGATGTGCTGAGGGAGCGGCCTGGACCTCTTCCTTGAGCATCACGGTCAGGGTGACAGGTCAGAGAGGACGGGGAGGGTGGCCGGGGGGCATGCTGCACCACAGGGCACCACACACTTCTGGGCTTCAGGACACAGTGCCCTGTGCCCACACCTGGCATGCTTTACCTCCATGTCTTCCCGACCCTACACCCTGCCCCTTCCTTTGTCATCTCGGGTCAGAGGGTCCCCGCTCCGTGTGCCCTCCAGCACTCAGCATGTCCCTAGAGGTCTGCCTGCTTCTGTCCCAGCCGTAGGTGGGCTGCTGTAGCACACAGGAGCATAGTGAACCACTATCAGATGAACGTGTGGTGGGACCATGTCAAGGGGGACGCAGGTCCTGTGCGGTCTCCTGGTCTAACTCTAGCCTTGTGCAGTCTGCACTGTTGCTCCAAGGGCGGGTGTCTTGCACCGGGTCTGGATCCTGGCAGCTCGGCTCCCGTGGTAGATCCCTAGCCTGGTGGCTGTAACTTTTTGGGGGGGGGGGGGAGCTGTCCATGCTTATATATCTGATTTACTCGTTGTTCTCTGGCTCTGCCAGACTCCTTTTCCATAAAGAAAGCCCTTCCATGTCCTCGCTTGCGTTGCCCCGGATCTTAGCCCAGGATGGTGGTGTTCCCTCACAGAGCGCACCATAAAGGCACCTCTGAAGCTGCCTGGAGCATCAGCATGGGCCCACAGCTGGACAGTCTGGTTGGACACAGTCTGGAATGGCTGGCTCATAGCACCTTCCCTGTGGTAGGCCTAGGCCTGTCGTGCTACCTTTTCCCTTTTTTTATCAAATAAAACCAGGTATAAAGTGGCACTTTATTAAGTAGGTGACAGGAGTAGGGGCCAGGGAGTCCTACAGTGTGGCCTGACTCTGCCCAGGGGCCGGTGGCCAGTGGCAAGTTCTTGGCCTCGTGTGGTCACGGGGCAGTGCTTTCCCCTGCAGGGTGCTCCCCGCCCCTGCAGCCTGCTTGTGATGGGGGTGCCGTGGACAGCAGCATCAGGGCCATTTGCTTGGGGCCCTGGCCTATCTGTTACCAGTGACCGGGCTCATGCCTGGGCATTGGCAAACCTTGCCAGGCTGCCGAGTGCTTTCCCCAGGCAGGGGCTTTTGGATTCTGCATTTGTGGGCCTAAAACTTCTTCCCTAAGTTGGTTCAGAAGCAGAAAGATGAAGGTCATCCGTTTTCCTCACAGAACACTGACCGTGCTGCATGCCCCATGTCCTGGCACTCTGATTTAACAAGTGGCAAATGTCATCACTAAGGTTTGTCTTCCTTCAAAGATGGGGTTTTTGGGAGCTCCTATGTTTAGGGTACCAGAAGGTCCTCGGTGGGGACATTTAACCTTTCAGCTGTAAACATTTGCTCCTAATTTGGCTGGTCACAGATTTTCTGTGGTGGCGGGGGTGGTGGTCCTTGCTTGCAGGATTGACTAAAGCCAGCTCAGTCTGGCTTCTGGCTGCCCTGTCTATGGCACTGTCATTGCAGCACACGTCGAGGTGGGTGCCTGCTGCTTGCTGGTCATTCTGCCTGGGTCAAAGGCTGTAGTCAGAGCACCTCTCCCTCCTCAGGGGCCCGTGCCCCTCGCCCCACTCACCTGCGATCCCTCCATCTCCTCCTGGCTCACTCCTGTCATGCCTGTGGCCCATATAGAAAGTGCTCTGTCAGCATAGATAGCTCTGTGGTCATGGCTCCCGGAAGCCTCTCTCCACCCACAGCCATGGGGCCTGTGCTCTGTTCTTGTGGCCCGTCACCCCCGGATGGCTGTGCCTGTTCCCAGGGTCCCCTGCTGTCCCAGAGCCCTCATTCAGCTCCGGCTGGACTGAGAGTGTGCGCTCTTAATGGAGACTATTGAGCCACAGTGATAGGGGCCACTCCTGGGGCCTTCGTATCCCACAGAGTTCTGGGACATTTGGTGACCTAACACAGGGCTCCTTCTGCCGGTTATGAACCCCTTGTCTCGGCCAGCTGGGCAGCAGTGCGACTCGGTGCCACTGGGGGATGCTTACAGTGGCGGTGAGTGATTGCGATCATGTGTCTCCCATGCCCAAACCACCCACACAGGGCACCTGGAACTCTGTTGTCCAGACCCCGGTGTGCTCTCCTCCTTGACTGCCGAGGGTCTTTCTTTGGAAGCCTTCTCTCCGGTATCAGGGCCCTCACTGCCTCCCCACTCTCTTACCCATCGAGAGGTACATTCCCAGAGCCCAGGACTCTTCCCAGGACGGAGTGTGTGTGGGAGGGCCGCACGCACCAGGCCTTTGCTGTGAGCCCGTGGATTCGATTGGACCTTCCTTTTCTGGATCAGTGGCTTCCGACTTTATTTTGCTTTTACATGCTGTGACCGCTCTTGGGCACCAGCCAGACCTGCAGGATTGTGCTCGTCATGCACATCCTGTTGAGGCTCGTGGGTCCCACCCCGTGACTCCTGTCCATCCTCGTCTGAACAAGTGGCCCCTGGCATGAGCCACTAGCCCAGCCTGACCATACAAACCCAGGGGAGGGCCCAGCTCTGAGCTGCTGCCCTGCGGGTTGTGCTTATTCCATCCCCCACCCCCAGCCCCACCATGCCTTTCCCACTTCCTCTTACACACCAGATTATCTGATTCTTCCTAATGTTGTGGTGGTGCTGGGCAAAAATGATTATCTCACTCTCATTTTTGTCTTCCTGATGGTGTCTCGTGTTTTAGCTACTTGCAACTATCTTTTCGGTCTATGCTGTGTTCATTGCCGTTTCCCGTTGGCTGGTCTTTTAACTGGGATTTCTCCGGTGTGGCGTGATCCTGGTTTGCTCTCTGGGTGCCAGCTGAGTGCTGTCTGCCCGTCCAGAGGGTGAGGATGGCATCGTCACATGTTTGTTCCTTCTCCCAGGTGGGACCCGCCGTGCTCCTCGTGGGATAAGATCACCTCTCCTGCTGTGACTTTTGGCCTCCGTTGGTGGCTGGAAGTTGTCCTGGCGGGTCCCCATAAGTGATGCTTACTCCCAGGTTCTGCTCTGGTGAATTAAATGTGTGAAGTTGCCACCCAGCCAGCCATTTGTCATTTTCTTGAGCATGACCATGGACCCAGCTGGCTGGTGACTTTGAAGCACTCAGACTGTGTTCTCAGGCTATCTTCCAGGGTCTTGTGTTTACTTCAGCTTGTCTCAGTGACACATTAGTGAAAAAGCTAAAGCAACATTTGTGAATTGGAAAATACTAACAGATTCGGGATGGCCCCGATGATTCCCAAAGTCCGCTCATACACATGTCACATTCAGACTCACAGCTGGTGACTCTTGGAAGCAGGGATAGCCAGTGAGGGCCACTGTGTGCAGGGCCACATGAAGTGCTTCCTGTCCCTGGGGCAGAGCTAAGGGCTCGTCAAGAGGTAAGGGCACCTGTGCCATGCCGACCTCTGCAGGGACAAGGGTACACTGTCAGCACTGACACACAACTGCTTCCTTGAAGGAAGCCCATGGTTCCTCCTCTGTCCCTCTGTCCCTTCCTCCTGCAAGGACACTTCCCATTTCTGCCTTTGTCAGGGGAGGTAGTTAAAGGAGGAAGGTACCAACAGGTCCTGCTTGGAGAAAACCAGATTCGGTGTGCAGGATTTCAAAGTCATGACTGGAGGGTTGGTGGGGCAGCTGTCAAAGTAATACACGACAGACATCCACACGGTGAGTTCTCAGCATCATCTCAGGGGTTCACTCAAATGTTTAACATGCACCAGAGTCATTGTGGTATACCTACCACATACATGACAGATGTGGGAACGTGAGCATGGCCAGTAGTCCTGTTTTACTTAAATGACCACTTATTAATTGCTTGTTATTAGTTTGCTGAATATTGTTTGAAGTTGTCGATGCAGTTTTGGGAAAGGTTCTGTGTTTTTTTAAATTTGTTTTTATTTATTTATTTAAAAAATTTTTAATGTTTATTTTTGAGAGACAGGGGCAGAGCACGAGGTGGGGGACAGAGAGAGAGGGAGACACAGCATCTAAAGCAGGCTCCAGGCTCTGAGTTGTTAGTACAGAGCCCGACGCGGAGCTAGAACCCATGAATCGCGAGATCATGACCTGAGCCGAAGTTGGATGCTTAACCAACTGAGCCACCCAGGCGCCCCATGGTTGGTTTGTTTGTTTGTGTATATTATTTTTATTTATTTATTTATTTATTTATTTATTTATTTATTTATTTATTTATTTAAAAGAAGGAGTGGTTTTTTTTTAATTTTTTTAATTTATTTTTTTTAACGTTTATTTATTTTTGAGACAGAGAGAGACAGAGCATGAATGGGGGAGGGTCAGAGAGAGGGAGACACAGAATCTGAAACAGGCTCCAGGCTCTGAGCGGTCAGCACAGAGCCCGACGCAGGGCTCGAACTCACGGACTGAGATCATGACCTGAGCCGAAGTCGGCCGCTTAACCGACTGAGCCACCCAGGTGCCCCTATTTATTTATTTTTAACGTTTATATTTTTGAGTCAGCAAGTGGAGACGGGGCAGAGAGGGAGACACAGAATCCAAAGCAGGCTCCAGGCTCTGAACTGTCAGCATAGAGCCCGACATGGGGCTCCAACCCACAAGCAGTGAGATCGTGACCTGAGCCAAAGTCAGACATTTAACCCACTGAGCCCCCAGGTGCCACTGTTTTTGTTTGTTTTTGTTTTTGTTTTCTTATTTTTGAGAGAGAGAGAGAGAGAGAGAGAGAGACAGAGCATGAGTGGAAGAGGAGCAGAGAGAGAGGAGACACAGAATCTGCAGCAGGCTCCAAGCTGTCAGCGTAGAGCCTGATGGTGGGACTTGAACCCACGAGACACGAGATCATGACTGGAGCTGCAGTCAGGTGCTCAACTGACTGAGCCACCCAGACGCCCCAGGTTCTGTGGTTCCGATGGTTCTCTTTGTTTGGGGGGAAGGGGCCCTCCCTCTGTCAGGGTCGGTCCCATTGGCCGTCTGTGGTAGCGCCTCCTGGTGCACCCAGAGCATCTGGGTGTCCTTTTGCTCAGCCCTTGTCCCCTTTGACCTGGCAGGAGAACCGATGCAGTGAGGTCACATGGCCGTTGTTGTGTCTGCATTGCCTCTCAAGGTTGAGGGTGTAAACTTGCCCGGTTCTGACTGCAGCCCATGAAAGTCAAGAATGGGGTCATTCTCATTTCACAGATGAGAAAACTGATTAGCGCAGGCATGATGTCCATCACCACCTGAGGTTACATGGCCAGTGAAGGGTGGTCTCCCTGACCCTAGTGGCCTTGCCCCCTTACTTTTGTCAGGGTGGTTTTTTGTTTCTTGGCCTTTTTTTTTTTTTTTTTTTTTCCCTTCCCCAAAGAATGTTGCAATGCTTTATTTTATAGCATTCAGAAACTTGGAAGTGGGAGCTGGAGGCCATGTGTGTGGCAGAGCTGGTTTGATACCTTGTCTCAGCAGCCTCGTGAGTCAGATCACCAGCCCTGTGAGACCAAGCCAGAGAGGTTAAGTACCTTACTCAGGTCACACAGCTTTTAAATGGCAGATCCTGAAGCAGAAGTGAATCTTCTGATCTCAGCTTCTGGGCACTGAGACAGTTTCGCTTTCAATTCCCAGTAGCTGCCGGTGGCCTAGTGTATCATTCCTGCTCATGAGCCCTTGGTTCCCTGTCCCTGCTAGGACTGGTTGATTGATGTGGACGCTGGGCAGGTGCGCTGCTCAGATCTAGATCTCCTGTAAGGAAAGGATATGACGCCTTCAGGCACTGCCTCAGCTTTCAAGGGAGGTCGGGCCCTCTCCCTCCAGCCCTGGGTTGGGTTTGAGCGGCCAGGGGTGGTGTGGAAGAGGGAGCTCAGGACCCAGTGCGGGGGGCGGGGAGTGCTTTTTACTTTGTCAGTTCCCGCCTCATCCGTGAGTTCCATCTTGAGTTCTTTGTCACCCAGACCCCTGGCTGTGTGACATTTGCTCACCGGTATGGTGGGCAGCATGGTGCTGGCGTGAAGCCAGACCAGCCTCAGGCCCTGAGGGGGCTGTTAAAGGGCCTCCAGAGTTAACCAGACCTCTTCTCCGGGTCAGTTGCGGGTCCCTAGCCTAGAAGTCCAGAAAGGGTTTGGGCTGCGCAGTCTCACCGCTGATACACGCGACTGTCCAGTGCCAGCAAGACGGTTCCGTTTTCCTCTCCTAAGTAGACCTCTGGCCCTTCTCCAGTGGAGGCGGCGGCTCTGGAGTCCTGCCAGGTTCTGCTTTCGTGATGGCGCACATCATGAGCTTCTCCCAAAATTTAATTTCAGGCCTGAAATGAAACGATTACAATGACCTTATTTTGACGAGTAGGAAGGCTTGATCTTTCTTTCTAGCTGTTTCTTGTCACGGATGTGATGTTTGCTCCCTCGGAACACTTGATATTACACCGCAGTGAGAGGCCACTCTGCTCCTCCAGCCACTGGGGCTCGCCTTGCTGTTCCTCCTACCCAAACTACCTTTCTAGTAAGTTGTTTCTTGTGTCTGACTTGCTCTTGTTTCTTTTTGAGTCCAGGAAATGCTCTGGCGTGGCTTGTAGCCAGGTCTGGGCTGGCCTGACCCTGTGAACAACTGAGTGGTCACAGTGGCACTTTCCTGGGGCACCCCTTGGGGTGTGTGCTGCTGGTTCCTGAGCTTGGTGGTTGCTCTGCCTCCGTTGTGCACGGAGATCGCAAAATGCTCTGGGAGGCTCCCGCCTCATTCGGCATTTTGGCCAGCATCGTCTCGGAGTCCACGCGTGAGCCCCTCCTGCAGGCTGAGAAGGTTTCTGGATAAGGCAGGGACCCACTGTGCCCCCTGGGGCTTACACGTAGCTCCCCTTGCCTCAGACACGCCACATGTCACACGCTCACGACGATGAGCTGTCTTGGCTCGTTGATGTCACACGTTTGGCTTGGGTGGTACCTGTAAGTGTCTGCGTGGGAACCCAGTGGGTCTGAGTTGAGTCCCTCTTCCCTTGTTCTGGGGCACCTCTGTGGCTGTCCTGCCTGCCCTCCCCATCGGGTCACCCAGGCAGGTTAGAGATGGAAAAATAGAATAGCCACGTTGATGTCATTCCATCCTCCTGAGTGGGGCATCTTGCTCCCATTTAATGATCTCTGTTTTCCACCCAAGATGAAGGCCCCATGCTGTGTGTTTAGGGGTGCCCAGCCCTCTCTGGCCAGCAGTCTCTGTCTTGGGAGGGACAAAGTGTCATTATGCTGCCTGGAGCTCTGCGGAGCCGTGGTACAGAGAGGGTCTTCTCTGGAAGGTGCATGGCAGAGCTTCCCAGCACGGCCTGGTAGGCAGCTCTGGTGACAGTGGCCCCTTCTTGTCATTCCGGTCTCTCAGCCACCTCTCCCTGTCTCCTGCCTTTTCCCTTTTTAATTTCTCAGAGAAATCCCTGGGCTTGTAGAAATGCTTTGCCTTGATTGGTGTAAGCCCTCACTTTCCTTCTCGGTTATCCTAGTGGTCTGGTCTTGATGCAGTATATGAAGGCAGCCGTGCTTGCCTCTGCTTGTCCCTGTTGGTGTTAGAAACCACCCTGGATCAGGGGCAGCAGCGCGGTGAGGTCACCGCATGGCCCGGCCTGCTCTGGGAGGTGCTCAGAGCCACACTTTTCATTTTGGGGGCCAGAAGGGGGTCTTAGCAAGAGGAATCATGAGGTTGGGGGTGGGGCACATACTTGTCCCAGCCTTTCCTGGGGTCCTCTCAGCCTAGCCAGTTGGTCTTCACGGTCCTGTTTTCCAGAAGAGGAAACCAAGGCTCAAGGAAGCTTGCTCATTTGTCCAAGGCCACGAGGATAGGAGAGCAGGGGACTAGGTGTGTGGCCTGACCGCTCCACTCAGAGCCCTGCTCTCTGCTCCAAGCTGCCTTCCCCAGCTTCAGCTTCTGCCTGTTGTCACCTCCCTCCTTTGGTCATTGAAGGGTCTGGGGACACCTTGGGCAGAGAGGGCACGGAGGCACCTGTGTGCTTTAGGCCCAAATGGCCATGCAAAGTAGCACCTCATTTGGTCAAAATGCTCGGGGTTGGCAATCAGAAGCTGTCATGCTCCTTGCTGAATGATTGCTGAGTTTATAAGTAGGTCACTGAGTTTACAAGATACCTGGGCTTCCTCTGGTCAGGACTTGGTGGGACCCAGGGGTGAAGAGAATGATGTGCTTTCACACTGCAGAGTACCTGAGTTTGGGCAGGGCCTCTCACGGCCTGGTGTGCTAATGGAGGTTGAGCTGAGGGCAGTGCATAGGTGCTCCCTGCCAGGGGCTGCAGGCAGGACAGGAGGGACAGCCACTCCAGGGAGCAGAGTTTGTGCCAACCTAGAAACCTGTGGGAGGTGGCCACATGCTGGGGAAAGGTACCAGGAGTAAGAAGGGGAGGTTCAAGAAAGGCCAGGTAGGGGGTAGGCAGGGGCTCCCAACAGGGCCTGGGGTTGGGGGGGGCATTCACGTCTAGGTGTCCTCTCACTCATGTGACGTCTTGTGCCCAGGTGCACCTGTGTTCATGATATAATTAATGGCATTTGTAGTAACTTGAACCAAATGCTCTTGAACTTGCCCATGTGTTCCCTGCTGCATGGAGCCCCCAGCCCCCAGCCCTGTGGCACCAGGAAACACTGGGGGTGTCATTCCCCCATTAGCACTGGTGTAGAGGTTGGGGCACTGATGTTCCTTGCCTGAGCTGGCACTTTACCTGGCTTATCTGGTGAGTGCTCACTGACTTTCTGTGGCGAGGAGTATGGTTTAGAAACAGCAGATTAGTGAAACTGATATATATATATATATACACATATATAGATATATATACACACATATATATATATATATACACATATATATACATATATATATATATATACACACATATATATATATACACACACACACACACATATATATATACATATATATATATGTAATTTTTTTTTTTCTAAACTCCAGTTCACTTCATAAGTACCTTCCCAGTGAAGCCATCCATGGCTGAACCTCAGTTGGGGCAGGTCCTGTTAAGTCAACGAATCACGGACAAGGGCCTTAGTCTTTTCTGGGCATGGATCCCTTTCAGACAACCAAAATACGTAGAATTATCAAGGCAGCATTCTACATGGAGAGTGAGTAAAGCGTTCAAAAGAAATGTGTGACCTAGTAACAAATTTATTGTTAATGTGTTAATGATGAGATACAGCAGATTCAGTTGCTATTACGTATCTTGAATTTAGAAATCAGAGTTGATACTGTGCGTGTTGCTGCACAGTTGACCCTTGACCAATGCGGGGGTTGGGGCGCTGACACGGTTGAAAACCCGTGTATAACTTTTGACTCCCCCAAAACTTAAATAATGCTTTACCGATAACATAGTCAATTAACATATAGCTTGTATGCTGTACATATTATGGACTGTATTCTCATAATAAAGCAAGCTAGAGAGCTAGAGAAAAAAGTATTAGGAAGAAAATCATGAGGAGAAAATATATTTAAAGTACTGTATCAAAAAAAACTGTGTAGGGGCGCCTGGGTGGCGCAGTCGGTTAAGCGTCCGACTTCAGCCAGGTCACGATCTCGCGGTCCGTGAGTTCGAGCCCCGCGTCGGGCTCTGGGCTGATGGCTCGGAGCCTGGAGCCCGTTTCCGATTCTGTGTCTCCCTCTCTCTCTGCCCCTCCCCCGTTCATGCTCTGTCTCTCTCTGTCCCAAAAATAAATAAACGTTGAAAAAAAAAATTAAAAAAAAAAAAAAAAAACAAACTGTGTATAAGGGGACTCCTATAGTTTAAGTCAGTGTTGTTCAAGATCAGCTGCATAGTTTGGTGCTTGTGTTTGTAACTGAAAGAAACACCAAGGTCCAGTTGGTGGAAATAGATGTGGTTTTGTCTTTTCACTCAAATTCGAGAACACCCGTGTCCTGTCGACTTCCTCTGTTGCAGTGCTCTCTCTTACGAGCTATCCCGGTGGGGGCCTCTGTATGAGGAAGCTTCCAGGTCTCAGTCTTGGAACCAGGGCTCATCACAGAGATAGGTGATGCCTCTGCTGTGCCTGGAGCAAGCCAAGTGGAGCCCAGAGCTTCTCGCGGTGCCAGGACTTTAGAGAGGACTCCGAGGAGGGCAGAGATGGGTCAGGAGCCAACACCAAGGGCTCCAGGGCCAGCCTGGGACAATCTGAGCATCAAGATGTTAATGACTGCGATGCGTTTGAGACCACTGCAAATGGCACTCCATGAATCTGTATTAGGGTTCTCCAGAGAAACAGAATCACTAGAGAGTGAGACGGACAGAGACTTTTTTTTTTTTTTTAACATTTATTTATTTTTGAGAGACAGAGACAGAGTGCGAGTAGGAAGGGGCAGAGAGAGATTGAGACACAAAATCTGAAGCAGGTTCCAGGCTCTGAACTGTCAGCACAGAGCCCGATGTGGGGCTCAAACTCATGGACCGTGAGATCATGACTTGAGCTGAAGTTGGATGCTTAACCGACTGAGCCACCCAGATGCCCCAAGAGAGACTTATTTTTAAGGAACCAGCTCATGAGATCATGGGGGCTGGTAGGTCTAAAATTTGCAGGGCAGACCTGGGAGGCTGGAGACCCAGGGAAGCTAGTGATGTATCTTGAATCCAAAGGCAGAATTCCTTCTTTCTCCGAGGGGCCTCGTTTTTTTTGGGCTCTTAAGGCCTTCAACTGATTAGATGAGGCCCACCCACACCATAGAGGGTAATTTATTCAAAGTCTGCTGATTTAAATGTTTTTCTCATCTAAAAAAAGCCTTTGCTGCAATATCTAGACTGGTATTTGACCAAACAACTGGCCTTGTCAAGTTGACACATAAATTTAACCATTACACTGCTGATGGTAAGCATGTAAATAAATGAATAAGGAGAAGAGAGGGCTCCTGCTTACCATAGGCTGCTGAGGCCAATGAGACAGGAACTTGGTTTTATGGCCACAACTGTGAAGCTGTATGTGGCAGGGTTGGACCTGGACTGTTTGTGGGGAGAAGGTGTCTGCTGTGAGCTGCACGGGGAGAAGGTAGACTGAGCAGGGCTGCCCTGCCTGGGTGATCAGTGTTCACAGCCATGAGGGCAGACAGACTTCATATGCTGAAGGTGGGGTGCCTTGGAGGGCCACTGTCACCTCGAGGCCTGGGGATGGAGCACACAATGAGTTTTATTCTGGGTTGCATCAGGCAGACTTGAAGTGTGGCACACTCTAGTAGGAAAAGGGGTGGTGTCCTGTATTACCCCAAAATGCCAGTGCCTAAACGTCAAAGAACTGCTGAGAAACTTCCAGATTGAAGCTGGCTTTCGAGGGGCGCCTGGGTGGCTCAGTCGGTTAAGCGTCTGACTCTTGGTTTCGGCTCAGGTCATGATCTCACAGTTCGTGGGTGTGAGCCCCCCCTCGGGCCCTGTGCTGGCAGTGCAGAGCCTGCTTGGGATGCTCTCTCTCTCCCTCTCTCTCTGCCCCTCCCCCACTTGGACGGTCTCTGTCGCTCTCAAAATAAATAAATAAACTTAAAAAAAATTAAAAAAAAAAAAAAAGCTGACTTTCGAGATGGGGTGGCTCAGTGCGGTATGCCAGTCTCCTTGCCAGAGGGAGAGTAAGTGAGGGCACCACTGAGCCAGGTGGCAATGCGGAAGGTGGACCGTGGTGGGAGATGTCCTGTTAATAAGGAGCATGACGAGGCTGGCAGCTGCCATGTGGTTAGGGGAGAGAATACCTCTACTTTTAAGAAGCGTGCCAAGTGTTTAGGGGTGAAACGTGGTGATGTGTGAAGCTTGCTCTCAGGTGATTCAAGAAAGCCAGTGCGTGTACCTAAATTGGTATGTGACGGTGTGCCGGGCGGGGTGGGCAGGGAGAAAACCCACGTACTTGTGTGGGCAGGTTGGGAAGCAACAGCAGGTCAGTGCGGGGTTTAAATGTACTTGGGTGTTCTTTGCACTGTTGCAGCTTTTCTGTGAGTTTGGGATTATTTCCAGATCGTGTCTAGGAGAGAGAGCTGAGCGGCCTGGTGCCAGGCTGTTGGCCCTGGAGATCAGCCATGATGGGACGTACTCTCCTCCTAGGACTCCCCTTCTGGCCGGGAGAGACCACTCTAGCACGTTGGTCAGAGAGGTGCCCTCTGCTGGTGGCAGGGGTCAGAGTGAGTGTGCCTGGCGGGAAGTCCGAGGAGCTCTCCATTGAGAGGTCAGTGGGGTGGATCCCAGGAGCAATGCCCTAGACAATGGCATGGGGTTCACAGCATCATAAGTGCTGGGTTTGAGAACCATAAAGGGGGCAGTGTGGTCCTTTGGGGCTGCGGGGCAAGAATTGATGGATGCTTGTGTAAGATCGGAGGCCCCCTCCCGAGCTGGAGGAGCTGGCTGGGAAGGGGCACAAGGCCTGGGTGTCAGCAGGTGAGAAGGTCTACTTAGGAGGGAGCATGGCAGGGGTGAACATTCATCGATGCAGGAGGGAGGTGGCCAGCCTGGAGTCCACCCGGGCTTGCCCTGCTCTCCCCAGACCTCGCCATGGCAGTGAGATTGTCTGATTTTACATACTTTAAGAAATACTCTTGGGGCACCTAAGTGGCTCAGTCGGTTAAGTGTCTGACTTCACCTCAGGTCATGATTTCATGGTTCATGGGTTTGAGCCCTGCATCAGGCTCTGTGCTGACAGCTCAGAGCCTGGAGCCTGCTTCAGATTCTGTGTCTCCCTCTTTCTCTCTGTCCCTCCCCCGCTCATGCTCTGTTTCTCTCTGTCTCTCAAAAATCAATAAACGTTAAAAAAAGTTTTTTTAAATACTTTTGGGGTGCTTGAGGTGGCTCAGTCGGTTAAGCATCCGACTTCGGCTTGGGTCATGATCTCACGGTCCTTGGGTTCGAGCCTCACGTTGGGCTCTGTGCTGACAGCTCAGAGCCTGGAGCCTGCTTTGGATTCTGTGTCTCCCTCTCTTTCTGCACCCCCCCCCCAAAAAAAAAACCCAAATAAATAAACATTTAAAAATTTTTTATTTTTTTTTAATTTTTTTTTTCAACGTTTATTTATTTTTGGGACAGAGAGAGACAGAGCATGAACGGGGGAGGGGCAGAGAGAGAGGGAGACACAGAATCGGAAACAGGCTCCAGGTTCTGAGCCATCAGCCCAGAGCCTGACGTGGGGCTCGAACTCACAGACCGCGAGATCGTGACCTGGCTGAAGTCGGACGCTTAACCGACTGCGCCACCCAGGCGCCCCTAAAAATTTTTTAAAAATGAGAGAGAACCAAGAAAGGTTCTTGTGAATTAAAAAAAAAATAAAAAAGGAAAGAAAGAAAGAAAGAAAGAAAGAAAGAAGAAACAGAAAAGAAAGAAAAGCAAAACAAGCTTCAGCTTCTTCTAAGCTCCTAGGATTGTGCTGCAGCTCCTGGAAGGGACTCCGCGCGCACACCTACACTGCTCTTACCTGGGTCTGCAGTTCACTCAGCAGAACTTGAGCTGCCTCCTGGTTTCTGGGACGCATCAGCTCTTGGCAAATACATGATGCTCATCTTGTCACTTCGAGCTGAGATCAGTCGCTTTTGTTTTTAGGCAGGTGACAAAACGTTCTGTAAAAAGGCCTATGACAGTTTCAGACTTTTGGCTGAACACGAATGTGTTTTCGGAGCAAGACTCTTCCCCAGCAGGCGGGTTAAGGAAAGCAGACCTGCAGAAATGGGGAGCACTCCGCATAGCTCCAGCTGAGGATGCTGGTCAGCCGGTTTGGGAGGGAAGCAGGCACGTCCAGAGTAGCATGACCCTGCTGATGTGGAAGAAAGGCAACCAGGAGAAAAGACACATCCCACATAGTAGAGGGCCTGCTCCCTCCTTATTTGAGGGAGTCCTGGGTTCGAGTGCTGCGTGCTTTGCTGCTTACTGAGCAGGTGACCTCGAGCAGGTTGGTTGGCTTCCCTGAGCCTCAGTTTCCTCATCTGCCTGAAGTTGGCCCCGGAAAGGCGTGACCGTGTACACAGGGGGTCCCCGCGGTCAGGCTTCGGAGGGTAGGTGGGCACTAGACACCTGGCAGAGCACATGCTGCCCTCTGCCTTCACCACACGAGAGATGGACGGGCACCGCTGCCCCGTCTGTTTTGGAGGATGAGCCCGGTTCGGCACCATTTTTCATGGGCAGTGTGCTCTAAGGGATGGTCATCTCTCTAGGGAGTACTCAGTTGGTGGATCTTGGGGGATGCTTATGCATGACTTAACCCAGCAACAGGGCTGATCCTTTTGTGTCATGGGAGCCAGGTGGCAGCTGACGTGCAGAGAGAAGCAGGGTGGGACAGACTTCACTCACTGCTCATCTGCCAGGTGCCCTCAGGTGGAGGGTAGCTGAGGATGCCTGCTCCTTCAGCCAGACTGTCAGTGCTTAGAGAGGGCCATACTTAGCATCAGGTGGGAGTAGCAGGCAGAGGGCCTTTCTTGGAATAGGTCTGAAGCCAGTGGCTGAGAGTATAGCCGGATGGGTAGATGGGCTCTGTCCCCCTGGGCTCCACAGCTCCTGGGCATCCAGAGTCTGAAAGTCCAGATTATTCCAGGAAGGTCCATTCTGTTTATCTAGGTGATAGAGGATCTTGTTGTCCCAAAGACTAACAATTGGGCCTGTTGGAAGCCAAGCCAGGATCTGAAGGGACTGATCTGTTCTTGGCTCTAATAGTGATGAAACCTGAGTGCCTGGCAACCACAGGGGACCTCATTGAGGAGACTTGGTGACGCTCTGTGGGTGCAGGACACAGGGTGTCATTTGGTCCTGGAGCCTCCCTGCGGGACCTAGCCTGGCACGACCTTGGCCAGGTCAGATTCTGCTTCTCCAAAGTTAGAAATACATGGATTTCATGCAGCATGCTTTGCGTCAGACCTAGTGAGGGTGAGAGCTTTCCTGAGATGTGCAGCTAGTAACTAAGGGCCTATATCTGAGCTAGTTGGCTGCTGTGAGCCTGACTCCGGAACCCCAAGCCTGGTTCCCTGCATGGTGCCTGCACACTCCTCCAGAAGAAGGAAGACATGGGCTCAAGGCAGCCGGGTCGGCCTTCTGCAGCTTCACTGCCCAGTGTAACCACCTCACACGCGTTGATCACATCCACTCTGCTCTCCTCCTGTCTGCACATTAGAGAGTAGCCCTGGCCGAGCCCTGGGCCCGGTGCCCTCCCTCTGATGTCAGCAAGAGCGTGTTGCCAGTGACTGAGGGACTCAGAACTGCCGTGTGGGTGGGCCCTGAGCCCCAGACAATTTTGACACCTCTTTGAGATGTTGGAATGTTCTGGCTCAAAATATTAGAGCTTCTAGAATGAGAGAGGGTGACTGAGCTCTCTGGAGAGGTTGGCTTGTCCACACGTTTCCCCTAAAGCCTTCAGGCTGTCTCTTGAGCTCTTGGAAGGGGTTTCCCAGGTGAACTTCTCCCTGTGGTCCCAGGTCAAGTGTCTGAACCAGCCTTATGGCAGAGGCAGCCTCCTTGGCCCAGTTGCATACAGGCTGGCTCTGCTCAGAGGCAGCCCCTGTTCCCAGCGCCCCAGGTGGCAGATGGCAGGGTCGGCCTTCTCTGTGTTCCTGAGCAGTTAGGATTTACTCTAGTACCCTGATAAAGGGGGCAGAGGGTGCTGAGCACGGCCTGGAGCTGATACTCAGGCTGGTTGGAGGCTGGCGTCACCCAGAGGCTTACTGGGGATGGAGGGGGTGGAGGGGCTGTGGATTCAGAACGCGTGCCCAGGTGACGAGGCTGGATCCACACTGAGCGCTGAGGCTGGGTAAGGTCCCTGACCTGGTAGCTCCCAGCTGCAGGTCATGTGTGTGTGACAGGGATGTAGGAGGGTGATGTTTCAGTGGGCACTGGCCAGAGGCCGTGGGGTACCATTGCACCCCAAAGGGAAGAGAGGTCTGAGTTTGCAGCCAGGGCTTTAATCTGTCTGTGATTTGGGCCTGCGTCTCCAGAGGCAAGTTGGTGGCACTTCGCAGGGGGCAGTGATGAGATGGGAGACAAGCAAGCCGAGCCCACCGTGAGATGTGGAGCATTGGGCAGCCCGAATCCCAGGCTGTGCCCCAGAGGATCCCGTGACCTAGGTCAGGCCCTCAGCTTCCTCCACTGTCACTTGATCCTCTCTCAGCTGTGTGGGGAGTGGAGCTGTCATGCTCCCCACTCCTGCCCACCGGCTCTGGGCGGAGTGAAGTTCGACACGGAGTTCAGTGCCTGGTATGATGAGTGTTAGTCGAGTTAGAAAAACAGAAGAAGCCCACTCGGCACTCAGGCTCCTCATGAGGCTGTGGCAGAAGAGCCTTGGTGCAAAGTGCTCTGTGTGCTTTCTTGCTCGTTTATCTGCATTTCCTGTGTTCCTGGACTGAGGCGAGAAAGAGAGAGAGAGAGAGAGAGAGAGAGAGAGAGAAAGAGAGAGAGAAGAGGCCAAGGACGTACCTTCCCGAGGTTGGCTTCTGCCCAGACAGAGGAGTCTCAGGTCCCAGGAGCAATGAGATTGGAGGTTCGGCCCTTGGCCACCGTGGGGACAGAGGGGTCGGGTCCAGTGTGTGGGCCTGGCCCCTGCACAGGCTGTGCTCAGCACTGTGGGCTGTGTGTGCTGGGGGCGTGTAGCAAGGATCGAGGCAGGGCGGCTTCTTACTTTTTCTCGTTGAGGAAAGGCAGATGGGAAAGATGAAATAATGAGACAGAGGTGTTGAAAAGAGGGCCAGGCCCAGGCCCAGGCGCGGGTTGCACAGCTCAGAGAACCCCAGCCCCACCTGTGACCTCCAGCAGCCGTGTCTTCTCTCTCTGCCTCATTTTCCTCAGTTGTAACAGTGGGAACCTTGATGTCTGGATAGTTGAAGAAGGGGCTTCATGATGGCTGCCAGCCGAGATACCACAAGTTGTTGTGTTCGATTTGGCTGCAGTTTCTGTGCAGAGCCTGTGCCCAGCGAGCCCATGTAGTACCCGTTCTGGTCAGGGTTCAGATGCTGCCCACCCTCATCTGAGCGGAGCATGCGCCCGACCGTGCCCCATGGGTCCTTCTGCACTTCCTGTGTCCTGATGTCCCCTATGTGCTGATTCACTCAGTGTCCCGTCTGTAGGGCCACCGCTTTGGGCACCTAAGGGTGGTTGTGTCGGCCGATACACGAGGGGACGCAGGGAACCCCGCGGGGGAATGATCTTGGCCCCGTGTGGCCCAGGCCCAACTTGGCTGTACCAGTATGGAGGCCTTGAAGTAGTGAGAGCTGTACTTCAGGGCAAAGGGCGGGTGTGGTGGGAGGACGGTACCTGGCCCAACCCGCCAGGGTCCTAAGGCCGAAACCAGATGGTGTCCAAGTGGTCAGCATCCAGGGAGCATCCAGGGTCGTGATCCAGGGAGTGTGCAGACACGAGCATCTGGGAGAAACACTTCAGCGGGGACTGGGCCGAGGGGGCTGGACCTGGCAGTTCCCTAGAGCTTCTTTTTTGGGAAAGGAAGGGAACGTTGGTAAGAATGGCGATTTAGATTTTCATAAAACAGGACTATTTCAGAAAAGCCAAGGGGTAGCTATAACCCCAAAGAACAAGTCCCATAAAAGAAAAAATTGGTAAGTGCCCCTTCATCAGAATGAAGAACTTCTCTTTGAAGGACACTGGTAAGAGAATAAAAAGGCCATGGACTGGGAGAGATTTTGCAAAACTCGCGTGATAAAACTCTTGTATCCAGACATATAAAGAGCTCTCAAAATGCAATGCTAAGAAAACGACCCAGTTTTTAAAAATGCATTGCAGCTTTGTACCGCTTCCCCACGAAGATGAAAGAATGGCAAATTAGTCCATGAAACACGCTCCACGTCATTAGTCAATAAGGAAATGCGAACGGAAACCACAATGAGCTGCCACTTCCTACCTATGAGAGTGGCTAAAGTAAAACAGCCGAGGATGCCAAGTGCTGGTGTGGATAGGGAGCCCCTGGACTCCCCTCATTGCTGGTGGGAATGGGGCCACTCTGGGAGACAATTTGGCAATTTCTCATAAGGCTAAACAGACACTTGCCATAGGACCCCCAGTTGTGCTCCTGGGTGAAACAAAAACTCATGTCCGTACAAAATCCCATATGTGAATGTTTATAGCAGCTTTATGCATTAGTCCTTCAGATAGGAGATGAGCCTTGTGTCCTTTAGTCAGCAAACGGATGAACACGCTGGCATAATACAGTAGGTTAACAACGGTAAAAAGGAATGGACTTTGGAGACAGCAGCATGGGTGAATCTCAGAGGCATTCTGCGAAGTGTGTGTGGTCAGCTGGATAGGGGTCTGATCAGTGTCCAAGACTCAACCCCTAGAGCTTGTGAATGTGATTTTAGATGGAAAAAAGGATTTTGCAGATGGGGTTAAGGTAGGGATCTTTAGGTGGGGAGATCATCCTGAATTATCTGGGTGGGCTCTAAACGTAATCACGAGTAACCCTGTAAGAAAGAGGCAGAAAGAGATTTGACACAGAGGAAAAGGTGGTGTGACTACAGAGGCAGAGATTGGGGTGATGTGGCCACAAGCTGAGGAATGCCTAGAGACCCAAGAAGCTGGACGAAGCGAGAAAGGCTCACTGCCTAGAGCCTCTGGACAGAGTGTGGCCCTGCACACCCCTGGATTTCAGCCTGTGGAATACTGATTTCAGACTTCTGGGCTCCAGGACACAGAGGGAATACATTTTTCTTCTTTTCAGCCACCAAGTTTGTGGTGATTTGTTATAGTGGTCACAGGAAACTCATACAGCATGATTCCATATACATAACCTGGAAAAGGAGAAAACAGATTGGCGATCGCCAGGGACCGGGCATGGTGGGGAGTTGGAGTATGGATGGGCACATGGGAATCTCTGCGGAAAGAAGGTGGTCCTTCTGGTCTGCCTTTATTTGCTGACCCAAGAAGAGCAAGCAAAACACACGGGAGTGGGGGAGTGGGGGGGTGGGGGGGTGGGGGGGGGTTGTCCAGGTCACAGTTTCAGGTGATTTGCATCTTTTTTTCTAATCCTCGAACTTTCTGTGCACGTCCATGAATTTAGGTAGAAATATTTGCTGTGCTGGCTACTGTGTGGGTCCTGATTTACACCTGGCTCTTGGCTGCTTGGAATCTCTTCTTGCTTTTACGTGTCCCTCCACGCAGTGATGAATGTGCTGCCATTCTCCCTGTTTGTACTTCATGGAAATGGCCCCTCACGGCCACAGACACTGTCTAAACTTTCCACAGCCTCGGCATCCTGCTCAGAATCTGCCGGGAAGTTGCAGGGAGGATTCCTTGAAAAGAGTTTCCCAATTGTTTGTGCTTTACTGGAAAGAGGCAGGGGAGGGGGGGGGGGCAGGTGGGAACGGTTGCCAGGAGGTCTGCAGCCAGGCCTTTTCTCAGGACTTAACTGCCCCCTTTCTTGGTCACATACTGCTCAGGAGAGGATTGATTGATCACAGCCCCAAAGAAATGCTGGTGCACTTCACTTGTGTTTGCAGAGTCCTACAGACAGAGGCTTTAGGGAAGAACAGATGCCTTCTTTTTGGTCATTTTCCACAGGTGGCTCTGCGTCACGAGGGTCAGGCCATGTAGATTACAGGGAGCGTGTTTCCCCAGGAAGAGTTGGCACTCCGGAACTGGGAGGGGCGGCGTTGGGTGCTGCTGCTTATGCAAGGCCAGTGGCAGACATCCTGGGGCTGTGTCCAGGTCAGACCAGTCCTCACTTGTCTTACCTCTGCTGGCCCTGCCCCTCTTCCCCAGATGACGTGCAGACTCAGTGCTTGTCCGTTTTGCTGGCCTTGCCCCGTGTCCATTCTGTGTGGTGTGGGAGGGCTTGTATGTGTGCACTTTTTGTTTTAAATCTTTCACATGGGGGTGCCGGGTGGCTCAGTCAGATACGCGACCAACTCTTGATTTCAGTTCAGATCATGATCTCACAGTTCGCGGTATCGAGACCCGCGTGGGGCTCTGTGCTGACAGCGTGGAGCCTGCTTGGGCTTCTCCCCCTCCCCTCTGCCCCTCTCCCACTTGCACTCCCTCTCTCTCTCGAAATAAATAAACTTAAAATTAAAAATAATAGACCTTTCACATGGGAATGTTAATGTGAAGAAATGACAGAGATGAGAACGATTGGCCCCATGCCATCTCCCAACCTTGCCCTCTGTGAGTGCCTGACCCTTCTCGTTTCAACTCTTCCCCAAGTCACCCCTCCCCAACTTTGTTTAGTTTTGCTGGAGTTTTTGTAAAATAATCCCGGTCATATTTTCATCGCACTCTTGGCTTTTTCAGTGACTGAGTTGAATGTTTACAGAAAGGAACTGGTTTTTTCAGACAGTCTTTATGCAGCTCAGTGAGAGCACCTGAGGCGCAGCCCCAGGCACCCTTGCAGGCTGCCTTCACGTGGCTGGGTCCACGCAGACCCACACGTGATGTGTGTGTCAAGTCTGGTAATTTATAGCACTCCATCCTTCTTCCTTTTGTGCCATCCATCTGTTGAAGAAACCAGGTCATTTGTCCCGTGGAATAGCCCACGTTATGGCCCACGTTCTGCTCTGACAATTGCTTTCCCCTTTGCTTTCCTCATGACAGCAGTTAGCTCAGGGCTTCTCTGCCTCGGCACTGCTGACGTCTGGGGCCAGATCACTCTGGAGTTAGCCTGTTGTGGGCCTTGTGGGGTGTTGAACAGCATCCCTGGCCTCCGTGCTCCAGAGACCAGGAGGGCCCTCCTCCCCAGCCAAGTATGTCTCTGGACATTGCCCATGTCCCCCCCGGGGCAGAATCACTTGGTTAAGAACCCTGAATGTAACTCAGTGCCTACCTAGGGTGCTTCCTGGACCTGGAGGTGGAGTTCGTAAACACTTCCTGTTGCTTTACCCAAGAAGTGCTCTTCTCCATGGGGAGAAGAAGGGGGATTCTGGCCATGGTGAAGTTCTGACTCTCCCTGTCCCGGTCCTGGCGTAAAGGGGCCTGCCTTGGGCAGCATCCATGCCTCCTCCTGTGGGGCTGCCTGTTGCCCTGCCCTGCATGCTGCCTGTTTCTTCCTACCTGCATCAGCATCTTTATTACACCTGCAGGAGCTGCCTGGGGCCAGAAGACTGCAGTGTGCTCTGTAGTGAGGCCTCCTCGCTGCCCACCCCTACCAGGCCTCCTGATTCACCCTGGGCTCTTGGCCGAAGCACAGCGACACTGGTCCCAACGAACTCCTGGTTTCAAACCCCGCACGTGCCTAATAGGAGATGGTGTTCTCCTACGCTGGGTCCTGATAGGGCCACAGCTGGGGTGGGGCTCTCAAGGGCCCAGACCCCGCTCCATGCCTGCTGCAGTCACTGGGCTGCTCAGCCTTGGGAAAGGGTATGACCTCTGAGCCTGTGGTGGGAATGACATGACCCCTCAGAGGGTCTGCAGAGACTGGAGGTGTTGTGTGTAACATTGCTGGCCTGAAGTGCAGTCCATACACTTACTGAGCGCGATGCATGCAGACAGGTGTGTCCTAGAGACTGTCATAGGAAGTCGTGTTACCTGATAACTTGCTAATCACAGTCTGGGGAATGACCCAAAAGCTGCCAAGGCAACAGGGAAATGGGCAGCACCCGGGCTAGTCTGTTGGACCTTCCCTGGCATGTCCGCCTTCTGTCCTGCTGAGTAGGTGAGGTAATAGGGTGACAGGGCTCCCCTAACAAATGGTGTGTCCCTGGCCCCATGTTGTCCCCTGCAGGGAGCAGCCAGCCAGAAGGCAGTGACGGGCCATGGTAGCATGGTGAGCCCATGCACTGCCAGCTGCTGGCGTTCCAGCTGCTGGCGGCCGGGCCAGGTGGGTCCAGAGGGTGACCGCTGGTCCTGCTGTGAAGGCATCTCTGACGGGGCTCTGGCCACTTGCTCCGCACTGTCGGTGCCACACCTTGTCGGGGGTCCACAAGCCCCGGGGAAGCCCTGTGCCCATCACACCGCCGCGGACTTCCATTTGCGCCACGCCTTCTTACCCAGGGCCGCTCTTGTGCTGCTCAGCATCTCCGCGCCAGCCTCTGCCACCCTGGTTCAGGTCTGCCCTCTTGCCGTGTGCACTGGATCCCTCACTGGATCCTTCTGTGTGTAATCATGGCCCCATGGTGGGTGGCCTGTGTCCAGTTGTCCTGCCCTGCATGCCATGCTCTGTGAGGCATGGCCTGGGACTCGAGGCACTTGGGAAATGCCCCTTGAGCGCATAAAGGGGTAAGTGGTCAGCCGGGCTGGAGGTGCATGGCCAGCGTGTCCAGCAGGCAAAGGTGCAGAGTCTGGCTACTCCATTCCCCCAAGGCCTGGGCTCAAGGGAGGTCAGGGTTAGCTTGGCACTGAGAGCGCAGCCCTCCAGTTAACCTTGTGCCTCAGGTTTGCTTCCATCTTCCCCACCCCAGTCCTTGTGCCTCATGGCCACCTTTTTTTTTTTTTAATTTTTTAATGTTTATTTAGTTTTGAGAGAGAGCGAGAGAGCGGGAGAGCGCACGCACAATCAGGGGAAGGGCAGAGAGGGAGGCACAGAATCCAAAGCAGGCTCCAGGCTCTGAGCTGTCAGCACAGAGCCCAATGCAGGGCTCGAACTCACAGGCGATGAGATCATGACCTGAGCTGAAACCAAGAGTCTGATGCTCAACTGACTGAGCCAGCCAGGTGCCCCCTGCCCTCCCCCCCCCCCCCCCCACTGTTGTCTTCTCTGGAAATATCACAATGAGAACAAGTCTTTCATGTTCATACACACATTCCCTGTAACCCGGTGCTTTTTACCCTCTGTACAGAGCCACGGGCCCATCTGGTGTCATTCTCCTGCCTCCTGAAGGACTTTCAGAATCTTCCTTGCAGTACAGATCTACTGCAAAGATTCTCTCAGCCTTTGTCTGCACAAGTTTTCGTTTCCCCTTCTCTTTTCACTGGATAAGGAATTCTGGGTTGGCATTATTCTTCCTCAGTATTTTACAGATGTCCTTCCCCGGTCTCCAGGCTTGTTTTTTTTTTGTTTTTTTTTTTTGATACTGGGCCTTGTGAGTCTTATCTTTGCTTCTTGGTTCATAGCATGTCAGTCAGCAGTCATGCTCATTTGCTTATGGTATGCTGTGACGTAGTTCTTTGTTTTCCGTCTGGAGCTTCTTGGATCTATTGAATTATTGTGCTCCTCACATCTGGGCCATTATTTCTTCAGATACCATGCTCTTGGGATACCAGTTATGCATATGTTGGAACTCTTGGTACCATTGTCCCGAAGTTCACCAAGGCTGTATTCACTTTTCCATAGACTTTTTTTCCTGTGTGTGATTCATTTTGGATAGTGTTTGTTAGTTTGTCATCAGGTTCATAACTTTCTTCTTCCACATTGCCTAATAGTAATCCTTCCTAGTGAGTTTTTCTTTCCAGATATTGCATTTCTCAGCCCTAGAAGTTCTGTGTGGCTCTCTTCTTATGCCTCATATTTCTCTTCTCACCAGTTCAAGTTTCTTTTAAGTCCTTAAACATTTTTTTAATTAAAAAATGTTTTTAATGTTTATTCATTTTTGAGAGACAGAGCGTGAGTGGTGGAGGGGCAGAGAGAGAGAGGGAGACACGAAATACGAAGCAGGCTCCAGGCTCTGAGCTGTCAGCACAGAGCCCCATGCAGGGCTCGAACCCACAAACTGTGAGATCACGGCCTGAGCCGAAGTCAGACGCTCAACCAACCACCCAGGAACCCCAGCCCTTGAACACTTTTGATATATAATGGTTGCTCTAAAGTAAAGCCTTTATCAGTTCCATCATCTCTGGCCTTTCTGAGTCTGTTCTCATTGGCTGCATTTTCTCCTGTGTTAGGGGGTCACATTCTCCTATAGCCTCAACATGTCTGGAGGCTTTGGTTTTGGATACTGAGTGTTGTGAATTCCATGGGGTTGTGTGCTGGGTTTCGTTGTCTTTCTTGAAGCGTGTTCTGCCGTGGCCTCTGACAGGCACTTTGGTTAGTGGTGGATCAGCTGATCCCACGGAAGCTTGTTTCTGAGATTTTTTTAGTAAGGGGAATTGAGAGAAGAGGATTAGTTGAGCTCTACTGCCTAGCAGGGTGCAGCGAGGACTCCCCTGGACTGGCCACATATGGCATGTCCCAGGCCACATCCTGGGGGCCCTGCCTTGGGAAGTGCCCCTGAGCCTTTGTGGGCAGCAGCTCAGGGCCCTGTGCAGGCTCCAGGAGAATCCTTCTGTGCTGCGCCCTCCTCCATGGGCTTCTGTCTACACATCCAGCCCCTTCAGCCTCCCCCGCCTGTGATCTGGAAAGTTTCTTGAGGCAGTGAGCTGGGCAGTCAGAGACTCCCTTAGCTGTTTCCCTTCTCTTGCACATCTCTGGCTAGTGCTGCCCGTGCCCCTATCCGAAAATTGTTGTTGGATGTTTTTTGTCCACCACCCTTGTTGTTGCCAGTAGGTGGCATGTCTGGACCCAGATAGTCTATCTGCCGCTTATGTAAGTGTCTGCTTGTGAAGGGCTGAGAGGGTTTGATGAGATTGCCGTCTGTTCATTTGCCCTTCCGTTCATCCAGCAAATGTTCCCTGGACTTGGGTGGCCGACCATGGCCTCCCAAAGAGGAAAGGCCAACCTCCTGTCAGTGGAGTGGAGGGCATGAATCACTGGCCTGAACCCCAGAATCCCTAGACAGAAGGCCAGAGGTGACTGCAGCGGACCTGGCTGGGTCCTTTCGTGGTCAGCCTGCGTGCCCCTAAAGGGCTCGGAAAAAAGGAGATTGCAGCTGTGTATCACCCACTGCGGAGAACGTGGGCCTTAGTGGTGGCAGGCAGGGTTGAATCCTGCCCTCGTGGGTGTAGGCAAGTCATTTGACCCTCCCTGTGACTTGAGGTTTGTCGTGGAGTTTCGTGATGACAAGCCCAAAGTGCAGCTAGCTCTCTGCCTGTGACCTGTAGGACATGTTTTGGTGTGCGTGTGCCCTCGTCCCCTGCTGCCCCACCTCCGGATGGCACTGAGTTCTGTGCCTTCACCAGCCGTGGAGGCCGCTAAGTGAGGGGAAGTGCAGGCATGCTGTTCTTAGGTGTTGGATCTTCGGCTTTGGGTGTGTGTTGTTGCCTGTAGGAATTTGGAAGTTGCTAGCCTAGGGCCTGGAGGCTGCCCGGCCCGTGTTTCCCTGGGAGCCCTTGGGAACAGCCAGCTTCAGACCAGCAGGCCTTTCCGTTGCGCGCGGCATGCGGCACTGCTGGTGCGAACAAAGCTGTGGCTGCTTCTGCTACCACTGGCCGTTGGCCACCCACGGGGGTCAGGCGCAGCAGGCCTTTGCTGGGTCTTGTGTCCCCAGTGTACCCAGCAGACACCCAGTGACCTCCAAGTGGGGGTCCACGTTGGTGTCTGCTGCAGCTTGCTGGTTGGAGCGGGAAGAAGCCCAGATGGTTGCACCTCTTTGTTAGACGGCAGAGGGAGGAAGCTGGGGCGATGCCCCACATGCTGAAAGCCACTTCTGTCAATGTGACTTGACCCAGTGGTTGGGGTTTCCACAGGGATGCACAGCATTTGGGGTTCCCCTCAGCCTACCTGCCCCACCCTGAACCTGACTCAGAGGGAGGGTTAAGAACTGCTGAATGATGCAGCCAGCTTCATTCTAGTAGGTTCTTGGAGGTGACAGGCTAGATGTGCTTTGAGTCATTCAAATTAAGTGTATTTGCTTTACAGTAAGTAGTTGAGAACTTCCTTTTAGAAGAATAAAACCCATACTTTGATCTAAAAACAGATTTCCATTGCAAGTATCACCCCCCCTCCCCGGGCAAAATAATGTGTGCCAAAGGCCACACTCGTGTGTGGAGACACACACGAGGTTTCAGTACAGTTTAGAACCCTTTACAAAATTCTGTAAGATTAAAACCTTGTTGTAACAATTTTCATTTTGTTGTGCTTCATTAAAATGTTGCTGGGTCTCTGAGCTGGGAGTTTGTGGCAGGTGGGATGGTCACATGCCAGTATAGAGGACACTCCAAGACCGAATTCCTGCAGCCCGTGGAGAGGTGGCCCGGCTGGCACCTAGGTTTCTTCCTGGAAATCTTAAGGCGGAGGGGTGGAGTGCACAGTGGCCAGCAGGTGCCCCGTGTGGAAAGTCTGCACAAAAGGTCAAGGTAGGAGCACCTGGGTGGCTCAGTCGGTTAAATGTCCGACTCTTGATTTCAGCTCCGGTCATGATCTCATGGTTCACGAGATCGAGCCCCCCCCACGTCGGACTCTGCGCTGACAGCGTGGAGCCTGCTTGGGATTCTCTCTTTCCCTTTCTCTGTCCCTCCCCTGCATGCATGCGGGCTCTCTCCCCCTCTCAAAATAAATAAAAAACAAAAACAAAACCAAAAACAGTCAAGGTAGTTTGCCCTGGGGTGGAGGAGCTGATGGGTAAGAGCCGCAGTGGCTCAGGGAGCCTTATTAACCCAGATTACCAAGGGTGGGCCCTACCAGGCCCTAAGTGTGGCTGTGGCTGTGACTGGCTGTCCAGTGTTGGATGGCGTGGCCTGAGTGCCGTTAGAATACACTTTGTCATCTAGTGAATGTGAGGGCACTGAGGTGCTGCTTCTCCCTTTGTTCTAACGTCTTACCAGGTGGGGCCCCTTTCCCCTGCCTGCACGGGGCGGGCGGAACTCTGGTAGGTCTTGTCCTGGAGCCTCTTTTTGTTAGTGGCTCTAGACAGGGCCTGTGGGGAGTCACCCAAGTGTGGATGCGATAGCGTGAGTGCATTGCTCTGCTATTGACAAGAAGGGTCTGGTGCTCCTGCTGGAGGGAGGAGACACCATGAGAGCCCGTATAGCCAGGAGTCTGGTTCTGTGGTGACAGCCTCGTCGCATGGGGGCATGCACTTGGCATTGTCAAGAAAGCCTGGGTTTTTAGGCCTCTCTGCCAACGTCTCCAATGGGTGAAGCCACTGCCCTTGGGAAATGAGTGACTGCAAGAAAGGAGTCTTCCGGATAACTTGCTTGACCGCAACCAAGCCGGTTAAATGCTTCACTAAATGGCCCACGGGGAGCATGTGGTCCAGGAGGAGGGTGACCCACCACACCAGCTGGTGTGGGTGCTGGTTGTCAGCCAGGAACTTCTGGGGCCGCCCTGGTGGAATTCTTTCCAGGGAGGTGCACTCTTTCTAGTTCCTCCCCACTGTTACTCTATATCCAGACTCCTAGCATCACCGTTGTCATGTCCCCTGTCCCCCAAGCCCCTGGAGGACACAGACCTTGCCCTGTGTTGATAAAGACACACACGGTACTAGAGTTAGTCCCTGGCTGACTCCTGTGTGGGGGTCTGGACTAACAGACCGGGGGGTGCACCGCGGCGTCCCACACCTCTGCTCTGGGCTTTGCATCTGCTGTTCCCTCTGCCAGGAACAGCCTGCTTTCCTGCCTTTGATGATCCGGTGATGGTGGTAGAGAGCTCTGTAGGACTGCTCGGTCTTAACATCGCCTTTGCTGTGGTGCTCTTGTGTTTTCTGCCATTTACTTCCATCTCCTTTATATCACGCCTGCACTGCAAACGATTACCAGACCAGAGTATCTCCCCTGGGTGTTCAGGAATCTTCTGTGTTCGGGTGATGTTGCTCAAAGCCCAGGAGTCTTCAGAGAGAGACCCTCCGTGAGCCTGAGGACAGGTCACAGCTATCATGGAGGTGTGTCGACAGCACACAGAACGTACCCGTTTTAGGTGTGGAGTCCATGAGAGTGACTACACCACCTGAGAAGTTGCCTCCGACATCTGCAGCCACTGCCGCTCCCACCCCTAGCCCAGGCACTCACTGATTGACTTTCTGTCTCTTTAGTTTTGCCTTTTCTGGAGATTTATATGAGCAGATTCATACCTGCAGGATGTCACATGTTGAGGTACTGTCACTTAGCCAGTGGCTTTGGGGTTTGTCCATGTTGTGTCCATTGGGAATTTGTCCACCAGTTGATGGATGTTTGGATTGTTGCTGCCTTTTGGATATTAAGAGTAATTCTGTGCACATTTGTAGATAAGATTTTGTGTAGATCTATGTTTTCATTTCTCTTGGGTCTGTGCCTTGGCGTGGAAATTCGGGGTCATGTGGTAACTGTGTTTAACCTTTTGAGAAACTACCAGACCGTTTTCCACAGTGGCTGTGCTTTGTATGCTCCCACCAGCAAGAGATGAATGTCTGGGGTATCATCCTTTTTGTTTTAGCCATTCTGATAGGTGCACGGTATCTCCCTACAAAGCCTGCGCCTCACCGATGAGTCTTAGCTTCTTCTCACATGCTCATTGGCCGCCTGCAGGTTTTCTTTTTGGTCTCTTTCTTTAACCCAATTCCAAGCAAAGGCTGCCTAAGTGTCGTGTCTTCGAGAGCCCAGCCAGGCCGGGGACCCCACAGGGGCTGTGTTTCTCATTCTCTGAACGTCAGCCCAGGCGGGGGTCAGGTTGTGGTTTGTAGGATGGGGCAGCTGGTCCTGAGCCTGCTTTGGGGGAAGCCTGGCTCCTTTCTCCAAAGCACAGTGGGCCTTGTGCCTGCAGGGGCAGGTTTCTAGTCCTGGAGCAGAACAAGGGGCTGGTGGACGTCCCATATCTGATGGCCTGGCAGTGAGAGGTGATGTGCTTTGGAAGTATAGGGTAGCTTCTAGGGTGTCTGATCCCATGGAGGTAAGTGCTGGTGCTCGGTGTGATCTCTCAGGACGTTTGGAAATTCTGCTGCACCACACTCAGTGACAAATTGCTCCCGATGACAGAATCCTTGAGATTTTTGGGTAAAGAAGGGGCTCCTGGTAAACAAAAAGGGCAGGGGTACATGCGTGGCTTGCGTGGTCCATGCTGGCTGAGCCATGTCTGCGACACAACCGCAGCCCTCACCCCAGCGGCTAATGGGTCCATGGGCACCGAGAGGCCAGCATGCCCGTTGGTTTTTTTTTTTTTTTTTTAATTTTGTGTTATTAGTGGGGTTTTTTTAATGTTTATTTTTTGAGAGCGAGAGAGAAAGAGAGCGAGAGAGAGCGTAGACGGGGAGAAGTAAAGAGAGAAGGAGAGAATCCCAAGCAGGCTCCATGCTGTCAGTCCAGAGCCCAGTGTGGAGCTCAGTCTCAGGAATCATGATCATGACCTTGAGCCAAACTCAAGATTTGGACGCTTAACCTACTGAGCCACGTAGGTGCCCCGTCGGCTGGTTCTTTCCACAAATCTGGAGAGCTCCTTCATCCCAGGGCCTGCGGTGGCCTGACATGCTGGATGGGGAGCAGACAGGTAGCCACTCCAGACCCCTGGTGTCTGGGAGTGTGGGGGCCAGGTGGGAGGGCCTCGCCTCACTGCAGGTGGGGCTCGACTGGAGGTGGGAGAGCCCAGACCCTGCCTGCCGTCTGAAGAAGGCTGGGGAGGACAGTGGGCACAGAGGCCAGGTGGGTTTGGGGGCTGAGGGAGAGGGTTGTGGTGACAAACTAGGACCACGCGGTGGGGCGGTATCTGCTGTGCAGAGGTGGGTGCTTGGGGCCCAAGATGGGTGAGAAAGAGAGGTGCGACCCTCCATCTGGACCCATGTTCTTTCTGAAATTCTGACAGAAGGCTGATCTCTGAATAGCTGAAGCTTCAAGTATTTTGAGTTTTTAAGTATATTTTTTCTTGTGACATTTGGAAATTCCGCCGTCCCAAGCTCGGTGACAAATTGCTCTGAAGCTGTGACGTGGGAACTGAGCAGGCATTGGGCCCTGTCTTGGCAGGGTGTTTGGTGGGGTGGGGGGGTGGGGTGTGGGGGGCGAGGACATCACCTCATCAGCCTGCCTTCTGGACAGTGGTGCTTGTCCATGGTGGTTCCCTTCTGAGAGGGTGTCTCCGGGGCAGGACAGCCTGGGCTGACGTTGGTTTGGGGAGGACAGTGAAGGACTGCCCACTGCCTGTGTCTCCACTCTTACTTCTTATATACCTGGCCCCCACAGCATCCGAGAACTGCCGATCCTTTAAAATTCTGTTTCAGTGACCTTTCCTGGCATTTTCAGCGTGTGTGTGTTTTCTCTTGCCTCTCCTGAAAGCACTGTCCTTACACTACTCTTTCTACAACTGGGAAGTAAATCCCTGGGTTTACAGATATCTTAATGACACTTTCCTGTTTTTCTTTTTTGCAGGATTCTGTTTCACTGAGACCGTCAATCCGATTTCAGGGAAGTCAAGGGGTGAGTCTTTTTTGTCTTAATCGTATTTGGAATTGTGACCAGTGTGCTGTCTTGCCTGTCATGGCTTGCTGGGCACAGAGGCAGGCTGGGGGCAGCATTTTGGCCCCATCCGGCTCTGTGTCAGGCCAGGGCCTGTGCCAAGCTGAGGCCTGCCAGGTTGGTCCCACAGCCAGGGCCACACCAAGAGGCTGTCTGGGGCGAATGCAGCTTCTCTGTCCAGTGGCCCCTCAGAGTCTCTCCACTTCCTTCCTGTAGCCAATGACTCCTGGGCCCCCCGTACTGATCTGATCTCTGTGCTGATTCAAAACTGAGGTGTCCTAGGGGCGCCTGGGTGGCTCAGTCGGTTGGGCGTCCGACTTCAGCTCAGGTCACGATCTCACAGTTTGTGAGTTCAAGCCCCACGTCGGGCTCTTGTGCTGATACCTTGGAGCCTGGAGCCTGCTTGGGATTCTGTGTCTCATTCTCTCTCTGCCCCTCCCCCACTTGTGCTCTGTCTCTCAAAAATAAATAAATGTAAAAAAATTTAAAAACAAAAAACAAAAAAACTGAGGTGTCCCAGAGGCCAAGTGGGACTGGAGCTGTAGCCTCCCTGGAAGCTGGTCTCTGTTGTTGGACCTGGGACCGTGGGTGTCTGATTTTGGTACTGGGCTGCTGGCCCAGGGGGTAGGTATAGAAACTCAGCACTCCCATTTTTTGTGAAATGTGTTTATTTCATTCTAAATGACCACCTTACAGAAAAAAATTGGAGAATAAAAGAAAGGATTAGTTGTCCACAATCCTTGCCTCCCAAGGCTTAGGACTTACCCCTGCCCCCTCCCCCCCCCCCCCCCCCCAAATCCCTCACCCACCAAACATACCTTGATACACTGGTTTTTATTGTGGTCTTTATTGCAAGTCTGTCTGTCTGTCTGTCTCTCTCTTTTTCTCTTTTTAATCTGAAGGGTTGCCACAAGTGTCTAAATCAGTTAGTTTCCACCTGACAGCTGGCCGGCTGCCTCCTTAAGAAGATCTGCGCACCTGCCAGGGTGCTCCAGAGAGACAGAGCCTCTAGAACATCCATGTGTCTGTGTGTACAGATACATAGATACAAGGAGATGTATTGCAAGGCATTGGCTCACATAGTTGTGGGGCTGGTGAGGCTGAAAGTCATCCATGGGGAAGGCAGGAATGGGCACTGTGGTCCATAGGCGACCTTCTTTCTCCTCAGGGAAACCTCAGTTTCCTTAAGGCCTTCAGCCGTTTGGGTGAGGCCCACTCAGACCATTGAGGGTCACTTTCTTAAAGTCAGCTGGTTGTGGATGCCACCACATCTACAGAATACCCCCATCCACATTAGCATTCATGATGCCCCCGGGGGCTGAGGCCTGGCCAGGTGCACACGTGAACTGAACTGAACTGACATTATTGCGAAGACCAGTTAAAGTCAGCAAGACCTCTTGAAAGGCCCCAGACTCCTCGCTCCCCCAGTTCCTCCTCTGGAACTTCTGCACCTCTCTTTGGTCCCATCAGTCTTGTGGCAGCCTTCCCTTTACTGTCCCTGGGACATTTCCCCAGGGGCAGAGGTCAGTGTTGGGGGGCAGGGCTCCCTCGGCTTGCTGCCAGGCCGGCCCCATGGTGCCCTCTGGTGGCCAATAGTCATGCTGTACCCTCTGTAGTCGGGAAGATGAGGAAGCAGATGCATGGAAAGGGCCACTAAAAGCCATGGCTTATCCTGTGAGCAGCATTTTCTGGTCAGCAGGACACCACACGGCCGCTCACGGAAGCACCATGAGGTTCTCCTGGGCCATGTTTTGTGTCACCCAAATTTCTGTGCAAAGCCTGAGAGCCACATCCATTCGAGTCAGGGGTCCTGCCACCTTAGAGTCAGAATCATGCTTTGCCCACTTTCCTTCCTTCTGGATTTTCTCATGTGTAACAGAGTTTCTAGAAGGTTCTGAGGGTACAGAGGCCCTGTGCCGCAGCTTTGGGCAAGTCAGGCCACAGTTCTCCACTCTTCCCTTTGTGAGCCTGGGGAGGGCTGTGCCAGGTAGAGAGGAGGGGTGCTGTTCTTTCCCTGCTTGCTGTGAAGGGTCAGGCACTAGGTCTGCCCTCCGTGTCTGCACGTCATCCTTCTCTTCCTGGGCAGTGATGGGATGCATCCCCTACTCCCTGCCAGGTGTGAGGGGCCTGGCCTGGTGCTGGACACACAGCAGACGCTTTCCTGGCCAGGCCGCATCTGCATAGTCATCATGCTGCCAGAGGAGGCAGGGTGCCTGGGCTCTCCCCTCCCACCTCTCCTGGTCGCTGAGCTGCTTGTGTATAGCTGAGGGTGGGGATGGGGCCAGTGAGGTAGGCTGGGTAGAGAGAGGAACGGGAGGCCAGAGGGGTGGGAGGAACGGGAGGCCAGAGGGGCGGGGCTGGGCAGGCCCATTCAGTGTTCGTGGTCCATGGGCTGAGTCCACGTTCCAGGCTCTGCATAGCGTGACAAGGACCGTCTTTCCCAGAGGCCCATGAAGCTGACAGACTGAAGGTCTGTAGGCTCTTGGCTCAGGGGCCTTTGCCAGTTCTTTTCACTGTCCCTCAGCCTCCTCACCCAGGAGATGGGCTCTCTGCCTTCGGGGTTGTGTGTGTGGGGGGGGTAATAAGGACTTAGAAAACCAGTGTCCTTGCAGCCCACAGCAAGCTCACTCAGCCCCTAGTGCATGTCCCCCTTGGTGTGCACAGCCAGCATAGGACCTCAGTGTTGAGCGCTGCCTGGGGGCGAGGTGGTGGGAGTCCGATCTGGCCTGGTCACCTCCCTGCCTATGCTTGTAAGCACCATGGGAGCCAGGCCTGCCTGAGGAGGTTGTGGTGTGTGGCCGGGCCCTGGCGTTGGCTAGTTCCTTGGGGTGACTAATGGCATTTGCCAGGTCTCTCACTTGTAGCGTGTTGGCCTCTAGGGTGTCATGCGCCAGAGCAAAGTGTTCATCGCCGTTTCATTGCCACGTACATGTTTGTGTTTGCATTCCCCGCCCTCTCCCAGACACTGAGCTGGCTGACCTGGGCCCCTCTGCTGTCTGGGGCTCACTTTTTTTTTTTTCCTTTTGAGTTTATTTTATTTATTTTGAGGGAGAGAGGGAGAGAGAGAGAATCCCAAGCAGGCTCCGCCAGCACGGAGCCCGATGTAGGGCTTGAACTCACAAACTGTGAGATCATGACCTGAGCCAAAATCAGGAGTCGGACGCTTAACCGACTTAGCCACCCAGGTGCCCCTGGGGTTCACTTCTGCGTTGTGAACGTCTGACAGCTGGTGAAAAGTCAGCCTCCAGAGGGGAAAAGAAACCTCCACCTGGCCAGCCCCACCCCAAAACTCTTCAGTTGACGAAAAAAGAGAAGTAGGGGTGGTATCCAGGGCAGTTTAGCGTTGCGGCATTTGCCTGAGCTGCAGTTTCTAGAATGAAGTTTGGCAGGGCTGGTCGAAAGCCTTTGACCAGTTTCTGTCTGTGTGTCCAGGAGCCAACTCTGAAGGAGCAGTCCGGGATGTGCACATGATTGAGGCACGAGGGTGCTTGTTGCCGTGTTGTCACAGGGACAATTTGAAAACAGTCTAAAACATTTCTAAAATGGGGTGTTGCAGAGTCGGGAGCCATCTGTGTGCCAAGGTTGAGCAGAGGGCAGGGGCGTGCACTCCCTCTTCTGAGCATCCTCGGTGAGTGAGGGCATGAGAGTGGGTCTTGGAATGCAGGGAGGTGCTTAGAATGCACCCTGGTGTTGGGGCTGAGGGAGTGCCCCTGGGCCGAAGTGGCTGCTTTGCTCTTGGAAGTCAAGTTCAGCTGGACAACCGTAGTTCTCTTTACCCAGAACATGTTTTATTCTGAGGCTTCTTTAGGAAGCGAAAATAACTAAGAAAGCAAGTGTTGCCTGGAACCTCCTCTGGCCAGAGAGAACCTGGTCAGTTGGAGTTTGGGTTCCTGTACGTACCTGTTTGTCTTGTTCTTACCGGAACGGAATATCGAGCCCTTCCCCCGCCAGTTTTTGCCACCAGGACTTGATGTGCCTTTTCACAGCTCCCGCCTGCACCTGCAGATCGGGGGGGGGGGGGGGGGGGTGGGAAGCAGGCCCCACTTAGGATGGATTTCAAAAGGAGGAGGAAGTGAGGGGCACCTGAGTGGCTCAGTCAGTTAAGTGTCCGACTCTTGATTTCAGGTCAGGTCATGATCTCGCTGTTCGTGAGATTGAGCCCTGCCTCGGGGTCCACACTGACGGTGCGGAGCCTGCTTGGGATTCTCTCCCTCTCTCTCTCCCCCTCCCCTGGTTACATGTGCACATTCTCAATCTCTCTCTCTCTCAAAATAAATAAATAAAAAGGAGGAGGTGAAAGGGCTCTGGCAGGGACCTGTGCCCCTCACAGGTCTCAGAGGCACTCAGGGCCGCCCAGGAAGGACAAGCCTGTTTGCTGCTCTGGGTCTGTGTGCACAGACACTCGATTAGGTTTAAAGTGACTCCCCCTGCCCCCATAACCTGGAGTCAGGGCTGACCTTAGAGGCACCCAGACCTGCATGCCCAGGCCAGCTGAGGGCCACATGGTGGCCCCCGTGGGGCAGCCGAGACTCGGTCCAGGAGGCACATGCTGCAGCTGAGCAGGGCTGACTGTTGGGCCACATCCTGGTACATGTGCCAAGCTCTTTGCTGGCACAGAGAAAGCCATGCATTCCTGGTCTATTCATGCCCAGATGGGGAATTTCCTTGCTCAGTGCCCACCGACTGGTAACCGATAACCAGTGTCACTGAGGAGCAGCAAAGCTGCCCGTTAACCAAAGGAGTCCTCAGGCCGTGGTAGTGCTGGGCGGCGATGGGGCCGAGAGACCTGGCCACACCAGGCTCCCAGCAAACCTCCCCTCTGCCTTCCTCCTTCCCCCGCTCGGGTGTCCCCGCCTTTGTCCTGAAGGATACTGGAGACCTCTGTGTGTGTCTCCCCTGTCCCCAGCAGCATCACGTTCTCCCATGCATCAGTTTCAAGCCCCGGGTTTCCCACCATCCTGTGGCCCCAGTGGCTACACAAACCCACCTCCGGGCTCTGTGCTGGGACCCCCACATCCAGGACGAATTTTGGAGGTAGGCACGCACACCTGTGTGGAAAAGGTTTAGATGGCATAAAAGGGTCACGGCAAAGAGTCCCCACGGCTCCCACCCAGAGAGAAGCACAATCACTTTGGGACTGAGACCTGACCTCCTGCCCTCCTCTCAGGGGTGACAGCCCAGTGAGGACCATTGCCCTTGAGGCAGCCACTGTCCTCTGAGCAGACTGAGATGGAAAGTGGCGCCTGGGGAGGCTATGTCTCCATCAGAGCCAGGATGAGATGAGGAGGAGGTTCAAGGATCGGGTGGAGGAAGAGCCACCCGATGGCAGGGGTGTCAGCTTCCACCGGAAGCTTCTGTTGACTTGCTGACTTTGGGGTGCATGAGCTTCCGGCTGCATTCTGGGCAACGGCATCAGTGCGTATCTGGCTCTGGGTGCGTCTCCTGCAGTGACCCTCAGCAGCCTGAGCCTCAACATCTGGGCCGCGTGTTCCGGCTGCTTCTATGATGGAGAACAAAAGTCACATCCAAGAAGGGATGGGCCGGCAGCACAAGATGGCCACAAGTGTGAGACAGGGAGATGTCGCATACAGGCAGGACAGGGCTGAACTGCCTTATCTGGGAGCCAGTCTGTGCCACGTTGGCTCTCACTGTGCACGTCTGGAGCAGGGACTGACTGCAGGCTGGGCAGGTCACTCAGTATTTTGGGGCTAACTCTAGGCCAGGTGCACGTGCAGGTTCCCTTATGGGTCCACACACCACCCTGAGGAGCGGTGAAGGGAGGGAGGCTGTGAAGAGGGCAGCGGCCCTCCTTGTGACCTGAGCCACCGTGTCCTCAGTCTCAGGCTGAACTGCCCTTATTTACATATGACAGCTGGGCAAGGCTGGAATTCAGCTGGGGCCATGTTTGGTCCAGTGCTGATGAGGGAGGCATGGTGGTCTCACATCAGTGGAGAAGAAATAGGGCCTGGGCATACTGAGGTGGTTTAGCAGCCCAAGGATAAGGCCTGAATGGGGCCTGCCCACCCCCTCAACCTCCGTTTACCACTTCTGTCCCCCCTTGTTTGTGTGCCTAGCTGTGTTGAGCTCCTGCACTCAAAACCCAGGGATTACTTTATGAGGAGTCCCCACTGGTAACAGAGGGTTCTGGAGGCCCATCTGGTGCCCCAAATATGGGCCAGCAACCAGAGCATGGATCTTCCCACCAGCTTCCTCCACAGCCCCCAGGACTTCAACCCAGTGAGGGTTGGCCTGGAATGCCGCCCCGGCCTGTGGGTGCAATGCTATCCCACCTGCACCGAACCCTGCACCTTGGCCGGGACCTTTGCTGTCTGTCTATCTGCCGGTCAGGCTGTCCCACCCTTCTGCACAGGCACTGTCCAAAGTCAGGGTTCTATTAACCAAGACATTCATCCTTTGTCACATGTAACCGTGTCACGGTTTGTTGGGGGAGGGTGCGGCTGATCTGTGAGCCCCTCGGGGCCTGCACCCGCCTTGGTCTTGGCTGCAGGACAGTGAATGGACATCCAGGTGGAGTGTGTATCCCACAGGGGAGCAAGGGTTGGAGCATATCGGCTGCTCAGTGTGCACTGGTAGCTACTGCTGCCCGTCTTGTCTCACGTCACCTTCACACATGTCCCAGGCCAGATCTGCCCCATTTGCTGGGTGGGAAATTGGCTCATGGCCCAGATCAGGGTGGGCTCCCTGGCTCCGGGCTTGTGCTAAGTGCTCTGTGCTCCTCAGACCAACGTGCCATGCTTAGAAAGCACTGGCACTTCCTCCTTGTGTCAAGCTGTGGGGGACAGTCTGGGGTCCAATGGATGGCCCGTCCCACGGTCCCCTCCGTGATGTGGACCTCCCAGTGATGTTTCTCCCTCTCCATACAGCACATCTCCATCCCCCAGCCTGACTGCCCCACGGAGGCGCGGACCTTCTCCTTCTACCTCTCCAACATTGGCCGTGACAGCCCCCAGGGCAGCTTTGACTGCATCCAGCAATATGTATCCAGGTAAGGCCCCATCTGGGCGCAGTGCCCCCTTCTTCTTCTTCTCTTTTTTTGAGGGGGGTATTTATTTAAGTCATCTCTATACCCAATGTTGGACTTGAACTCACGACCTCAAGATCAAGACCCGCATGCTCTACTGACTGAGCCAGCCAGGCCATTCCAGATCCCCCTTCTCATACCCGAGCCTTGCTGCTGCATTCAGTGTGTCCAGGGCACAGGTGCAGGCCTGCTACCTCTGCCCAGGGGTCTGGGTTCCCTTGTTTTTTCCAGGTTAAGATACGCTGTGTGGAAATGATGCTGCTCAAGTTAGCGCTGGCCCCATTTCCAGCTGGGGGGTAACGGGGGGGCACGGGCGCCCAGACCGTGTCTCCCTGTCATCCCAGGAGTTCACCTTAGCTTCTGGCCCCTCGTTTTGCAGCCACGGGGATGTTCACCTGGACTGCCTGGGCAGCATCCAGGACAAAATCACGGTGTGTGCCACCGATGACTCCTACCAGAAAGCACGACAGAGCATGGCGCAAGCTGAGGAGGAGACACGGAGCCGTGGTGCCATCGTCATCAAGGCTGGAGGCCGCTACCTGGGTGAGGATGAGGCCTGCGACTCTGCCTGTGGGGGGGCTCATGCCTGCTGGGCAGCTGTGGTGGGGAGCAGGAGGGACTGAGGGCTTTTCCTGGCCAGGAGTGGGAATGATGGGTTGACAGAGGTACAGCCCCAAGCAAGGGGAGCCATCTCTCATTGTCAGGTCAGAAAAGGTCCTGTTGTACTGGCCGAGTCTGTTGGGGGCTGTGGCATCTGCTGATTCCCCAGTTTGAATATGAGCCCCAGGAACTCCAGGAATTCCGAATCCACGAGCCCTTCTCTCAGGTTCTGACCTCGGGAATCCCTACCCATCAGGGAGATAGACACGCTCCTCGATGACAGGGCTGGGGTCTGTCCTCCTTCAGCTGCCACCCCTGCCCTCACCCGCCTGGCTGGCTCTTCCCCAAGCCTGACATGGCCAGCGGCAAGGTGCCGATTGTGAGATGTGCCCTATGGCAAATAGTCTGCTGCTGGGTTGGGGCCAGCAAGGGCCTGTCACATCACAACTGGGAAGGAAATGTGTTGATTTCCTGCTGGACGAGAAGGCTCTGGCAGCTCATCATCTGCTTGGAAACGGTTTTGGTGAAGTTGAGACACCAGCAGCATGAAAAGTGTTTACTTTTAGGAAGCTCCATTCTTGCTTTAGTCTTCCCAGCACCTAGACCCAGACAAGTTCAAGAGTCATCAGGATTCAAGGCCAAGAGGAAGGGCGTTAGGCCCGAGAAAGGCACAAAATGGCTTACAGCAAACAGGACCTTAATGGCTTTTGGGGTTTTTTGTTTTTTAAGAAAAGGTGGGAGGATTTCAAAGGCCCCCAAAGGAGTATGTGATTTCACTGGCGTGGCAGTGGGGTTGGCTCTGAACGAAACCCTAGGCAGGAGGAGTCCATGCTACCAGTGAACGCTGCATCCTGCTGGATGTGGCCGTGCATGCCGAGGGAGCCCATGCCCTGGGCTGTGAGCTGCTGCTGGGGACAAAGCCGCCCGAGAGCAGCAGCCAGAATCCAGAAATGCTTCCCCTGCCTGCTCTCGCCTCAGCGTGCAAATGTGGACATTCATATACATCTTAGTAAGTTTCTGGGTCCTTCAGCCAAAAACTTGGTCAAAAGTGTGGCTTGTTGTACCACTTTGGGGACGGCGAGAGTTCTTGGTTTCGGTTCTGGTGGCAGCACTTGCCTCCTGGCCTCTGAAAGCGTAGTCATGTATGTCCCACTGCATCAGGCCTCTCCTCTACCCTGCGTCAGCCCATCAGCTGGGTCCTCTGGGAACAAAGTCTGGCCCTAAGGATTTTGACAGCACTCCTTCCCGGTATTATTTTGACAAATGAGATTTAAGGGATGAGAGCAAAACAAAAAGTTCTTGTGGAGAGCTTTCTGGCCCAAGGACGTGAGGCACACGCTGACCTCACTTGGCCGTGCACGTTCCCTCAGTGGCCGTGCTGCCGTCCAGGGTGGAGTTAACAAATTCTGAGCAGAGGCCCCTCCCTCAAGAGCAGTGCTGGAGTCTGTTCGCACTAGGGGGGTGGGGGATCGGGCCGCTGCCCCCCTCCCCCGGGACTCTGGGTCTGTCCAAGAAGCACTTGACGGGGCTGCAGCCTGGGGAGCTGCTCCTACCCCGGGGTCTCCAGAGAAGCTGCCCAAGCGGCCCCATACCTTTATCCACTCCTCCTTTATCATAAAAGAGAATGCCGGATCCTGTGGCTGGAGAGTGCTGTGATGTGCGGGCTCTGGGGGCGCCTGCCTCTGGCCGTTCAGGAACCCCACCCTTTTCATCAGCCGCCCTCTCCGTATAGCGGTCGGGCTGGCCTTGATGAAATCCATTAAAGCTCTGAACATACTTCTGTTTCCTGCAGCTCCCGCTTCTGACACTTGGGGCCCTGCAAGGGCCTGGTAGCTGTGTGTGGTCAGTAGGTGGTGTACTCAGCTGTCCAGGTCCCCACGGAGCAGGCCAGGCTGGATGGGGCTCCAGCTGCCTTCCCCTTGGGCTGTCGGCTGTCAGCAGGCGTCCACGCACTCGCTCAGAGTTCGGCATCAGCCCCAGGCAGAGGGACACAGAGGCCGTACCCCCTCACCCCCTTAAATCCCTAATGCCTTGGCTCTTGTTGCAGGCAAGAAGGTTCAGTTTCGGAAACCAGCCCCGGGGGCCACGGACGCCGTGCCCTCCCGGAAGCGGGCGACGCCAATCAACCTGGCGAGTGCCATCAAGAAGAGCAGTGTTGGTGGCATCAGTGGGGGCAGTGGGGTGTCTCAGAGGCCCTTCCGTGACCGAGTGCTGCACCTCCTGGCGCTGAGGCCCTATCGGAAGGCCGAGCTGTTGCTACGGCTGCAGAAGGACGGCCTGGCCCAGGCGGACAAGGATGCGCTGGACGGCCTCCTCCAGCAGGTTCGTGCTTGCCCGGGGCCAGGTGGAGGGTTCAGTCAACCTTGAGTGGCCTCGGCAGAGGGTCTGGACACAGGGGTGCTGGGAAGAGCCCTTCCTGGGATCTCTTCCAAGATTCGCGGCCTGCCTCAGAGCCTCGGCCTCCTGGGTTAGGACCGGCTTAAGGGTGTCACGGACACGTTGCTGGCCATGGTGCTTCTTGTCCAGTGGCTCCGAGGTTGGCTCGGAGGGAGGTCAGCATGCTCCTCCTTCGCTGTCTGCTACCACACAGGCAGCGGGCACAGCACAGAGGATCCAGCAAAGACTTCGCCGCCTGAGGCTTTTAGAATTTAAAGAAGCCTGGGTGACCGCATATGTGAGTTAACAAGAGCACAGGCTCCACGGTCAGTGGGCGTCCCTACCACACACCAGCCGTGGCTCTGGGCAAGGGGCTTCACGTGGAGACCCTCAGGCTTCCGTGTGTGGCTGCAGCTTGCCCACAGTGCCTCTTGAGGGGTTGAACGTGATGTCAGCAGATGAAGCCTGCTATTAGGGCACAGCTCAGGCTTTGGAGCAGGAGGGAGGGGGGGCCTGTCTCCCAAAGCCCCCGGAGGGAGTCTGAGGACCCCTGGGAAGGTGAACGGCTCGCTCTGGCTTCGTCACATCAGCCAGACCACGCAGATGCCTCCTTGCTGTGAAGTGGGGATGGGCCACCGTGGAGCCCTGCTGTGAGGTCCACGTGGCTGGCATGACAGTCGCATCCTGCGGAGGAGGCGTGGCCGAGCCTCCAGGGATTCTGTCCGCCAGCTCACCTGCATCCCACCTCAGACGCTCCTGGCAGCAGTGCAGAACTCACATGCTGTGACAGTTGGATGTGTCTGAGGATGAGCCACGGGGTTCGCGGCCCCTCACGTCACCGGGACCCTGGCCTCAGGGGCTCTACTTGGCAGGAACCCCTGTGTGGATGTGGCCTCTTGAGCCACTGTCCCCTACTCAGAGGCTGTGCAGGCGAGGACCACGCTTTAAGGTTTCTCCCTCTGAGCTCACGAGTTGGCTCCTGGCCTATTAGAAGGTAGATATGTAGCTTGATGGCTCAGAAGTTTTCTTTGGCAGAGGGGCTTGCCAAAGCATCCAGAAAGCTCCAGAACAGGAATGATGTTCTTAGGGGGCTTGTTTCCTTGGGAAGTCGCAGGTGTCAGCCTTATCCTTGGGAACTCAAGGGAAGCACAGTGGAGGCCCTTCCCCTGGGCTGGAGCTCAGAATGAGGCAGGGCTGGCAGATTGCCAGGTCTTCAGATGTGAGCCAGGACTGAAGACGCAGGTGGGACCTGTGCCCACCCTGGACATGCCTGTAGTCCACACCGCTGCCCAGTCAGGCCACCATTGGCCCTACTGTGGTGTTCTTGGGAACGCCCATGCTCCCACCTTCCTCTCTTGCCCTGTTTGTGCCCAGAGTAAAGAAGAAGCACTTGAACCCCTCAAACCAGAACGTGAAACTTAACTGACCGTGCACACAGTTACACCTGAGATTTACCCTCTGAGCAGTCCTCCGATGCAGCAAGAATGCCAGCGGGCTCAGTTTTCCAAAGAGAAAGGGGATCTGTCGGTGCTGATGTCGTTGTGCCAGGGGTTCCTGCTGCTTTTTTAACCTCTGAGATGCTCTCATTGCTCCCAGGACCAGAGAGGTACCCTGCTGGGCTCTGGCTTCTTAGGTTGATTTGGAGTCGGCAGCCTCCCGTGGTGTCGGTGGCAGAGGGTGCTCCCCACGTCTACTGTGATTTCTTCTAAATGGCCCCATCTGCCTTGTGCTTCTGTATTTACTACCCAGCTTGTTCTCCCTGGTGGTCGTGGGCAGTAGCAGGACCCCGTCAGCTTGAGGAAGGGGAAGGTCTCTGGGAACACTGTGGGCTGGGCCTTGCCCCGGCTGGTCATTTCCAGCCGCCCCCAAGTGATCAGGGATTCCGATGAGCAATACACACGAAACCACACTCCTCAGAGGCACCTTCCCTCTTCCTTCTGTGAAAACATCCAAAGCAAAGATTTAAAGCATCTGTCTCCGGTGCTGGCGGGGCCTCAGAGAAACCCACAGGCTCGTCCTCCATGGGTGGGAGTGTTGACGGGTGGGTGGCTCTTCTGGAGAGCATTTTAGCAAAACGCATCAAGAGCCATAAAAATGTTCAGAGCCTTTGACCCATTAATCCCACTTCTGGGAAGCTGGCCGAAGGCAAACGTCGCCAGCATGGAAAAACCTGCACACAGCGGGGTCTGTTTATATGCTACAGAGAAACTGGAAATGGCGTCAGCATCCAACAAAGGAGAAACCTTTGAGTAAATCACAGTGCAGATGTTTGGTGGAATATTACTCAACCATTAAAAAATGTTCCCTGTGGAAACCGCTGTGACACAGAGTCCTCTCAGAAGAGCCCGTGAGAGTGAAAAACAGCCGCTGCGCCAGCTCCCTGCGGCCGTGCGCTAAAGGCCAGCGAGATAGTCCCGGAAGTACCCGCTTTGGGGTGGGGTCCGAACTTCTAGAAGCATCCTCAGGGTCAACGTTTTGAGTCTGCCTTCACAGTCTTGGAGACCAGCTCAGCCTTTGTTACCCCGCCCGAGCAGGGCTGGCTGGTTGCGGGGAAGGTGGACTTAGCCTGGCCCCTGGAGGCCCCGGCTGCCCCAGCCTCCGCCACGTGTGTCCCGGGAGTGTGTATCCGAGAGCGGGCGTCGGTCTGTTCAGACTGCTGTTGCGAGAATAACATAAACTGGTGGCGTATAAACAACAGACGTTTACTTCCCACAGTTCTGGAGGCTGGGAGGTCTAAGATCGAGGCGCCAGCAGATTGGGGGTTTGGTGAGGGCCCCCTTCCCAGTTCACAGAGTGGGTCTTCTCACTGTGTCATCACGTGGCAGGAGTGGCGAGGGCCCTCTGGAGTCTCTTATAGGGGGCACTGCTCCCGTTCATGAGGCCTCTAAACCCTCATGACCTCATCACCTCCCAAAGGCCCCGCCTCCTAACACCATCATTTTGGGTGTTAAGATTTAACCTGAATTTGGTGAAGATGAAACGTTCAGTCGGGAGGCTGGTGATGGGGTCCCGCGAGTATAGATGGCAGCACCGCCCCTTTAGGAGCCAACCTGTCTTCCGGCAGCTGTAAGACACGTGTGTCAGGACCTGGTGTTCTGACGCCTTTGCATCCCAGGGCTTGCTGCCCCGGTAGGCAGGGGATTTGGCGGGTGGGGGTGGGGGGGTGGGGGGGTGGTTCTGTCTTCTTTCCCCTCCTGTGTGTCTGCCCCCCACCTTCCATCAAATGCTTTCAGTAGCTCCTGCTTCCTCTGGGCTTCCCGCAAGGTGATTCTGGTTCTTCTTACAGGTGGCCAATGTGAATGCCAAGGATGGCACATGCACGCTGAAGGACTGTGTGTATAAGGATGTGCAGAAGGACTGGCCTGGCTACTCGGAAGGGGACCAGCAGCTGCTGAAGCGGATGCTGGTCCGGTAATGCCGCCTCCCATCTCTGGGCCTGTCCCCACACCTTGGTTCTGGGGCAGATCTCCTCCTGAGGATGCCGGGGTGGCCTTGTGTGGTTCTGAAGGCCACAGGGCCCTTGAGCAGGATGGAAGGATCCATGGAGACTCTCTGGCAGTCTTTCCCCGCTGCCTGGGATGCCACAGTGCCCGGGCAGCCCACCGTGGCCCCTTGTCGGGGGAAAGGCCAGCGCCTGCTGGGTGGAGTGGAGGGCACAAGTCACTGTCCTGAACACCAGAATGCCCAGACAGAAGGATTCAGTCCACCCAGCTTATCCCAGTGCCTCCTTTCCTTTCCCATCAGGCTCCCTTCCCAAACCTGCACACCCCCACAGGCTTCTGCTGTAGGCCACTTCCTTCTTAAGAAGAACCTCTCGAGATCTTGAAGCAGAGAGAAACAAAGCAAAACAAAACTCCCCACAGACATGATTAAGTAGCATTAATTAAACACATTCCCTCTCAGATTAATTGGGACCTGAGGTCAGGAATGGCCTTGGTGGCCCAGGGGAGGAGTGGTTAAGTAGGCCCCTGCCTGGCTCAGGCAAGCAATTAATGATTTCCTTCTCGATTGATGCCTGACTTGGGAGCCGGGCTGTGAAGCGGCTTTCAGAGCAGGCTGATACACTAATTAGTCCTTAAGTGATTTCTCAGGGACTTGGAGTTATTTATGAGGTGTGTGTGTGTGTGTTTTGAAGTTCACCTGTTTCAAGCACTAATTGCGTGTAGAAAGCAGAGCCGATTTGGGGCCGCTCTAGGTGAACCCGGAGTTTCTCATCAGCCCTGCAGGGCACTCCTCCCCAAGCCAGTACGTGTTTCTAGGCCAGCCTAGGGTCACGGCTCCGGCTGTCCAGAGGTCTTGGGGAGACTGAGAGGAGAGGTTTTCAGCAGAAGACCCCCCCCCCCTCGCCCCCATCCCCTCTCTGGGGTCTGCTGTTGCCCCAGCTAAATATGTCTTGAGTTGACCACTGTTGACATGGTCAAGTTTACCTACCCAAGTGCTTGGAGGTGGCAAGGGGCACACGAGGGACACTCACTGCAAGACTGTTCCTGTCCTCCCGTCCTTCAGAGCCTCTCACTAACTGGCTGCTGTTCTCAGACCCTGAGGGCATTGGCCACACTGAGCTCCCCAGAAGGGGAATGGCCAGGAGTGTGTGTGTGTGTGTGTGTGTGTGTGTGTGTGTGTGTGTGTGTGTGTAGGTGGGGTCAGTAGGAATCTCGGCTCTGCAGCTTTGTGCCGTTCTGGGCTTGTATTCCTCCCTGCTCTGCTGAATGAGCTGCCAGGACTCATGTAAACCCAAGGCACTTGGCTTTCGCCCGGGCCAGCATGGTGCTCTTCTCTCTGCATGGGCCAGCTTAGGGATCAGCCTCGCCAGGAAACACTCGACTTACCAGCAGCACCTACCGTCCTTGGAAGCTTGAACTGGTTGGTGTGCAGAAGTCAGGGTCAGCATCTTCGATGCCCGTGACCACGCTGAAGGTGACCCCGGCCACCTGTCTGCTCAGTTCTTTTTTAGGTTGTTCACGCCCCGAAGAAAACCCCATGCATAGCAGTTCTTGAAGCCATGGCCCCATGGCAGGAAGGAAAACTGGGCCTTGGGGTATTTCTGCTGGTGGGGACTAGGGACGAGTGTCACCCCAGAAGCTGGGCCATCTCCTTTTCCTACAGCTTGTTCAAAATCCATACCTGAGTTAAGCACGCTTCTGCTTGCAGAGTCTACCTGGGCCCCTGAGGCTTTGCTCTACACGGACACCCACTTCCTGCATCCTTTCGATTCTTTCTCTGTGCTTCTATTCCGCTGGGGCCCGTCCTGCCCCAGGTGTTCCCAGTGCAGGATGAGACTTTGGCAACGTTGCCTGGCCTTCCGCTCACTCCCCTCAACCCTGCCACCACCTGCACTTGTCCTGGCCTCGCTTCCCCGAGGGCAGGCATCTGGACCACACGCCAAACCACAGTCACCATCCCATCACGTATGCTCTTTGTGGACTTGGTAACCTGCTTGGCTGCCCTGTCACTTACTCTGCTCATTCGTGTTGTCCTTCACAACCCAAGCTTCCCCTGGTTGTCCCATGGCCTTTTGTCACTTTCAGCAGATCAGAGGTCCTGCCGGTTCCCCCAGGAGACCGCTCCACTCCTGTTCCCCTCTCACTCTCCTCTCCCTCTCCTCACTCCTCTCCCTCTCCCTCTGCCTGTGCAAGCTCTCCCATTCCTGGGTCTGCGATTCTGTCCTGGTGCTGAAGGGATACAGCTCCTGAGGAAAGGGCTTTGATTGGCCCCTCTGCCATAGCTCAGTCAGATTGGATTGGCAGTTGCCCAAGTCTGGGCCTTCAGATCCCGAGGACTTTTGCCTCCATGTTGAAGGCCTGGCCCACAAGGGTTGGAGGTTCCCCACCCAGCCATTTACACATCTGCGTGATCACGGCGTGGCCTGGCAGGTGCTCTGGGGCGAGTGTCTCTGCTCTCACAGCCTGAAAACTCCCTTCATCCTTCTTCCCACCCTGTGTGTGCTCCTGGAAAGGCTTCCTATGCCCCTCCGGCAACCTCCCTCTATGTGAGGCAGGGGGCAGAGAGGGGGGGGGAGTGGGGGTGTCAGAGGTACGGGGGGAGGATTGTGCTCCATAAACTGTCCACTTTCGCATCTTCCCCACTGCACGTCGCTCTCTCTTTTCAGCTCCTCCCATCCCATCCCTTTTGCCAATTGTTTCTAGTTCCCACTGGTCTTTGGTCTGGTTTTTTGTAGCATCACATTCTCATTCCGGGGGAGTGATGTTTTTATTTTAAAATTTTTCATGGTTGAGATATGGTTGACATACAGTGTTACATTAGATTCAGGTCTACAGCATAATGATATGACAGTTCTGTACATTTTTCAGTGCTCACCAGTAAGTACAGTGTGGTCACCATCTGTAACCCTGTGAGACTGTTACAGTGTTACTGACTATTCCCCATGCCGCACTTTTTGTGCCTGTTCTGGTGACTTAATTATTTTATAACTGGAAGTTTGTATCTCTTAATTCCCTTCGCCTCTTTCTCCCCCCCTCCATGCCCCTCCCCTCTGGCAGCCACCAGTTTGTTCTCTGCATTTATGAGTCTGTTTCTCTTTTTATTTGTGTGTTCATTTTATTTATTTATTTATTTCATCTTATGTTTTAGATTCCACATATAAGTGAAATAATATGGTATTTGTCTAACTTATTTCACTTAGCATAATACCTTCTCGGTCCATCCACATTGTTGCAGACAGTGAGGCCCCATCCTTTTTTATGGCTGAGTAATATTCCGTTGTTTTTATATTCCACATCTTTTTTATCTGTTCATCTATTCACGGCCACTTAGGTTGCTTTCATATCTTGGCTATTGTAAATAATGCTTCAGTCAACTTAGGGGAGCTTGTATATTTTTGATTCATTTGTTTGTTTCCTTTGTATAAGTACCCAGTAGTGCTATTGCTAATTGCCTGGTAGTTCTATTTTTAAATTTGGCGGGGGGGGGGGGGGGGGGGACCTCCATACTGTTTTCCACAGTGGCTGTACCAGTTGGCATTACTCTCAACAGTGCAGGAGGGTTCCCTTTTCTCCCCATCCTCACCAGCACTCGTTTCTTTTCTTTTCGATACTAGCCGTCCCGACAGGTGTGAAGTGATATCTCATGGTTTTGATTTGCATTTCCCTGATGACTAGTGATGTTGAATATCTTTTCCTGTAGCTGTTGGCCATCTGCAGGTCTGTGGGAAAATATCTGTTCAGATTTTCTGCCCTTTTTAAAGTCAGATTATTTGTGGGGTGTTTTTTTTTGGGGGGGGGGTGTTGAGTTGTGTGAGTTCTTTGTATGTTTTGGGTATTAATCCCCTAGCAGATGTATAATTTGCAAGTATCTTTTCCTGTTCAGTAGGTTGTCGTTTTGTTTTGTCGATGTTCCTTTGCCGTGCAAAAGCTTTTTATTTTGATGAAGTCCCAATTGTTTGTGCTTTTCTTGCCCCTGCCTGAGGAGATGCATCCAACAGATATGTTGCTAAACTCAGTGTACAAGAGATTACTGTCTGTGTTTTCTTTTTAGGAGTTTTATGGTTTCAGGTCTCACATTTAGGTCTTTAATCCATTTTGAGTTTATTTTTGTGTATGGTGTAAGCAGGTGGTCTGGTTTCATCCTTTGGCATATAGGTGTCCAGTTTTCCCAATAGCATTTATTGAAGAGGCTGTCTTTTCCCTGTTGGATATTCTTGCCTCCTTTGTCATGGATTAATTGACCATATAAGCGTGAGTTTACTTATGGGCTCTCTATTCTGTTCCATTGATCTATGTGTCTACTTTTTTTGTGCTAGTATTATGCTGTTTTGATTATTGTAGCTTTATATTGTGTCTTTTTTTTTTTTTTTAATTTTTTAAATGTGTATTTATTTTTGAGAGACATACAGGGTGTGAGTGGGGGAGAGGCAGAGAGAGAGACACAGAATCTGAAGCAGGCTCCAGGCTCTGAGCTGTCAGCACAGAGGCCGACGCGGGGCTCAAACCCGCGAGCTGTGGGATCATGACCTGAGCCGAAGTCGGACGTTCAACCGACTGAGCCACCCAGGCTCCCCTATACTGTATCTTGAAACACGGGATTGATGCTTCCAGCTTCGTTCTTTCTCACAATTCAGTGGCATTAATTATATCCACAACATTGTACAACGACTACCTCTAGCTGGTTCCAGAACATGTCCCCAAAGATGGAACCCCACATTAGCAGATACTCCCATCGCCCTCCCCCAGCCCCTGGTAACCACTGATCTGCTTTCTGTGTCTTTGGATTTGCCTGTTCTCTCTGGACGTTTCACATAAACGGGATCATACACCACGTGGCCTTGTCTGACTGGCTTCTTTTACTCTGTAACGTTTTTTAAGGTTCCTGCAGATTGTAACACGTGGCAGAGCCTTGCTCCTTTTTGTGGCTCAGTAATATTCTCTCGTGTGTGGTTATACACCACAGTTGTCTATTCACTCATCTGCTGCTGGACCCTCGGGTCATTTCTTTCTCTTGGTGATCATGGGTAGCGCTCCTGTGAACATTTGTGTCAGAGGATGTGTGTGGACAAAGAGCCTCAGTCCTCTCAGGTGAGGAAGGAGGAGTGGAGTTGAGGTTTTCGAAAAACTGCCAGACTTTTCTCCACAACAGCTGCGCCATTTTACGTTCCCACCAGCAATGCACAGGAAGGTTCCAGTTTCTTCACATCCTCACCAGTACTTGCTTTCCCCCACCCATTTTCTGGTTTTTGTTCTGTTTGGTTTTTTGTTTTTAATTCTAGCCCTCTTATGGATATGAGGTAATATCTCATTGTGGTTTTGATTTGCATTTTCGTGACGACTAATGGTGTTGAGCACTTTTTCATGTGCTTCTTGGCCATTTGTGTATCTTCTTTGGAGAAATGTCTATTCTCACTTGGAGAATGACCAATGTCTATTCTCATGTGGAGAAATGTCTATTTGGAGTCCTTTGTCTTTCTGAGGATACTAAGGCTGGTGTTTCTGTTGTGGATTTAAAATTTTCATCTGCTTATAGAGTCTCTCTTCCCTTTCAAATGCATTTGCTTGTCTCTCTCACATTTGTTACCTGGAGGCCCGGGTGCAGGCCTTCAAGACTTTCCTCTGAGCGGCTTCACCTCCTCAGGAGGGCTGCTGAGGTTTCTCTGAAGCCCCACGGGCCCCTCCCTTTCCTCCTCTCCTGAGGCCACACGTCTGTCCATCTTGTTGTCCAGGTGTGGCTTGAGCAGCCTCCTGGCCTCCCAGAGAAGGCCTGGGCTCCTTCACTCCTCAGCACACTGTGGGATCTTTCCCCGCAGTGGACCAGGATCCAGAGCAGAGAGCGCACAGCCCTGCAGGAGCCCCTTCTCTGCGGTCTCTGAGGCTCTGACCCCCAGGCCCGTGGGGTCCTGTGGCCTGGGACCCCGTTTTCTTGGCTCCTACAAGATAGTCACCACTTCTGCTTTCTGCGTTAGACCGTGCTGCTGTCTTTCCCCTCTTTCGTGCCTTCTTAACGGAGGCTGGAAAGAGTGCATGTGAATGCCTCCGGTTGCTTCCTTGTGGCCCGGACAGCAGACTGGCAGTACCCCTTGTGGCCACACGGACTGTTTTACCCTGGTGCGTGCTTGCGTGTTGCAGGCCCTTTTCCTGTGGCTCTCCTTGCATTTGGGGCCACCGTGGAGGGGACAGCAGCAGTGATCTGTAATGTGGCCATCGGTCAAGGAGTTGTGCTCTGCTTGTCAGTGCTCAAGAGCAGTGCAGACGACATGGTCCCCGTGGCAGACATTTGCAGGGCACTTGGAGGGCCCGCGGCACCACGCACAGCACCGGGCTGGCGGCTGGGCTCCTGTGAGACTCGTAACCTCCGGGAATATGAGAGGCGGATTAGAGAGGGGCCTCAGGCCAGGGTCACTAGTAGGCCTTCTGTTTGCCCATTGAGTGTCAGAGTGTGTCTTGTTTGGCACCTGGCTGCACTGTTATGCTCAGGTACCCCTCCTGTGGATCGCTGGCTGCCCCGGTCGCCCTTGAGGAGGTATTGTAATGTGGCTCCCACGAAGGTGAGTCCTGAATCCGGGAGGACTTCCTGTCATGCCAGGTCATCTCAGTCCCCTTCTGAATTTTCTAAAGTTTCTGCAGTAAGCAGCATTATGAGGACGAATGATTTTTTTTTTTAATGTTTATTTTTGAGAGAGAGAGAGAGAGAGAGAGAGAGAGAGAGAGAATTTGAAGTAGGTTCCAGGCTCTGAGCTGTCAGCATAGAGCCCAATGCAGGGCTCGAACTCACAGACGGTGAGATCATGACCTGAGCCGAAGTCAGACGCTCAACTGACTGAGCCACCCAGGCGCCCTGAATGATTGTTTTTAAAAGGAAGGGGCCGGTGCTCCAGTTTACCCAGCTTCCACAGGGACGTGACACAGACCTTGAATATCCAGTCAATTTTACTTGGGTCCCTGGTCTCCACAGTAACGGGTGTCTAGATGAGGGGGTGTCCACTGACCCTTCTGGGCGCAGCAGGACACTGAGCGGGGTGGTCCTCTGGGCTATGGATGAACCCAGGGTGGATGTGCTCAGGCTGCTCTCTGCCAACCATGCCCTGATGTTCCCAGGTACTCGACCCCGTTCTGGTTCTCCAGGGCAGCTGGCCCCTCCCCAAATCACTGGGTGAGGGTGGGACAGCATGGTGTCTGTGGAAAGGCAGGTGGGCCTGGGTGTGCGGGGCCTTTCAACCACCCCACTTCTCCTTCATAGGAAGCTGTGCCAGCCACAGAGTGCAGGCGGCCTCCCCGGAGACCCTGCTGCCTCCAGTCCTCCCAGGGAACGTGGAAGCTCGGCCTCGCCCCCTCAGGTAGGGGTGGCAGGCATGGGTGTGACCGCAGGTGGTGGTGGCAGTGGTGAGGGGGGAGGGCGGGGTAGGAGCCAGGGGGCCAGGCCGGACCTCAGTGTTCGGGTAGCCTGTTGGGCCCTTGGCTCAGGGCCGGGTATGTTCTGCAGTGAGTGAGCAGCTGCCTGGCTTCCCCCAGTCTGGGGACCCGGGCCCGGGCCCTTGGCGCAGCTCCCTCGAGTACTTGTGGGTGGATGGAGAGCAGGCCACCGCGTTGCCCTGAGCCAGCAGGCACGGCAGGTGCACTTGCTTCTCAAAGCTGTCGCGAACATTCTGTAAAATGGAGCGCGCTGGCTGCGGGCACAGGGCCCTGTGAGTGGTGGCCGCTGCTGATTTAATCAGTAGTCAGCAAGGGCACTCACACGTCCCTACCTGCATGCTCTGGCCCGTGAGTCCCTTGTCCCAGGTCCCTTATTCATCTCCCTTCTCTCCTTTGCCTTGGAGGCTCCCAGCCCGTGTCCAAGGCTCTGAAGCCTGCTTGTGGCGAGGTCAGGTCTCTGCATGCCCTGGCTTTGGGGCCAAAATAGAGGGCTGAGGGCCCCATTGCACTGCTTCCCCCTGATCGCGGGCCTGCTGTCCACCATCTTTCTGTCTAGCTGCTTCCCTGGGTCTGGGCTGTCTGTGGTCCGTCCCTGCCTCACGCGCCTCAGCCTTCTCACTTGTGAAATGGGGATGAGGCGTGCACACGTAACAGGGTTGCCATGGGGATCCAAGGAGTCCTGGGTCTAGAGGGGTGGATATCCCAGCCGGTGGGGCTGCCCTGTATCCTTCAGACTTGATTCTGTCACCATCCCCCTCATCTAGGGAAAATGCTGGAAGCAGCGACATTTCAGACCAGTCCCTAGAGGTGGCCTTTTTGAGTGCTTCAGCTGGCCAGTTCTGCTGATGCTGCTTCTCTGCTCCTACTCAGGGTGGGCTGAGCCTGCCTCAGCAAGGGCCTGGCTGTTTCTGTGTGCCCCCTTGTGGCCAGAGTGGGCCTTGCAGGTGGGCACCGGGTTTCTTAGGGCCTCGCTGCTGAGCTCAGGGTCAGCCTGTTGCTCCCCAGCCACTTCTCAAGGGACACCAGTGGTTCCAGACACAGTCTCCCTTTTAAAATTGTTTCCCTTCCTTTGTAGAAACGACCACAGCCTCCTGATTTCATCAGTTCCCTGGCCAGCAAGAAACTCAGGATATCACATTTCACCCAGAGAGCTCAGCCTGCCATCAATGGGAAGCTGAGTGCGCCCCATGGCCGCGAGGCCCTATTGCCTACCCCAGGCCCGCTGGCTGGCACGGATGCCCACCTGCCCCCGCGGTTGGAGCCCCCGAGGGCCCATGACCCCTTGGCTGACGTCAGCAATGACCTGGGCCACAGCGGCCGGGACTGTGATCACGGAGAAGTGGCCACCCCGGCCCCGACTACGCGCCTCGGTTTGCCCCTGCTGACGGACTGTGCCCAGCCCAGCAGGCCCCATGGTGGCTCATCGCGCAGCAAATCCAAGAAGAAGTCCAAGAAGCACAAAGACAAGGAGAGGGCAGCTGAGGACAGGCACCAGGCCCGGTTGCCAGACCACTTACCCAGCCCCCTTGGAGCCCCACCAGATGCCCCGGGTAGGTACCAGGAGACAGGCCTGTGGTGGGAGACTGCAGGAGGACGTTGCCAGGAGCCTGAGCTCCCCACACCCGCCATTGCTCAGAGGAGGCTGTACCACCCCATGGGCCCCCATGTTGGCACGCCCTGCACATTCAACCCCTTTGCACCCTGTGTTCTTGTACGAGGTCATGAGTGCCCCAGTGGTCTTGGCCTTGGAGGCTTCTGCAGTCCTGCTGTGTGCCAGGCTGGTGCTGGGTGCACAGAACCCGACCGAGCTGAGGCCCATGGAGGCAAACAACGCACCCGGAGAGGAGCTAGTTCCAGGCGACAGCCCTGGCTGCAGGGAGGTCCCAGACACTGAAAGGGGAGCAGGGTGGGGCTGGGGTTCAGGGAAGGCAGTGGGGCGGCACGTGGGCCGCCGCAGGCCTTGTGTAGCCTGCTGACTAGTGAATATTTCAGCCTGTGGAGACTGGGTTTGGGAAGCTGTCCATAGAACAGCAGGCAGTAGGAGTCAGAATGAGGTCATGTAGCAGGTGAGGAAGCCGAAGTCGAGAAAGCTGGGATCACAGCAGCAGGTACAAGGCTGGCTGGAGAGAGAGCAGGAGAACCTTTGTGGGGCCCAGAGATACTGGGAAGGTGTATGGACAGGCCAGGCTTGGGGTGGGAGTGGGGGTCTTCACCCCCCGGAGCTTGGGTCACCTTGAGTTCACGGCCCTAGGTGCCCGAGCTGAGCACCCCACGTGGCTGTTAACAGAATCAGCATGATGTGGCCACAGAGATGCAGCTGCACCTGCCTCCTGCAGGCAGTCTCACGCTGTGTGACTTTCTGCCGCTCTCAGATTATGTGTCCAGAAAGGATCCGAGCAGGAGGCATTCCTGGGTCAAGGGTGGAGCTGCATTCTCCTTATTTTTAATGAGTTGTTCAACTGCTCTCTAGAAAGGCCTTTGCCGGCCCCTCCCTTGAGGTGAGGCCTAGGTCCCTTGAGCCTGTCCTGCCTGGGGAGATAAACCCTGAGCAGGCCCAGCCGGTCAGCACGTCCTGTCCCAAACGGTGAACGCAAGACCCCATGTGCCCCTGGAAGGGCCCTGGGAAGGAGGAATACCATGGGGTGGGCCCCACACGTGAGGCTCAGGTGGCTTCAGGTCCTGCCCAGGACACAGCGGCCTAGGTAGCTTGTCCCCGGATTAAAGTGAGAAAGTGAGGTTTGGAATCGGGCAAACCAGGGAGTAAGACGGCCCGAGGGAAGGGATGAGGACAACTGAGGCACTGGGAGCTGTGCCTTAGGCTGGGTGACTGTCTTCATCTGCGTCTCGCAGGTGCCTCGAATGGTAACAAAACGGTTGGGCACAGAGGCCCCCCGTCCTGCTCCGAGGCTCCTTCTGGGATAGAGTATGTGCTCTGCCTGTGCAGGCAGCCGTACAAGCAGGAAACGCCCACCTTGGTTCTTTGTGCACCCTGCCTCTGCTTCAGACTCACTGGAGAAGGTTCCGGGTCAGCATGTGAGGACGCTTTCTTGTTCTCGTGTTCCACACGGGAGGCACAGGCATTGATTTAACCCACTCCTCTGTGCGGTACTGTCCCAGCCCTGCGCCATGATTGCCTCTGACCCCGACAGATGCAGCATCTGCCGGGCAGATGGCTCTTCTTAGCCACCCCTGTCCTGATGCCACCTTGGGCCCATAGCCCCAACTCGTGCCTGTGCTGCAGGTGCACTCCTGGGTCCTACGCCCATCCTTGTGTCTGCCCCCCACTCTTGCTCGGTCCCTGGACCCCTCCTGTTGCTTCAGGGTACCTTCCTGGGCAGGCTGGTGTGCTGGGTGTGGGGGTTGGGCACAGCCAGGCTGAGCTCAGGAGGCCCAGTGACCTCTGAGGGGTCGGATGGGGAGTCCCTCTCACAGTGGGACCCAGGCATGGGGGAGGCATAGGAGAAGCTGGTAGAAGGGACAATGGAGGGGGCAGCTGTGGGGGGTTCCCTGTAGGCCCGGGCCACATGGTGGGAATCAGCTCTGCTAGTGACGGGGCGGGGTGGCTGAGTGAGGACGATGCACAGAGAGTGCTCCGGTAGGAATAGGGCCTCTAAGTTTTGCTCAGGCCGGCCCCCAGAGGTGTCTCAGGTGGTAGGTGAATCTGACCCTGAGCCTTGGTTTCTCCATTTGTTCTCTCACCTGAAGATCTCAGGAAGGCTAAATGAGGCAATGCTGACTGGGCCCACGCATGGCAGAACACTCTGGAAGGCGTACCTTATGCAAAGCGTGGGTCGCGGAAGCACGGACTAAACTTACATGTGTGTTCTTCGGGCCACGGCCCCGAGGGAGGGGAGAGGTGTGCTCCATGGTGGGAATCATTCCCTGCAGCCCAGGGATTCCCAGGTGGGCTGCTTTCCAGTCAGAGGGACACACAGTGGGTACCGAGGATATACTGCACGGTGACAGATGTCTTCCGTGCTGAGAAAAAAGGCCGTCTGAAAGAAGCCCCCCCCCCCCCCCCGCGGGAAATCTGCTAGATGGTAGTTTTGGTCTACTCTGCCCCCAAGCGCCGTGGACAGTCCCGTGTCCTCCAGCTCCTCCTAGTGGACGGCCTCGGATGCGGGCAGGAACAAGGTGGCCATCTTTCTTCGTCCTGCAGGGCCAGAGACCTTGGACAAGGGCGTTGCTTGTTTTCAGAGTAGCGGTCTTTTACATGCAGTCAGCAGAGGTAGCAAGGTCTCTGGTTCGGTCAGGCTCTGAACAAGTGGCCCATGCGTCGGCCCTGTCGTTAACGTGTCCTTTCTGCTGCTTGCCGGAAACGTGCACGCGGCACGCCAGGGCTCCCTGCACTTTACGCGACTGTGGTCCAGGGACGCACACTTGGCTCGGCTGCGGCGCTTCTGGGTCCAGTGAGGCCCCCGAGGTGTCGCTTGCCCAGCCCTCACGCTCTCTCTGCCCTTCCTGACCTCCCTTCTGCTATCCTTCCATGTCCTCCGGACAACAGAGCTTGGTGCGGGTCTCGGTGTGGACTCAGAAGGTACGCATTTGCTCTTCCTTTGTAGGTTTAAATGGGGCCTGCAACAGCTCGAGCGTCCCCACGTCAACCTCAGAGACCCCCGACTACTTGCTGTGAGTACTTCCCTGGTTGGCCTCCCTCTCCCCGCCCCACACTCTCCCCCGCACCGCAAGTTAGCAGAGGTGGGATCCGACTGCGTGTTTCTGTGTGGGAGTTCTAGGACCAGGCTCCCGCTCAAGCCAGGAAATCACCCACGAGGTGGGGGCTGGTGGGGGGCGGGGCGCAGGCGACCACGGGCACCCCAGCCTCTCTCCGCAGCAGCCCCCTGGGCCCTGCTGGCCCCTCTCTCCCTCTCCCCAGGAAATATGCCACCATTTCCTCCTCGGAGCAGCGCCAGAGCTACAAGAACGACTTTAACGCGGAGTACAGCGAGTACCGCGACCTGCACGCGCGCATTGAGCAGATCACACGGCGCTTCACACAGCTGGACGCCCAGCTCCGGCAGTTGTCCCAGGGCTCCGAGGAATACGAGGTGGACACCCCCCTCCCCCGCCACTGTCCGCCGCACTCACAGACATACTCTGGGCTGGGGGCCCGGCCCACCTCCGGCCCACCCCGGGCGCTGCACACTTGCCCCCCGTGCTCTGCACCCGACCTGGTGAGACGGGCCTGTTTCTCACGGGTGCAGCCAAACCCGAGGCCTCCAGCCCTAGCCGTGGCCCCCAAGCCTGGCCTCTACCCCTCCCAGGTGAGGAGGGCTGCTGCGTCTGCCAGTGTTTCTTCCTGTCACGCCTGGCAGTCAGCTGCCTCTTGCCGCTGATGTGATTCAGGCCCATCCCCAGGGCTCGGCCGTGGAAGTCAGCGGGCTGTCAGGCCAAGTTTGGCCTCCTCTGCAATGGGGATGGTGGAGGCAGACTCCACAGGTGGGAGATGACCTGTTAGGGCAGGGGTGGCGTCTGGAGCAACTGAAACAGCCAGGCCCCGCACAGAGCGGTGGGTCGGATTACTGGGTCCCCCCTGCAAGAGCACCTGGGGTCCTCTCTGCGGCTCACAGCCCATCCGTGCTCTCAGAGCCACAGGGGGAGGAGCTGGAGGGTTCCTGTGACCCCCTGCCCGTTTTAGGACTCCCTCGCCCTCTGATCAAAGGCGTGCAGGCTCCCCGAGCTGACCGTGTTGGAGCTCACCGGTGGGGGGCCGGGGGCGGGGGGGGGGCCTCTACCCTTGGTCAGCAGCCCTGGGACTCCAGCCTCCCCTCATGCCACCTTTCGGAGCTAGTTATCTGATTGATTGGGTGTTGAGGTCCGTCTCCCCTCGTGGGAGCCACCTTGGTTTCCAGACGAAACCAGCTTGTAACTGGAGGCACGATCGGGGTTCTGAGGGTCTGGGATACATGAGTCCCTGGGGTCTCTCTCTCTCTCTTCCCTCCTGCAGCCCCCACGTGGACATCCCCCAGTAGCTCCCTGCACCCTCGGATGGTTGGCCTTGAACAGAGGACAGGCCAACTGGGTGTGAGGGAAGGAGGCCACCCAGCCTGCTCTTTGCCTCCTCCCTCCCACGGTTCTGACCGGCCCCTCCCACTGTGCTGCCCATCGTGCTGGTCCCTGAGGCTGGGCCCCTGCCTCTCTCTCCCCTGGCCCAACATCCTCCCCCCACCTCCTGCCTTGTTCATCTCCCCTCCCCACCCCTCGGCCTGCCTCTCTTTACTTTGGTCAGCTTCCCTCACGCCATGCTGAGGCTATTGTCTCAAGGCAGGTGGTGACTGTGCAGGTCACAGGTTATCAGGGATAAGGGGTCACTCAGTTGGGGTTTCCTGCAGCCAGGGTCATCGTTCGCTTTCTTTTGTTTTCCAGACTACTCGCGGGCAGATCTTGCAGGAATATCGAAAAATCAAAAAGGTAAGTATCTACCCTTTGTGGGCTTGGGGAGGGCGTCAGACGAAGCTGGCTTAAGGTGAGCAGCACCAGAGTCCAGGAGAGGACGGAAGGGGGATGGGCCTTGGCTAGGCTGGAGTCTTGGGTCCTCAGGGCAGTCCCTGCCCCCACTGACAGCTAAGAAGCTCAGCCCGTCCCTCCCTGGGCACCCCAGCACCCTCCAGCTCTCCCACTGCTTCGTGGGTGCAGCCCCCAGGCTCTTTCCGGCTCCCTCCAAGGTCAAGGGAGGAGCCGAAGCTTCCCGCCCCCAGCCGCTAGTCTGGCAGGAATGCCTAGTCAGGGCTCTGTCAGTTCTTGCTCCTCAAGGCCACGAGCTGTGGGTTCACCACGTGTGTGCCCCCGTGTGCCAGGGTGTTTCTCTGCCAGCCAGGTCCCAGCCCAGGAAGGAGACTTTGTGACGGTCTTGCCTCTGACCCTCATCCTGGCAGTGACCGTGTTTCCCAGGATGGGGCTTGGGGGAGGGGGGACACCGGCCCAGGGCTCTGGCCCAAGGTAGAGCAAGGGTCCCTGTCATTGCTTGATGGGCACTGGCCTGCAAGTAAGGGGAGTGGGAGCCCGAGGCGACCAGCAGGCTGGCCTGCTTCACACAGGGCACGCTCTGGGGTGGCGGCTGCAGGATGTGGCTCAGCCCTGCCGCTGCTCTCTTGCAGACCAACACCAACTACAGCCAGGAGAAGCACCGCTGCGAGTACCTGCACAGCAAGCTGGCCCACATCAAGAGGCTCATCGCCGAGTACGACCAGCGACAGCTGCAGGCCTGGCCCTAGCCTGAGGCCACGGGGCTGGTGGTCCAGGCCGGCTCCCCATGCCGGGCCAACCCTCCTGGATGGTGGGGGAGCTGGGGGCGGGGGGGGGGGGGGAGTTCCAGAACGGAAAAAAAGAGATTTATTTAAACAAATAAACACGAGGAAGACACATTCATCTGAGCCAGCAACGCCGGCTTTCGGGGGAGCCCCTGCAGACCTGGTGCCCACAGGTCACAGATCCAGGTGCGGGGGCCGGCGTCTCATCCCACTCCCCCGGCCCCCCCCCCGACCTCCTGAGGAGCCCCCACCTCTTCTCCGGCCCACGGCCCAAGGGGCTTGAGCTTCCCCCTCCCCGAAAGACTCCAAGGCCAGCCTGCCTGCCTTTTCTAGTTTTATACAAAGACAGCCACTTTTAGCTACTGCTTATGAGACTTCAGTCTATTTTTGTATGAGAGAGAAAGCATCTTTTCTAAACCTGTGCCTCCCCTCCTTGGACACCAGGGTCTAGATGCCGCCCTGTGTCCTTTCTGCAGTATTACAGATGCCATCTGAAAGTCTTGCTCCTGAGGGCTGAGGAGAGAACCAAGGAGGGGGCGGTGGGCAGGGGCGGGGGTGCAGCTGATGCCCACGTTTGGCTGTGCTCCCGCCCCGGGCCCTGCCTACAGCCCCGGGCCTCTCCCTGCCCAGGCCGGGACGGGGTCTCTGCTCTAAGGGGGGTAGAGGCCCGCCCAGGTCTATTTCGAGAACTCCAGCTGGCCCCAGAGCAGCTGCTGAGAGCCGGAGGGGCAGAGCGGCTCTCGGCCCACCAGGCCTGCCCTGCTATTTCAGGCCCTCAGCTGTAGGGGGTCACTGGGGGTTTTCTGTGCTACGAGCTCACACTGCAACAACAGTGTCGGATTTTCTTTTATTACGTTCTCCATTTCCCCCTTTGCTGCTGCTTTTCTTTTCGCGCTGAGACCGTGTGGTCTCCATGCTGTTGACCTCACTCCATCCCTCAGTCCACTTGTGGGTCTTGGGGTCATCTTAGCAGAGTCACCGCAGGGTTTACACTCAGGGAGGGGCTGGGGGGGGGGGGTTGATGGGGTCAGGGGACCCCCTGAGAGTGAGCTCAGAAAACGTGCCCTGTCCGCCCACTCTGGGCGGGGGGCGTGGGATCCACGGACACCATCATTGCTGCTTAGTAGCTGTGCCTAGTCTAGTGTCCCCCAGTGTTGGGGGACCACATGTATGTGTGTGTACGTGTGTGTGAGGGCCCCGCCGGGGTGCAGTGGGGACGGAGGCGTGCAGTGGGGACATTCAGGGCCGCATTCAGCGAAGCCACAACCAGGGAAGGCAGACGGAGAGGCTGCAACCTGGAGCCTGGGGTCATGCGCTGGGTGGGTGGGGGGTGCTGTCGCCAACAGTAGTGAGGCAGGGAGAGCAGAAATGCTCACGCAGAAAAATGTCTATTTTTCCAAGCCATGGGGACGTCTCCTAACGGTTTCCCAAAGAGCAGGCGCCCTCACGGAGGCACCGGCAGTGTGCCTGCCCCACCCAAGGCTCCTTTCTTGGGACCCCTGGGATGCCCCGAGCACCGAGGGAACTGACCCCTCATGTTTCAGTGGTTGTTTTGTTTTTTTTCATTTGGGATGGAGTGGGATAAGGGTTGAGCAGACTCCAGGGACCCCCCCCCCCCCCCCCCGCCCCGAGTTCTGCAGACAGCCGCGTTGTACGCGTTGACTGTCCTCAGCCGGTCGCGCGGACCCGGGTGAAAAGGGATTATTTAAGGAGGCTGCAGCCCGCGGGGCTGACCCGGCCCTCTGCCCTGGGAACCGGTTCAAGGGACTCTCAGTTGAATTTCCTTTTTGTTGTTGGCTTTTTGTTGTTTTTTGTTGTTGTTGTTTTTCTCCTTTTAAGGAATTATGAAGCTAAGAAAAAGTTTTGTGCTTTGGGGGTTGATGGACAAAAGTTCTGGCTGATTAAATATGGTCTAACTTATTGATACTGTGTTTTGCACCCCCTTTTTAATATTGTACTGTGGAGAAAAACTATTTTGAGCCATGGAGTTGGTGTTTACAAGAACTTTTCACTTTTGCCAAAATGTTACGATTGAAAGGCATCCGCGTCTTCAGTTTCCTAATATTTTCTTAAAAGATCTAGTGTCCTTTTTGTACACTAAACAGGTGAATGCTGATTTTTTTTCAACCTACAATAAATTTCACTGAACCGAACCTAGCAGCCCGGAGTGCCTGGGTGCGTTTGTGTCTGTCACAGCCAGGGGCCTCCTGGGCCCCTGTGGGGGAGGGCTGGGGTCAGGACTAGACTTGGCCGGCCCCGGAGTAGCCATGGTGATGAGCACACGTGGGGGTGAGGCCGGCAGGTGGAGGCTGACCCAGGCGAGGTGATGGGCCCTGCAGGTGCCAAGGCACGAGGCCAGACCACTTGGTCACAGGCAGGAGAGGAATGGACACTGGGGATGTGGGGGCAGCGGGGAGCCAGGGTGGGCGTATGAGCAGGGCCGTGTCCCCGGGTGTGGACAGGGTAGACCAGGCCCAGCAGAGGCCTCCCGAAGTGCCAGACCCCCCAGGAGCAGGGAACGCGTGGGGCCAGGGGAGCACCCATGTTTGGGGAAATGATGAAAACGGCGGTGACGGCACTATTTTATTGTTTCTCCCAACTAGGCCGGCTCGCTGGGGCCGCCCCTGTGCCCATGATGGGGATGGGGACGCTGAGGCCCAGTGGAATCCCACAGGCCCGGGATGCCAGCAGGGATGGCTGTCCTTGTCCCATGTTCCAGGTGAGGAGCTGAAGGCAAGGCAGGGGTCAGGGTCCTGTTCTTGAAGGACGTAGTGCGGGTGGGTGTTTATCTTAGGAAGGAAAAATAGATAAAGAGTAAGACTGGGATTAAAGGGGTCCAGGGGTCAGGGGCTGTGGGCCTTAGCCTCCGGGACAGCCCTGCTGGCCAGCAGCCTTGGTCCGAGTTCTAAGGTGGCCTGGGAATCCAAGGGGCGCAGGAGACAAGGTCAAGCAGGCCCTGTGGGGCAGAGTGTACCCTGCTCCCCGGGCGGCCTGCCCGTACCGTTCTTCTCGGGGATAACATCTCTCTCCCCCACGGTCCGGAGTCCAGGGCCAGCGTCTGCCTCCTTCAACCCCGTCATGCCTCAGCTTCGCCTTGCCCACCCGACTCCCTAGGCCCTCCACCAGACTCCCCTGCAGCCCCCGTGCCTCCCAGGGTGGCCGTCACCCCCGGCACCTCAGCGGCAGGCAGTCCCGTGACCATCCTTCCCGCGCCAAGGATGTCACAAGTCCAGCCCCCCAGCCCCAGAAGGGTCTTCCCAAGGTCACAATCTGTACCATGGCCGAGGGGCTAGGGGCCGCCCACCATTCCGGCCACTTGTTGGACGACATCCCCAGGTGTCATCTTGCCGGCACTCCGATCCCACAGTCCCTCCTGTGCGCCAGGCTCCACCTGGGCACTGGCACTCGGTGGCTGAGACAGCCCTGCCCCTGCCCTCGAGAGCCCCACCGGGGTCCCCAGGTGGTCCCTGCGATCACTGTACGGTGCCCATTTGTCTGCCAGGATTAGAAGCAGCCCGAGGCCACGTCCCTCCCAGCCCCCCACCCAGCCACCCCACTGCCCTTCCGGGGAGCCTGGCACCCCCACCATCTTCCTGGCACCCACCATCTTCCTGGCACCTCCTGCAGGCTGCCCAATGAATGCTAGGGCTCCCCAGGCCTGGGGCTGGGGACCTCTCTGGTCTCTGCACACATTCCCAGGTCACTTGTCACTTGGAGGCACAAGCTCCCTCCAGTTTTCTGGCACCTACTGGATTTCAATTCTTGGAGCTGGCATCAGACCCCACAGGTTAAGGGCTCAGTCCCACACAAGACCGCCCCGACTTCAGACACCTGCCACAAGTCTCGGGCCACCCAAACTTCTGACCCTCTGGCTATACATCAGGGGTTCCCTCGGCTCCCCCCCTTGGTTTGCCAGAATGGCTCACAGTGCTCAGGAAAACACTCCCAACAGCCGGAGGAGGTAGATGGTGAAGGCAGGGAGCGAAGAATGGCACTGGGCTTCCATGCTTTCTCCAGATGTGCCACCGCCCATCATGTAGGCAGCACCGTCATGTGCTTCCCGAGCCCTCCTTGTTGGGTTTTTGCAGAGGCTCCATTATGTACATATGATGAAATCACTGGCCGTTGGTGACTGGACTCTATCTCCAGCCAGGAACTGGGGGCGAAACCCAAATATTATACACTACTCCCTCCCTCCAGCCTCGAGGGTCTGCCCTTGTCCCCAGACCGCTTCTCTTCCCTCCCACCCGGCCACCTTTCCATCTGCCCCCGAACCCACTCCCCCAGGTTTTTGCCTGGGCAGTCCTTCATATCTCCCCATAAGAGATGCCCTCTTGTCTCAAGAACCTTGCAGCAACCACCTCCTCCAGGCAGCCTGCCCTTGCCAGACCCTATCTGTGAGTTGCCTCTGGCTAGGTAGGGGTGCCCCAGTGTACTTCGGACGCCCCTACACTGGAGCCCCTCGAGGGCAAAGCCTGGAGCCAGAGTCTCGGAGCCCACAACCCCAAGGCCAGGCCCTGACCATGTTTCCTGCGAACGTTCCCAACTATCCACCTTTTGGGTCAGCTCCAGTGGTGGAAACTTTCCAGCCGGAGGAGGCCGCTTGTTTTGGAAAGTTCCTGGGGGAGCCGCCCCCGCCCGCCCGCCGGGTTCCCACGCTCCCTTATCACTGGGTGCTAGGGGGGCGCCTTGCTGTGCCTGCCTAGCTCCTCCCCAGCTGACCTCGTTGGTCCTGCCCACCCCCTCCCTTCCGCTGCCCTCTCACCAAACACCGGCCCCCTCCAGCCTGGCCCTGCCAAGCCCTCCTGCCACAGGTAGGGAAATCGAGGCCTCGCAGCGCCCCCTACACGCACCATGTGAGCCCTGTCGGGAGTGTCTTCTCAGGAACGGGGAGGCCGAGGCGGCCTAGGCTGAAGCAGTGTTTGGCTTGGGAGTCAGAGTTCTGGCCTTAGTTTCCACTGCAGTATCTCGGACCCAGGTGCCCAGCCCCCCTGCCCTGCTCCAGCTCCACCTTTTGCCTTGTGGCTGGGCCTGGCGCGCTCTCGCAACCATTATTGTCTTCTTTTGCAAAATGAGGCAAAGTGGCCGAGCGCCTTAAGCGACTGTGGTGCGAAGTGAATCCACGCGCTCCGTGCTCGGGCCGGGGTCTGGAGCCCACGTGGATGTCCTGCCGCGCCAGGCAGGGCGGGATCCCAAGGGCGGTGATGGCTAAGGTCTCCGGGGCCTTGAACCCGAATCTTAGGCAGACGCGCCCCTCCTCCCCGCGCGCCCCTCCTCCCTGGCGCGGGTGGGGTGAGGGGCGGGGCGTGGGCGGGGCCGCGGCTCTTTTCTCTGGAGTTCGCGCGCCCCGAGCCCTCGCCGTCCGCCACTGTCCGAGTTGACTCCGCGCCGGTGAGTGCGTCCCCGGGTTTGGTGCGGGCTCTCCGGGGACCGCAGTCGCCTCGGTCCGCCGGCTCCCGTGTCCCCGCTGACCTGCCCACCCTACGCCCCTAGCTCTCCGCGATGGAGGCCACAGCCGAGTTCGTGGTCGAAAGCCCCGACGTGGTCTACGGCCCTGACGCCATCGAGGCTCAGTACGAGTACCGGACAACGTGCGTCAGCCGCGAGGGCGGTGTCCTCAAGGTAGGCAGGGGACCAGGAGTTGTGGGGTGGGAATGGGGGAACCAGGGAGCCAGGAGGGGACGGGAATGACCCAACGTCTGTGGGCCTGTCCCTGCAGTAAGAGGGGGGTGTGGCCCCAGACTCACTGCACCGCCCGTCCCCAGGTATACCCCACGTCCACGCGCTTCACCTTCCGGACCGTCCGGCAGGTGCCCCGGCTCGGGGTCATGCTCGTCGGCTGGGGTGGGAACAACGGCTCCACGCTCACCGCTGCCGTGCTGGCCAACCGGCTGCGCCTGTCCTGGCCCACGCGCACCGGCCGCAAGGTGGGGGGTCGGGTGGGGCTTGGCCTTGGCCGGAGTCGGTGCGGGAGGGAGAAGGGCCTCTAGGGGGCGGAGCTCTACGAAGGAGGGGGGGGGGCCCTCAGGGGGAGGAGCCTAAGGTGCCGGCCGGCTCCCGTGGTGGGGGGAACCTCCAAACGGGGAGCCGCTTCTGCGGCTGAGGCGTCCAAAAGTAAGGCGGAGCTTGAGGATGCCGGGCGGGGCCGTGGCCGGCCAGCGGCCCACGCCACGCCCCACCTCACTCCGCCCCGCCTGCCGCCCCCCAGGAGGCCAACTACTACGGCTCGCTGACGCAGGCCGGCACCGTTAGCCTGGGCTTGGACGCCGAGGGCCAGGAGGTGTTCGTGCCCTTCAGCGCACTGCTGCCCATGGTGGCACCCGACGACCTCGTGTTCGACGGTGGGCGGGGCCCTAGGCAGGGGCGGGTGGGAGGCGGGGCCTGGAGGGGCCTAGGTTCCGGGCTGGGCTGAGCTTGGGGGTGTTAGCCTTCCACCCCGCACCTCGCCTCAGGCTGGGACATATCATCCGTGAACCTGGCTGAGGCCATGCGGCGCGCGCAAGTATTGGATTGGGGACTGCAGGAGCAACTGTGGCCACACATGGAGTCCCTCCGCCCCCGGCCCTCTGTCTACATCCCCGAGTTCATCGCCGCTAACCAGAGTGCGCGTGCGGACAACCTCATACTTGGCACTCGCGCCCAGCAGGTGCAGCCCCGCCCCAAGTCCTTTATCCCTTGCCACTTGTTGCTCCCGCCGTCTGCCCCCACGTTCTCTATCCGTCTTTTGTCTTCACGCTCCCATCCTGAGGGTCCACACCTCACTCTGCACTTGGGCAACTGAGTCGCCCAGACCTCTCCAGATCGAGGGGCCTGTACAACCTCCTTCCCTCCCCGCCCAGCTGGAGCAGATCCGCAGGGACATCCGTGACTTCCGGTCCAGCGCTGGGCTAGACAAAGTCATCGTCCTGTGGACAGCGAACACGGAGCGCTTCTGCGAAGTGGTCCCAGGCCTCAATGACACTGCTGAGAACTTGCTGCGTACCATCCAGGTGGGGGTGCACACGGGGTTGGAGAGGGGTCAGGGCCAGAGCCCCAAAGAACCCCTCCGTGCTGACTGCCCGCCTACGTCCGCAGCTGGGCCTGGAGGTGTCGCCCTCCACTCTCTTCGCTGTGGCCAGCATCTTGGAGGGCTGTGCCTTCCTCAACGGGTCCCCGCAGAACACGCTGGTACCCGGGGCCCTCGAGCTTGCACGTCAGCGACGCGTCTTCGTGGGTGGAGACGACTTCAAGTCAGGACAGACCAAGGTCAAGTCCGTACTGGTGGACTTCCTTATTGGCTCCGGCCTCAAGGTGCGTGGGCCCCGGGGGTGCACGGCGCAGGAGGGGGTGCTTGGACCCTAAGCGCCGGGGTTGTGCGCTGTGGGGCCTGCAGCTGCCGCGGGGCCCCTTTTTCCCCCGCAGACCATGTCCATCGTGAGCTACAACCACCTGGGCAACAACGACGGGCAGAACCTGTCGGCGCCTCCACAGTTCCGCTCCAAGGAGGTGTCCAAGAGCAGCGTGGTGGATGACATGGTGCAGAGCAACCCGGTGCTCTACGCACCCGGCGAGGAGCCCGACCACTGCGTGCGTGGGCCGTGGGCCGCTATGGGGGCGGGGTGGGGGTGGGGGCTCCCGGCCGAGGAGGGCGGGGACCCCTGTGACCTGGTGCTGCCCTCCAGGTGGTCATCAAGTACGTGCCGTACGTGGGCGACAGCAAGCGTGCGTTGGATGAGTACACGTCGGAGCTGATGCTGGGCGGCACCAACACGCTGGTGCTGCACAACACGTGCGAGGTGCGGGGCCCGCCGGGGCGGGAGGGGGGCTGCCCACCGGCCCCCCCTACCTTCTGACCCGCCCCCCCCCCCCCCCCCCCCCCCCGGCCCCACAGGACTCGCTTCTGGCCGCGCCCATCATGCTAGACCTGGTGCTGCTGACCGAACTGTGCCAGCGAGTGAGCTTCTGCACCGACGCCGACCCAGAGCCGCAGAGCTTCCACTCGGTGCTGTCGCTGCTCAGCTTCCTCTTCAAGGCGCCGCTAGTGCCCCCGGGCAGCCCGGTGGTCAATGCGCTCTTCCGCCAGCGCAGCTGCATCGAGAATATCCTCAGGTGCGCCCTGGCCTTGGGGCTCCCCGTCCCAGGCCCAAGTGGCCACAGGGATTCTAGGGATCGGAGGCCGTGGGGTCCACCGGCCGCGGAGTCCGGCCCCCGCTAACCCCCAGCCTTTTCCCCAGGGCCTGTGTGGGGCTCCCGCCACAGAACCACATGCTTCTGGAGCACAAGATGGAGCGCCCGGGCCTCACGCGAGGGGGGCCCGTGGTCGCTGCCTGCCCTGTGCCTTGCAAGAAGGGACCAGCGCCAACTGCCCCCAACGGCTGTACGGGTGATGCCAACGGGCACTCGCAGGTTGACGCACCCCAGATGCCCACCACTTAAGGCCATGGTCATTCTTCTGCCCCCAAACTCCGGCCTCCATTGCCCCTCAGGACCCAACCTTTCCAAGACCCCTAAAGACAATAAAGCCAGTGCCACTACGGCCACAGCATCACCTGTGGGTTCTTGGCGCCTGCGACCTAATCCTAATCACCCCCACCCCCCCACTCTAGACTCCATTTCCCGTTTCTCACGTGGTAGACTCCAACCTACCCTTCAAAAACTGATGTCCCAAATCTTGAGACTTCCAGAACCCTGAAGCCTCTGCCTAACCCCATGATGGAGGATGTGGCTGCAAGCCAAAGTGAAGAAATCTGAGACCAGATACCAAAAACCAAAACCAAGTTACATTTATTGATGGGGCCCACCCCCTGCTGTCCAGGGGAAAAGAGGTCCCCAGGGAGCCCCCTTGGACAAAATAGAAATGGCAGGAAGGTCCTATACATGAAAGAACGTCTCTGAGGTCCTTGCGTTTTTTGTTTTTTGTTTTGTTTTTTTTATAAAATGAGAGTCCTTCGTGCGGGGCCTCCCAGCTGTCCAATCCTTGAACTGGAGTACAGTCGCCCGAGGTGTGACCTCAGACCCTCACCCAGCAGACTGCCCGAGCCCCTGGACCTTGGTCCCAGGCAGGGGCACTGGGCAGAAGCCGAGGCCGGCAGTGGGCAAGGGGCTACTGCCCCATCACACGCTCATGGTCATCCCCGGCGAGTACTGCGGAGAGACGAGGGGGTGGCGCGCGGAGGCGGGCTCAGCTCCGGCCTAGGCTGGGACCCGCCCCCCCGGGGAGAAGAGGGGACGGGGCGGGGCGGACGTGTGGGGGGGGGGGGAGACAGGTGGCGAAGCGTGGGGAAGCCGCCCTGGGGTGCGGGTCCCAGGGTGGGGTTGGGACGGGGGCGGGCCGGTGAGATAAGGGCAGGAGTGAGGGAAGGGGGGAGAGGGGAGGGGAAGGATGACGCGGCCGCCCCCCCACCTGGCCCGCCGCGGTCACGGTCTTGCTCTGGCCCCCCGGCCGCCCCGCCGGGGCCTGCCCGCCAGGCCCCTCCGGCCCGACGCCGCCGCGGGGGGGGAGTCGACGCAGTCGCTTACGCTTTCGCTCGGGAACGGGTGCAGGAAGGTCCCGGCGGCCGCCATCTCGCCGTCGTCCCGCGGGGTGCCCGGGGCGTTGCTCAGGCCGGCCACGGCGCCGGGGGAGCTCTGGGGGCGGCCGCGGTCAGCGCGGTACTCCCCGCCCCGCGGGCCAGGCCCTGCCCACCGCTCGTCCCGACCTGGACTAGGCCTCACCGCCCTGGTCAAGCCCGCATCCCCGCGCCCCGGGAGCCCCAGGCCCCACCCCACGCAGGAGCGCGGCCCCTCACCTTCGGCAACCCGTCCATATCGCCCGAGCCTGTGGACCGACAGACGGCGGACCGCGGCTCAGACGCGCCTGCGCCAGGCCCGACTTCCCCGCCCCCGGGAGCCCAGGGTCAATCGACCCCCTCCTCGAACTTCCCCCGCCCCCAGGCCCAGCCTGCTGGGGATCTCGGACGGAGGGTCCGGGCAGGGGTCAGTGATGGCACTCATGGTTTAGTTACAGGAATCCTCCCCCCAACGCAACCCCTGCCACTAGGCCGCCTGCGGAAGCTCGGGGCACAACTAGGGTCGCCAGAGGAGAAACGGGGTTGGAGGGGCGGGAGCATCCGCCAGGGGGCGCAAAAGGCTTGTGAAGCAGCCTGTTTGGGGAGTGGGGCGGGGGTGGTCTCCGGACGCCCACTCACCCAGGGATCCGTTCACGTGATGAGGCTCCATCGCACTCATGGCCGCCATGGGGCCCTCCGGACCAGGGCCAAGTGGGAACTGCGGGCAGCGGGGCAGCGTGGGACTAGGGCCACCAGACCCCCAGTGGGGCCACTACTTTCTGCAGCCCCCACCCTGGAGCCCCCTCCACTCACATTAGCCCTGCCGGCGCCCGGCCCAATGGGGTTCATGATAGTGTACATGTTCTCGCTGGAGTTGGTGGAGTCTGGGGGAGATATTGGTGCATGAGGGGAAGAAGTGGGACGACTTCTCCAGGAACACCCTCCCTGTACCCCACCCGGGCTGTACCACCTCCAGGGCTGGGCATGATGGGTGTTCCAGGGGGCCCGCCTCCTCCTGGGGGTCCCTGCACAAGGAGGGAGACAGAGAAGGTGAGAAAGACCCCCCCACACACACACATCTGCCACCCACGACCCCTCCCCCCAGGCTTGAGCGGCACAGCCACGGCCCGCTGGGCCCCACTCACCGTGTAGCTGCCGGGGGAGGAGGAGGAATAGGGGATCTGGGGAGAAGGGCAGCTATGAGCAGTCGCCCGCTCTACCCCGCACGGACCGCTACCATCTTCCCCCGGCCCTCCGGGCCACCACTCACCGAGTTTCCGCTGGGGCTGGCCCATGGGCCTCGCACTCCAGGGCCCCTAGAAGAGACAGTGGGTGGACCCTGGGGTGAGGCCGGGTGGTACACGGCCCCCCCCCCGCTACGCACTGTCACCCCCCACCCTGCTGCCCCGTGTGCCCCCAAACAGGCCCTCAGCGCAGCAGACATTGGCTGGGTCAGCCTTCATCCCTCACCGGCCTTTGGGCCTCAGTTTCCCCACCTGACAGCAGAGTAAACGATATCCAGAGCATGAACAATGGCCAGTGCAGATTGAGCCTGCCCCGGCCCACCCAGCCCGTGAAGCTGGGTGATGGCCCACGTGGGCACACTCCAGGGGTTCTCCCAGGGCCTTACATGTTCATGGTGGGCAGGCCCGGGCCGGCGAGAGAGTTGGGTGGGGGCCGCATGCCACCTCCATAGCTCTGGGGAAGCAAAAGGGCTGTGAGTGGCCAAGGTGTGGGGGGAAGGCCCCGAGGCGTACCCCCTCTCCCGGACCCTGCCTTCACCTGGGGTCCAACGCCGGCCATGCCCCGTGGAGGTGTCACCCTCTGCATCGGGCCCATGCTCGGATGCCCTGAGGTGGGGACAGAAGGAGGGGGGCTCAGGCCGGTAACACTCCCCGGGGTGGACATGGGCTGGATGGGGGTGGTTCTGCACCGTGAGACAGCAGGGACGAGGCATTCCGAGCCGGGGTCCCGATGAGTGGAGGGGGAGGCAGCAGCTGGAGCTTCCCTACTCACCCTGAGCACGCGGGGAGGGTTCCATGGCGCCAGCGAGGAGGGGCTGGGAGCCGGGGAGGCCCACCGGAGGCTGCGGAGGGGGCGTCGCAGCAGTGAGCGAGGGCACCACCACCCTGGCCCAACTCCTGCCCCCCCTCCCCTCATCCCTCTCTCACCTGACTCGGCATCCGCAGGGCGGGCCGGGGGCCCCCTGGGAACCGCGGTGACATGAAGGGCTGGAAGAGGTGGGCCGGGGATCAGCACCTCCCACCGCCCGTTCGCCCCCCCCCCAAGCTACCCCGTTCCTGCGGCGCCCCGGCCCCCAGCCTGGACAGCCCCCTCTTCCAGGACCAGTCAGCAGACCGCAGCCAGCCAGTGCCCGGCGCGTGAGTGCGGTGGGGCCGGGGGCTCGAGTTGCTGGGACGTGCGTGTGGTGAAGGGGCGGGGCGTCACAGGTCCTTACCTGAACGTGAGGCCCCATCATGGGGGCGTTGGGGTTGTGGGGGGGCTGCTGGGAGTCGGGGGGGCCCTAGGAGGACAGAACCAGGTGGGTTGGGAAGAGCGAGGTCCACCGAAGCTTCACTGCTTTCTGTGGCCTTGCTGGGCGTGGCCAGGGAGGGGGGAGGGGATGCCATGGAGGCGGGAGGGTGGGCCAGTCCTGCACTCCCCCTAAGGCAAGACGGGGTTTCGGGTGAGGGGCTCTACGGAAACAGTCAGGGGCAAGACCCACGGCTCAGAGAGCCATGCTCTAAGGCTCTTAGCAACCTGGCACGCACAGACCAACTGCACAGAGACCCCGCCTTCTCCTGGCCTGGGACCCAGCTCAAGCGGCCCCTCCCCCGCTGGCTACACCAAAACCCAGATGCAAAAACCCACGCACTGACCACCCTCCCACCCAATTCCAGCCTGCCAGGGCCTCTCCCCACATGAGACCCCCAACCCCATCAGTGCCCGCACCTGTCACCCTGACATAACCACTCAAGAGTTGCAGAACAGGGGGCACCAGCCCTGGCTGTACCTGGAAGAAGCCGGGTGCCATGGGGCCCGCTGCCATTGCGTCATTGGGGGCCATGCTCCCCATCACTGGACTAGGGGCCGCTACAGAGCTCTGCAGGGGTGGGGAATACCATGAAAACCAGGTCAGGTCACTTCCTGCTTGAGTGTCCTCTCCTTTCCAAAAGCAGCCCACTCCACTGCACAAGGAACCTGGACCATCTGACCTTCTACCCATGCAGGTGAGGATGCCTGGAGGGTCCTCTAGGTGACGAGCAGCTGCCCCTGTCCCCACCCATGATTAGCAACCCTGACTTGGCCTCCTCCTCAGATGCGCTATGTGGCCCTCAGGATGGGCTTTGCCTCTTTGCTGCACCCAAGACGCTGGAGGTGATCAGGGCCCTGCCAGGCTGAACCCACAGCCCAGGAAAGAGGCCAGGATTCCCAGTTCCTAAGGAGTCAGTCCCAAGCCCGAGGATCTGGGGGTCTGAAAATGCCAACAACCCAGGGCTCCAGTGGGCATGTGCCTCATCCATTGGCACAGGCTTGTTCCTTCCATCTGAATCTAACCTCAGACTAGTAGGGGCACAGTCCCTAACTCTAGGCCCATCCCGGTAGGCTGGTGAGGCAGATAAGCTAGACCCCCAGCTCTATCCAAGACACCTAAAAACCAACTGGCAGCTTCAAGATGAACCTCCCTTCCAGAAGGCTCCTCCCTGAAGCTGCTGCACACACCAATCCCCCTCCTCCTCCAATAGGGAGGGAAATGAAGAGGAGGACGACTGGGGTGGGGTCTTCAGGCTCCTGACTTCAGATGGAGGAGAGGAGATGACAGGGTGCCAGAGAGGGGAGTTCCCATGTCAGCCAAGGGCGGAGATGCTGGTGGCAGGCCAGAGCTGGCAGGGGGCAGGCTGACAGGCCACTTCCTCTGGTCGGTTCCAAGTCCCAGGCCTGTCTGCCTTTGGGGCCCACAGAGCAGGGAGGAGAAGGGGAAATGGAGGCCTAGTTTACAGGGCAGAGGGGACACATCAAAGGATAGGGAAGGAGAAGGACTCTGCAGGGACTGAGTAGAGAAGAGAGGAGTAGTTCTCTGGGGGCCCCTTGACTCTGGTCTGTCTGGATCATCTGCCCCCACTCCAGGCCTGACAGGACCCAAGAGGAAGGGTCTGGTCTTTGCGGGTCACTGCCGTCCCTGGGGCTAGCACAAGCCATCACACAAGGGATGCTCAGGAATTTGTAGAACTGCACCCACTTGGGTTCAGAGGAGTTAAGCATTTTGCCCATGGTCACACAGCATTTCCTGCCCTACAGAAGTGGGGAGAGGGCCCCTTGGCTGGGTCAGGGCAGGGCCCCTGGAGACATACCCTTCCGCCTGGGGAATGCAAGCTGCCCCCCTTCCTGTCCCTTCTCAAAGGTCAGCCTCTGAAGGACTCCAGGCCCCAAACTGGGGAGGTATGGGTGGGAGCCTCCCCAGGCCTATGGTGACTGAAAGCACTCCCAGGGCCCATTGCAAATCTTTTGAAAGCCCAAGAGACCCTAGGAGTGAGGGGGGATAAAGCTTTCAGCACCCCCTCCAAACTGCCACCCCCCCCCCCTTCCTCCACCTCATGCTCTCCCACAGATACAGCCTTACAGCTGAACAGCTATTCTCGAAGGCGCCTGCCTCAGTGGCTGAACAGGGGCACCTCTGAACCTTAGGTCTATCCACCCCCGCCCCCCCCCCCCACCTACCCCACAGGGAGGGTGGGAGAGCAGTCCCCCTCCTTTTGAGCCACAACAGGCACCAGATCATTTCCTGGTCGGGAGGGCGGAGGTGGGGGCAGCTGCTTTCTGGGCTGCGGACCACGAGATGTGGGGGCAGGGAAAAGATGGGGCACCCCTCACCCCCTTGTAGCTTCCCAATTCTAGGCCCAGAAGGGTTAATATGGGGCGGTCCACTCTCCCTGGCGGGTGGCCCAGCTAGACCCCCCCCCCCCGCCCCCACGTCCATCATCCGCCCGGAGACGCCCTGGCCCAACCTGCGTTGCTATGACGACGGGTTGGGCGCGCTAGCGTTTCCTGGAGATGCCGAGGTCGGCAGCAGAGCCGGGAGGGGCGAACTGAGTCCCCACTCGGAGGCCTCCACACACACACCGACCACGTAGAGGAGGCAAGCAGGGCGCTAGAGCAGCGGCCGGGCAGGATGTGCGCCCGCAGCAACAGAGAACCCGCCACCCCGGGGCCAGGTCGCTACCCACCGCGGGCGGGGTGGGGGGGGGTCCCCATCCCTCCACCCACGTCCGCTGTGCCCGTGCCATCTCCCCCCACCCCCCACGCCACGCGCGCTCCGCTGCCATGGTAACCGGCGCGCTCCCGGGAAGCGCGTACCCCTCCGTGTGAAGAACCAAGCACTCCGCCCTCCTTGCCCTCCCTGGAGGCGCCCTGAGAGGCCGCTGGAGTCGCCGGCAGAGGCAAAGCCGGGGCGGAGAGGGAAGGGGCGCTGAGCAGGCCGGGAGGGGGCGCCCTCAAGGAGTCAGGCACGCACACAACTCCAGACACCCCTGGAGCCCCAGTTCTGGCAGGAGAGGGACAGGGGGGCAGCACACGAGCAGTGGGACCCAATAGGGACCCACAGTATGACCCCAGCTCCCAAGCACAGCGTAAGGCGCGTGAGGAGCGTCTTCAGGGACAAGACGAAGCCTTACCCCTCCGGGGCTGCACTCCCGCCCTACGAAGGCCTGCACTGGGCAGGGGAGGGGATGCGTTATGCGGGGAGGCGGTGCACAACCTTGACCAATTGCAGAGCGAGATGGGGACCGCCACGCCCTGGGAGGCCCGAGGGGGCACAGCGGGGAGGATTGCTCAGGATGCGAGGACGGCTGTCGGAGTGTGGGCGCACAACGGGGAGGGGGGTGGGAGGGGGGAACTCGCCTAGAGCTGCCCGCCCCTGGACGCCAGTTGAGCTGCTGCTTCCCCCTTGAGTGGGCCCGGAGCCCCCAAGCCTTTCCTGGCCAGCCAGAGACCTCTCGGAGAAGCCGGGTGGCCAAGCCCCACACCCAAGGCCAAGAAGATAAAGGCAGGGGCTGCCATCTGCCCATGACAAAATGCCACCAGCCCTTTCATGTCATGCCCTTTCCTCTTCAGACAGGCCTCTGACTCCACTCAACCCAGAAGGAAACTGAGGCCAAAGAGGTGGAGTCAACAGCCTCAGCCACCAAGCAAAGTTAGGAAGTGTGCCCACTGCTGGGCCTCTGCTGCTCAAGGGTGCACCTGCCAGTTAGCCAACCCCCACCCCCACTCCCGCCTGCACTCAGAAAGGCTGGGGCGGGAGGGGACATGCAGTAGTGGCCCCAACCCCGTCCCCCGCCACACATGTAGACACACACACACAAACTACACATACACAGCTAGGCAGATGGGGAGGCAGGAGCTCCTGGCTCCACGGGGGATTCAGATGATGGAGAAGAGAGGCGGGGCCCGCCTCAGGAAGGTATGGGGGGGGCTGTGGGGGCCCTCAGGAGCTGAGCGCAGTGGAAGGACCTCCCCCATCTTGTGAGTATCCCTATACTGAGTAGAGGGAATAGGGACTCCCCAGAAGTGGCCAGATCCCAGATCAACCCCCACAGCCAGACCCACTTGGCCACCCAAGCCAGCCTCAGGCCACACAGGACCCCAAGGCCACAGGCCCAGAAACCTGCCCATGCCCACGAGCCCTGGTCCCAGTCCCCGGGGCAGGGACTCACGTAGTCCTGGAAGGCCTTGGCCTCATTTGAGTGCTCACACGCCTCTCTGCGGTCAGGTGCTGCACAGTACAAGTCCCAGAACACGCTGTGGGCGGCAGGGGGGGGGGGGGGGGACGATGGTTTCCCCACACGTCCCCACCCAGCCCCCCTCCGTGGCCCACCCTGGCCAGCCTCACACGCACCACCACCAGGAATGCAGGAACCCTGGGGGCTCCCCCAGCGTAATGTTCTTCTCCCATCGGATCTGCAGGGGGAAGGCAAGACAGTAAGAGGGCCCTGCCTGACCCCTTCCAACCTGGGGCAGCCCTAGCCCAGCCTGGTGCCTGGGGAATGCTGGGGACCAGCAGCCCAGAGCAAGGGAGCTGGGAGGGGGGCAACTATGTGAGGGGCAGATAAGTGGGCACAGATCGTCAGATGGCTAGGCAGATGCCTGGACACCAGTCCACGGGCCCTGATCCACCCCAGCCCTCAGTTCCCAGGGCCAGCAGAGGGGCACCCCAACCCATTTGGAAAGGAGATGGAGAGGACCCCAGGGTATGGGTGGTAAGGAAGGGCCCAGCTTAGGGGGGGATCTCTGCCTGGCCAGGCTGGCTTACCTCGGACAGAAAGGTCTGGGCTGACTTCTGGGCACCAACGTGCAACAGGTACTCGTATACATAGAGTGCCAACCTGCAGGCAGGCAGAGGGGAGGCTGGCTCAGGCCTGGGGCGAGCCCCACAGTCCCAAGGATCCCTGAGAGAGGCCCTCAGTGAGCCCCTCATGACGCCACTCCCGGCCTCACTCACTGCCCCCTACTGGTTCCCCAATCACCCACATCTCCCCCACCCTGACAGGTGATGACTTCAGTTGCTCAGACCAGCCAACTCCTACATATCCATCAATACCCAGCCTGCAGGCCCTTCTTCTAGGCAACGCTCTCAGCAGTCCATAACCCCCCACTGGCAAACCAAACTCTGCTCTGTTAAACACCAAGTCCCGGCCCCATCCTGCCAACGCTGAGACCCCAGAACAGCCTTGGTCCCAGGGAGGTTTTCTGCCCAGGAGAAAGGGCTCCCGGATGTCACTCCAGACTATGCCCTGGGTAGGGTCTCCCAGCCAGTACCCTAGGCCATGTGGCCAGGGCCCAGCACCTAATTCCCTCCCAGCCTTGCCTGCTAGGGGCCCTCTTCCAGGTGTCCCTGGACCCCCGTTCTCTTTCTCAGGATCAGCGCCCATCCACCAGTGGTGGCCATGACCCATCTATACCAGCCCTCCAGGGAGAGTCTGGAGAAGTGAGGGTAGCGAGGGGCAGTGGGGCCAGCAGTGCCACTTGGCTGCCACGGCACCTTGTCGAAACACAGTGCCGGGTAACCTTAGACACACCAATCTGGCCACTGCCCACCCCAAGAACAGGCCACCTTCCATCCGGCAGTGTCCTCCACGGACCACATAGGAAGGCCGGCCCTTCCACGCCACCTTCCAAGCCTCTCCATCCTCAGCCTCCACGCCCCCTCATCAGTCCTCCACACGAGCAAGCAGAGAAACAACTTCCTGGCCCCTGGGGTCACCCATTTCCCAACCATCCACTCCACGGTTACGGGCCCCTCCCAGTGCTCCCAGGGACCTTACTGCCCGTCCAGGTCCCATGTGGGCTGGGGGGTATAGGGTCCAGATCCAAGACTGGGGACTCCTCAAGGGCTGGCCTGAGCTGGAAGGCCTTCTAGAACGCCTCCCCACTCGGCTGGCCGCCCTTCCCTGGCTGAGGGCCCCATCCTAAAATAACCCTGCTTTGTCTCATGTTCCTGCTCTCTCCCCACCTTCCCAGCCAGGCTTCTTGATCCTCACACACCCGCCCCCCATCAGATCACTCCCCCTTCCTCAGACCTCACAGAGGCAGTTCTGGCCATTCTGTCCTGGCCCCCAGTCCCTGCCCCACCCCATGGGTTCTGTCCTTGGCCTGGATCCTCTTCCTTCATCCAGCGCCTCCCTGTGCAATGAACGCAACAGACACCTGTACCTCTGCAAGCTACCTGCTTGTGGGCAGACAGGGACGCAACACTACATAGGAGAAGCTAAGTTATATGCTGGGCCGGAAGGTTGTGCGTGCTAGGGGAGGGCAAAAGGGGGACGTTAAGGGGTTGGGGTGGGCAGCTGTCCCAGGGTGAGGTGGGCCCCTGGCTCACACCACACCAAATGAGCTGTGACAGCCACCTACAGGGACAGGGCATAGAGGGGTAGAGTTCATGGTGCTCATGCAACTCCAAGTGTGGGTTTTCCTCAAGACTGGCTGCGGATTCCCCCACATCATCGCACCCCTCTCAGCCTTCCTGGCCCCATGGCCCCATGGCCAGGTTTACCTGTCCAATTCACTCCTGTGACTCTTCCTTTCTGGAGGCTTCCTGAGCTTTCAAGGGGCCTGCATCTGCCAGCCCTGTGTCCATTAGTGAAGCAACGAATGTGAAAAGCCAATGGCCTGAAGCAGAGCCAACCAGCGCAGGCCTACCAGCTACCCCACCTTCCAGGTAAGGAGAGGCTGAGAGAGGTCTGGTCAGTCCCTCACCCATTTCGGGGGTTGCTGCAAGGAGCAGGAAAGTCTGGGGTGAGGCGTCCAGAGACAAGGAAGCAAAATGAGGTGGGGGAATCCAGGTAGATGGGGTAAGGGTAGGGGTAGTGGGGGGCTGCGGTCTTGCCCTGGGGGAATTCTAGCTCAGTAAGCCCCCTGAAGAAATACCCTTGGCTCCCACCACATCCACCAAGGGGTCTACACTGCCAGCCATTGGGTCTTCCTATACCTCCCTTTGCCCTTGACTGTTCAGCAGTGACATGTGACCCAGAATGCAGGTTCAGGAGCCCGCCTCGGCCTGCCCCCCACGCCCCTGTGATCTGGCTTGGGTGGTCTGGCCTTGACTCACAAAGATACAAGGGTGCACACACGTGCACGAATAATATCCACCCAACCACAGCCCTGAGATCACTGCACTTACTGAATTTAGGGGGAAAAGACTTAAGGAAAAAGCTCGCTCTCCTGATTCGGAGCCTTCTTCCTGCCTCCTCTAGCACACACTTGGCCCAGGCCACTAGCATCTCTTACCTGGATTTCGACAGCCCCCCCCCCCCGCCCCCTTCCAGGGGCTGCGCTCTCCCCAGCCCCTAGTGTCTACACACACACATCCCGTAACACTCCCCCTTCACTGCCCCAACACACATACACTGGCCATCCTCCACCTCAGGGCCTTTACCCAGGGTGTTCACCCACCTCCAACGCTTCCACCTAGAGGCCGGTGTAGCTCAAATGTCACCCGTCACAGTCTTTCCTATCACACCTAACACCACCTGCCCCATCCGCCGCTGCCCGCCCCCCCCCCCCCCCATCACCTTATTTATCCCCTTCTGACACATAGGTCTCTGCTCTCTGCCTGCAGTTCCTTCTGGAATGCAGCTTCGGAGGGGGCCGGGGGTGGAGGCAGGGACTTGCTCTCTTTCACTCACTACTGAACTTAAAACAGGGGCGCCTGGGTGGCGCAGTCGGTTGGGCGTCCGACTTCAGCCGGGTCACGATCTCGCAGTCCGTGAGTTGGAGCCCCGCGTCAGGCTCTGGGCTGATGGCTCAGAGCCTGGAGCCTGTTTCCGATTCTGTGTCTCCCTCTCTCTCTGCCCCTCCCCCGTTCATGCTCTGTCTCTCTCTGTCCCCCAAAAAATAAATAAACGTTGAAAAAAAATTAAAAAAAAAAAAACAGCCCAGCGCATCTTGGGCCCCCATCTACCCCAAAGGAATGAACAAACCAACACCAGGACTCCCTCCTGTGACTTCGGGGGGATTAACACAAGTAGTCTGGTAAGCACCCATACAAGTTGGCTGAGTATTTCGATGTTAAGGATTTGGGTGGGGTTTTATCCCCAAAGCAGAGAAACCAGGCAGAGTTTTCAGTTTTGCAGATTTCTCTTACATGTTGGTACTTTAATTTTTACTACGATGGAGTCTGAGGGAAGAATTGTGAGCTGTTTTGTTTTGCGTGAAAAGTGCTTTTGTTGTTGCTTGTGTGTGCATCGTAAGTTTATTGCCGATACGGGAGGGAGATTCCTTCCATCCCCAAAACGAAACACATGGGCGCCCTGGAGAAATCTAGGAGATTCTTCCCACTCCAGGGAAGGAGTGAGAAGGACGGATGCTGGGGACAAGGCAGGCTTTGCAGTTCCTCAGCCTACTTATCCTCCCCTCAACAGAGGAGAGCTGCTCCCCACTATTATTTCCTCTCATCCACTCATCCCTGAAGTAATAATTAAAAAAAAAAAAAAAAAAAAAAAAAGGCTCCACTATTAAAAAAAAAAAAAGACAAAAAACCCTCAAGTATGGGAGCCAGGGGTCCCGGCTGGGACTTGAGGTTAAAGGTCACCAGTAGAAGAGGGACAGCAAGGGGAGGAGGAACCGCCACTGTTTCTGCTGCAGGGCCTCCTTCCTTGCTGCGTCCTGTAGCCGCTGCGGCGGCCTCATCTGCCGGCAACCGCACAGAGCGGACCACTGAGCCCCGGATGAAGCAGTCCTTCACTGATAATGCGTGAGGCTATTTCTCAGGGTCTGTGACACTGACGTCAGTTAGTCTGATGTTGAGATACCGATCCACACGCTGGAGGGTTCCACAGATGCTCAGGTCATTCTTGAGTTCCACGACCACATCCTTGCCCACGAGGGACTTGAAAAAGGAGTGGAAGAGCAAGGTGGTCCGGCCACTGCTGGAGGGAAAGCGAGGGCCGGAACCGCCAGCCTGGGGCCTGACGGCGCGCATGTTGGTGGCGGGGGACGGGGGGTGTGAAAATTTTTGAAGCCTGGACACGGGCTATGTTGTTCAGGGCCCTTCAGAGACCCCAAGCAGGGCTTCTAGTTTGACGGTCACTGACCAAGCCCTGGGCTCGGTCATGGGGAAGGGCCTGGGCTCTGGATCCAAATCCTGGCATCCCCACCCCTAACCAGGTTGGCAAATGACCTGCAGAATGACTGCACTCGGGGGGGCGCTTCTGCAGTAAGAGGGCAGGTGGATGGAAGGAGCGAGTGACCTAGAGGATCTGGCGTGCCCAGACCCCAAGTATTCATAGGAAGAAATGCACACGGTGACCCAATAGGATGTTAGAGCCCCGCAGGCTACAATGCGGCACCACCACCACCGTAATCAAGAATTATGGTAGGTAAACGGATGCTCCCCGCATGGTGTCCTCCTCCCCCTTAAAGCCCCTGGACTTGCTGCTGGGGGCTGGGAGATGCCCTCTACCCAGGGGCTTGTATCACTCAGCAAAGGGACTCTCCAAGCCACACACTTCCTCCCTCCCCACTGCTGCCTTCAAGGCCAGGCCTTCAGGCATCTCTTGCCAGGGTGGTGACCACCCTCCTCACCATCCGCCTGGCACAGCCTCCACACTTGCCCCTCACAGCCCTTCTCCCACACGGTGGCCAGAGTGATGACCCCCCACTCACAAATTCCACCTCTGTCTTCCTCCTCCTCCTGTTCCCTCCCAGACACTACCTCTTCTCAAGTCCTTCCTTGGAGGCTCCCCTGTGTCCAGCGGCTCTGCTTAGCCTCCAAGACTCCGCTCAGGGGCTCCTTTCTTAAGGACCTCTTACTCATCTGCTCTCCAAACAAGGATGCCCACAGCCATACTCGGAAGCCCAGCAAGAAACAGAGCAAACGCAAGGTGACTCCCGCACCTGCTGGGCTAAGGAACAAACTTCACCTGTGGTCATGTGCCCTGTCTCAAAACCCGCCCCAGGAGAAAAAAACACAAGGAACCCCGTGACACCCACCATGGTTGTCGTTTATGGAATGATTTAAACCAACCTAGCAGCGCTTCACAATGGCAGAACCTCTGGAGCCATAGGAGGAGGGATACAAAGGGGACAAAGGGGCCTGCAGCTACCCCTGCTACCTTCGTACTCTTATTTAAAAAGCCCTAAATCCAACGACCAAATGCAAGTGCTAGTTAGTTCTGGGTGGCAGGTGCCCTCCAGGCTGCCCTGTAGGTTGGGAGTGTTTATTATTGGATCCACCGTCCTGGCACCCAGCAGGTATGCAGTCCTTTCTGGGGCAGGCTGTCCCAGACCCAGTGTTGAGATGGGGAGCCAGAGGCGGGCCCAGGACAGGGACCTGAGAGGGAGGAAGGGCAGGAGGAGGCAGGAGGGTGAGCAGGGAGAAAAACATAGTGCCAGGGGCTGAGGACCTGAGCAGTGTGACCCCCTCCCCCCCCACACACCCCATTTCACAGAGGAGGAAACCGAGGCCCAGACACAGGAAGTGGCTGGGCTGGTGGCTGCCTGCGTGGGGTGCCCTACCTGCAGCCTTTCACCAGTCCTTGTAGTCCTTGTGAGAATCCTACAAGGCCGGTCGTCCTTATTTCAGAAAGGAAGGCTCAGCAGCAACCAGCCGGCTTCCCGGGTGCGGTGTCGCCCTCCCCCCTTCCGAGAGCTCTCTCGCTCTCTCGTGCCCTAGACGCTGAGACCTCAGCAGATCGCTTCCTCCCCAGGGCCCCCGCAGCCCTACGGATGAAAGAGGGGGTGCGACCATCTGGTGTTTTCCAAACTTTCTTTAGCAGCAGAACCCGATCTCCAAACCAACGCTTACATGGGAGCCCCTACAAGAAACGGACGAACGCAGGGCAGCTCTGGTCACCAAGGGGCCTGGAGAATAGGCACGATGGCACCTTTAGCCTCCGCATGAGGGTTTTTTGCAGATCCCAGTGTCCCCCCCCCCCCCCCACACACACACACTGGGAGCCGTGTGGCCTCCCGAGGGGATCCACCCAGCTGCCCACGCGGGGCTGGGGCCAGCACCCCTCAGGCCCTCTCCTCTCTCAAGCTCTTCCTGAGGTGCAGGGGTTCCCCCCTCCCCGACTGAGGTCAGTCTCGTCGGCCGCGGAAACTTCCCTGCAGAATGTGGGAGAGGGCTCGGCTCGCGACCTCGCGCGCACGCAGGTCTCGACTGTTGGAGGTCTCGCGACCTTCGAGTCCGGCTCGGATCCGATCCGTCGCGCCCCTTCGAATCCTGCGCCCTCAAGTCTGGGGCCACGTCGCGACCCCTCGCGCCACTCGGGTCGCTCAAGCCCTCGGGTTTCACGCGCCCCCTCAAATCTCGCGAACCTCGGGTCTCCAGCACCCCTTCAGCCCTCCCGACCTCTGGGATCTCGCGCACCCCCTCCAGCCACACGACCCCTTGCGTCCCTCGCGCCGCCCGAGTCCCACGCGCCCGTCAAATCTCGCGAACCCCGCAGCTCCCCACGCCCCTTAGATCTAGCGCACTCCCACGAATCTCGCGGCCCCGCGCGCCCCTCGGGTCTCGCGCGCCCCCCTCAAATCTCGCGCCCCTCGGGTCTCGCGCGCCCCCGCAAATCTCGCGACCCCTTCGAGCCGCGCTGGGGCCCCGCACGCCCTGCCCCCGCGCCCACGTGCCCCGCGCGGTGCCCGCCGGCATTGGGGCCCACGGAAGCCCGCGCGGCGGCCGAGTCCCGCCCCCGGCGCCCACGGCCCCGGCCCACCGACTCACTTCTCGCGGGCCTGGCTGTCGGAGGGCACGGCCGAGCCCTTGCCCCCCTTGGCGTACATGCTGCTCCGAGCCGCCGCCGCCGCCGCCGCCTCCGGGGCCCACACCTGTCAGGCGGCACCGCGGGCCGCGCTAGCGGTCGCCATAGCTACCCCGCGCCCTGGGCCTCACAGCCCCGAGCCCCGCGCGGGCACCGCGGGCATCGTCCGCGCGGGGGAGCTCCAGACGGCCAAGGCGGCGGTGGCGGCGGCGGCGGCAGCTCCAGCTTCAGCTCCAGCCACGGGTTTTATTTTCTTCCTCTCTTCCCTCAGCGCGGGCTGTTCCGGGAAGCGCGCGCCCCCTCCTCCCGCCGCGCGCGCCCCCGCCCGCCGCCTCCCTGCCGCCCGCGGGCGCCGCTCTTAAAGGGGCGATGGCGGGCGCGCGGATGGGTCCCGCTGTGGGGACCGTGGGCCGGGCGCGCACGCGCAGTGCCCAACGCAGTGGGGTGGGGTGGGGTGGGGGGGGGGAGCGCGGGGACACACACGCAGGCACGGGTGGGGGCGGCCACCTGGGGACACACAGCAGGATACAGTTGATCACGGCTCCACACACGGTCTACAAATAGGACCAGCCACCCAAATTGTACACCCAGGAGCACAGCCACACGCAGGACCCTACACACACAAATCCACAGAGCTACTGGAACGACGAGTGAGGGTTCCCTAAAGCGACAGGCCGTCACACTGGGTGTCCTCCCCACAGATATGTCCCCCCCACATCCTGAGAGGAACCCGCCACACGTACAGTTCACCCAGGGACACCCCGTCCCACACACGGTGGTATACACAGTGGCCACCAGGACAGCAAAACACACAGGCCACTGCTCACAGGGACGCACAGGCACACGTCGGCTCCGTTGTGCTACAGCTCCCAACGGGCCGTGGAAAAAAACGCGGCTGCTTGTCGGAACTCCTACCCAGGGCTCCACACGTAGCCCTGGGGTCTCACAGTGCCACAGACGACAGCGTCACACGGTCCCGGGGCCTGTGGCCACTCACAGACACACGACGCAGACACATGCAACCCGAAGACCACCACACAGCGCCGCCCCGTAGCCACACCCCGTGTCAATAGCAGTTGCTGGGTGATTGTCGACTGGGTCATTCCTGCGGCTGCTGCTCAGCCTGGGTATCGGCCGGCTGTAAACGGGGCGCATCCCACTTTCCATTGTCTCCTCTGCAGGAGTCAGGACTGCAGGCGGGGGGGGGGGACCCCATTCCCCCTCCAGGGGCCCTTCTCCTCTCTCCAGAGGGTGTGAGAGGGGGGCAGACACCGAAGTAAGGACAAGGGTGCCTGCGAGGGGTGGAGGCCTGTGCGCGGGACCTGCTTGCGCCCGGTGGAGGGAGGCAGTCCGGTCGTGTCTCCAGGTCTGGCTGTTTCTGTGAATGTCCGCCATAGGGGTCCCCCCCCCGCCCCCCCCCCCCCCATGCACGACTGCGAGCGTGTGTGTCTGTGTCTGGGTGTGAACCCGCAGTTCCTGTGTGAGTGCACATGTGCATCATGCCTGCCTGGAGTTTGGTAGGTATCCAGGGAAAGGCTGCTGTCTGGTCAACTGTCCCTGGCTCTGCAGCAGCGGTTGTGTGTCCTTGGCAGTTGTGTGAGGCCGAGTGACGCCCTTAGGCTGTGTGCACAAGTGTGTGTGTTTGCGTGTGCCTCCGCGCGGAGGTTGATTACTGGCTCCCCGGGACCTGTGTTGTGTGGTTGTGTGCTCAGGCTTCCTGCGCCGTGTGTGTGTGTGTGTGTGTGTGTGTGTGTGTGTGTGTGTGTGTGTGTCTTGATGGGAGCAACCGCCCCCGCCCCTGCCAGCTGACCCCCTGTTATACCTCCCTCTAAGAGGCCGCGCTCCCCAGTAGGGATCCCCACCCCTCAAGCCTGGCGGTCGGGAAGTCGGGAGCCGCTGGGGTTCCAGACAGGCGGAGAGGAAGGGAAGGGCCAGGCAGGCCCCAGCCCCGCCTCCATCCCGAGGGGCCCCGGGCCGGGGTTGGAGGGGGACGCCAGCCCTTCCCACTTCCTGTCCAGCCGGTCGTCCCCTCCCCCAGCTTCCTCTCCCGCGGGGCCCCCGAGGCCCGGGCAGGCGTAGAGGAGGGGCCTGCGTTGCGAGCTAATGGGGGCGCGGCCGGCAAGCTTCTATAGGGCCTCGAGCTGGCGGCTGCCCAGCGCCCCGGAGGCCACCGGCGGACGTGGGAGCCAAGGGCACCCTCGTCGTAATACCCGCTCCCACCACCGGTCTCCGGCGCCTACTTCCAACGAGGCACAGAGAAAGTGGCTCCCCCACGTCGCACAGCGTATATGTGACAACTGTGACACTCCGGCCCCGAGGACGCTCCTCCTGCCATCCCAGGCACCCCCTATTTATCTCCCAGCGCTCGGTGGCTCCCCGGGATTCTGTGTGTCCTGCGCGGGTCCCTCGGCCTTTCTGAGCCACGGTTCCTTGAGTCGTGATCTCCAACCTCCCCACAAACATTTATTGAGCATCTGCTGTGCGCAGGGCTCTTGTGGGGGCTCTGGGGACCCAGCCAGCACGCTTTGCTACTGCTTGTGGAACTGAGATTTTGATGGGGAGGGCTGACCGTCAAACGCTGGCGTGTCCGTAGGATAATTTCAAGGAGTACCACATGCTGGGCAGAGGGAGGGGTTCCCAGTGGAGAGGATCCAGCGATGGCCAAAAGGGCCGGGCTCCCAGGCAGGGTGGAGGCGGGCGGGGGGTGGGGGGGTGGTGGGAGGATGGAGAGAAGGAGGGAAACGCAGCGCGAGCTGCGAAGGGGGAGGTGCGGCGGGCTGAAGCGACAAGCGCGGTTCTCATGGCAACCGGGACGGATCTCCAAACACAGCCTCGGTGCCCGCGGAAAAGTCCGAGAAAAGGGAGATCGGCCCCACGCGGCGTCAGGGAAGCGGAGCCGCGCGCACATCCAAGCAGGGCGCACTCCTTACAAGAGCAGAACCCACAGAAGGGCCTTACCCCCACCGCACCCAGAAGAGGGAGGGGCTTGGGGGGGGGAGGAAAGTTTTTCGGTTTTTTTTTTTGTTTGTTGTTTTATTAAGGGGAGGGGTGGATCTGAAAGATCTGAAAGCAAAATGTTCAGACTGCAGCACAGAAGTGCAAAGGCCCTGAGGTGGGTACACGGTTAAGGTGCTGGAGGCAGAACGAGGAGGGCAGTGTGGCTGGAACAGGAAGAGGAACCGGATCACTCCCGAGGGGACGGGTTGGGATTCGTTCTAAGCAATAAGGAGCCACGGGAAAGTGTGTAGCCTTGAACGGCAATCCGCAACAGGGTTTTAAGAAGCTCCATGGGGCTGCTGGGTACATCGAGATAGCATGGAGGATGCAGAAGGTTGCCCGCGTAAGAAGCCCAGGTAGACAGGGGCCCTGGGCCAATGGCAGACCCGGGAATTGATTGGGGTCCCGGTGGGGACCCGAAGCAGAGAAGACTTATTAAAGTCTGGTCGGAATCCTAGACCCGCCATTCCTTCATCGGCTCCCGACTGCCCCTGTGTGGCTGTGCGGGGACTGCAGCCTTGAGCCAGTTCTCTGCCTCGGGATCACCACCGGGTTGGAGGCGGTGCCTGGGCAAGCCCGTAGCGGACTGTGCTCCTAGGGCTGGGGCGGGGTGGGAGTGGGGGGTTGAATGGAGGAAAGTCTGTCCCTCCCCACTCCCTGCCAGCCCTTCCATTCTTCATACCCGCCCTTCACAGGCCCACCTCCCGGCCTTTGCACGGGCTGTTCCTGCTGCTGCCTGGAGGGCTCTTTGGCTCCTGGCCCTGCCTATTCTAGTTCCTTCTTCCCGCCACCCCCCTCGTCTCCTTCCTTCCCCTCTTTCTCCTCCCCTCCCTCTTCCTTGCCTTCCCTGGCCATCTCCCTCAGATTACTGGTTCAGCACTGGTCTTGGTTGGATTTGTCACTGTTACGATAAAATGATGCATCAAATAATCTGTTGACAGCCTATGCCTCCCCCCGGATCTGTCCTCCCTGAGGACACAGCCCTGGCGGCCGGTGAATATGTTGCAGAAGTCGCTGGGAAGCCTGGTTTGGGTTTTCCTGATGATGGTTTCTCCTCTCCACTGGAGATGGAAGGAGCACCCCCCCCCCCCCCGACTTCTCATTAAAGTGGCAGGCCTTGGGAGGGGCCCGGATTCGGGATGGGGGCTCCTCCCCAGCCGTGCGTGGGAGGCGGGCCACAGCTGGGAGCAGGGTCTGGGCCCTGAGATGTTTCCTCTCAGAAGCTGTAATTATGGGTAATTTTCTAACTGCAACACAAAAATTAAAACCCAAACAACATCGGGAGGGGAGAAGCCACAGCAGCTGGCCCGAGTGCTAGAGCAGGGGTGGGAGTTCTAGCCTAGACCTGGTGGGAGGAGCAAGGCCCCCAACCTGAGCGCTGGGGGGGGGGGGGGGGGGTTGAGGGGGGGCAAAGGCTCCCGGAAGAGGCAGAAACCCCTTGGAGTCTCAGGTTTCCTGTACTCCAAGACTGATCACCTGGAGGTAGAAGTCCCCGGATGGATGGATATTGGGCCTGGGTTTGAATCCTGGCTGCGCAGGTCCACTGAGAGTCTTGGAACAGGAGGCGACTGAACCCCCCCCCCCCACCAGCTTGCAGAGCTGCTGCCGAACTCTAGGCAACCGAGGGGACCCAGGATAACTAGGAGGAGGAGCCTCAAGCAATTCTACAGCTCCACCCATCAGCACCATCCTCAACAAAGCTCTGCCTGAGCCAGTAGGCTGACCTACCTCCAGTGCCTTCCGTGGGCTCCAGTGCCCATAAATTAAGTGCCTGTTCCTTCTCGTTGCATTTGAACTCCAGGGCCAAACCAATCGTAAGGAATTGGTGGGCTCAGCCCGGATCAGATCATCCCTGGAAAATTTGCCCAGCAGCCTCATTCCCATGTTATAGACTAGAATAGGGCTCTCTGAGCCCAGAGAGCTACTAAAAAAGTCACACGGGTGACACAGAGGCAGCACCTCACCCACTGGTATGCCTGCCCTGTCTGGGTCTGGGATACTCACTCTAAGAAACTGGAGGCATTCTGTGGAAACTTCAGGCCTGGGGGGAGGAGCAGGGAAGAGAGGAATGAAGGAGGGAAGAGCCTGTAGCAGGTACAGAGAAAGTTCCACAGATAAAATTGAGGCTCAGTACAGGGAAGCAACTTACCTGAAGACACACAGCAGAGAGTGGAGAACCAGGTATCTCTTTGGGCAGTAAAGGGGAGGGGTCTTCCCCCCCCCCCCCCCATTTGGGAGTCCATCACTTAATAATAACACTGGGGAATGGATGCTTGCTAAGCACCAGAAGCTGGGTACTTTGTGTCCACAGTCCTGTTGTATGCATCCAGCTCATCCCCACCCCAGGGCCTTTACATGGCAGTGCTCTCTGCCTGGGATACCTTGCCCCCAGCCCTTCCCCATGGCCTGCTACTCTTCATCCTTAAGGCCTCAGCTCCCACATGTCTTCTCAGAGAGGCCCTCCAACCCGGGTCACATTGCCCCGTTGGATTTTCCTGAAAACCTTGTTTTTGCACGTTGATTTCCCACATTTTCAGTAATCCATGAGTTCCACGAGGGCAGGGAGTTTGAATGTTTTGCTCAGTGCTTAGAACAAGTCTTGGCACACAGCAGGAGCTCAATAAATACCTGCTGCCACACACATGAATTAAAAATGATCATTGTCCCCTCTGCGCTGGGATCTGAGGCCTTCAGTGTCCTCAGTGGTCTTAGCCTGATTGTGACACAGACCATCATTACCATCCTCCCTGGCCAGGGTGGAGTCCAGGGTTCAAAAGGGCCAGGGACCAATTTTCTGCCTCTGCCCAGGCCACCGAGGACTTACAATCCCAAGTATGGCCACACGAGGGCAGCAGAGACTCGCAGCACGAGCTCCTAAGGGTCTTCCTCCCCCGCCCCCCTCCCCCCCTCAAGCCTCGCCTTGGTGCACCTTTGGAACTGCACTTGAGATCTCAAGCTTCAGGCTTGGAACGTAGTCAGCTTCTCTTGACCTTGCCCATGCCCCCAAGTCGGCTTCCAGATATATATTTACATATTTATGTGTTGAATTATTTCATAGCAAAAAAAAGAAGAAAAATACAGAAAAAAATCACCCGGTTCCTCCACCCCCCCCCCCCAAAACTTCCCATTTTGAACTCTGCCCTGCATATCTTTTTTTCCCCCCCTCACTTTATTTTCTCCAGAGGTCTTTCACCAACTTTTCCAAGCCATGAACCAAACCCCTCTACACTCTGTTTAACTTTTTCTCCACTGCACTCCTACTTCCTAATCATTGCACCTTCCCCACGGAATATCAGCTCCTCAAGGAAGGGCGGGAGTTTTGCTGCATTCAGGAGGCACTCAGTAAATATTTGAGGGATGAATGTAATCTTAGTAAAAAATTTAAAAATTAGGGGCGTCTGGCTGGTTCAGTCGGTACAGCATTCCACTCGTGATCTCAGTGTGGGTTCGAGCCTCACGTTGGGGGTAGCGATTGCTTAAAAATAAAATCTCTAAAAAGAAAAAGAAAAGAAAACCTAACAAATAAAACGAAATACCCTCCTTAGCCCACAGCCCCAGGCAATCGCTGTCATGAACTCAAGTTCAAATCCATGCATCCAGGAGTGACCTGCAGACCTGCAGACCCCACCAGGTAGACGTACGCAAATGCATCTTGTGTTTGAGCAACTGTGCAGCCTCATGGTCAACAACACGGATTCTCGGCTGACCCTCAGTTGCTCTTGAGCCTTGGGCAAGCTACTCAAACACACCATGCCTCAGTTTCCCTGTCTGTAAAATGGAGCAGGGGTCTTTTCAGTTCCTATGAAGCGTAATGACAGTTCCTATCTTCGAGGGGCTATCGTGAAGATTGCATCCTTTTTTTTTTTAAGCTTATTTTTATTTATTTTAAGTAATCTCTACACCCAATGTGGGGCTTGAACGCATGACCCCAAGGTCAAGAGTCAACATGCTCTACTGAGTCAGCCAGGTGTCCCAATCACTCCCCCATCTTAATTTGGGGTCCCTAAGAAGCAGGTTCTAAGAACAGAATTCAAGAGCATGGACTGTTTAGGTGGTCATTCCGAGAAGCCCTGGTCGAGGAAGAGACAGAGGTCAAGGTGAGGAGAGAGAAGGAGCCCTTCAGGGGCTACCAACCAGGGGGTTCCCAGGGGCTGGTTTCCCAGGGGGCCCTCAGGGACACAGCCCAGAGCGTGCCTCAGAGATGTCCTAAGTGAGGGAGGAGGAATCTGAGGCATTTATAATCAACGCTCCTCCTTCTGTGGCGGAGGGCTATTCCCAGGGGAGCCCTGTGGCCCAGCAGCTTGGCCTCCCGCAGCCTCCCACAACCAGACCAAACTTGGCTCTCGCAGGTGGAACGTGCTTGCTGACCGCAGCTGCCTCAGCGATATATTTTTGTTTGCCCCCCCCACCACCACCCACCTCACCCCCCCTTACAACAGCATTCACTGACTTCTAAAATTTCACCGTAACCAACATGGCCACGTGACTTCAGACTCGTCTTTCTACTCATTCAAAATCAAGCTATACCTTCTGATTCAATCTTTGTCCATTCGATGGACCATCATTGACCCCCTCCCCCTCCCCCGTGGGACACTCAGCCAAGTGTCCCCGGTGCCGTAGGCAGGCTCGTGTTCACACCTGCTTCTCAGCCCTTCACAGCCACCCTCTAGCGTGGTTTTCGCTGTCCTTGTTTTACCCGAGAGGAAGCCGAGGCATAGACAGATTAAGGTACTGGCCTTGGGTCACACAGCGGTGAAGTGGCCAAGGAGACCTCAGTCATCGCTTGCTGGATTAACGCCTGGTCCGCGGCCACCCACATCTACCCACAGTCCGGGCTTGCCCCTAAGTCAGCTTTGCTGCCCCAGTGCAGCCTCTGCTTGTCACACCTGCCTCTCTGGTCCTGACCTGCTGGCTCCAGAGCCCCTCAGACACCTCAAGATCCAGGCCTCTAGATGGCCTCTGCTGCTGGGTTGGGCTGCCTGGCACCCTGCCCTCCACCCTCCCCCAGGTGAGACTGGATCTTCAGAGAGCCAGACCCGGAGGGAAGGGGGGAGGGGGGGAAGTCTGGTGTTCAAAGGCTGCACTTTGAATACATGGAGATTGGAAATGGTAGGACAGGGGTTAGGGCAAGACATCTGGGGGCCTGGACCCCAGGGGTGGAGAGAGGGGCAGATTCTGGATAAGTGTGAGAACCCAGGAGCAGGATGGGAGGTGGATAATGGGAGAGGGCAAACCCTTGATCCCACTTCAGCTCCCAGTCTCGGAAATATTGGGGGCAGGGCCCAGGCCGAGGCCTTACCCAGCATAGGTGGGTACATGGGGGTCAGAGGGTGTCGGGCAAATATGGCTAAATTGTGGGGGCCGCACATTGGTGGCCCTGGGTCTGGGTTTACCCCCAGGGAACTCTGTATATCTATCTTTGTCTTTAGTGGAGGGTCCTTTGAATTTTTCTGACTATTGTTGGGGGTGTCTGAAGGTCTCTAAAGGTCTCTGGGCATCCCTGGGGTCTTGGGGATGTCTGAGTTTCTCTGGGTATCTCTGGAAGTTTCTGTGGGTCTCTAGGTGTCCTTGAGTGTCTCTGGAATCTCTGTCTTGGGCTATCTGTGAGGGCCTATAGGTTTTTCTGGGGTCTTGGGGATTCTGAGTTGTTTTAGGTATCTCTGGGGGTTTCTGAAGGTCTCTAGGTGTCTCTAAGGATCTCTGGGAAGTCTCCGTGCTGAGAGACTGGCCCCGTGTGGGACTCAGACCTGTTTCAGACTCAATCTCGGGACATGTCAGCCTGGAAGGAGAGGGAGTGTGGAGATGTACCCTCTGGAAGCTTCTGGTCCCTCAGGCCGTGGAGCCAGAGCTGCCCTGCTCCCCATAGCCTGGCCATGACCTTCTGGGGCTGCAGCAAGCAGGTCCAGACCCCAAGTCCCCCAGGCCCCAGACCTGTCAGACCCCTGCCATGCTCCAGAACCCAGGACCTCCCCAAATGCCAGGAACCTCCAGACTCCTAAGCCCCAGGACCTAGGCCTCCCAAACTCCAGACCCCTCTAAATGTTCCAGACTCCAGGACCCCCAGGTCCCCCTGACCCACCTCCAGAACCCACTATCCCAGGCCCCACGCCTGACCCTCCCCCCCCCCCCAAACACCCCCAGCCCTTGTGTCTGGTACTTCCTCATTTTCTCATTTCCTCCTATTCTAAGAGGACTTAGCCCTTAACTCTGCGGATTCCTCCCAGGGTGTGGGGCATAGGGGACATCCACCCCTACCCAGGCCCGAAGCTGGCTGGTGCCCCTCTGTCCCTCTTATCCCCAAAGCCAGCGTGTCTTACATGTGTTTGCTGGCTGATTTCTGTGTTTTGCATGAAAAACCTACGTGGTGAATTTCTCCCTCCCTTCTGCCCGCTGCTTCGAGCTAACCACGGGTATTTGTTTTCCATGTTTCATCCACGGTTTCTCTGGAGGAACGACACGAAATCTAGAAGTTTACTTTTTTGGCTTTTTTCAGTTAATGTTTTCTCTTGGAGACATCTGCTCTCACCTAGGTCTGCTCCCACCCCCTCCACCCCTCCCCAGACCTTTGCCACAGTCTGTTCCATCCCCTGGATGCCCTTCTCCCACCTCCTTACTCAATAAGTCCCCCTCATCCTTCTCCCTAAGGCCTCGGCACACAGTAGGAGCTTAATAAAGGTTTGTGGGAAAAATAAATGAGTCTTTGCTTCTCAGTTCATAGAGACCCGTCATTTTGTTTCTATGACTGTGGCACGCCCCCTCCAGGATGGATAAATCATTATTCATCTACCCAATCCCTTAGATTGCTTCCTTTTTTTTCTCCCCCCCATATAACAACATTGAGATGAATCATCCTTAACCGTGTCATCTCTTGGCCCTCCCTCTTTTTTAAGATTGTTCAAAACACACTTAACATAAAATTGACCATTTTCACCATCTTAGAGTGAACGATTGCGTGAGTATTTTGTACATTTACAAAGTGTTTTGTGAGCACCACCTACCTCTGGCTCCAGAACATTTCCATTGCCCCAAATGGAAACCCCATCCCCCCGCTTTGCCGCCCCACCCTCACCCCAGCCCCCTGGCGACCACCAATCTGCTTTCTGTCCCTAGGGATTTGCCTGGTCCAGACGTCTTGTATCAATGGAGTCACAGGCTCTGTGGGCTTTTGTGACTGGCTTCTTTTCACTCACCCTGATGTTTTCAAGGTTCATCCATGACCAAGGGAGCGTCAGCGTTTCACCACTTTTTGTGGCTGAGTAACATTCCGCTGTCTGGAGGCACCACGTTTCCTGTATCCACTCCTCAGTTAGTTCATGCCACTGCCGCCCTTGTCACTTTGTCAACATGAAATATTCAGGACAGTCCCAGCAGCGGATGCTGGGGCAGCAGGCACGAGTGTTTGGAACTCCCGTGGCCTCTGCCGGTCAGTGTGCCTTCCACTGGGACAGCGCCACATGTGATCCTGAAGCGTGGCATGGGCTTCCCTGTTTTCCCATAGCCCGGCCAGCGCAGAACATCGGCACACTTCTGAATCTTTGCCAGTCTCATAGGGGAAAACAAATGACGCCTCAGAGTTGTGATGTGCAATTTTTCTGTTAGGAAAAAGTACCTTTGGGTGCGTTGGAACGACAATTTCCAGCTCTTTCTAAAAGTCTCGGCTCAAAACCTTTGGCCATCCCTCTGAGTCTGAAGAGGGAAGGGGCAGAGTTTGAGGAGAGGGGGAAGCATGGGAGAGTGGGGTTCAGCTTCTCACCGTCAAGAAGGCTCTCAGAATTTATCCCACTTTACAGATGTGGAAACTGAGGCACAGGGGGGTTAAGATTGCACAGTGAGTCAGGGTCTGGAAGGGAGTTGAACTGGGTCTGCCTGACGCTAGGACCCCAGGGAGGCGGAAACCCTCTCCTAGCCCACCCTCCTTCATCTACTCTTGTCAGTATGCTTTGGGTCTGGCTCAGGTACCTGTCTCCTTCTGGAACGCTGGTCTCCTGGCCAGGTTCCCCACCTCCAGACAGCAGGCTCGCTCACTCTGGAGGAATCTTTGGACACAGCACTCCTCCACTGCTCACACATCTTCCTTGGCTCCCCACGGCCCTGGGAATAACGCCCCACTCCTCAGCCTGGCTTCTGAGGCCGGCACTGCCCACCGCCTGCCCACACCACCACTTCCTCCTCTTAGCCTGTCCATCTAGCCACTCCACTCCTAAATGCACAGTCCCAGCCCACCATGCTTTCTCAAGCTGCAGGGCCTCCACGCCTGTTGTGACTTCTGCCTGGAATCTGCCATGCATTTATTTCTGCCAGCTACTGTGACTCACCCCCAAGTCCTGAAATCAACATCTCCTCTCCCAGGGAGCCCTCCTCGCAGCCCCCTCCACGGTGGAGGCATCACTGTACAGGAGGAGCAGGAGCTCTGAGTCTGTCGGGGAGGCTAGCAGCTGGGAGAGTCAAAGGCAGGTTTTAGGAATTCTTGGCAAAACTCTACTCACGTGTTGAAGCCCCAATTCTAATGCTCCCTCCTCTAGGAACCCTTACCGGACTCTGTCCCTCCCTCTGACCCTGACCCGACTCCACTGGACGGGGTGTGTCTGTGGCTAGCTCTGTTCTCTCCAAAGACTGGGTTGCTCCACCAGAACCTGGCCATAGCCGAGGCCTTCTGGAAGTCCAGCATGGGTGATTGTTGAATGAATATGTGAATGCGTGGCTTGGGCGGCAACCGAGTTGAGACCAGGAAGCGAGTTGATGAGATAGCAGTCATTCGGGGTGTTAATGGGGACATGTAGTCACTGGGTTCCAGCAAGAGAGAAGCAGGTCGCCCCTCCCCCTCCCGTGAGAATCCTGAGCCTGAGGTCTTGCAGGGGGGGGGGCGTGTCTCTGTGTCTTCATTCTTCCCCTCAGCCTTGCACCCGGACACCAGTTCCTCTTCCCCTGAGTCTCTGGGTGCGGATCCTGAGGAGCGTCCGGGACCAGAGCGAATCCGCAGAGGGTGCTGACCACTTGGGCCCTCTCGTGCAGGTCAGCCACCACGCAGCCGTCCCGCGCCAGAGCCTTCCAGCACCGCCGAGGCAAAAGCGTGGCGGTGGGACCACAAAGGTAGGACGGAGGCGCTAGAACTGGGGTCCGAGAAGGGGCCTCAAACCAAATTGTAGGGGGTTCCTTTCAGCAGCCCCACCCCAGATCAGCCCAAGACTCCCAACACTTCGCAGTTCCGGAAGAAACAATTAGTTGGGCCAGGGGCGGGCCGTTTCCGGGGCAACCGCTTATTTTGCATATGGTCCCGTCTTGGCCAGTGAGGGCGCCCGAAATATTTGGGGTGGGGAGGGGAGGGGAAGGGAAACTTAACCCGAAGGGGCTCCACGGGGAGAAGGGGAGGGGCTGATTGGGTCGGGTCTCCTCCTCGCCTTCCAAGACCTTTGGGCCCTGGAATTACGTACGCCCCCGTTTCCCAGAGGGGACGACTGGGGCCAGACAGAGGCTAGAGCCGACCAGAGGGGAGGCACACTAGAGGCTGCATTTAATCATTTCCGAAGGAGCCTGAGTCACTCTGAAATAAGAATAATATTAATATTAACATTGACATTAATATTAACATTGACATTAATATTAATACACAGGCAGTGAGGGTGAAGTGTCCACAGGCTAAGGTCGGGGCTTGGATTCTGGTGTCTCTGCCTAGGTTGCTTGGATGGGGGGCGCCCTGGTGTGGATGCTGTTGTTGCCGCTGCTGCTGCAGGATCCCGGCAGCCAAGGATTGTCATGCAACGTGTCCTCGTGGGACGTGGACTGGACCACAGAGCTCACAGCCACATGCCTGAATTTCAGCGGCCAAGGCCTGAGCCTGCCCCGGAACCAGTCTCTGCAGGCCAGGAACGTGGTCCTTCTTGACCTGTCTGGGAATGGTCTTCAAGAGCTACCACTGCCCTTCTTTGCCCTCCTGGGAAAGCTGGAGGTCCTAGATGTGACAAACAACCCACTGGGCCGAGTGGACAGGGCACTGGCCATGCGCTGTAAACTTGACCTGAAGGCTGACTGCAGCTGTGTCCTAGAATCCTGGCACCAGGTCAGACGGGACAACTGCTCTGGCCAGCTGCCTCTGCTGTGCCTGGACACAGCTACTGGTGCCTGGCACAATATCTCTACCTTCCTGGAGGTTGGCTGCCCCCCTGGCCTGTCCGTGATGACCATCGGGGCACTGGTGGCTGGTTGTAGCCTGCTCCTTGGGCTCACCATTGCTGGCCTAGTGCTGGCCTGGAGACTTCGGGGACGCTGGATGGTCAGCAGCCACGACCTGGACAAAACATGGGCTGCTCAGGATGGTTCCAGGTCTGGCTTGGGCAAGCAGCCGAGGTATGGCAGCCGAGGCCTCAGCCCTAAGCCCCCAGAGGCTGTCCTGCCCAGACCCTCCACACCCGACTATGAGAATGTGTTCGTGGGCCAGCCAGCTACCAGGCACCAGTGGGCCGAACAGGGTGAGTGACTCACATCTGCCTGCAACACTCTGGAGGCAGACGGCCGGGATTCAAATCCCCGCACCGCCTCTTGTAGGCTGTGTGATTTTGGGCAAGTAGTTTCACCTCAGGGCCTCAGTTTTCTCATCTGTAAAATGGGGATAATAACAGCCCCCACCTCATGGAGTTGGGATAAGAATTGAGTTCCTGTATCTGAGACACGTTTCCCCCTTTGTGACCTGCAAACCCAGTTTCTGGCTATCAAGGATGGGGAGAGAGGAAGCGCGTGCTGAGGCAGAGTAGGGGCTTTGCAGTAGCAGTCAGTGGCCTGGGCTCAGTTCCTGTGTGACCCAAGGGCTGTCTCTGAACCTCTGTTTCAGTCTCTGTAAAATGGGGACAGCTCCCCTTTCCCCATCTGCCTTTGGCACATGAGATGCTAAGAAAGCTGTGTCCCTCTCCCCCCCCCCCCCCCCCCCCCCCCCCCCCCCCCCCGCCAACAAAGCCCTGTCACCTTCAGATTTGGCTGGACTTAGATGGGTTCAACTTTTCCAGGTTGGCTGAGGGAATGAGGGAATTTCGGGCGGCAGCGCCAGCAGGGGCAAAGACCTGGAGGTGGAAGAGAATAGAGAATCTTCCGTGAATCGGTTTTGCGAAAAGCAAGACATCAGAGCGGAGGCTGGAGGGGGCTGGGAGAACCCCAGCAGGAGTGGAACAGGATCATGGATGGGTTTGGGCAAGGGAATCCACAAAGTGGGGAGGCTGCTGGGAAGCTGCTGGTGAGAAATGAGAGAACATGCAAAGCAGATGCAAATTTGGCTCAAAAGCAGAAGTGGTCTGTGGTGGGGAGCTGAAAGGCACTGGACTCCATAAGGCAGCTCATGTTCTGATGCTCGCCTCTGCCTCACTGTCAGCAAAATCTCAGGGCCAGTCTCCGCCAAAAACATTGTGATGCGATCCAAATGATATCGGATGTGTCATTCCCACCCTATGTTTTAGTTGTACTGGCGGAGGCTCTGGGAGACAGGGGCATGACTTGCCCAAGGTCACACAGTGAGTCCAAAGCAGGGGCAGGAAACAAATCCTGGCTCTGAGTCCTGTCTATCCCACATAAGCATTTATGTATTTTGAGGGATTCATTCTTTTTTTTTTTAAGCTTATTTATTTGTTTTGAGAGAGAGAGAACAAGCAGGGTAGAGGCAGAGAGAGGGAGGAGAGAGAGAGAGAGAGAGAGAGAGAGAGAATGCCAAGCAGGCTCAACCCTGACAGCCCAGAGTCCAATGCAGGGCTTGAACCCACAAACCATGAGATCATGATCTGAGCCGAAACTGAGAGTTGGATGCTTAACTGACTGAGCCACCCCGGCGCCCCCGGAGTGATTCATTGTAAAGCATGAATGACTGATAGACACAACTTGCCCCAAATAGCCTTTGTTACAAGAGGTAACAAAGAAGTATCCCCCAGGGGCATCTGGGTGGCTCAGTTGGTTGAGCTTCAGACTTCGCCTCAGGTCATGATCTCATGGTTTACGAGTTCGAGTCCTGCATCGAGCTCTGTGCTGACAGCTGGGAGCCTGGAGCCTGCTTCGGATTCTATGTCTCCCTCTCTCTCTCTGCCCCTCCCCCGCCTGTGTGCATGCACACACACTCTCTCTCCCTCTCTCAAAAATAAATAAACGTTAAAAAAAAAAAAAGAGGTGCCCCCCCCCCCAACCTGGGGTAGGGTTCTAGAAGCATGTTCCAGAGGCAGGAAAGTTCTTCTCTGCGGGTCTTGCCTACCATAGCTAGACATTGCCAAGAAACTGCCTCCTCCTCTATGGATCTGGGACTCCGAGATTTATTTCTGTACTGAGGCCACAAAGTCAGTTGCTTCAGGAAACCTAGTGAAAACATTTCCCATTTGAAGGGGCACTGGTTTGGCTTTAGCCACTTGTGTCCATGTGGCTGGTGCAGCTGGAACTTCTGACTTTTCAAGAGGAAACTGAAGTCTAGATTTAATGTAAAAAATGAGCAATGATCTCAACTTTAAATTTTTTTTTTTTTCAACGTTTATTTATTTTTGGGACAGAGAGAGACAGAGCATGAACGGGGAGGGGCAGAGAGAGAGGGAGACACAGAATCGGAAACAGGCTCCAGGCTCTGAGCCATCAGCCCAGAGCCCGACGCGGGGCTCGAACTCACGGACCGCGAGATCGTGACCTGGCCGAAGCCGGACGCTCAACCGACTGCGCCACCCAGGCACCCCTGATCTCAACTTTAAGGGGGAAGACGATTTGACCATGGGCTCGAGGTCCTTGTGCCACAGCATTACAATGCTAAATCCACGGAATCTTCCCTGAATCTCTGGCCCCCCCACCTCCTTTCCTCAGAGAAACTTGAGAGGCTGGGAGAACACTGCCCTGTGCCTCAGTTTCTTCACATGTAAATACTGGGGGGGGGGGGGGGGACTCAGCTGCCCAGAACTTTCTTTGCCTCTCAAAGCTGACGTGCCTGCACCCTGAGTCCTCCCTCCCCTTGCATCTGTTTGTCTCCACAGGGCCCACCCATCAGAGGATAGCGACTTCTACATGAATTATGAGGGCCTCGACCGTGCCTCCCAGCCTGTCTACTGCAATCTGCGGTCGCTGGACCGAGCCCCACTGGACGAAGAGGAGTATGTGATCCCCGGGCACTGAGTCTTTGGTGCCCTGAACTCACACCTGCTGCCTTCCAGCTGACTGGGAGCATTCTGGCTCTTCCCTGGCCTCTGTTTTCCCACCTGAGGAATGGGGACAGAGAAGGACTGTCCCTAAAGCCCCAGGGAGGCTCTGTAGCTCCCTCTCCAGCCCCCACTCTGCTTCTCACCTCCCACAGCTGCTGGAAGGGGAAGAGGAGAGGCCCTGGTATGGGGACAGGAGGGTCAATTTGTGAATGCCATTGTCACCCTCCTGGGAGAGTACTAGACGTGCTCAGTAAATACTGCAGGGCTGACAAGGCTGCTGGCTCAGGGTGAGTGGGTTCCTTGAGGTGGGGATTTCCTTAAGCTACCCAAACCAGATCTCTGAGACTCCTGAATTGTTCCCCACCCTTGGTCTCTCCCCTCTGTCCCTCTTAGGCTGCCTTCCTGGGTACCTGATACCCAGGCTTAGCCCCCAGGGCAGCCCATACCAGCCCCAGAGGGATCATTATAACTTATGAATGGTACTGTGTTCCTCCCCTGCTCACATACCCTCCATGGATTCCCCAGGGCCCCCAGGACCTCAGCCTGGGGGTTGAGGCCTGCGTGATCCTGCCCTGCCCAGCTCACTGTCCTCTCCCATCCCTCTGTCCTTCTGGTATAGGCCTCCTCACCACCAACTCCACCTTGCTCCTGAAGTTGTCATTTGCCCATGCCGTTCCTTTCGCCCAGGATGCCATCCCCTCTCACTTTGTCGCACTGTTAAATATCTTAATACAGATGCAGAACTCTGGTCTCTGGGTGTCAGGGGGCATGGGTCCAAGTCCTGACTCTGCCATTAACAGGACCTCAGTTCCCCCCTCTGTACAAGGCAATTAGAGTTAGTGTCTCTGCAGCTGTTTTAGCTTTAATATGCTGAGATATCTTAACTCACCCTTCAAGGTCAGGCTCAATGCCACTTCCTCTAAGAAGGCTTCCTTGGTTTCTTGTCAGGAACTGAGTCTCAGTGTCTTTTAAGAGTTTGTTCAGGGGCACCTGGGTGGCGCAGTCGGTTAAGCGTCCGACTTCAGCCAGGTCACGATCTCGCGGTCCGTGAGTTCGAGCCCCGCGTCAGGCTCTGGGCTGATGGCTCAGAGCCTGGAGCCTGTTTCCGATTCTGTGTCTCCCTCTCTCTGCCCCTCCCCCATTCATGCTCTGTCTCTCTCTGTCCTAAAAAAAATAAATAAACGTTGAAAAAAAAAATTAAAAAAAAAAAAAAAAAGAGTTTGTTCAAATTCTCATGCCTCAGCTGGGTACCCTGTCAGCTGCTTCCAGCCTGGCTCCTGCCAACCCTCCAATCTAGGGGAGACAGCTGGACACAGGCACCCTCAGTCCTGAGAGGTCAAGCCTGGCCTGGAGGGAGGGATGGGGTCAAGGGCTCCAGAGGGAGATGAACGAAGGAGGTGAGAAAAGGCTGCATATAAGAAGGGAATCTGGAGTGGGTTTTGAAGAATGCGTTAAGTGTTTGAGAAGTGGAGAGGACACGCATACTGGGTAGGGGGACCAGCCTGACAAGCAGCAGCCTAGAGGGATAAAAAGGCCCATGGGCAACACAATGTTCAGCAAAGGCAACAGCTGTTATTTGGGGAGAGGCTCAATAACGGCATCTGCTGGCTTTGGGTGACCTTGGTATTAATTTTGAGGCTCCCTTGGGTTCCCCAACACTTGGGAATGATCTGGGGTGGGAGAGGGAAACTATGAGGGTCTTTACTACCTTAATTCCCTGCATGCCCACCCTAGACACTGTTCAAGTGGCCACTCCTGTCCCCAGTCATCTTTCTTGCCTCTGGCATAAATCAGATCCCAGCCCTCCCCAGCTCCTATGTCTAATTCATGGCTCTTCAACTAGACCCACACCCCCACCATCACCCATGAGATTTGGTGGCTTCTGCCCCGCCGCCCCCACCTCTCTGGCCCCATCTTCAACAGTTTTGCTGTTGAACACTGAGCTTGTTTCCACCCCAGAGCCTTTGCACCTGTTCTTATGCCACAAATGCTTATCCTCCAACTCTCCCGGGTCCTGTTCTTCCAGGTCTCAGTTCATAGATCATTTCCTCAGGGAGGCCCCCCCCCCCCCCTCCGCCGACCATCTAAATCACCTCTGACTCCATTCATTAATAGATGGCCTGGATTGACTTCTCAGCACAATTCTTACCACCGTCCACTACTTTCTCATTACTTTTCTTTGCACTCATCTATCTTCCTCACTCGACTGAGCTCAAATGGGATGCTTTTTTGCCTGTCTTGGTATTTCTGTGTCCTCAGTGCCCAGTCAAGGCCTGACACAAAGTGGGCATTCACTGAATACATTCAGGGGCACCTACAGTCACTCAGGCCTGCCTCTAGGTGGCAGCATTCACAGGGGACACACCTCACTCACTGCTGGAAGTAGGCACTCTCTTCCCCAGGCCCCCCCGTAACATTTCCTATCAGAGATTCTCAGGATGGACAGGCAGTTGGGTGTGGGACGGGCCTGGATTTGGCACATCTTGGGGATTCCAAGATCCTAAGTAGGAAGACTCATAACATTGGAGATGCAGTGTGCATGAAAATGTTCCTCACAATGTATTTATTTCCCCATTTTTTGTTTTTAACTAGCTGCTTGGAGTAGATTTTCCACTTGGTGCAAGGCACACAATAACAGAGTGTCAGAAAGGCATGCCTGTGGCTTGGATAGTAAAGAGTGGGATTCTCTCAACTTCCTTTTTAGTGTTTTGCTGTTTTGATAGAAAAGAAACCAACTGGTCTGCTTGCTGCAGCCTGCCTAGTCTACGGGGAGGGGAGGGATGGGCTCTGACGAGCCTACCGCCTCCTGAAGGCTGGTGCCTGGTGGTGCCCACTCAGGACTGGGGCCAGGCGTTAGCCTTGTCAGGCTGGCCACCAAGCTGCTTCCTCATATAGCTTCCAGAGCCAAGTCATAGGTGATCCTGCCACTGGAGGCCTGGAGAGATTCTGAGGGTTCTGGGGACTCCAACACTGTGGCCGCGAATGGGAGAGTGGACTTCCCCAAAAAGCAGCTTGCCCATCAGTGACCCGGGTTAGTCTTGGGGAACTGGGGTGGTGAGGGATGGCTTCCCCAGGATACTCTGCCCTTCCGCAGGAGGTGTTACTGGAAGTGGAACCCAGGCGGTGCCAGTGATAGTCGAGGGTGGCCACGAGCAAGACGCTGCAGGGGATGGCTGCCACGCTGTTTGTGGGCTGGTGGAAACCAAGTGCAGGCAGAGGCCTGGGACTCCCGGCCGCCTCTGCCATGCAGGGTGCGGTCCTCCCCACCCCCCATTCCCCCCACCCCCCACCCCCAGCCCAGCTCTTTTTATCTGAGAGAATAGAGGTACCCTTAACATAGAGTGATGTGCCACAAATAGAAGTGATGGGGCTCTTCGAGGTCAGGGGCGACATCACACACAATATGCCTGATTGCAGACGGATGGCTGCCTGTGTTTGGAAAGGGGACTCCAATGCAAGGAGAGCCAGCAGGACAGTGATAGAGAGAGGACCGTATCACCACAGAAGCAGGAATACTGAGAGGTGAGATATGGAGGGAGAGGGACACCCAGAAGGGTCTCAGAAACAGAGGAACGAGAGACAGAGAAGCACAGAGACAGAGAGAAGGGTGTCTTTGAGGGGCACTGGCGTCATGAGCACCATCCAATTGCTTGGCATCCCAGAACGCCCCACCACCCGTTCCCTGAGCAGTTCCACTCACCCTAATACCAGGTCCCCTGTGAGAACTGAGCTCAGGGAGCAGAAGGTTCTTCCCAGGGTCACCAGCTCCATCCTGGACAACCATCGGGGCTCAGGTCAGACAACTTCATTTTTATTACCACGGTTTTAAATAAATGCACACCGTCAGACCAGCCCCTCCAGTCCCCAGGCAGATCACCCCAATAAGTTAATAATAAATACAAACATAAATACAGCGGTCTCCGCCGGACGGGGTAGATAGCAGTGGTGGGAAATCGGGTATCTCAGGACCCACAAGCCCCTTCGACAGGCAAGGACCTCTGAGGTCCCTTCCACTGCGCACGAGCCGTAAGCGAAAGACTAGGACCGCTCATAGGCAGTGGCAGTCCTTGGCCACGAGGTCGTCGAAGGGCGTAAGCGACACCCGACCGTCGCTGTCTTGGTGCATGAGCACCACCGGCTCGTAGCGGGCGGGCACGCAGCACGGCGCCGGCGTCGCGTCGGGGTTCAGGCCGTGCAGGCGCGCCTGCATCTGCGCGTGCGTGTTGGCCGACCGGAACTGGCTTGGGCACGCGCCGATACACATGCGCACGTCCAGCTCGCGAGGCGCCACCACCCAGTTGGCCCATCCCAAGTCCTCGAGCGACGCGCGCAAGCTTTGCAGGCGGCAGCAGCGCCCCGCCCCCAGGGGGCAGTCGTCCTTGGAGCGCGCATGCGCGTTGCGGCGCCCTCTGGCCGCGCGTGGCCGCCAGTGCAGTTCAAGCTGGGGAAGTGCAGAAGGCAACGCCGCCGGCAAGCGGTCCCTCTGAGGCAACAGTCGCAGGTGGAGGGTGGGCGCCCCGGAACCTCCAAGGCTGAGCTGACGCCGCAGCGGCCGCGTCACGTCCCAAGAGCTCAGCTCCGTCGGGGACAGCCTGAGCAGCGCGCGATGCAGGCGGAAGGATGCGGGGAGCCCCTTCGTCAGGTCAGCCCGGGCGATGCGCAGGTGCAGGTGGCCGCCCAGCCCAAGTCGCACTGAGGGAGAGAAGAGAGCCAGTCAGTCAGTGACGGGCCTATGTGCACCAGGCACAAGTGCCCATTTCCTCCCCCACACCAACCTGGATCCTACCTCAGGGCCTTTGCACTAGCTGCTTCCCCTTCCCGGCACACTAGTCCCCTGAATCTCAGCATGGCAGGCTACATGTTCCTCCAGCCTGCCTAACATAGGCACTGCCCTATTTTCTTTCATTGTGTATCATTTCATCTCCCCTACTAGAATCTTAGTAGGAGTTTCAGTCTCCCCGGTCACCACCGTGCCTGGTACACAGTGGGTGCTTGGTAAGTACTGGCAGGAATTCATGTGGATCTGATTTTGAGAGGCACTAAGAGCCTAACAGTGGTTCTGCCTCCTCTGGAAGTCAAAAACGTTTTATTGAAGGGCTACTAGGTGCCTGGGGCTGGGGCTACAACAACCAGCTACTGTGTTTTCAACTCTCTGGATCTTGGTTTCCATGTCTGAGAAATGAAGGGTGCCTGGCTTCCCAGGATCCTCAGGTCCCCAGGCTGGTACAGGTGTTGGGGATAGGGAGCAGACTAGGGTTTGAGGGCCCTGGACTCAGTCACCGGGCTCAGAGAGAGCAAGAGGCGAACCTGGAGTCTCACAGCACACGTAGGGTTAGGGTGAGATAATAGCGCTCCCTTCTGGTTTGACGCTCTTTCCCTAACCCCTCCCAGTTAGCGCAGCCCAGATCTCCTTCCGGCCTCTCTACCCCCTAGAGCCTCCGTGGAGGGGGGAGAAAATACCCCCTCCCTCTCCAAGGCACCTGCTACGTGAGACTTGAGCAGTGGCTTGTCAAGGGATTGCATCAGACTGGGAACCAGTACCGGCAGATGCGGCCTATCCCTGGGCTGCGCTCCTCTCGTCCCCGCCCCTGCATCCCTTCTCCTAGATTGCGTGCCCTCCCCCACCCCTAAACCCAAGGACAGGGACCCCACCCCCCACCCCGCGCCCGATTTTGTTTCTGGAAATTCCAGGCTCTGTGAGTTTTCAAGAGACTCGCTGGGCCTCAGTTTCCCCATCTGCAATCTTTAACATCTCACTTTGGCCACACCCCGCCTAGTCTTGGCATAAACCCGGCCACCACCTCCCCCCCCCCTCCACCCCCCGAAGCCCCTAGGGGGGATGTTCTTGTCCGGTTCACAGATAAGGAAACTGAGGCTCAGTGGCAGGTCTGGGTCCCTGTGTCACAGAACCACTGGTTAGATGATGGTAGCTGCACAGGGGGCGCCGGTCTCCTAGATTTCACTCACGCTTTGGAGTGAGTATCCGGACTCGAGCTTCAGAGATGACTCGGTCAGGGTTTGAATCTTCCCAGCTTTGGTTCAACCGCAACCTGGTCTGCAGGTGTTCGTAGAGTTTCCGAAACTCCTCGAATCTGGAGACATCCGTACCGGAGCGAGCTTCTGAGGGTCCGGGAAAGGCCGGGAGGTGCTCCTGGGCCAAAGACAGGGCACCTCCCGAAGGCAGCCAGCAGAGCATCAGCAGCATCAGCAGCATCAGCAGCATTGGTGGTGTGGGTCCGGGCCCAGGCATGCCTGTGCTGGCTGAGTTCTGAACTGAGACACCGGACGCTGCTGGACTGGCCTTTATAATCCCCGGACTTTGTCCGCCCCCGCCTGCCTGGTCCCTTCCGCTCTGGGTGCAGAGTAAACACTCCAGGGACCATACATGGCTGAGTCTTGGGCTGCTTTTAAGGGGGAGGCCCTTCTGGGGAGTTCTCCTGGGGAAGTGGGGGACGCCCTCCCCCCCAGAAGCCTCTTTGAGCCTCAGTATCCTCTATGAGATGGGGACTTCCTTCCAGCTTGGTGGACTGGTGAAAAGAATGCTTTTGTCAGAAAAAGACTTATTTGTATGTGCTCAATTCCATAGCAAGCGCTTAAGAGGAGGCCTTCTCCCTCATGGGATTTTCTCTCTCCCTTCCTGGTTAGGGTCAAAGGCTCCAGATGCTGAAAACCAAAGGAAGCAGAGGAGAAAGGACCAGAAGGAGCCAGAAGGTACAGCCTTAGGCAAGTCATTCCCCTTCATCCCACTTCTGTTTCTTCATCCGGAAAACAAGAACTGAGACTTTCACTGGAGAGAAGTTCAAATGGGGCATAAACGACAGGGCCAGACCCGTAGGAGGTTGTGTGATTGACTGAGTGTTTTTGCAGTCCCTGATCCTTAGGGGGAACTCCTGCTCGTTCTTCAAAACCCTACCCAAAAAGCTCCTCCTCCAGGAAGCCTTGCCTACCATTACCTTTCCAGGCTCAGCCGCATGCTCCCAACCCCCATCCTTTCCTTCAGCGCAGACCTGACCTCACAGCACTGGGAGTATCTGTGCTTGGCTCTGTCTGCCCCAGACTGGAGGCCCTTTGAAGACTTAGACAGAGATGAAGCTACTCTGGGGCCCAGTGCAGAGTGGAGGGGGCAGGGAATTGGAGGGCTGTTATCAGGCCCACCACCAGATGGTAGAGGGCAAGAGGTGCCCTAGGAAGACCCAGGCCTTCCCCTCAGACCCTTCTCTGGCCCCAGGCACTGGCCCCTGTGCCTGTTTCTTGGCCACAGGGAAGACGGGCAGCAGTTGAGGCAGATCGTGGGGATGTGTAAAGTGTGACAGCGTGTGCAGGCAAGAGGTGACAAGGGCTTGCTGCGGGTCACACAGCAAATCCCCACACTGCAGGAACACGGTCGGGCCTCCCCGCCACCCCCAATATGCACCCACTGGCTGTGTGAGCCCAGCCAAGGCTCACCCCCCCACCCCCCCGCCACCTCCGCCGAGTCTCAGTCTCAGCCTCTCTGCAGTGGGATTACCGCCCAGCTATGGGTCTCAAGTATCCCTCTGTGATGCCCGGGGCATTCAGGTGCTTAGTAAACAGACCGGCTCCTGCCACTGTCACTACCATCTTGACAGGGGCTGTTGGGAAGATGGGCCTCTTGCCCCACCAGCTTGGCCCACACAGTAAGAGCTCAAAAAGGGTCCTGGACTGACTAGACAAGGAGCTGGGGCCACTGTGCGGCCGCACTGCTATGCCCTCCGCAGAGGCCAGGCGCCAAAGGTGAGCGAGAGTGCTGAGTAATCCTAACGTGGTAGGGGCAGGTCAGCAAGGGTCACCAGTGCCTAGGTCTGACCTCACCTGGGGTGGGTGGGGCAGAGAGGGCGCTTTCCCTGCAAGATCAATAATGGTGAGATGCCAACTTTCACCAGAGTTCACGCTGCAGGCACTGTTCATACACTTTTCTCTTAAGGGAACCAAACCAGGAGGGGCAAGTAAGATTGTAGGGGGCAACTCCACACTGGAGACCAGCCTTTGGCTGACTGTTTTCCTGGCATTTCTAAGCCTGTGATAGGATTCTGAAGTTCCCTCTGTCTAGGACTGTTTTCCTTCCTTCCTTCTTTCCTTCCTTCCTTCCTTCCTTCCTTCCTTTCTCTCTTCCCCCCCCCCCCAAATTTAAAAGCCTCATAAAGAGTTTTTCCTGATCCAGGTCCCAACAGACTGGACATTTGTCAGCTCCAGAGAAGCTGGCCTGGGTTGACATTCTGGCCCACTTCTCCCTGGCCATGACATGTGGGACAAGGCATCAACCGGCAGGGCCTCGGTTTCCCCATCTGTAAAAAGTGGTAATGGCATTCTGAGTCAGGGCTGTGGGGAGAACACACAGGGAGTGGGAATTTTTGCACACGCTGTGGGTCAACACGATCGTGATTCAAATCCTAGTGCCACCCACTTTGCTGTGTGACCATAGGCAAGTACTCAAACTCTCTGTGCATAGAACAAAAGCAGTGTGGGTCGTGAGGAAGGAGAACATTAAGTACAGAAATCTTACCATTCTTAACTCAGCAAACTCACAAGAGCCAACACAAACTGGGCACCAGGTCACACGCCAAGGACAGAGATCCTTGTGAATCAGGGCCCCCTCTGCCCACTGATGCTCCCAGGCAGAGGACAACCCTGGTGGAGGCTAACCTCTCACGAAGACGTGAGAAATCACCTATTTAAGCTGTTTTATTTGCCTTCCGGGGTGTCAAGTTTGGGCAAAGTCCAGCAGACCCTGGGGTCCCTGGCACAGGGGCTTCAGACAAGGCATTCACAGGAACTCTGGGCGTCAGGGAGAAGACCGCCAGAGGATGTAGGGCCCAAGCCCTCCTTTGGGGACAGAAGATACAGTCACTTTCAGCAGGAACAGTTTGTCCTAAAGAGAGATTTCGAGCGGGATAGAAACCTGAGATGTTAAGGGAGCCCCAGAAACATGTCAGGTACCCCCAAGGCAAGCAGAAAGCCACCTCTGCTCCCCCAAAGCCAGATGATGCCTCCTGTATTGTCCAGGGAAACTGCATGCCTTGGGAGCAGGGAGCCCAATTCCAAACTGACTTCCTCTGGGATTTCCTCAGGACAGAGTGTGTCGCCACAAAAACCACTTGCCCCAGACCCCACCCCTTTTGAACCCTTGGATGACCCCAACCCAAGCAGTGAGGAGCCGGCCCCCTCTCCGAGCCTGGGGTTGCTTCTCTCTTTCTCATCGTGTCCCCTTTCTCTGTGCCCCATGTGTACTGGGGAGGCAGGCACTTCTGTGGGTCTCTGGGTAGCTGAAGGTAGGTTTGATGAGGAGAGGAAGGAAGAGAAATGAATTTGGGGGAAGGAAGAGCAGCTAAAGGCTGGACTGTTTTCCTTCATGATCTGTGAGTTCTCAACCCCCAGCTTGTGATAAATGAGCTTCAGTTTCCCTGTCCGTAAAAGGTGGTAATGGCACCCCCCATCATCCCTTCACAGGGATGTAAGGAGGACTCATAGGCAGGGAGAGAGTCAGGGGACAAGGTCTGTTGGAATGTGCACTCAGGATCTGTTAGGAATTAAGTTTCAAGATGTGGACATTAGCTAGTGCCTGCCTCACCCTAAGTGCTGCCATTCTGACCTGTGGGCTTAGAGGCAAAGTGGCAGCATTGCGGTTAAGCTATGAGACATATCCCAAATGGTGTATGTCCAGTCTTTTTGTGGATCTGGTGTTCCAGGGGCCTGGATGCTACCTCTGGGGTGACAAGGAGCTGACTCCCAGGCCCACGTGTTGCCTCGGGGACCATAAGACTCATAGTGACCTTGGCAGTGGGAGCAGGATTTCTCATGGGCAGGAGAGATGCTAGGCTGGAGGTTTCCTGTGGAGAGAGAAAAAGAAACTGGTAACTCGTGGGACTCCTATGTGCTAGGCGCAGGGTGCCCATTTCTTCCCACACACCAAGGCGGATCCCACCTCAGGGCCTTTGCACAAGCTGCTTCCTCTTCCTGGCATACTAGTCCCCTGAATCTCAGCATGGCAGGCTACATATCCCTCCAGCCTGCCTAATACAGGCACTGCCCCATTTTCTTTCATTACGTGTCACTTCATCTCCCCTACTAGAATCTTAGTAGGAGTTTCTGTCTGTCCAGTCACCACCATGTCTGGTACACAGTGGGTGCTTGGTAAGTACTGGCAGGAATTCATGTATATCTGATATTTAGAGGGACTAAGAGCCAAACAGTGGTTCTGCCTCCTCTGGAAGTCAAAAACATTTTATTGAAGGCCTGCTAAGTCCCTGGGGCTATAACAACCAGCTACCGCGTTTTCAACTCTCTGGATCTTGGTTTCCATGTCTGAGCAATGAAGGGTACCAGACCACACAGGGTGCCTAACTTCCGGATTCCTTGGACCCTTAGGATCCTCAGACACACAGCCCCCCAAGCTGGTCCAGGTCTTGGGGACAACTGTGGAGTGGGCCTGAGATTCTAGGGCCCTCAACCTAGTTACTAGGTTCAGAGAGGACCCAAGTTTACTTGGAAAATATACAGCACAGGCAAGACCAGGGAGGGTTCAGAGCGCTCTCCGGATCCTGACACCTTCCCCCACCAAACTCCTTCCAGAGGATCATATAGCCCAGTTCTTGAGGGCACCTTCTGCTGGCAACTTTAGCAGTGTTTGGCCCTCGATTGCCTCAAATCTGGAACCAACCTAAGCAGGTTCCTTCCCCTCACCCCTGCACATATCTCCCCCCTGACCCCCACCAACGGTAAGAACGATGCCCTCCTGGCACCTGCCTCTGGGTTCTGCAGGCCCTGTGCACTTTCAGGAGAGTTGCTGACCCCTCTGGGCCTCATTTTCTCCATCTGTGATCAGGGCAGGGTTATAATAATCCCATGCTGACCGAGCCCCACCCTGTGTGGCTGCGCAGATGAGGCTGCTGGCTCCTTCTTCAGTCATGAGGGGAGATGGGCTATTCCTGCCCAGTTCACAGATGGGGAGTAACTGAGGTTCAGCAGTGGGTCTCTGGGACACAGAACCACTGGTTAGATGTGGGGACTGCCCCAAAGGGTCTCTGAGATTTCACTCACACTTTAGGATCTGGTTGGCGTTTGAGTCTTTCAAGTTCTTGTTCAATGGCAGCATGGTCAGGGTGTCTTAGAAAGGTTTCTGCAACTTCTGGAGTCTGGGGACATCCAGACTGGATCGCATCTCAGAGGGCCCGGTCAAAGGCTCCAGATGTTGAAAACCAAAGGAAGCAGAGGAGAAAGGACCAGAAGGAGCCAGAAGGTACAGCCTTAGGCAAGTCATTCCCCTTCATCCCACTTCTGTTTCTTCATCCGGAAAACAAGAACTGAGACTTTCACTGGAGAGAAGTTCAAATGGGGCATAAACGACAGGGCCAGACCCGTAGGAGGTTGTGTGATTGACTGAGTGTTTTTGCAGTCCCTGATCCTTAGGGGGAACTCCTGCTCGTTCTTCAAAACCCTACCCAAAAAGCTCCTCCTCCAGGAAGCCTTGCCTACCATTACCTTTCCAGGCTCAGCCGCATGCTCCCAACCCCCATCCTTTCCTTCAGCGCAGACCTGACCTCACAGCACTGGGAGTATCTGTGCTTGGCTCTGTCTGCCCCAGACTGGAGGCCCTTTGAAGACTTAGACAGAGATGAAGCTACTCTGGGGCCCAGGCCCTTGGCTGGGCCCAGAGTGGAGGGGGCAGGGAATTGGAGTGCTGGGGTTTGGGGCAGGTATCAGGTCCAGCCACCAGATGGTAGAGGGCAAGGGGTGCCCCAGGAGGACCCAGGCCTTCCCCTCAGACCTCTCTCCACTGCTGAGGACCCCTGGCCCCAGGCACTGGCCCCTGTGCCTGTTCCTTGGCCACAGAGAAGATGGGCAGCTGTGTGAGGCCAACCGTGGGGATGTGTGAAGTGTGACAGTGTGTGCAGCAAAGGTACAAGGGCTTGCTGGGGATCACAAAGCAAGTCCCTGCTGGAGGAGCAGGGCCAGGCTTCCCCCAACGCCCAGCATGCACCCACTGGGGAGACTGGGTTTCCCCTGAGTCTATCTCAGCTTCTGTGCCTTGGGATTACTGCCCGGCTTTGGGAGGGTCCCAAAGTGTCCTGGGTGATGTCCCCAGCCAGCAGGAGGTGCTTAAACTTGCTCCTGCCACCGTCATTTCCAGCCTGATTGCAGCTGGGCAGGAGGTTGGACCCAGCCTCTTTCCATTCAGACCCATTTGCTTTCTAAGATTAAGGAAACCAGGGTCGGGGCGCCTGGGTGGCTCAGTTGGCTAAGTGTCTGACTCTTGATTTCAGCTCAGGTCATGGTCTCACAGTTTGGGAGTTCAAGCCCCACATCAGGCTTGGTGCTGATGGCAGGGAGCCTGCTTGGGATTCTCTCTCTTCCTCTCTCTCTCTCTCTCTCTCTCTGTCCCTCCCCTCCCCTTCAAAATAAATAAGTAAACTTAAAAAAAAAAAAAAAAAAAAGAGGGGCTCAGTCGGTTGAGCGTCTGACTTCAGCTCAGGTCATGATCTCGTGTTCCGTGAGTTCAAGCCCCGCGTCGGGCTCTGTGCTGACAGCTCAGAGCCTGGAGCCTGCTTCGGATTCTGTGTCTCCCTCTCTCTCTGCCCCTCCCCCGCTCATGCTCTGTCTCTCTCTCTCTCTCTCTCTCTGTCAAAAATAAATAAACATTAAAAAAAAAAAAGAAAAGAAAAAGAAAGAGAAATCCAGGGCCCTGGGGGCAAGCAAGGTAGATAGAGTAATAGGGAGCCATCCTACCATGGGATTTTTGCACATGTCCCCACTGGCCAGGTAAGACTTCCCTGTGTCTTGTTAGAATGCCTGGGTCCCCAGGGGCACAGAGGTTGGAGGCCTGGGAAGATTTCTTTGAAGACATCTCCACTCACCACCTAGCTCTCCTGGGAGGCCGTAGGAGGCTCCACGGAAAATTAACAGCTCAACATTTCCAAGCGAACAATTGAATGACGCAGCATTTGTGCCACCATCACCTCGGTCGGTTCCAGAACATTTCCATCACCACAAAAAGAGACCTCGTTCCCATGAGCAGTCGGTCGCTCCCCATGCCCCTCCCCCAGCCCCTGGCAACCACCAATCAGCTTTCTGTCTCCATGGATCTGCCTGTTCTGGACGGTTCATATTAAGTATATACTGCACCCAATGTCCAATGTGATGGGGCGGGGCGGGTAGGGTTCCACACGCCGACAATTCTCCAACACAGGTGGATGTCCTACAGGTCAACTTAATTCTGACACTACCTACCTGTGGGAGATCCCACAGATTAAGGGTTCAGTCCTCCACTTCAGATGCCCCTAGCAAGGTTGTTAATCGTGGTCCTTCTAGACTGGCTATAAATCACAGGCTCCCAAGACCCCCTCCTTGGGTTCAGCTCCTTTGCTAGAGCAGCTCACAGAACTCAGGAAACCCATTTACTCACTAGATTACTGATTTACTACGGAGGATATAAAAGAATACGAATCAACAGCCAAATGGAGAGATGCACAGGGTGAATTAGGTGGGAAGGGGTGCCCTCTCCCTAAATCTCTATGTTGATCAACCCGGAAGCCCTCCAGGGAACCCTGCCCTTTGGGTTGTTATGGAGACTTCACGACATAGGCATGGTTGATCAAATCATCGGCAGTTGGGGGCTGACTCAACAACTTCCAGCCCCTCTCCCCTCCCCTGAGGTCAGTGTGGATGGGACTGAAAGTTGAACTGTCTAATCACATGGTCAGGTGCCTTCTAAAAGGCACGCGTATAGCTCTTGAGGCACCTGGCTGGCTCAGTCAGTAGAGCATGTGACTCTGAATCTTAGGGTCATGAGTTCAAGCCCTACATTGGGCATGGAGCGTTTAAAAAAAAAAAAAAAAAGACACGTTTATAGCCCTCATCACAGGAATTCCAAGGGTCAAAGACCAAACACATATTTCTTATTATAAGTGACAATGTCACATATATATGTGAAATCATACAACAGATGGTCTTTGGTGTTTGGCTTCTTTCCTCAGCATGCTGTTTTCCAGGTTTATCCATGGCGTGGCGTGTGTCCTTCATTCCCTCTTATAGCTGAGTGATATTCTATTGTATGGATGGACCACGTTTTGTTCATCTACTCACCCATTCATGGTCATTGGGATTGTTTTCACCTTTCGGCAGCTTTGAATAGGGCTGCTGTGAACAGCCCTACAAGGATATACAAGGATTCAAGGACCTGTTTTCTTTCCTTCTTTCTTTCTTTTCTTTTCTTTCTTTCTTTTCTTCCTTTCTTTCTTTTCTTTCTTTCTTTCGTTCTTTCGTTCTTTCTTTTTTTAAGTTTATTTATTTATTTTGGGAGAGAGCACACAAGCCGGGGAGGGGCAGAAAGAGAAGGAGAGAGAGAGGATCCCAAACAGGCTCCTCACTGACCGTGCAGAACCCAACGTGGGGCTCGAACCCATAAACCGTGAGATCATGACCTGAGCTGAAACCAAGAGTTGGATGCTTAACCGACTGAGCCACCCAGGCACCCCTTGAGGACCTGTTTTCAGTTCTCGTGGGGCTATGCCCAGAAGTGGAACTGCTGGGTCACATCGTTATTCTGTGTGTTAACTTTTTGAGGAGTGCCCGGAATATTTTCCACAGCCTCGGCCGTTTTCTTTTTAAACTTTTATTGAGATACGACTAACATGAAGCAGAAAAGAAGTCATCTTAGTGTTCAGCTCAATGACACTTCCCATACAGTAGGCCTGCGGGGCGACTTCCCAGATGAGGTTCCAGAACATTCCCAGCCCCAGGAACACCCTGGATGACCGCGATGCCCACTTCTGTTACGATGGCTGAGTTTGCCTGTTTTCCAACCTGATATAACGGAACCAGCATTCTCTCTTCTGTCTGGCATCTTGCACCCAACACCACTTGTTCTCTATCTGGTTCACCCCTTTTCCTGGCTGCTTAGTAGTCCACTCCAGAAGGGAGTGGAGCTGCTGGCTCGTGAGTGGGCATCTTACCACTTTACAAGCAGAACCACTAATTAGTTTATTTATTCCTGGAACTTCCCAAGGGGACATGGCACCACCAAGGGCCTGGGGGATGCCCAGGGGCAGCGAAGGGGAACATTAGCTCCATGGTGTTTCCAGTTCACCAAACTCTGGAATGAAGGCATCCAGGCCATTCTGGCTCCCCTTCAGAAAATCGTTAGCTGATGACCTCATGGCCAGCCCCGTGGCCAAGCTGGGAGGGGCGGTGGGGTGGGAGGTAGGCAGGCAGCCATCAGTGAGCTCAGTGGGCCAGGGCCCTGCATTCCTCTCTGGCAGCTTCCATGGGTCCCCAGGGGCCAAGGTAGAAGTAAACAGCGTGAAGGCCAGGGGTCAGGCCGTTCCCGCCACCTGGCTTGGCCCCAAACCTCCCAGAATTTTCCCTCGCCACCACCTACTTTTGGCCATGGCCACCCTCATCAAACACACGCAACACACAAGAAAACACACACCCACTTCTATTATTTGTTTCTCATGACATGAAACAAACACAGTCACGGCAGGAGGTCCGGAAGAGGCCAAAAAAAAAAAAAAAAAGTTATTTTAAAATTTCCTATGAGTTTGCAGGACAAGGAGAATTGCTATCCTATTACGTGAGCTTCCTTCCAGGCCAGTGGGTGCCTGTGTCATCTAGAGGGTCCTCCAGGCAGCCTGGGTTTAAATGCTGGCTCAGCCCTTGAGATGCCCAGCAGATTCTGAAGCATTGCTAATCTCTTCCAAACACTGCTTTCTCAGCACTACCCCCTTAAAGGGTAGCACTGAGTAGATGGGCCTTAATCTGAGCTATAATCCCAATGTTTTAGATTTAATGACCTCTGTTAGTAGAGATGGTTGGGCAGCAATCTCTCCACTTCAGCCAGAGTTGGGTTGAAATACGCCCGGGCAAGTTTGCTCGGAAACAGTGTCTCCTTCTGACAAACTCCTATGTATCTGTTCAACCCCAGCTTTGATGTCCTGCCTCCCATTAAGCACTCCCTATTCTCTCCCCAGTTTCCCTGAGGCTGAGGGACCTCCCTCTCAGGGTGCCATCCTGCCCACCGAAGACTAGGGTATCTGGTTCTGGCCCTGTGCCCCCCGCAGACCAGCACCTTTTCAAGGACCAGGCCCCACTATTACTATGCTGGTTTCCTAGGCTGCTGTAATCAAGGACCACAAACGGAGAGGCTTAAAACAACAGAAAATTATTCTCTCACAGTTCTGCAGGCCAGAAGTTTGAAATCCTGGCCTCTCCCAGTGTTTGTGGCCCCAGATGTTCCTCATGGAGGGGCCAAGGGCAGGCAGCCCCAAGATGAGCTGCTTTAGCATGAACCCTATTTTGAGTTAAAAGCAATCAGAACCCAGCAGATTCGGGAAAAGCTCTGTACCTCCCACTCAACTACCTGCTTGTGCTAGGAAGAGAGCTATTCCCCAAAATTCCTCTTTACCTAAGAAACGTATCTACATAACAGGGTGGTGTTTGTTTTATAAACACCTCCTCTTACCCTCCTGCTAACGGGTCTCTCTTCCCTTTTCTCCTCAGACCCCTACCCCTCTCCTGAGCTCATGCAAGGAATTCCCATATCTGTGTGGATTCCCCAGACATATGCATGCTATTACATTTCATTTTCTCCTGTTAATGTCTCATGTCAATTTGATTCTTAGTCCAGCTACGGGGACCTTGAAGGGCAGAGAGAATTCCTCCTCCCCAATACTTGGCTTGTGGCCCCATCACTCCAATCTCTGCTTCTGTCTTTACATGGCCTTCTCTTCTCTCCTCCTCCCCCTCTAAGGACACCTGTAGAGTTAAGTCCCACTATAAATCCAGAATGGGCTCATTCCAGATCTTTAACTTAATCACATCTGCAAAGACCCTCTTTCCAAATCAAGGCACATTCACAGGGACTGAGGGATAGCTATCAGATCAGGCGTGGTCTGGGAAAGTCCCTGAGGGCCACCCACAGCAGTGAATGGGGGTGGCGAGGGGTTGGCATCTTCTGGCACCTTCAGATGGGAAAGATGCACACACATTCTGGGGTATATAATGGACTTGTGGTACTCGGGCCATTGTAGGACAAACCCATGCTCAGGGAAGGGAGACTCAAGTTCAAATCCAGATTTTGCCACTTCCTGGCTGTGTGGTCTTAGGCAGGTGTCTTGGCCTCTCTGTGCCAGGCTCGTCCTCTAATGTCCTCAGCCCTGGACAGGCCACAGCTATGAGGATCCACAGGTCTTTCTCCTTGCTTCTGATAAGGGTAATTTGCATACCTGGACCCACAAAATAGAAGCCACCCAGTGTGGGCCCTGCCCACATCACAAATCTAAACCTAAATCACCTTGGGGCGTCTGGGGGGGCTCAGTCATTTAAGCGTCCGACTCTTGATCTCGGCTCAGGTCATGATCTCACAGTTTGGTGAGTCCCAGCTCTACCTCGGGCTCTGTGCTGACAGCACGGAGCCTGCCTGGGATTCTCTCTCTCCTCTCTCTCTGCTCCTCCCCCACTCATGCTCACTCTCTCGCTCTCTCTCTCTCAAAATAAATAATTAAACATTAAAGAATAAATAAATAAACCTAAATCAGCCCGTCCTTATAGGAAACCTAACATACACCAATCACAATCTTCCCGTTCAGCGTTAGCTAGCTCACCTTACCCTAGAAAATAAGACCTGCTAACCTTGTAAGGAAATCCCTGACCTCCTCGTCAGCCATATCCTGCTTCTGAGTCACTTCTAAAGCTCTGTAAAATCCTACATTCCTCAGGGGGTATGCTACTCTGCCCATGAGACATGTAGTCTCCCATGGATTCGTGGATTGTTTTCCCTTGAAGAAGGGACATCAAACTCATTGCCAAATTGTATTGCTTTTGCCATTTGACAGTGCTCACATGAGAGGTGCTTTACTGTTTGTTTATTTTTGAGAGAGAGAGAGAGACGGAGCATGAGCGGGGGAGGGGCAGAGAGAGAGGGAGACATAGAATCGGAAGCAGGTTCCAGCTCCGAGCTGTCAGCACGGAGCTGGATGCAGGACTCGAACCCATGAACTGTGAGATTATGACCTGAGCCAAACCGACTGAGCCACCAGGCACCCCAAGGAGGTGCTTTAGAGAAAACCATCTACTCATTCATTCCCTCATTCATCCCACAAATACTGCTTCAGCATCTGTCATGTGCCAGGGCCTCCTTTCAAGTGGAAAAAGAAGACTCTAGGTGTGATGGGAGTATAGAAAAAACCGCTAGCAGGAGACACAGCCTATTCAAAGGCCCTGAGGTTAGAGACTCTCACACAGACAGTGTGAGAGTGAGAGTGAGACAGCTGGAGGTGACAGCCGGGCCCTGGAGGTTGTTCTCAGCGGATGAGCCTGTTTGAAATCCTGGTTTGGCTTCTCCTCATCTCTGTAACCTGGGCAAGTGAGCTCTTCACATCCTGGATTCTTTTTCTTTCTTGTCAAGGGCAGTTTTCCTCACCCAGAGAGGTTTATTTGCAGCTTTTCGGGATCAAGATCCGATTACAAATCTGTAAGCATGTAATTCACCCCCAAAAAGTACCCGATCGATGGCAAGGGCCATTTCTTGAGCAAAGTCAGTTTTATTATTAAAATTTTTTTTTTATTGGGGCGCCTGGGTGGCGCAGTCGGTTAAGTGTCTGACTTCAGCCAGGTCACGATCTCGCGGTCCGTGAGTTTGAGCCCCGCGTCGGGCTCTGGGCTGATGGCTCAGAGCCTGGAGCCTGTTTCCGATTCTGTGTCTCCCTCTCTCTCTGCCCCTCCCCCATTCATGCTCTGTCTCTCTCTGTCCCAAACATAAATAAACGTTGAAAAAAAAAATTAAAAAAAAAATTTTTTTTTATTGTGTAAAAGACACATTACATAAACATAACCATTTAAAAATGTGCGATTCAGTGGGTTTCATTCATTCACAGTGTTGTGTAACCATCATCGCTATCTAGTTCTGGAACTTTTTCATCACCCCAAAAGGAAACCCCGTCCCCATTAGCAGTCACTCCTCACCCCCCTTGCCCCTGCCCCTGACAACCACCAATCTACTTTCTGTCCCTATAATTTTGCCTGTTCTGAACATTTCATATGAGTGGAATCATAATATTTATATTTTAGCAACTGTGAATAGTGCTGCTATAAACATGCATGTACGCGTTTTGTTTGAACACCTGTTTCAGTTCCCTTGGGTCTATACCAAGGAGAGCAGTTGCTGGGTCACGTGGTAAGTTTACGTTGAACTTGTTGAGAAACTGCCAAGCCTTCTCGTCTCAGTTTTACTTTTTGTTACAAAATATTTCAGGTCTACACAAAAGTATCAATAATAAAGTAACAAACACCCACCTACCCACTACCCAGCTAAAGAAAGAAACATTCCCAAAAGAGTTGAACACCTTTTATACCCTCCATCGTCCATCCATTATGCTGTCCTTTCCAATCCCAGGGAAGTCTCTATCTAAAACTGGGATTTGGTCATCCCAATGCCTATTTTTATAATATTATATATCTTTTGAAGGGGTAGGCATATTTAAAACTTTTTCAGCATGGGGCACCTGTCTGGCTCAGTCAATGGAGCAAGTGACTCTTGATCTTGAGGTTGTAGGTTCAAGCCCCATATTGGGTATAGAGATTACTTAAAAAAAAAAAAAAATCTTTAGGGGATGCCTGGGTGGCTCAGTCTGCTGAGCATCCAACTCTAGAATTTTGGCTCCAGTCATGACCTCACGGTTTGTGAGTTGGAGCCCCGCATTGGGCTCCACATTGGTGGCTCAGAGCCTGTTTGGGATTCTCTGTCTCCCTCTCTCTGCCCCTCCCCCACTTGCTCTCTCTCTATCTCAAAAAAAAAAAAAAAAAAACGCATTTAAAATAAACAAATAAATACATACACACATACATACAATCTTTAGGGGCACCTGGGTGGCTCAGTCAACTGAGTGTTGGGTTCTTGATTTTGACTCAGGTCATGATCCCTGGGTCATGGAATCAAGTCCCATGTCAGGCTCACACTGGACGTGGAGATTGCTTGGGATTCTTTCTCTCTCTCTCTCTCTCTCTCTCTCCCTTTCCCTCACTCATGCTCTCGCTCTCTCTCTAAAATAAAACAATAAATAAAATAAAATCTTTTTTCTTTTTTTTTTAGTTTTTTTCTTTTTGAGAGACAGAGAGAGATAGGGCGCAAGCAGGGGAGGGACAGAGAGAGAGGGAGACACAGAATTCAAAGCAGGTTCCAGTCTCTGAGCTGTCAGCACAGAGCCCAATGCGGGGCTCAAACCCACGAACGTGAGATCATGACCTGAGGCCAAGTCCAACACTCAACTGACTGAGCCACCCAGGTGCCCCAATAAAATAAAATCTTAAAAAAAAAAAAACTACCAGCAAAATGGTGGAATGGACAGCTCCAACCTCTCCCAACCCCACAAGAACATCAAACAAACAGAAACTATCAGAGTTGATTTTGTCGGAACTCTGGAAAACCATCAAAGGTTTGCAGCAACTAAGCAAATGTTGAAGAAAAGAATTAAAGGGCAATTTGAAAATGGTAGGAAAGCTTGATGGTATTTTTACTTGCCCTTGCCCCATCCCCTCCTCAGCTCAGCAGTGATGGTTTAACAGAGACAATCTGTGTTACCAGTGCTGGACCCTGGTCTCTAATTCTGGAGGAGGCAGAGCAGATCTCATTCACAAATTACTTTGTAGGTCTGTTCTAACCTACTCAGGGCTTCTTGAAGGACTCACACAAAATGCTCATCTCTGAATTGCCTAACTCAGAGCTCAGGCCAGAAAAGTGGCAGGCGTTGCTCTGCAAGATGAATTAACTAACCGCAAGCACCTAGGGTAAAAGATTGTGGTCAAAACGTATTTATCAATCATCTAAACCCCAGGAGGAAAAGTTGGGGGAGATTCTTTGGGGAATTAGGACATTCAGAGCCTCCTTTTATATGGAGGGAATTTGGAAAACTATGTGTATGGTCCAGGGCTAGTCTCATGCTCAGAAAAGACCTGAGGAGACCCTAAGCTTTCATCTCAGGCTGATCCCCAGACTCAGTACAAACCCAGCTTGATGTTGAAGCAATGCCCTAGCACAGAACCAATCTGAAAATACTAGGAGAGGTGGATTCTTTTGTTGTTTGGTTGGTTGGTTGGTTGGTTTTGGGTTTGTTTTTTTTTTTTTTTTTTTTTGTTGTTGTTGTTGTTGTTTTTATCTCCTGGCATTAGAAGAAATCTCTGTCAAGATATTAACTGAGCCTTGGGAATGTAAGCTGGTGCAGCCACTCTGGAAAACAGAATGGAGGTTCCTCAAAAAACTAAAAATGGAACTACCCTATGACCCAGCAATTGCACTACTAGGCATTTATCCAAGGGATACAGGTGTGCCGTTTCGAAGGGACACGTGCACCCCCATGTTTATAGCAGCACTAGCAACAATAGCCAAAGTATGGAAGGAGCCCAACTGTCCATCGATGGATGAATGAATAAAGAAGATGTGGTATATCTATACAATGGAGTATTACTCGGCAATCAAAAAAGAATGAAATCTTGCCATTTGCAACTACGTGGATGGAACTGGAGGGTATTATGCTGAGTGAAATTAGTCAGAGAAAGACAAAAATCATATGATTTCACTCATATGAGGACTTTAAGAGACAAAATGGATGAACGTAAGGGAAGGGAAACAAAAATAATATGAAAACAGGGAGGGGACAAAACAGAAGAGACTCATAAATATGGTGAACAAACAGGGTTACTGGAGGGGTTGTGGGAGAGGGGATGGGCTAAATGGGTCAGGGGCACTAAGGAATCTACTCCTGAAATCATTGTTGCACTATCTGCTAACTAGTTTGGATATAAATTTAAAAAAATAAAAAATAAAACAAGTTAAAAGAAAAAGAAAAAAGATATTAACTGAGCTTGAGCTAAACGAACAGAGAACTCAGGACTACACACAACAAAGAATACAGTCCTTGCTTAATATAGTTTGGAAAAGTGCCTAAACAAATGAAACAAGACAACCTTCAACAATTTAAAGACAAAAACAAAAACAGCAAGCCCTCAGGAAGAGGAGAATCTGGTTTCTACAGTTACCACATTATAATGTTCAAATGCCTAGTTTTCAACAAAAAGATCACAAGGCATAAAAGGAAACATAAAACTATGGCCTACTCAAAGGAGAAAAATAAATTAATTTTCAAAATTTTATCTTATTTCATGTTTAAAAAATTTTTAACATTTTATTTTATTTTTTGAGAGACGGAGAAAGAGACAGAGCATGAGCAGGGGAGGGGAAGAGAAAGACGGAGACACAGAAACCAAAGCAGGCTCCAGGCTCTGAGCTGTCAGCACAGAGCCCGACGCGGGGCTCAAACCAAACTCACGAACCATGAGATCATGACTTGAGCCAAAACCAAGACTCAGACGCTTAAGCGATTGAGCTGCCCAGGTGCCCTTTTAAATTTTATTTTTAAGTAATCTCTACACCCACTGTGGGGATCGAACTCACAACCCCAAGGCCAAGAGTCACATGCTCCACTATCTGAGCCAGCAAGGTGGCCCTCAAAGGGACAGAATAAATTGACAGGAATGAAGTCACCTCTAAGGAAGCCCAGACATCTGACTTACTAGACAATAACTATAAAACAACTATCTTAAACATGCTCAAAGACCTAACATGGAAAGAGAAGTAAAGGAAGTCAGGGAAATAGCGTATGAACAAACTAAGATCATCAATAAAGAGATAGACATTATGAAAAGAAACCCAACAGAAGCTCTGGATCTGAAAAGGACAATAACCGAAATGCAAAATTCACTAGAGGTCTTAACAGAAGATATGAGCAAGCAGAAGAAAGAATCAACAGACCTGAAGATAGGATAATTGAATTTATTATGTCTGCAGAGCAGAAAGAAAAGAGAACAAAGAGTGAACGGTTTAAAGGATCTGTGGGACACCATCAAGAGAATCAACATAAGCATTATAGGAGGCCCAGAAGGGGGAGAGTGTGTGCGTAGAGAGAGAGTAAAGGGCAGAAAGAATGCCTGAAGAAATGGCCAAAAACTTCCCAAATTTGATGGCAGATACAAATCTACACCTCTAAGAAGCCCACATTGACACATTGTAATGCAACTGTTGCAAGCCAAAGGGAAAGAGCGAAATCTGAAAGAACCAAGAAAAAGCTACTCATCATGTACATGCTCAGTACATCCTCAGTAAGATTGACAGCCTGACCAAGAATTCTGTAGCCAACAGGGCACCTGGGTGATTGAGCATCTGTCTTCGGCTCAGGGTATGATCCTGTGGTTCGTGAGTGAGAGCCCTGCGTCGGGCTCTCTGCTGTCAGCACAGAGCCTGCTTCGGATCCTCTGTCACCCCCCTCTGCCTTCGCCCACTCGCACATGCGCACGCTCTCTCTGTCTCTCTCAAAAATAAACGAGCATTTTAAAAAATGCTAAAGTTGAAATAAAAGGACAGTAGACGGTAATTCAAAGCCATATCTAAACATATATACATCAAACAACAGAGCTCCAACTTATAAGAAGCAAACATCGACAGAATCCAAAGGAAAAACAAGTCGTTCTACAAAAGCGATGGGAGACTCCAATACTCCACTTTTAATAACATCTAGAACATCTAGACAGAAGATTAAGGACATAGAGGGTTAACCAACACTGTAAACCAGCTAGACTGAAGAGACATCCATAGAAAATTCCATGAAAGAACAGCAGAGTTACACATTCCTATCAAAGGTACATGCAATATCTTCCCATATAGGCCGGATGCTAGGGGGAAAAGTCTTAAAAGATTTTATTTTTATTTTTTTTTTCAACGTTTATTTATTTTTGGGACAGAGAGAGACAGAGCATGAACGGGGGAGGGGCAGAGAGAGAGGGAGACACAGAATCGGAAACAGGCTCCAGGCTCTGAGCCATCCGCCCAGAGCCCGACGCGGGGCTCGAACTCACGGACCGCGAGATCGCGACCTGGCTGAAGTCGGACGCTTAACCGACTGTGCCACCCAGGCGCCCCTTAAAAGATTTTAAAAAATCGAAGTCCTACAAACTGTCTTCTCCAACTACAACGGAATGGAGCTAGAAATTAATAATAGGAGGAACACTGGAATGTTTGCAAATATATAGATATTAAACCACACAATTTTAAAGAAACTGTGGGTCACAGAAGAAATCACAAAGGAAGTTGGAAAATATCTGGAAACAAATGAAAACCAAGCATACTAAAAGTCATGGGATGCAGCAAAGGCAGGGCACATGTGAAACCGACAGCTATAAATGCCTACGTTGAAAAAGAAAAAAAAAAAAAAGATCTCAAATGAATAACCTAACTTTACACTTTGAGGAAGTAGAAGAAGAAGAGTAAATTTAAATCAAAGCTAGTGTGAGGAAGGAAGGAAGATTACAGCAAAGATAAAGAGTGAATAGAGAAAATAGCATCACTGAGAATCAATGAAACCGAAAGTTGCATCTTTGAAAATATCAACAAAATCAACACATTTTTAGCTAGATTGACAAAGGAAAAAGAGAGAAGATGCAAATCATTAAAATCAGAAATAAAAGTGGGGACATTACCACTGACTCATAGAAATAAAAAAGAGGGGCACCTGGGTGGCTCAGTTGGTTAAGTGTCAGACTTCAGCTCAGGTCAGGATCTCATGGTTCATGAGTTCAAGCCCTGCACCAGGCTCTGCACTGACAATGGGGAGCCTGCTTGGGATAGTCTCTCTCTCCCTCTCTCTGTGCCCCTCCCCTACTTGTACTCTCTCTGTCTCTCAAAATAAATAAGCTTTAAAAAAAGAACTAAAAAAGATAAGAGAACGCTATAAAAAATATGCCAACAAATTAGATAACCTAGATGAAACAAATTCCTCGAAACACACAAATTACCTAAACTGACTTAAGAAGAAATGGAAAATCTCAACAGACCTATAAATAAAGAGATCGAATCTGTAATCAAAAAATTTCCAACGAAGAAAGGTGCAGGACTAGAGGGCTTCCCTGGTGAATTCTACCAATCATTCATTAAATAGTTACCCTTGATCCACATGGGGGTTAGGGGCATTGACTCCCCCCCCCCCATGGAGTCAAAATTCAGCATATAACTTGTTTTGAAATTTTTTAAATTTAAAAAATTCTTTTAAGTTTATTCATTTTGAGAAAGACAGAGAGAGTGAGTGGGGGAGGAACAGAGAAAGGGAGAGAGAGAGAGACTCCCAAGCAGGTTCTGCACTGTCAGCACGGAGCCCGATGAGGGGCTAGAACTCCCAGAAGGCAAGATCAGGACCTGAGCCGAAACTAAGAGTCAGCCGTTTAACCGACTGAGCTACCCAGGCGCCCCCAGGTATAACTTTTGAGTCCCCACAAATGCAACCACTAGTAGCCTACTATTGCCCAGAAGCTTTACCTATAACATAAGCAGTCGACTAAAACTATTTTGTTCGTTATATGTATTATTTTATATTTTGTATATGTATTAAATACTGTATTCTTACAATTAAGTAAACTAGAGAAAAACGCATTAAGAAAATCATAAGGAGGAGAAAATACATTTACAGTCCCACACTGTATTTATCAAAAAAAAAATCCATGTATACACCTGTGCAGTTCAAATCCATGTTGTTCAAGGTTCAACCATAACACCAATTCTTATCTAACTCTCCCAAAAAATGGAAGAGGAAGCAACACTTACAATGAAACCAACATTACCCTGATAATAAAGACTGATAAATACGTTATAAGAAAAGAAAATTACAGACTGCGAGGGAATAGAAAAAATACATATTGGTCTCTGCCCTGGTTCCTGGCATAGAGCCCCTGAAGCCTTTGTAATTTCCTAAGTGATAAAAACACTAGGAGCATCTTTTGTTATAATATTTGGTCTTTGACCCTAGTTCCTGGCACAGGGCTCCTAAAACCCTTGGAATTTCCTGGGCGATAGGAGTGTCTTTTGTTGTAATGAGGCAACTCTGGGTGGGCTCTTGGATGGGGACTGGTCACCAGAAAGGCCAAGCCATGATTAGAAGTTTGGAATTTTCAGCCACACCCCCTATTCTTCAGAAAGGGGAGAGGGGCTGTAAATGGAGTTAATGATTTATCATGCCTACGTGATGAAGCCTCCATAAAAATCCCAAAAGGACGGGGTTCAGAGAGCTTCCGGGTTGGTGAACATGTGGAAATGCTGGGAAAGTGGTGTACCCAGAGAAGGCATGGAAACTCCTTGCCTCTTCCCACATACTTACCCTACAGATCTTGTCCATCTGAATGTTCACCTGTATCCTTATCATATCCTTTTATAATAAACAGGTAAACAGTAAGTAAACTGTTGTCCTGAGTTGTGTGGGTCATGGGAACCTCTGATTTGTAGCCTGTCTATGAACTTGGACTTGCTATGGGCATCGGAAGTATTGGGCAGTCTTATAGGGCCAAACCCTTAACCGGAAGGATCTGACACTATCTGCAGGTAGATAGTGTCATAACTGAGTTAAACTGTCAGATACCCGGCTGAAAATTGCTTATTGTGGCGTTGCAGAAATTGTGTGAGTATGGTGGTAGTTGTGTGAGAGTGAAAGAGAAACAAAGAAGGAGGACTGAAGTATTTCCTTAAACACAGATCAATATCCCTTAAGAATATAGTTGTAAAATTCCTAAACCAAAAGCTAGCAAACTAAATCCAAAAGGATATTAAGGAATGCCTGGGTGGCTTAGTCGGTTAAGCATCTGCCTCTTGATCTCAGCTCTGGTCACGATCTCACGGTCATGAGATTGAGCCCTGTGTTGAGCTCCAGGCTGGGCACGGAGCCTCCTTGAGATTCTCTCCCTCTCCATCTGCTCTGCTCCTCCCCAACTTACATGTGGGTGCTCTCTCTCTCTTTCTCAAAAACAAAAACAAAAACAAACAAACAAGCATATTAAAAAGATTACACACCATAACCAAGTAGGATTGATCTCAAGAATGCAAGGATGGTTCAACATAACAAAATCGATCAACATAATACATCATATTAATGGAACGACAGAAAAAAGTCACACAATCATCTTTTAAAAAAATTTTTAGTGTTTATTTTTGCTTTTTTTAAAGTATAATTTATTGTCAAATTGGCTAACATACAGTGTGTACAATGTGCTCTTGGTTTTGGGGGTAGATTCCCATGGTTCATTGCTTACATATAACACCCAGTGCTCATCCCAACAAGTGCCCTCCTCAATGCTCATCACTCGTTTTACCCTCCCCCCACACCGCCCCCCCATCTACCCTCAGTTTGTTCTCTGTATTTAAGAGTCTCTTATGGTTTGCCTCCTTCCCTCTTTGTTTTCCCTATTTTTTCCCCATCCCCTTCCCCCATGGTCTTCTGTTAAGTTTCTCAAGTTCCACATATGAGTGAAAACATATGATCTCTTTCTCTGACTGACATTTCACTTAGCGTAATACCTTCCAGTTCCATCCATGTTGCTGCAAAAGGGAAGATTTTATTCTTTCTCATTGCCAAGTAGTATTCCATTGTATATATAAACCACATCTTCTTTATCCATTCATCAGTTGGTGGACATAATGTTTGTTTATTTTTGAAGGAGAGAGAGAGACAGAGATTGAGTGGCAGAGGGGCAGAGAGAGAGAGAGAGAGGGAGACACAGAATCTGAAGCAGGTTCCAGGCTCTGAGCTGTCAGCACAGAGCCTGATGCGGGACTCAGACTCACAATCTGTGAGATCATGACCTGAGCCAAAGTCAGATGCTTAAATGACAAAGCCACCCAGGCGCCCCCACACGATCATCTTAATTAATGCCAAAAGGCATTTGGCAAAATCTAGTACCTTTTTGTGATAAAAACTCTCAGAAAACTAGGGATAGAACTTCATGCACATCATAAAGGACATTTATGAAAAACCCATAGCTAACTTCCTTCTCAATGGTGAGAGGCGAAAACTTTCCCCCTAAGACAAGGAACAAGACAAGAAAGTCTACCTTCACCATTGCTACTCAATGTCATGCTGAAAGTTCTAACCAGAGCAGTTAGACAAGAAAAATAAATAAAAGGCATCTAAATTTTAAAGGAAGAGATAAAACTACTTCTATTCACCAATGATGTGACCCTTATATATAGAAAATCCCAAGGAATCCATGAGAGAGGTAGAAAATATTTGCAAATTATATCTCATGAGGGTTTAGATATTCCTCCAAGAAAGATATACAAATGGACAATAAATGCCTAAAAAGATGCTCAACATCAACGGTCATTAGGAAAATGCAAATGAAAACTACAGTGAGATACAATTTCCCACTCAGTAGCGTGGCTAATATCAGAATAATGGGTGGGTGTGGAGAAATTGGAACCCTCTTGTGCCACTGGTGGGAATGCGAAATGGTGCAACTTCTGTGGAAAACAATTTGGTGGTTCTTCAAAAAGCTAAACATAGGGGCACCTGGGTGGCTCAGTTGATTCAGTGTCTCTTATTTTTTTCAACGTTATTATTTTTTTTTTTTTTTTGAGAGGTGGGGGCGGGGGGCAGAGGGAGATAGACAATTCAAAATGGATTCCTCAGACAGCAGCGAGCCTGATGCAGGGCTCAAACTCACAAACTGTGAGATCATGACCTGAGCCAAAGTTGGCTGATCAACTGACTGAACCACCCAGGTGCCCCCAAGTGTCTGACTCTTGATCTCAGCTCAGGTCTTGAACTCAGGGTTGTGAGTTGCCCTCCATCTTGGGCATGGAGACTACTTAAACAATAAATAAATAAAAGGCTAAACAGAGAATTACCATATGATCCAGCAATTGAAAGCGGGGGGTGCACCTGGGTGGCTCAGTCCATTAAGCATCCGACTTTGGCTCAGGTCATAATCTCACGGTTCATGAGTTCGAGCCCCACACTGGGTGAGCTTGAGCCCTGCTCCGGGCTCTGCACTCTCCCTCTCTCTCCCTCTCTCTCTGCCCCTCGCTCACTCGTGCTCTCTCCGTCTCTCAAAGATGAATTAATTTTTTTTTTCAACGTTTATTTATTTTTGGGACAGAGAGAGACAGAGCATGAACGGGGGAGGGGCAGAGAGAGAGGGAGACACAGAATCGGAAACAGGCTCCAGGCTCTGAGCCATCAGCCCAGAGCCTGACGCGGGGCTCGAACTCACAGACCGCGAGATCGTGACCTGGCTGAAGTCGGACGCTTAACCGACTGCGCCACCCAGGCGCCCCATAATTTTTTAAGAAGAATTGAAAGCAGGGATTGGAACCAATCCTGCACACCGATGTTCACTGCAGCGCTCTTCACAATAGCCAAAAGGCGGAAGCAAGTCAAGTATCCTTCACTGGCTGAAAGGATCAATAAAATGCGGTATAGCTACACGATGGAATATTACTCAGCCATAAAAAAGAATGACGTTCTGATCCATGATACAACTTGGATGAACTTTGAAAACACGCTGAGTGAAATAAGTTAGACAGAGACAGACAAGCATTATATGATTACACTCGCATGCAATATCTGTAATATGTGCGTGCAGAGAGACCGAAAGTAGATTAGAGGTTATTACCAGGGGCTAAAGGAAGAGGGACGGGCATGAGGAATTATTGTTACAGAGTTTTTGTCTGGGGCTGATGGAAAAGTTTTGGAATTAAGTAGAGGTCGTGTGTTGTGCGTATGCAACCTTGTAAATGGACCACTGACCAGTACACTTAGGAATGGTTAAAATAGCACATTTTACGCTCTCTATATTTTACCACAATACAAAAATGCAAATAAAAAAAAAAAAAAAACCTTTATTCACATTGGCATCACAGTGTTTATCCCCCTTTGCAACCTGCTCATTTTCACTCCATGTTCAGGAGATTTGGAAGTCTGGCTCATCCTTTTTTGGTGCTTATAGTGCTCCACGGTATTATGCCCCAGCGTTTTTCTGGGCTCCCACTCCTCGTTATGATAAGCCAGGCCGCTGGGAAGACATGCGCTTCAGGTTTTTCTGGGATGCACACCAGCAGCAGAATGGCCAGGTCGGAGGGTCCAGCCATCCCCAACTGCACTAGCCAAATTACTCTTTAACATGGCCAGACGGATTCCCACGCCCATCACCAGTGCACTCCCAGCGACCTCTGCCCATTGTCTCTGGAGCCTGCCTGCGAGTCTCCCTAGGGGTGAGGAGAGGTCTCCGAGTGATTTTTGCTCCCAACTAAGGTTGGGCTTCTATCTTTGGTTGTCCTGGTTCACCTTCCCTGAACTGCCCGTTCATGTCGGTACTTCATTGAGTATTGTGTCCCCAAATGCACACCCACCTGAACCTCAGATTGTGACTTTTAGGGTCTTTGCAGATGTAATTATTTACATTAAAATGAGGTCACGTTGGAGTAGGATGGTCCCTAAATCCAATGACTGATGGCCTTATAAGAAGGCCACGTAAAGACAGAGGCAGAGATCCGAGTGATGTGGCCACCAGCCAAGGGCCATCAGGGAGTGCTGGAAGCTGGCAGAAGCCAGAAGAGGGGGTCTGGGACCAATTCTCCCTCACGGCCTCCTGCTGACATTTTGAGTTGGGTCTTCTGGCCTCCGGACAATAAAAGAATAAATTTCTGCTGCTTTAAACCACCCAGTTTGTGGTAACTGTTATGGCCGCCCCATGAAACAATGAATGTCGTCCGCCCATCTTAATATCTGGTGGTTTGGGGAGCACCTGGGTGGCTCAGTCGGTTAAGCATCTGACTCTCGGTTTTGGCTCGAGTCATGATCTCACAGTTTGTGAGTTCGAGCCCCACGTCAGGCTCTGTGCTGGAGCCCGCTTGGGATTCTCACTCCCTTTCTCTCTGCCCTTTCCCTGCTCTCTCTCTCTCTCTTTCAAATTAAATAAACATTTAAAAAATATGTCTTTTTTTTCCCCTCCATCAGCGTGTCTTCATATGTTCTGGAAGGTATTCTCAGCCAGTGAAATGCATGGCAGGTATCTTCTCTGAGTCCCTGGCTTGTCTTTTCCATTTCTTTATGGATTTTTTTGGTGTCCAAAAGCACAAAATTGTGATTGACTCTAATGTACCCAAAACCCTCCATTTATTCCTTTTTTTTTTTTTTTTTTCCCCTTATCAAGGTCAGGTTTTCATTTGTCAGGAAGTTGGTGAATGATTCTCCTCTGTGATGCTTCCAGCCTGACCTCTCTTATTCTGGGTTTGGGCCTCTGCCAGCCCCTCCCCCTTGCCCCCCATTAACTCTGCCTCCGTGGGTTAGGAGTGGTGAGGACAGCTGAGCGTGAGTCAGCCCGGCCAAGCTGCCTGGGGCGGAAGTGGTTAGCTCAGCCCCTGGGACCGGCTGTGCGGGTTCCTGGCCGAGGGGGGGCTATGGACAGCCTGAGCTGGGCAGGAAGTGGGTCAGCTGAGGCAGCAGGCTTCGGGACCCCACGTGCTCACTGCCCGGAACGTTTGGCCCGGGGAACCCCGAGCCTGCCCTCCCTTCCCCGCGCTCCAGCGCCCAGGTTGGCACGTGCGCTGGCTCCTGTCATGGTTCTGGGAGCTACGATGGGCATTAATGGGGCACCCACTCGGTGCCAGGCCCTGGCTGAGCACAGACACACAGTCCTGCCACATGAAGGTGGGTGAATGTTAGCACGGGAGAAACCGAAGCCCAGAGCAGGGCACCCTGTGCCTGGCTGGGACACACAGCATCCAGCCAGGTCACCCAACACCTCAAATCCTTTTCCTTGGCTGGCTCGGGACCCCCTCTGCCCCTTGAGTGTCCTCACAGGAGTTTGGAAGAGAAAATGTCTAGGGACTTCCCGTATTTTCTCTGCCTGTTTCTGAATCTCTCCATTGCTCTCTCTGCATTTCTGCTTTTCAGTCTCTCGGAATCTCTATCTTGGCCTCCCCACCTTCCCCATCAGGACCACAGTGTATGGGGGTGGGGGTGGGGGTGGGGGTGGTTGTGGGGGGGCAGCCTGAGCCTGCCCCTCCCCCTTTCCAGGGACCTGGACATGTCAGGGCAGGTCTGAGACACTCCTTGTAGAAACTGCTGAATGCGTGATGGCAAGCTGCCAGTGCAGAAAGGAAGGGGTAGGAAAGTTAAAGAGGGTGTGGGGGAAGGACTTTGGGATATCCGGCTCAGCACTTCACCCTCCCCCCTTACCCCTACCCAGGACTTTCACATACAACGTGTCCCAAGATGACCTTGGGTTTTGAGGGATGCATAGGAGTTCTCCAGGTATAAATGGGGGGCAGGAGGGCTTCCAGGCAGAGGGGATAGCTTGGGATTGGTAGAAACCAGAGAACGGAGGTTCAAATGCCCAGCAGAGGAGTCAGGCTTTCTCCTGGAAGCACAAGAGAGCCATGGAGGGCATGAGAGATGGGGAGGGGCCCCCATCAGATCCCCAGAATCAGGTGGACGAGAAGGATGAGACTGGTGTCCAATGGTGAGGGAGCATAATGCAAGCCAAGGGCAAAGTACAGGCTAGCAACCCCCCTTGCTCTGGTGGCACATGTGTGATATTCCTTGGACACCCCCGGCTACCCAAGAACAAAGGAAAGGGATTTATGTGCTTGCTGTGGTGATGTGGGAAACTAAGGCAAACTAAGGAAAAATGAAATTCCCTTACTGCCTACAGCCCATTGACGAGTCCTTGAAACAGGCAGAGCGACCTTCCTCTAGGAGCTCAGCTGCCTCGACGATGACACTTTGCTGGGGGCAAAAGACAATCTTGGCTTAACATTATCCTGACCCCCCAGGATCCTGTGAGTCTGCTTTAACATATAAAAATTCCTTTGGAAACTTCCTTTATCTCAACTCCCCCAAGATATATGCTGGCAATCATACTCCAAGCATACGGCCCTCTGATATACATCTGAAGGGTCTCATGACTGAGGTTTTACTAATCGGTAACAAATGACATTTTCCAAACAACACTGAGGCCCTCCAGGCCCTGGAAACCTTGCTTCCAAAATACCTTAGAGATTTGCTCTATCCCTAACCCCCTCCCAACCCAAAGGTCTATAATGAGTTACCCATCACAATCCCAGTACAGCTCTTTCTGCCCACGGGTCCTGTCCCCGTGCTTTAATAAAATCCCCTTTTTTGCACCAAAGATGTCTTCAAGAATTCTTTCTTGGCTGTCAGCTCCGAACTCCCCGTCACCCCAAAACCCCATCGTCCAAGCCCCTGATCTCCAAGTAAGACTGAGAATGTCCAGGCGAGAGCTGACGGAAACTATTGAATGGGGCCAACAGAGACTTCTCCAAGCCTTACCCTCTAATGAGCCTCCCCTCATATGCCTTGACCGTTCAGCTCCCTGTATGTCCCCCATCACTGCCGGATCCCCTGCACCATACTCCTGGCCTGGAAACTGCTGGATCCCTGGTGTGTCCCCAGCCCAGGCACCAATGCACAGTAGGCACTTCATAAGTGACTGATGTAGCCACAGGGAGACAGGGCTCCAGTGGTAAGGAGCAGGTGGTGTGAGGGTCTGGGCTAGAGAAGGAAGCTGGCCTTCCAGGGCTTGTCTTCCGCTCCCTGGAGACTCCGGCGCCTCCTTGCGCCCCCTGCTGGCCTCGAGATAGAACACTGAGCATTCACCCCTTTCCCACCTCCCCCTGTAGTTTACTGCACACCTATTAAACGCCTGGAGCTGTGCTGGGTGCAGAGGACACTTCCTCTGAGGGTGCAAAGTCCCTGTGTCCTCAGGGACTTCAAGTAGGTGCCCCCTCCCCCGGGACCAACATCCCCCAAGACAAGTCCTTTTGGTTTCAAAAATCTATTCTTTGGGGGAGCCTGGGTGGCTCAGTTGGTCGGTTAAGCATCCAACTTTGGCTCAGGTCATGATCTCACCATTTGTGAGTTCGAGCCCCGCGTGGGGCTCTGTGCTGACAGCTCAGAGCCTGGAGCCTGCCTCGGATTCTGTGTCTCCCTCTCTCTCTGCCCCTCCCCAGCTGGTGCTCTGTCTCTGTCTCTCAAAAATAAATAAAAAAATACATTAGGAAAAAATTTTTTTTAAATCTATTCTTTGAAAGCCCCTGACCCTGGAGTGGCTTCATTCCTTCCGAGGACAGACATAGGGGAATGACCAGGCCCTGTCTCTGGTTCAAACTACTCAGTGCCAGAGAAGCTGGTCTGGGTTCACTTTCCTGCCTCTCCTCTCCCTGGCCATGACAAGAGGCTTCACCTGTCAGAGCCTCAGTTTCCCCATCTGTGAAAGGTCGTAATGGCACCCCCACCACAGAGTTGTGAGTGGGAATATTGCACACGCGGGAGTCTAAACGATCATGACTCAAACCCCAGCACCACCACACCCCCTTGCTGTGGGACAGTAGGCAAGTTACTTGATCTCTCTGTGCATCAGAACAGAGGCATTGGGTTGTGAGGAGGGAGACCATTCTGTACAGAAACCCCCTCATCATTATCCACTCAGCACACTCACAACAGCCGCCACAAAGTGGGCACCAAGGACAGAAATCCCAGTGAGTCAGAGCCCCCTGTGCCCACTGATGCCCTCGGGCTGGGGATGACCCCGGTGGCTGCTAACCTCTCATAAAGACACACAAGAAATCACATATTTCAACTGTTTTATTTGCTTTCTGGGGTGTCAAGATTGGGGTGTCCCAGAGCCCAGCCCCCAGCAAAGTCCGACAGACCCTTCCCCAGCCAGGGGTCCCAGCCAGGAGGGTTTCGGACAAGGCACTCATAGGAACTCTGGGGGTCAGGGAGAAGCCACCCTGAGGGTGCAGGGACCAGGCCCACCTTGGGGGACAGAAAATGCAGTTACCTTCGGTGGGAAAGGTTTTTCCTAAAGAGAGATACAGGATGAGATAGAAACCTGAGATGTTAACGGAGCCCCAGAAACATGCCAGGTACCCCTAGGGCAGGCAAAAGCCAATTCTGCTTCCCAAGATCCCGATGTAGCTTCCTTGGCATCTGGGGATGCCACACGCCCGGGAAGCACAGAGCCCAATTCCAAACTGGCTTTCTCTGTGATTTCCTGGGGACAAAGTGTGTCAGTCACAAAAGTCACTCGCTCCAGACCCCACCTCTGCAAATGGCTCCGGTGACCCTGGCCTGGGCCCTGGGGTCCAGAGCCTGGGGTTACTTCTCTCTTTCTCATCTCGTCCCCTTTCTCTGTGCCCCGTGTTTATTAGAGAGGCAGGCACTTCTGTGGGTCTCCAGGCAGCTGAAAGGAAGGCTTGGTGAGGAGAGAGAGGGGGAGAAATGGGTTTGGCAGGAGGAGCAGCTCAGGGCTGGAACAGGTCCCCCAGAGACCTGGGAGCCCGCGACACTCAGCTTGTGACAACTGCCCATGAACTGGAGGACAGAGTCTCTTAGCAGAAATGTTCAGCATCCACCCGAGATGTGGATGTCAGCAAATGGCCTCCCACCCCAAAGAGCCATGCTGCCATGGGTGTGAGGGGGTCCGTGGCCTTTAATGTGCTTCCTCACCACAAAAATAGAGATGTTCTCCCTCCCAGCCAGCAGGCCCAGGCCCTTTTGAGGCACTTGTGCCTGGAGAAGGGAAATGCACTCTGGGATATAAAAACAAAAGCCCTTTTCGGCTTCCCGGAGTCAATGGATACAGTGGGGGATTCGTGGCCACGAGGAGCCACCTGGCAACGCGGTGGCCTGCCTCCGCCTGTATGACCATCAACGTCCCCACACCGGCTGCAGGCTCACGCGTGCGCTTTCGAGGGTCTCGGGGTGGAGGCTGGGGCCATGGAGAAGAATGGGGCTTTGTCCCACTCTCCCCAGAGGGGACTTTCGGGTTTAAACACTCCAAGAGGTGGAGAGGTCAAAGGTCAACAGTCTAGACAGTGGCAACAGAAAAGAGGCTGGTGGGGTGGGCGGATTTCCAGGAGCAGCTCCCCTCCCTGGCCCAGTCGCCCTCGGGGGACACAGGCATGCGGGTGCACACACACACACACACACACACACACACACACACCCCAGCGGGCCTGGCTTCCTGGCAGAAACTTCTAAGACAACAAAAAGGCATCCTGAATCTACTTTTCCAGCCATCCCCCTGAGCAGGCCCTTTCTGTTCCAGAAGTCACTGTGCCAGCAAAGAGCAAGGCAGCTGAAAACTCTTTGCCTTGCTGAAACTATTGCAATCTGACATTTCCCCCAAAGACCTGGCACCACCTGGGAAGCCATGACCTCCGTCCCCCCCACCTGGCCCTGACCTCTGTCCCCCACCTGGCCCTGTCTCTCCCAGTGGCCAAGGGACCTTTGGCTGTTCCTTGACCAGACCAGGTGGGCCAGGTGATACAAGCCCAGGCCACCGACTCAAATTCCTGCTTCTTGCCACCTTTCCTTCTCTCCAACCACGCCTTCTTGTTTCTTTTTCAAGCTACGCCCTCAAGTACCTACCACTGACCTTCTTTTTGGTGAGGAAGGGGGAGCCAAAGGGGCTGAGAGAAGAAGAAAGGTATGAGGTGCAGAGGCTCTGGCACCTTAAAGGACATGCCATCACCAGACACCCAGATGACTGTTGCTGTCCCCATCCCCCACCTCGGCACCCCGCCATGGGGGCCCAGGGAGAGGCGCCTCGCCACTGACCCTACAAGATTCCCCCAACAGCCTTCCCACCACATCCCTCTGCCCATCTTTCTACCACTAACACTTGCTGCACCCACCTCTCAGCATCTCCCCTCCACACGGGGCTAAGCCACTTCACAGAGCCATCCCCCTGCCCCATGCTGCGTGCCCCCCTCCCCCTGAGACTCCGCAAATGATGAGGGAGGAAGAACGGGGCTTGGTCCTCCCTTCTCACACAAGGACATTTTAGTCCAAGGCCCGATAAATGCGGACAGACACGCCACGGAGGGAACAGGTGAGTCTGCCCCAAACTGGACGATCAAAGAGCTGGCAGGAAGTGGGTGAAATGTTCAATGGCTGTCTGATTAAATAAGAATGAGCAAAATGCTCTGCATCGTGGACAAGGAGAGGATTCCAGCTGGACTGGATGAGAAAATCTAAAACCACTGCCGGAACACAAAAATGACATACGTACACTCAACAATGATCGGACAATAAGTTATACCTCTAACTTTCTGAATCACATGGTGCTTCAAACAGAGAGGCAAAATGAAGACAAAAGAAGGATGAAAATGCGGAGTTTGGGGATGGTGCGTCTGGGTTCCAGTGGGTATCCAGCTAAGCACAGACGTGGCTCATCTCCAGGAACGCCCCACCCCTTCCCTCCCCATCTTGCCTGGATTCGTTTCCTCCTCCGACACCTGCAGATCGGACCTTTGGGGAACCGAGCTAACCCATGAGCCTCGAGCTCCCCATATTCAGAAGAGCCGCAATTTCTGCTCACAGAATCCCACGCTGCAGATTTCTCGGGAGACTACAAGCTCAGACTGGGGACGCGAAAGGGACACTTCTGGTAGAAGGCGGGCGGGCATGGAGAAAGAGTCCCAATCATTTCCACCTGCCAGCCATAGTCCACACCCATGGCCAAGTGCCGGCCCCAAGTCACCCACTTCTCTCCACTCCCCCATCCAGAGGAAACCCAGGACTCCGAACATGCATTTAACTCGGAAACCCATCAACCCGGTTTCCCAGCGACACAGCAGCTCAGCAGAGGCAGGACCTCCCCTGGCCATCGGAACAAGCGGGGAAGAAGGTGAAGGTTGAAGAAAACAAAACAAAACAAAACAAAGCAAAACCCTCATCTGTTTTCAAAAGAACTGCATGCTGGGAAACACCGACACGCTCCAACACGGCATCAGATTCCAGCACACCTCACGCTTAGGGGCATGATAAAACCACACAGTCCCCCAAAGTAGTAGATCCCTTCCCGAATGGGTGTTTTCCTCAGTTGGCTTCCTGACTGCTGTGGTCGTTCTCTCCCTCTGACCGGTAATCAAGGTCCAGCTGGGTGGCGTTACTCTCATCCCCGGCTGGCAAGTTCAAAGCTGCCAGGGAGCGAGATCAAAATTTGCTCCTGAGTCCTGGGCGCGGCTCCAAAACCATCTACACAAAAGCCCCCTGGCTGCTTCGCCACCCTCGTGCTCAAACACGCCAGCCACAAGGGGTTCGGCAAACTCCAGCCCCCAGGCCCCATTCTGCCCCCACCACCATGAGGAAAGCAATAAGCTGGTCCCCAGCACCAAGTCCGCAAAAATCCAGGCCAGATGTGGGGTGGGTTTGCAGCTGCTATAAATTTTTACACATTAAAAAAAAAAAGAAAACAAAAACCAGTCATGTGCATGTCAAAATGACAAGGTCTGCTTTCCACCGGCAGCCCCGCTCCAGAGTAAGAGAGACAGAGAGAGAGAGAGAGAGAGAGAGAGAGGAGAAAAAAAAAAAAAAAAAAGCCCCTGCCATATCCCAAGGCAGCCCTTTCCAGGGCTGTCCAGGCTGTTGGGACATGAATCAGGGCAAAGACATTTCAAGGAGTTTTTAAGTTTGGGAAAAACCAGTCATGGACGTGGGGGGGGGGGGGGGGGGAACACCGGAATCCCTTCACCGGAGACTTAGACAGGCAGGTGAACAGGGGGCCCCAGCTGCGGGATCAAAGAGCAGAGATCCACTCGGCCAGGATTCCCCGTGGAGATCGGGACCCACGGGCTTCCCAGCCACTGTGGCGGTGTCCCCTAAAGCCAAGGGCGATAGAGGAAAAATCTTCAGCCACCCCTTGCAAATCGACCAGCCCTTTTGCGGAGAAAAAGGAAGAGGTGTGTAAGTCGGAATATTGATCCAAATCAGATCCCCAGCTGTCAGGCGTATCCTCCTTGGCCAGGCCCCAGAAGGCAGATGTCCCTCCCAGGGTCCCTAGTGGGACGAGGTCTTGGGAGGCCTAAGAGGCTCTCAGTGTTTGTGGCGACAGTTGATTTTGCCTTCTGACTGCTCCAGGACGTCCAGCATCTCCTCGATGATGGCCCGCAGCGCCCTGCCCAGCTGGTCTGCGTTGTACGGCTTGCCCAGCGGGGGCACATGAACGAAGGCTGAGCGGCCATGGCTCTGGTACAGAGAGGTGTAGTAGGTGAAATCGCAGAGGTACCTACGTTGCAGGGCATGGCGGTTGGGGGGGGGGGTGGCAGAAGGGAGACCAAAACAGGGTCAGAGAGTCAGTACACAGACTAACAGGACAGCCTCCATCCAGATCTACCGTAAGACCCCCAACCTCGCCAGAAAGCCACAGGATGGAACACCGACTGCTTCACCCTCCCCAGGCTGGCAAAAACGAAAAAACCCGATAACCTCGTGTGCTGGTGTGTATGTGAGGAAGGAGGCAGTATGAGATGCTACCAGTGGCGATGCAAATTGCCCCAGGGGGAAAATTGGGCAGGCTAGTATATCACAAATGCCCAGACTTCGTGACATATTATTTCTGGTTTTTGGAATCTATCTTCAGAAGCCATTGGCATGAGGGCACAAGAAAGACCAACAAGGCATTTGCTGCATTGTTAAGTAGAAAAGTCGAAAAATGGGAAGTAACCTGCCCCGGTCTGAATGTCCAGCCTCAAATTCACTGTTGAAGCCCCTAACTCCCGATGTGATAGTCTTAAGAGGTGGGGCCTTTGGGACGTGAGAGCCCCTCATGAATGGGGTTAGGACCCTTATAAAAGAGCCCCCAGAGAGCTATCTCCCTCCTCTTGCCGCAGCAAGAAGGGGGCTGCAGCCCAGAGGGAGGTCTTCATTAGAACAGGACCGGACCGGTGCCTTGATCTTCAACTTCCCAGCCTCCAAAAGTGTAAGCAATTACTTTCTGTTGTTTATAAGCCGCCCAGTATGTGGTATGTGGTTGTAGCAGCCCAAACAAGCCAGGGCGCAATCTAAACGTCCGCTGACTGAAGAGTGGCTTAATAAATCGGCTCATCCACACAAGGGAATACTATGCAGCCATCTACAAGGCACGTGGCGGATCCAGAGGGAAACGGAGAATCCACCAAGACCCGTGCCGCGTGCCCACGAGTGAAACCGACAAAGGGACATCTCAAGAACATACACATCACGTAACCCCAGCCGCATAAAAGCAAAACAAAATAGGACAAAAGCCTCAACTGGAGGACCAAGTGTTCACGTACCCTCGATCCCTGAACAACATGGCTTTGAACTGCAAGGGTCCCCTCACACAAGGGTTTTTTTCCAGCAAGCCCAGTGCCGTAAATGCATTTTCTTTTCCTTATGGTTTTCTTTTGCGGTTGTTGTCTGTTTTCACTTTAATTCCGGTTAGTTAACATACAGTACGATACTAGTTTTAGGTGTACGATCTGGTGATTCAACAGTTGCAGACAACCCCTGGTGCTCGTCATGACAAGTGCCCTCGCTGCTCCCCATCACCGACTTCACCCACCCCCACCCCTCCCCTCTGGGCACCACTGATGTGTTCTCTGTAGTTAAGAGTCTGTTTCTCGGTTTGCCTCTCTCTCTCTCTCTCTCTCTCTCTGTTTTTTTCCCCTTTGCTCATTTGTTTCTTAAATTCCACATATGAGTGCAATCACATGGGATTTGTCTTTCTCTGACTGGTTTATCTTGCTGAGCATTATACTCTCTAGCTCCATCCGTGGAGTTGCAAAGGGCAAGATTTCATTCTTTTATGGCTGAATAATATCCCAGTGTGTGTGTGTGTGTGTGTGTGTGTGTGTGTGTGTGTATCTTCTTTCTCCACTCATCAGTCAGTGGACACTTGGGCTAGCTCCCATTTCCTTATGATTTTTAAGAAAAAAAAATTTAACATTTACTTATTTTTGAGAGACAGAAAGAGGCAGAGCATGACCGGGGGAGGGGGAGAGAGAGAGAGATAGAGAATCGGAAGCAGACTCCAGGCTCTGAGCTGTTTGTTAGCACAGAGCCCGACGCGGGGCTCGAACTCATGAACAGCAAGACCGTGACCTGAGTTGAAGTTGGATGCTCAACCGACTGAGCCACCCAGGCGCCCCTGATTTTTTTTTTTTTAATGTAAGCTCTATACCCAACGTGGGGGCCTAATCCCACCACCCCGAGATCAAGAGTCACACAGTCTACTGACTGAGCCAGACTGGAGCCCCTCCTTCTGAATTTCTTAATAACATTTTCTTTTCTCTAACTTACTTTATTGTAAGAATACAGCACACACACACACACACACACACACACATAACATACAAAACGTGTGTTAATCAACTGTTTATGTTATCAGTAAGGCTTCTGGTCAACAGTGATCTAACAGTAGTAAAGTTTGGCAGAGGTGAGGGGAGTCAAATGTTATGCAAATTTTGTATGCAGGGGGGTGATCAGCAGCCCTACCCCCATGTTGTTCAAGGGTTACCCGTCTACGGAAAGGTGTCGGTGCATAGGACGTTTTACAATTTAAGTCTCAGCTTTAACAGAGGGATCGCTAGGGAGAAGGAGAGAGGGCAAGAGAATTTTTCCCAGTGGGAACACATGAGAATATAGTCTGGAATTATCTGTGCCATTTGGAATTAGTTTTAAAAACAGAATGATGGGGGCGTCTGGGTGGCTCAGGCAGTTAAGCGTCTGACTCTTGGTTTTGGCTCGGATCGTGATCTCAAGCAAGGTTCGTGAGTTCAAGCCCCGCATCGGGCTCTGCGCCGACAGCGTGGAGCCTGCTCTGGATTCTCTGTGTCCCTCTCCTTCTGCTCCTCCCCCGCTCGCTCTCTATCTCTCTCTCAAAATAAATAAATCGATAAACATTAAAAAAAAAAATAAAAACAGAAGGATGGTGAATTCAGTTACTCCATTCAGTCTACTGAATCTGTCACCTGCTGCCTTTGGGCTGGAGAAGTGTACAGAGTGTTGAGAAATGGAGACACCTGGTGCTGAGAGGGCATTGAACAGAGGGGACATAACTTGCTCCAGGAGATTGCAGAGGCCACCCCCCCCCCCGAAAGACACCTTATCAGAGGGAGGTGAGATCTGCCCATGAGGGCAGAGGCCTTATCATGTGCAAAGGCCCTGAGGCTAGAGTGAGCGTGCTGTGTTTGAGGAACTGGAGGAGGCTGGCTTGTGTGGCTGGCATGCAGTGGGGGACAGAAGAATGAAGGCAGATGAAAGTGGAGAGGTGGGCAGGGGCCAGACCACACAGAACCTATGGATGGTGGTGGAGACAGCTTGGATTTTATTCTAGGTGCCGTGAGAGCTGCAGGAGGGATTAAGCAAGGAAGGGAACACCATCAGACTTCAATTTATAAAAGAGCTTGTAAGAGGCTGAAGAGTTTCTTCCCAGACTGTATGTTCACCCAGAACCTCATATGGGTATAGGGGTTTTGCAGATATAATTATCTAATATGAAATCATACTGGCCTCAGGTAGGTCCTATATCCCATGACTGATGTGCTCATGAAAAGGTCATGTAAATACACACACAGGGAAGAAGGCCGTGTGGAGACGGAGGCAAAGATCGGGGTGATGTGGCCACAAGCCAAGGAACCCCAAGGGTTACCTGCAGACCAAAAACCGGGAGAGAGGCAGGGAACAGATTCCCCTTCAGGGCCTCCAGAAGGAGGAAACGTTGCCAACACCTTGATTTTGGACTTCTAGCCTCCAGAACTGGGAGACAATACATTTTTGTTGTCCTAAGCTACCAAGGTGATGGTTTTTGTTACAACAGCCACAGAAAACACAAACAGAAACCAACCGCTTGGAGGAAGAGGACCCTCAGGGCCGGGGCAGAGGTGGAGGGAGGGACACCAGGGAGGCGGCCGGGGCAGCAGCGTCCAGGTGGCAGATGCTAGCACCCAGAGCAGGGGAGAGGTGGGCAGATCCACACATAATGAGTCCCAGAAGCAGAATCCGTGGCACCTGTTATGTGCACGTACTTAGCTCTGAGCCTCGTGAACGGTGAGTGCTCAGCCCACAGAGGCCAAAGTCAACGCACTTGGCTCGTTCAACGCCAGCCTGGGCCGGTGGAGGAGGGAAACCACTGCTCGCAATCACCCCAAGGTGCCCTACCTGCCGGCATCTTGGGAGATGGTCACTGACACATCCAGGCCCAGCGTGGTGACCCTCTTACACACAGCATCCATGTCGATGATGGAGTCAATGCTTTCGGGCCCGTCCTCCACGCAGCACTGGGAGCCGGGGCAGAAGCGGCAGTTGTCCAGCCCCTTGTAGCCCTTGTTATGCCCGCACTTCTCCAGTGTGACCGCGGTCGCCATGCCCGACACCCCCACATGCACCACGAGCTGCAGACAGATGGGCAGGGCCATGAGACTGGGGGTCCCCCCCACCCCAGGTGCAGGAGAGGACAGCATCCTCTCGGGGCTCTGCCTGGAGTGACGTCGTTTCGGGCCTCTTGCTGCTGGAATAGACCACACACAGTCGGCCCCACACAAAGGTATAGGCCAAGCGAAACACGCAAGGCTGTAAACTGTGTTAATACAATCAAATACCAGAAACAACCTCCTTAGCCGTTAGTAGGGGGTTGGCTGGATACGTTACGGAGTTAACATGCCAAAAGCAGTTCTATACAGGATGACCTTCAAGACATATTGCCAAATGCAAAAGACATGGTGTAACTTTCAGGAATCGAAGCGAAAGAGGTAATAGCCTGTCAATGATCACGTCAGGGTTTTGCATAAAAATGAGAAAAAAGTATCAAATCACTAGAATAATAATAGGAGGGCAGTCATGTCAATTACTAAAATCTACCCAGCCGTTAACGTGATATAAGGGAGGATTTTTAATGACCTACATAATAAAATGCTCACAACAAAATATTTATAACAAGCAGGACACCAGATTAAGTACAGTCGAATTTCAACGACTACTTATTATTTGTGTATATGCTTACACCCAGAGAGGGCACTGTAAGAAAATATATAAACATTTTTTTTTTTTTTTAACTTTTAAAATGTTTATTCCTGAAAGAGAGAGAGAAAGGGCATGAGCAGGGGAGGGGCAGAGTGAGAGGGAGACACAGAATCTGAAGCAGGCTCCAGGCTCTGAGCCGTCAGCACAGAGCCCGACGCGGGGCTCGAACTCACGGACCGCGAGATCACGACCTGAGCTGAAGTCGGACGCTCAACTGACTGAGCCACCCAGGCGCCCCTGTTCTTGTATCTTTTAAGTGTGGCTAGTAGAAGATGTAAAGTGTCCAGCAGAAGGGAGTGATGATGTCTAACGGGCCATAATGCTGGAGAATCTAACTCTTTGGAGTCACAAGGTTAGTTGATTCACTACCGGACGCCCCACATCTGGCACTGTCCTATCTGGAGTTCCATAAATTGAATATTGGTGAATGTGAAAACAAAGCAGCAGCTGTTGTATAATGAGCTGCAAGGTGATACCCCCGCATGCAAAAAAAAAAAAAGAAAAAAAAAAAGAGCCTGTCCTAATTGCCTGGAAATCGCAACCGTGACCTCATTTGGAAAAAGGGTCTTTATATCTGGGTGGGCCGCAAATCCAATGACAAATGTCCGTAAAAGAGACACGTGAAGAAAAGCCAGAGACAGAGAGGAGGAGAAGCCCACGTGACCACAGCGGGAGAAGCTGGAAGAGACCCCAAATGACCCTCCCCTGAGAGAGAGTATAGCTGCTGAGGCCTTGACTTTGGATTTCTGTGCCTCCAGAAACGTGAGACTACATTTCTGTGGTTCGAAGTTTACGGCCAATTCTTATAGCAGCCGCAGGAACCCAGTCCACGCAGGTTGTTGAAACAGCACATGCGTGTGCATACTAACATACACGCACACGCGTGTGTGCAGATACGTGTGTGAGTGATAAAATGGCAATAATCATGGTGCCAGTTAACTAGGCAGGGGTGATTCTCTACGGTCGGAAAAATTTTTCAAAACATGTTCATGCTTTAGGGTATTTTTATTTGTTTAACTAGCAAAAGGCAGGACTGCACAGAAAAAGCAGAAGAGGGATGCCTGGGTGGCTCAGTCGGTTAAGCGTCCGACTTCGGCTCAGGTCACGATCTCGCGGTCCGCGAGTTCGAGCCCCGCGTCGGGCTCTGGGCTGACAGCTTGGAGCCTGGAGCCCGCTTCGGATACTGTGTCTCCCTCTCTGTCTGCCCCTTCCCCGCTCACACTCTGTCTCTCTCTCTCTCTCTCTCTCTCTCTCTCTCTCTCAAAGATAAACATTTAAAAAAAATTTTTAAAGAAAAAGCAGAAGAAAATGTCCATCGACAGAACCTTTGGTCACGTCTCACTAAGCCTCCAGGTCCCCCTCTCACAAAGGACAAATTCCACTTGAGACTCGACAGGAGGGCTCATTAGGAAGGAAGTTTCCACTGGACGGCCCTGGAAAATCTGCATCTGGCAGGCTAGTGTGGGAAGCTGGGTGAGGCGCCCACGGGCGACCAGTTACCTCACTTATCAGAGACACCACCCAGGTAACTTCCCAGGCAACTTCCACTCCTGACCCCTTGGAGTCACATGTGTCTGTGGTGGGAGAGTGTGGCTCCTTCTTGTCTGGCCTCCATTACACCGCATCACAGCTCCCTCCCATACTCATGGTCCCCTTGTGGAACCCCCTTTCAAGAGGTTCGGAGAGAGGTGAGACCACCCACTGGCCACCAGAGGAGGCATGTGACCAGGCGTCACGAATCAGAGCACTCCTCCCTCCAACCCCCAGCCATAGTGATTGGCTCAGGGACTGGCAGGGGACCCCGGTGGCCAGTGAGAATCAGCCATGGACTCTGGGCAATTATCAAAAGGAAAGATGTTTTCTTTCCGCTGAGGGGCTGAGTCGGTAGGGTATCAGCCAGCAGCCACCTATCTTTGCCAAAGCAAAAGCGAGGCACAAAGCAAAGCTGAAGGGCCAAGAGGGATGGCTGATAACACTGGGCGAGTGCCTGGATCAAGCTATACCTGAAGCTTACAAGCGTTTGTGCTTAAGCTGAGTTAAGGTGTGCTTTGACTGTCACCTATAACTAAATGGGTCGTGAGTGACACAGAACTCCAGAGGGACGGAGCCAGGCTCTGTGGGGTCGCAGATGTTTGCACTCCTCCCTCGCATCCACGGGTAACCCGGGAAAGTGTGGCCCTATGGGGGACAAGGCCATGGGCATCGGCCATGTGATTGAAGCAGGAACAAAGCCACACAAATCATCCACGTGCGGGGTGCCCACCTGCAGGTCCTGATGAGGAAGCACCTGCCTTCGCCCCACTCACCTGTGGGCTGTGCTTCTCCCACAGGGCAGGGATGAGCCTCTGGACCGTCTTGTACTCGACTGGAATCTCATACACATGTAGGTCCACGCTGTCGCCAAGCCCTAGCTTCTCCAGCTCCTGGAAGGGAGACGAGAGGGAGTGTTGTGGCATTAGGTGAGGGCTGCAGGGTTAATGCGTTCCCAGGGGGTAAACTGACCCGTCCTCAGAAAGCAGGTGGGGCTCCAGACTCAGTGTGCAGAGTGGAAGGAAAGGTGCGCGCGCTGGCCCAGCCCCAAAGCTCCTCCCTCGCTCCCCTCCCCGCTCCCTCTTCTCAAACTCTCTATGCATCTCCATGGGCAGCAGCATAACGCTGCAGCCTTTGAAGCTGGGCGCCCGGGTTTGAACCCTGTGTGATCTTGGGCAACTTACTTAACCTCTCTGAGCCTGTTTCCTCACCCATAAAATGGGGGTAAAAAAGTAGTTTTTTCACAAGGTAGCTGTAAGAATTAAACGAACGCATACACGCTAATAGTTCCAAGAAATGCTCGGCACATCGTATGTGCTCAGATAATGTGGGCTCCCATTACGACTCTTGTCTTTGTTATTTGTTATTATACTTTCCGCTTCATTATACCTGATGAGAATTATTTATAGACTTGACGCATGCCACACATAGCAGGATCTCAGTTCACGTTCACAGGTGGACCCAACCCCTTAGGGACCCTCTAACAATCTCCAGCATGAGGTGGCTTAAAAACATCATGAGGGGCGCCCGGGGGGCCTAGTCGGTTAAGCGTCCAACTCTTGATTTTGACTCAGGTCATGATCTCACGTTCGTGGGTTCGAGCCCCGCATCGGGCTCTGGGCTGACAGCGCAGAGCCTGGAGCCTGCTTCCGATTCTGTCTCCCCCTCTCCGCCCCTCCGCTGCTCGTGCTCTCTCTCTTTCTCTCTCAAAGAACAAAGAAACATTAAAAAAAAATTTTTTTTTAACTGATACTCTGAATAATGAATAATGACCGCTGCAGGATTGTTTCCTATCATTCTCAGATCGCGTGCAGTGGTTGGAAAACGCTGCCACTGGTGGATGTGGGGTCCCAGACAAAGCCTTTTTTGCATGCACTTGGCTTCGCGGAATTCATTCATTGCATCCCCTGACATGGCTTCAGGGCTACTTTATCTGGTTGCCTTGACCTTGCTATCCGCGCTGTCCCAACTCCACGCTCATTTGACCGCAGTTGCTGGAGAGCATCCAACACCTGGAAAGGCAGGTCCCTTCTCACCGACAGAGAATTCCCAACTACCCCCCCCCCCAGAGGGTGCGTCAAGGTCACCTGGAGACAACGACACCAAGGGGGTGGGGGGCATGGTGTACTTGTGTGGGAAATCTCATTTAAGTTTATTTTATTCATTTTGAGAGAGAGAGAGAGAGAGAGAGAGGCAGACAGAGAATCCAAAGCAGGCTCCGCACTAATAGCATGGAGCCCGACATGGGGCTCAAACTCATAAACCCTGAGATCACGACCTGAGCTGAAATCAAGAGTCAGACGCTTAACTGGCTGAGCCACTTGGGTGCCCCAAATCATTGGGTCTTCTTTTTTTTATTTCTTTTTTTATTTATTTATTTTTTTTTTCAACGTTTATTTATTTTTGGGACAGAGAGAGACAGAGCATGAACGGGGGAGGGGCAGAGAGAGAGGGAGACAGAATCGGAAACAGGCTCCAGGCTCTGAGCCATCAGCCCCGAGCCTGACGCAGAGCCTGACGCGGGGCTCGAACTCACGGACCGCGAGATCGTGACCTGGCTGAAGTCGGACGCTTAACCGACTGTGCCACCCAGGCGCCCCATCTTTTTTTTTTTTTTTTTTTTTTTTTTTTTAATTTTGAGAGAGAGAGAGAGAGCGCGCGCGCAAGTGGGGGAGGGGCAGAGAGGATCTGGGCAGCTGATCCCTCACTGCCCAACACGGGACTCAAACTCCCAAACGGTGAGATCCTGACCTGAACCAAAGTTGGACACTCAACTGACTGAGCCACCGAGGCGCCCCCCCCATGTGGGGAGAGTCTTAAACTCCAGCACCGGGGACTGAGACCCCATCCCTGTCACCAAGCCCAGTGATCAGAAAGAACCTCCCCACCCCCAACCCCGGAAGAAGTCCCAGGGCCAGACAGAGGGTAGATCTGCTCGCTCCACACTGGTGCACAGGTGGAGGGCAGGCCGCTGCTGGGGCAGGTGGTTGCGAGGTGAGGGGGTGACATTTTGGGTGAAATCCATTTCAAAACGTTTCACATATCCTTAAGAGAAACTTGGCAGCATATTTCATTTCTCTTATTATAATTTTTTTTCTCTCGGTCATTAGTATGTTTACGCTCACGTTCCCTTTTCATCTAAGCCTCAACTTCCCGGACTGTGCAATGGGATCAGGGAGACATTCTCTAAAGGGTGTGGGGATTTGGAGACGAAGCAGGCACGGAGCTCGCCAGCGAAATGTCACGCTGTCACGCCCCCCACCCCCCCACCCCCCACCAGAAGGCTTTACATCCTGAGCCCTGTTTCCATTCCTACAATTTCATAAACACTCACCCGCCTGCTACGTGCCACACACCCGGGGGATTGTTTTGAATGGCCACACAAACACGGACAGACGATCTTTGGCTTGAGCATTTTTCATAGTAAAATGAACGCTCCCAACGATTACTATCGGTAGGGCTCTCTCATATTATTCCCAGATCTCACTCGGGGGTTGAAAAGGCTACCTCGGTGGATGTCAGAGAGTCCCATGGGTGGGATTTATGGGATACGCCAGGTTTTGTTGGGCAGTTTGGAGACTCAAACCCCATGGTCTCCCACCCTACGCCGCCCCAACGGCTTGCTTCCCAAGGCGAAATCTAAAATCACATCACACCCTTCCCCTGCTCACTCTGCTGGGTTTCCTGCCACACCCAGCATAAAAATCCTAACTCCCGCCATCATCCACGAGGCCCATAAGCCAGACGCTGCCAATTTCCTTGCCCTTCTCTCCCTTCTCCCTTCACCCTCAACCCTCCCCACCCACCACCCCCCACCCCCATTTGGCTAACTTCACTCCAGCCATGTGGCCTCCCACATACCAGACTCACTCCTGCCTCAGGGCCTTTGCACTGGCTGTTCTCACTACATGGAACATTCTTCCCCTTACTTTCCCGTCAGTCAACTCTCTCCTTAGCCTTCATGTCTCAGCCTCCTGACAAGCACTTGACACTTTTACAAGCACCCCTTTGCACACTCCCTCAGCCCCGCAGAATGGTGTCCTTTCTATAGCACAGGGCACGCACAAGGTAGGTGCTTGTGAATACTGGCTGAGCAACTGAGCAGCTCAAGCATAGACCGAAATAAATATAGACCTAAGTGCCTCACTTTCCTCAACTACAAAATAGAGGTTTGGACTAGCTGCTAGCTGGGACCCTCTCTTTTCTTTCCATCCTTTCCTACATTGAAAAGCAGCTCCTGAGGGGCGCCTGGGTGGCGCAGTCGGTTAAGCGTCCGACTTCAGCCAGGTCACGATCTCGCGGTCCGTGAGTTCGAGCCCCGCGTCGGGCTCTGGGCTGATGGCTCAGAGCCTGGAGCCTGTTTCCGATTCTGTGTCTCCCTCTCTCTCTGCCCCTCCCCCGTTCATGCTCTGTCTCTCTCTGTCCCAAAAATAAATAAACGTTGAAAAAAAAAAAAAAAAATTTAAAAAAAAAGAAAAGCAGCTCCTGGGGGGGCACCTGGGGGGCTCAGTTGGTTAAGCATCCAACCCTTGATTTCGGCTCAGGTCATGACCTCACAGTTCGTGGGATCAGGCCCCGCGTCGGGCTCTGCGCTGACCATGCAGAGCCTGCTTGGGATTCTCTCTCCCTCTCTCCCTGCCCCTCCCCTGCTTGCGAGCTCTCTCTCTCAAAATAAATAAATAAATACACTTAAAAAAAAAAAAGTAGCTCCTGGGACACCTGACTGGCTCAGTTGGAAGGGCATGCAACCCTCGATCTTGGGGTCATGAGTTCAAGTCCCATGTTGGGTGCAGAGATTACTTACATAAGTAAAACTTTGAAAATAAGTAACTAAAAGTACCTCCTCAATAGAAGAGGTAGAGACGCCCGAGCATCCATCAGTGGATAAAAGGATGAAGAAACAAAATGTGGTCTAGCCATACAGTGGAATATTAATCAGCCATGAAAAGGAACAGAGCCCTGACCCGTGCTTCAGTGTGGATGACCACGAAAGCACATGCGGACTGAAAGAAGCCAGACACAAAAGGTCACACGATATGTGATTTCTGTCTATGAAATGTCCAGAACAGCCAAATCCATAGGCACAGAAAGTAAATTAGTGGTAGTCAGGGGCTGGAGAAGGGCGGATGGGGAGTGGCTGCTGATGGGGACAGGATTTCCTTTAGGGGGATGGGAATGTTCTGGAACCAGAGACGGGTGGGGGGTGTACAACACTGTGAACATAGTAAATGCCCCTGAACTGTTCATTTTAAAATGGTTAATTTTATGTTATGTAAGTTTCATCTACATAAACAAAAAGAGAAAAAAAGTGGCTCTTGAAGGCATGGATGCTGGAGGGTAGGAGTCAGGGGCACAGCCTCCAGAGCCGGAGGCTCTGGCCACGTTTGCTCCTTCTTCCTACCACTTACTGGCTGAGAGACCTTCGGTAAGTCATTCACCCTCTCTGTGCCTCAGTTTTCTCATCTGTAAATGGGATTAACAAGAGTACCCATGTCATAGGGAGGAAAAATACAACAACACACACATAAGGCAGAGTCTAAAAACTGCTCAAAAGATGTTAACTTAAATTGCATTTTAAAACATGTATGTGCTTCCTTTAAAAAAAAAAAAAAAAAAGCGCCATTTCTTCCTGGCTAAAACGGAGCCTCCAGAATCAGATTCCCCGCCGCTCCCCCCAATCTGGAACAACTGGAAACAAATAGACAAAATGTGTAAAATAACACTTTTCAGACATTGAGGCATCAAAGCTGGGGTTCTAGAAAAGGTAAGAAGGCTACAGTTTGCAGAGCAGAGTCCTAGAAAGAAGATAGCTGGGGGGGGGGGGGGGGGGGGGGCGGGGAGGAGGGGAAAGGGAGAGCCTGATCAATGCAGACATCTTTTGAGAGTTTGAGAACTTAATGGGCATATAGGTGTGCCAAGACCAGGGACTGAGCCTCGAAAGGAGCAGAGGGTGTGAATCAGCCAGAGTGGAAAAACTTCATAAGGAAGTAGAGAAAAATTAGCCCCAGCATAAAGACTATTCTGGTCCTGCCTTAAAAAAAAAAAAAAAAAAAAAAAAACAATTTAACAGCAAGGCTGGAAAGGATCAAACTGTTTCCAGCAACTTAACCGTATCCCAGAGCAAAGCTCAAGAATATTTAGAGGAAATAAAAAGGTATCCAGCGGCGACAAGGTAAAATTCAGGTCTGGCAGGAAAGTGAAACTTACCAGACAAGCAAAAAAAAAAAAAAAGGCAGTAAACTACAACCCTTAATGAAGAGAAAAATCAATCAACAGAAACAGTCCAGGAACAACAGAGATGGTAGAATTAATTAGTAGATAAGGACATTAAAGAGGAAATTTTTTTTTTTTAAGTTTTTTGTTTTTTTTTATTGGGGCGCCTGGGTGGCTCAGCGGGTTGAGCCACCCAGGTGCCCCAAAGAGCAATTTTTTAAAAATCCATACAGATCAAGTTTGAAGACCAAAATCAAAACCTGCTTTTCTGATCTCTGACTCAGCACATCCTAGAGGCAGGGGAAAAATTTGAGAATTTATAAATGAATCTTCCCCTAGTCCCTACGAAGAGACCCACTGAGCTCTTTTTTTCCTCTGAAAAACAAATTCAACAACACCAAAATCACAGACAATAAAACAAAAACAGAGAAATTCGATTTGATAAAAATGGAAAACTTTTGTGCACCAAAGAACACAATCAACGGAGTGAAACGACAGCCCATGGAATGAGGGGAAACATTTGCAATCATGTATCTGACCAGGAATCAAAATCTTGAAGATATAAAGAATGCCTACAACTCAATAACAAGAACAACAACAAAATTAACAACCCAGTTTTAAAATAGGCAAAGGCCGGGGGGCACCTGCCTCAGTCGGTTGAGCATCCGACTCTTGATTTGGGCTCAGGTCATATGATCCCAGGGGTGTGGGCTCAAGGCCCATGTCGGGCTCTGCGCTGAGCACGGAGACTGCTTAAGATTCTCTCTCTCCCTCTGCCCCTCTCCCCAGCTTGCGTGCCCTCTCTAAAATGTTTTTTTTTTTTAATTTAAAATAGGCAAAGGATATGTATACACATTTCTCCAAAGAAGCCATACAAATTGCCAATGAGTACATGAAAAGATGTGCAACATTATCAGTCGTCAGGGAAATGCAGATCAAAATCCCAACAAGGGATCCCCTCACACCTGTCAGAATGGCTAATATCAAAAAGACAAGAAATAACAAGGGTTGAGGAGGATGTGGAGAAGTTGGAGCCCTTGTGCACTGCTGGTAAGAATGTAAAATGGTGCAGGGTTGCCTGGCTGGCTCAGTCAGTGGAGCACGTGACTCTTGACCTCGAGGTTGTGAGTTCAAGCCCCACCTTGAGTGGAGAGATTACTTAAAGTCTTTGAAAAAAAAAAAAAAAAAAAAAAAGAAAGTGAAATGGGGCAGCTGCTGTGGGAAACTGTGTGGTTCCTCAAAAAGTTAAACACAGGGGCGCCTGGGTGGCGCAGTCGGTTGAGCATCCGACTTCAGCCAGGTCACGATCTCACGGCCCGTGAGTTCGAGCCCCGCATCAGGCTCTGGGCTGATGGCTCAGAGCCTGGAGCCTGTTTCCGATTCTGTGTCTCCCTCTCTCTCTGCCCCTCCCCCGTTCATGCTCTGTCTCTCTCTGTCCCAAAAATAAATAAACGTTGAAAAAAAAATTAAAAAAAAAAAAAAAAAAAGTTAAACACAGAATTACCATACGATCCGGCGACTCCCCTTCTAGGTCTCTATACGAAATATTGAAAGCGGGGTCCTGAATGTACATTTATACACCTATGTTCATAATAGCATTATACACCATAGCCAAAGGCGGAAATAACCGATATGTCCATCAACTAATGAAGGATTAACAAAATTTGGGCTAGCCATACAGTATAAAATCATATTCAGCCTTAAAAAGGAAGGAGGGGTGCCTGGGTGGCTCAGTCGGTTAAGCATCTGCCTCTGTCTCAGGTCATGATCTCACAGTTCGGGAGTTCGTGCCCCGCATAGGGCTCTGTCTCTTCCTTTGATTTTCTCCCTTGATTTTCTCCTGGATTTCTTCCTTGATTTTCTCACCGTTTTAAAAGGACAAAGAAAGAACAAGGCAAGAAGCCATCCATGGTCTGTATTAACTGCCTTCCCTTTGGCTAGCTTCCCCCCCCCCCACCCCGCCCCCAGGGCGCAGGCACTAAAAGGCATCTGGGATCATGTCCACATCAGGCTGGGGGTGGGGGTGGGGGTGGTGCTGGTAACAGGAGGGAAAATAGCTGCTCTCGGGCTCCTGTCCCTGAGTCAGGAATCTGAGCACTCTGTTCCCCGAGCCCCGGACTCTCCCCCTCGGAGATTCAGCCTTTGGCTCCTTGCCAACCGTTCTTCTTCACTTGTTGAAAGCTGGGAACTATCCCGATTCCAATTTTAAACCCTGCAGAACTTTCTGGAATTCCTCTCTCTGCCTTTTCTCCCCATCCCGATGGGGAATCTAAAATCTACAGGTGCCTGGGGCGCCTGGGTGGCTCAGTCGGTTGAGTGCCTGACCTCGGCTCAGGTCACGATCTCACCGCTCTGTGGGTTCGAGCCCCGCATTGGGCTCTGTGCTGACGGCTTGGAGCCTGCTTCGGATTCCGTGTGTCCCTCTCTCTCTGATCCTAACCCACTTGCGTTCTGTCTCTGTCTCTCTCAAAAATAAATAAACGTTAAAAAAAAAATTTTTTTTTAAATCTACACGTGCCTGGGTGACTCGGTCGGTTAAGTGTCTGACGTCAGCTCAGCTCATGATCTCACGGTCCGGTCCGTGAGTTCGAGCCCTGCCTCAGGCTCTGTGCTGACAGCTCAGAGCCTGGAGCCCGCTTCGGATTCTGGGTCTCCCTCTGTCTCTGCCCTTCCGCCACCCGTGCGTGCTCGCTCTCTTTCTCTCTCTTAAAAATATATAAACATTAAAAAAAATTTTTTAAATAAAAAGAAATGGGTGCACGTAAGGGTGGGTGTGCGAGCCGATGCATCGTTGCTTCCCCCACTGCCCACTGACAGCTCACAAGTAACGACACCCCAGCAGTACTGAGCACACCCAGCCCTCAGCTCCTGGTTTTTAAATGTTATTATTGAGGACAGAAATGAAGGCTTTTTGTTGAACTTGCTGATTCCAAGGCCAGAGCAGGGAAAGCACATGGGCGAACCTGGAGTTCCCACATGACCCATCAGTCCCCCTCCCAGGTCTATGTATACCTAGGAGAAACGAAAGCCTACGTCCTCACAAAAACCTGTATGTGAATGTCCATAGCAGCATGATTCACGACAACCAGAAGGTGGAAAAAACCCAAATAGCTATCAACGATTGAATAGCTAGTCAAACACAGTATGCCCACACAATGGAATATTATTCAGCCATAAAAAGGAATGAAGTGTGGACACACTACAATAGGGAAGGACTCTGAAGACGCGACACTGAGGGGCACCTGGGTGGCTCAGTCAGCTGGGCGTTTGGCTCTTGATTTCAGCTCAGGTCATGATCTCACGGTGTGTGGGTTCAAGCCCCGTGTCAGGCTCCTTGCTGACAGTGTGGAGCCTGCTTGGGATTCTCTCTCCCTCTCTCTCTGCTCCTCCCCCACTCTCTCTCTTTCAAAATAAATAAATAAAAATTTTTAAAAATGCTTTAAAAAATACAAAATAAATTAAACGGGATGCTGAGTGAAAGAAGCCAGATATAAAAGGCCACATGATGTATGACTCCACATAAAATGTCCAGAACAGACACATCCATAGAGATGGAGAGTAAATTAGTAGTTATCAGACACTAGGAAAAAGGAAGAATGGGAGAGTGACGGTTAATGGCATGGGCTTTCTTTCTGGGGTGATGAAAAAGTTCTGGAATTAGATAGTGGTGATGGTTGTACCAGGAGGAACTTTACGGCACATGATTGTATTTCAGTAAGATTATATCTTGGTTTTTTTTATGATTTTTATTATTTTTTAATTTGTTTTAAGTTTATTTATTTTTGACAGAGACAGAGTGTGAGCATGAGCTGGGGGGGGGGGGGTTGCAGAGAGAGAGAGAGAGGGAGACACAGAATCTGAAGCAGGCTCCAAGCTGTCAGCACAGAGCCCGATGCGGGGCTTGAACTCACGAACCGTGAGATCATGACCTGGGCCGAAGTCAGACGCTTAACCGACTGAGCCACGCAGGCGCCCAATCTTGATTTTTTTTTTTTTAAAAAAGGACATGAAGCACTTGACATCCAACACTCAGGTAGAAATCAGAAAAGAAAATAGAAAGAGATGCCCGGCGAAATGCAATGAAGGATCCTGGATGGGATCCTGGTACAGAAAAAGGACATGAGTGGGAAAACTCATGAAACCGGAATAAAGTCCAGAGTTTACTAACAGTGGTGGACCAGGGTTGGTGTCTTCATTTCGAGAAATGTAGTAGTTATTTAAGATGTTCACACTAGGGGAAATCAAGCGAGGCATGTGCAGGAACCCTTTGTATTATCTGTGCAATCTTTCTGAATGCGTAAGTTAGGTTCTAAAATTATTCTGAAATAACTCATTTGCAAAAATTGACTCTGGAACCAAAAAACCAACCAAACAAAAAAACAACAAAAAGCGACGTGCTCAGAGAATGATGGGGACACACAAAATGGACACAGGAGCCAGCCTGAAGGGAATGCCACGAGCCAAATCTGAGACAATCTGAACACCAACAATTTGAACATCAAAATAAAGACTGAGAGTGAGCAATGGTCATATCTTGAGGGCAGTAAATCCACGTGGATACAAATAAACTCCTAAAAGCAGGAGGCCAAAAAAAGTGTCAAAGGAGGGGCGCCTGGGCGGCTCAGTCAGTTAAGCGTCTGACTTCGGCTCAGGTCATGATCTCGTGGTCTGTGGGTTCGAGCCCCGCGTCAGCTCGGAGCCTGGAGCCTGCTTCGGATTCTGTGTCTCCCTCTCTCTCTGCCCCTCCCCCCCGCCTCTCTCTAAATAAATAAACATTAAAAAAAGTGTCAAAGGAAAGCTGGAACTAGAAAACTGCCATTTGGTAACCATCAACTAAAATAAAAACTGATTCAGGCAACACTCACCAGGGGATGCTAAAAGTAAGTCCAAACAAGTATTTATATACTACAAAGTATCTCACGACAGGGTACTTTTTAATTACAAAGGGCAAGATCATAATATCATAGGAGAGAAGTCCACCAGATCTCATCTTTAGCAAACGATCAAGGTCAACAACACCAGTCACAAGACACTTCAAACTCTGGTGACTCCCAATACAATGCACCAAGAAGGACACAACATCGCTTCTGAGGACCTCCTGCCAAAACCTGCAGCTTCCGTGTAATCAAGAGGAAACGTCAAACAAACGACACCGAAGGACGCTCTCCAAAGAACTGAGCAGTTCTCAGCAAGTGTCCTGACGTGAGACACAAAGAAAGACCGAGGAACTTTCCAGATTACAGGGGATTAAAGAGGTAGAACAACTGAACACAATGTGTGATGTGGAATTTTCTTCTGCTGTGAAGGACATGAATGAGGGGGCTGGCAAACTCTGAATAAGGGCTGTAAGTCGTAGCATTGCATCTATGTTAAAGGAGTCTGACTTTAATCATTGTGCTGAGGTTGTGTTTTAGGAAATGCACGGTGAATTATTTAGGGGTCAAGGGGGTGTCATGTCTGCAATTGACTCTAAATGACTCAGGGCAGGGGCGCGCCTGGGTGGCTCAATCCGTTAAGCGTCCAACTTGGGCTCAGGTCGTGATCTCATGGTTTCTGAGTTCGAGCCCCACGTCGGGCTCTGCGCTGACGGTGTGAGTCTGTCTGTGATCCCCTCTCCCTCTCTCTGCCCCTCCCCTACTTGTTCTCTCTCTCTCTCTCTCTGTCTGCCCCTCCTGGGATTCTCTCTCTGCCCTCGCTCACTTGCCCCCTCCCCCCAAAAAATCACCTTTACTTGTTTGGTTCCAGTTGGGGAGCTGTCCACAGGCCAGGCCACCCACAAGCCCAGACACGTGTACCTGGGGAAACCACCTCTGTGGGCAGGGGGACAAAGGATGCTAACTCTATTGGTGACCAACCCGAGAAACCTTCTCTGGGGCACCATAACCCTCCTGGTGGCCACCATGACATGTGATGTGCCAAGGCTGGATGCCTGGCTCGGAACAGCAGGCCCTCCCTACGGATCCTCTCTGCCCAGCAGGACGGGCACTCTGTTCTGAGCAGTGTCACTTGCCTAGATCAGCTCAAGGGCTGTCTCCACTGGGTGATGTTTCTTGAGCATTAGTGGGATGGCCACATGCCCACATCGGTTCTCGGTGGTAGGAAATGAATTGGCCTCACCAAGGAGCCATGGAATGACTCACTGCCTTCTTTTTTCAATTTTTGCTTTTTTAAGGAGGCTCCATGCCCAACGTGGGGCTCGAACTCACAACCCTGAGATCAAGAGTCACATGCCCTACTGACCAAGCCAGCCAGGTGCCCTGGGAGTAGCCTTCTTGTCCTGATCTTTGCTCCTCCTGTGCTCTGGGTCATCACCTAGCCCCCGCCCCCTCATCTGGGGGGCAAAAAAAAATCTAAACTAAGAAAGCTGCCACCGAAAATATACCACCACCTCAACCCACCCCTCCACAGTGCCCCTGCCGTTTCATTCTTTGGGAGCAAACCCTGAAGCCCCTCAATGCCAAGGTCAGTGGGAGGAGGGGGTGAGTCGGGAAAAGAGCCGGTCGCCCTCCTGCCACCAACTCAGGCTAAGCAAAAGCAGCCGGCCCGCGGGGGACACAGAGGCTGTGCCATCTTGTTCAGTCACAGGTTGAGGCTAGCCAAAAACTCATGCAAGGTGACTGAGGTCAGGACAGCAGCTGCCTCGGGGGCAGGGCGGAGGGTGCTGGGGAAGCGATGCGGGGCAGGAGGGAACATTCCAGGTTGCTGGAAATGGGTCACTATGTTGACCGAAATATCCCTGACAAGGGTATAAATACTCTTCACTGAAGTGTTAGGGGCGCTAAAGATCTGTAGTGTCGCTTTATGCAAGTTATTCCCCAATTTTAAACAAGGCAGTGGCGGGGGAAGGAGCGGCTATATAAGGCTCATCCGAAGTGATCAGAAGCGGGTGGCCTGTAATCTAGCTGAATTCTTTGCCTCGGGAGGCTTTCTGTCCCAGCAGGGCTGGACAGTCCTCCTGGGGGAGGAGGGGAGCGGCACGCATACCCCAAGTCCCACGACACCGCGGTGAGCGTGGCTGCTGAGCACACACCCGTGAAACGAACAGGGCTCCCGCGCCCCAGACGGCGCATTGTCTAGACCCCAGTCTACCTGACAAGACCCCGCCGCGAGGCCGCATCTGACCGATTCCCTTGACCCCACGACAAAGACCCCCTTTGTTCCCTGGTTAATATCCTTAGCAGGTCTGTCTAGACTCACTGTGGCAGTAATTGTCCCGTGATGTCACCAGGACCTGTGACCCAGCTCTTCCTCGTAGCGCTTGGGCAGGGAACACTCCAGACGGCCCCAAGCCAAGGGGGTCCCGGCCCTTGACACCCACCTGAGCCTCCTAGGAAGAGAGATCTGCAGCCAGTGTCCCACACCCGCCACCCTAGACCCAGGGGGAGACAGGACACTCCAAAGATTAAGCCCCTTCTGTGAGAGGTGCTGAGGGGCAGCGCCACCCTGGAGAAAGATGAAAAGGGGGTGCCCTCCGTCCCCAGAACTCTCACCTCCCCATTGTGGCTTGTGGGAAACAGTTCACTCTCCACTAGAGCACACGTTCACCCAAGGCATGCAGAAGGAAGGTCAGATGAGACAGACGGACAGAGGTGGTGGGGGGAACAGCGGCGAGAAGACAGTGAAAGACAGAGACAGAGACAGATGTACAGAGAGACAGACGGAGCCATAAGTGGAAAGAGGGAGAGACCAGAGGGAGTCTGAGAGACACAGAGACAGATAAAGAGAAGGTGAGAGAGAGAGAGAGAAAGACAAGAGAAGTTAGCTGGTCCCTGGGAGAGGAGAGGTTCTTCTACAGATGACAGCTTGGGCTTCTGAAAAGTCAGTAGGGACCGGAAGTTAACTGCTGCTCAGCCCGGGGAACAAAATTCCCATCTTCAGCTTGAGGGGACTGACTCAGAACTCAGGTCTGGATCACAGCAAGAACATGCCGAGGCACATTTTCTTGAGGGATGGATTCCACCCACCCAACGGGACACCCTTTGCACGGGCAAATCCGTTTTACCCAGGTCAATTAAAACACACCAAGGGGAGCTCCCAGCCACCCCACAGAAGGAACCCGCAGACACTGTGCTGTGCAGAAGGTACCAGACCCGAGTGCAACTGCATTGAGGCCGAGTTCTAGAACAGGTGTCACCCACGTCGGCAGCGGGGGCGGGGGAGTTGCGGGGGGAGTCAGCAGCGAGGTTTACGCCTGGGGGGAAATAGCTAGGAAGGGGCACAAGGCTCTTCTGCGAAGAGAAGGGGGCTAGGAATGTTCTAGATCTTGATCCAGACGCGGGTGACGCGAAGGTGCACGTGCGGAAAATTTCGTGGAGCTACGCCGAACGCGTTCACTCGAAGTATGTACGAGCAACTACAATTTTTTGTTTGTTTGGGTTTTGTTTTAAGGGAAACGCTCAGATCTGGGAAGGTTGGCATCTTTTTATCCAGGGAATGGTGGAGAAGCCTCTCTTCTTGTTTCCTAAGCTTGAGGAAGAAAACTCAAAGTCTTCCAGAGGCCAGGTCTGGCAAGTTGGGCAACCAAAATATCAGGGGGTATTTCCCCTCGGGCAGCGGGATGAAAAGCTGCCGTCCCCCACCATCCACATCCCAAAGCCCGGAGGGATTTCCAAAGATTGTTTAATTGATTTTTCTCCTATTTAGATGCAGATCATAGTGTCTGGGGCCCAGGAATTCAGACACACGGCTTTGTGTCCACTCAGCCCCGTGAAGGCTCCTGTCTGAAACTCGCACAAAGCCAGACACACAACGTCCTCAGAAACACGCTGTTTCTTTTTTGTCTGGGGCTCCAGGGAGCGGGTGCAATGGACAGAGCCCCGGACACGCTTCCATCTGCAGGGTCCCGGGGACCCCGTCCCTCTGTCCCGCTCAGAAGGTGGGGTGAACATTTTTTTAAAAAGGAAAGTCGCCACGATTTTGAGGTCTATATGAGGGATGGCATAAGAGGTGGGGGGGGGGGCCCCCAACTAGGGGTTGATGCGTTGAGGTTTTAACTTGGATTTTTCTCCAAAGTCAGGGCTCTGGAGTGAAAAGCAGGGGATGCTTTAAATCAAGCAGCTAATGGGCTAGGATTAACATGAGTTTGGCTCCGGTCTCTGCAGATCTGATTTATATAAGGAGAAAACGTTTCTCTCTTTCTCTCTCCCCATTGTTCCCGTCTGTCTCTCCAAATGCCCCATCTGACAAAGAAACTGGAAGGCTTGCAGGCTAACAACCTGTTCAGGATAGTGGGAAAGGCACCCCCCCCCCCAATATGCAGCCTTCTCCTCCCCCAGCTGCTGGGAGGCAACAGTGAAGGTCATTATATCCTCTCAACAAGGTTAATACGTCCCCCCCAACATCCCTGCCTGGTCACCCCCAAACCTGGTTGGGGCATGGGGTACCTTTGAGGCAATGCCATTCTAGTTTCCTCACTGTGTGACCTCAGATAACTCTCTCTGGGCCTCAGTTGCCTCATCAGTAAAGTGGGCACATGAATAAGTGACCCCAACCGTGCAAGGGGTTGTGGGGGAAATTCAGAGTGCTCGGTGCAGAGCAAGCCGACAGGTGCAAGTGACAGTGGTTCCCATGTAGAAAGAAGAGTGTATCGGGCATAAATGTTTTGCAGGAAGCTTCAAGGGAGACGTTCTCTTCATAGATTCCTTCCCTTCTTTGGTGCCATATATCTCCAGGGGGACCCCAGCCCCAAGCCTGATTCCTACCCTCTGGATCTGAGTTACCTGGACTGCAATCCAGCTGGCATTCACAGTGTGTTCCCCAAAAGGGCCAAACCCTGCAAAAAAAACCAAAACAAAAACAGGAAAGTCAGCGTATCACCACCCAGTGATCTTTTCTAGCCTGCCCAAGGTCAGGCTGCTGCCCCACCTGGGGGAACAGGGATCTTCGAGAGCACCTGCCACGTGGGACAATGTCAGGGGGCCTGGTCCTGTGTTCTTGGGTGCACCCAGGGGCCTTCGGAGCACCCCTTCCTTTCTCTGCTCTTAACCGCTTTTAACTGTCCTTTCTTGTCTTCACCGCCACCTGACTTTTGTGCCCAGCAAGGGGCCAGTGGCCTCCTTTTGCCCCAGAAAGGGCTGGCCTGTTCCCCTCGAGATTTCCTCCACTATCCCCGACCCCCATCTACAATTATTTTCTCGATGTCTTTGTGCAGAGCCTCTGGGCTCCGTGAACCGCCACAAAGTAAGGAACAGCCCTTAAGGGATGCATGTGGGTGTCTCCCAGGACAGGCTGACGGGACACCACCCTGCCACCCTCCTGTCCACTTGCTCAAACTCCAGCCCCACTTACAAACCAAGAGAGTCCACCTGAGGATGTGCTAAGGGCTCTGCACGCACTGTGGCACTCGGCCGCACCGCATCCCCCTTGCAGCCAAGGCTGCTTCCTGGGCCCCTTTTACAGAAGGGAGACTAAGGCACAGAGAGGTGAAAACAGCTGCCTAAGGTCACACAGCCAGAAGGCAGAAGAGCTGGGATTTTAAACCAGATTCATGAGAGTCCACAGCTCTTCTCTGATCACCCTGTCACCCTGCCTAAAAATGAACACCCCCAAGAAGACTGAGGGTCCCAGGTGGTGACAAGGCCCCCCCCCGGAAGGGATGCTGTGTCCTGGAACAGCAGGCTCCCCACCCCCCCCACCCCCAGTGGGGGCAGGATTTCTCTACCCCCTCTCTCCTCCTTCATAGACTAAGTATGAGTCTCAGCTCAGCCACCTACAAACAGGGTGACCTCTGTGAGCCCGTTTCCCCTTTGCCAAATGGACATGGAGAACATATCGTGAACTCATGCAAGGAAAAAGTCCACTCCGGTGGCTCCCTGCATAGTGGACACTAGAGGAACAAATAACCAGATACAGGAGGGCTGCGCGGGTGGGGGTGGGGAGGTTGGGGGGGCAGTGACCGTCGCCCCAATTACACACATCTGTTGAGTGAGTGCCTTCTTCTATCTTCCTGAGAATTCCAGGCCCAGCCTCACCCTCCCGGGTCCACAAACCACTTGCGTGAACCTTAGCGGGATCTCCTACTCTGACCCCTCCAGACAGAGGGTCAAAATGACCCCCCAGCCAGAGGCCCGGCGGAAGTTGACGCCCACGTGGCCCTGAGGCGGAGTCTCCTCGAGGAGGAACAGTTAGTTTCAGGGAGTTGGTGACAGCGGGGAGGGACTCACCCATAAAGAGCCCGGGGCGGAAAGATTTTTGACTGAGCCGGTCCTGGCGACAACAGGGAGAGCGGCTACCCGCTCGAGGTCCCCCGACCTCCACCTGCTCTTGCCTCAGGAGAGCAGCCCCCTCTTAGCGCAGGGCTGGGGGAGCACTGGCTGCCAGGAGGTTCATTTGTCACTGGGGCACTTCCTGCCCGCAAATTGGCCTTTGTCCCCTGGGGCCGTGGGTGGGGACAGGCCCGACCTCGGGAGGGGCAGGGATAAGTCCAGTCCTGCCCACCAGCCGGGCAGACAGAAGACAGGTGCCCAGAGAGCCACTGTCCTCACCTGGGGAAGGAAGGACGTCCGAGGGGCCTGCTCCGCGCTGGGCACTTGACCGGACCCCCACGCCCTTGCCTGCCCCGACCCCTGACAGTGGGAACACAGGGGCGCTCCTTCTTCACTTTCTACGTGTTGCGCGGACTGAGCTGGGCGATGACATCTTCCAAACCTAAGACGACTTCTAGCACCTGCCCCGCCCGGCCACCGCGCCCCTCCCGACCCCGCCGGCTCTGGAGCCGCCCGACCCGCCCCTGCCCGCGGCCGCTGTCACCGCGGCCGCCATCAGCGTACCCGTCACCACCACCGCCTTCCTGGGCTGCTCCATGACGGGCTCAGGCTGCGCCTCGGACCCGCTCCCGTCGGGACTGGCGAGTCCCGCAGCCGCCGCTGCCCCCGCGGCCCGGATCCCGCGCCGCCCCGCCCCCGGCCCCGCCCCCGGCCCCGCCCCCGCCGGGCCGCTCGGCGTGCGCGCCCCCGGGTGCCAGACGCTGCGTGCGCGCCCAGAACCGAACACTCACCCCCCCCCCCCCCCCCCCCGAGCGCCCAACTCCCCGCCTTCCCCAGCCTCAGTGTCTCCACCTGAGTGATGGGGACAGTTCGTCCTGTGCGGCGTGGCCGCTTGAACTCACTGAGTTCACTGCTGTGAATTATCTGGCTCCCCTCCCCGCCACCTGCCGGTAAGGCTCCGTTAGTCGCTGCGTTTTACAGAGGAGGAAACTGAAGCATGGATCCTAAAGCCGCTCGACTAGAGCCTCCTGGAGTCCCAGAAGCAGCCTGCGGGCCAGGAGGTTGAGGGCGGGGGGACGAAATAAAGCGAAAGCCCAGCACCACAGTGCGGCGGCGCCCAGAGGTCCTCTGCAGGCTCCTGTGTTGCAAAGAAAGAAGGTGATGTGGCTCCGCAGACCTAGGCTTCCCCTCTCTCCATCTCCCCAACACTTACCCCACTTCTAGCCCCAACAGCCCTCCAAGGGCCTAGCAGAGTCCCACCCCAGGGCCTTTGCACTTCCTGTTCCTGCTGCCTGGAACATGCCCTGCCGGTATCTGCGAACCTAGTTGCTTCTCTTCCTTCAGGAGTCAGCTCCACTTCACCTCCTCCTGGGCGTTCTCTTTGCCCTCCCTGGCTGAGAATCCCCTACCCGGCCCCTCACCCTCTGTGAGTAGGTCCATCTCCTTTCCTTGCTTGCTGTTCGTCCACAGTCCATGATAGACTCTACTTTTCTGATTTATTTCCCATTTCTTCTGACATAGGGATTAGAACTTCCAGGCCAGGAGCTTGCCTCAATTACAGCCGTGTCCCTGCACCATGTGCCTGGCATACTGTAGGTGGCCCACTAATGATCATCAGAGACCAGGATTTCTCCAAAAACTGCCAGAGAGAGAAAGCTGAGTTTCTGGCCCCATCATCAGAAAACAGGGCTAGACCTTGGACTCGGGTCGCTGACATCTCATTCCAAGCAGCCTTGGCACCGGATTAGCTTGGGTGCTGACTCAAAGGCCATCTGCCTCTGGCCCCAGCCTCAGAATACCCAGGGCAGAGCTCCTCGGACTGGCCTGGAGCCCTGATTTGCAAGCTCAGACCAGAGGTCACATACTCAGTGGCTATTTTGGTCTCTGGCAGCTTCAGGTAGAATTCAGAAAATCTGAGAGCCGGCTTGCACCAGCTGTGCGAACAAGAGCCAAGCCAAGTGGGAGAAGGGAACAGAACAAAAATCTCCCCACGATCACGTTTCGTAACTCAAACATTGTCAGAAGTGTCTGCACATGTTGCTAGAAGCCAGGGTTGTGAAGGGAGGGAAGCCACATCACTTGCCCTCATCCCAATGTACAAAAGGAAGGACACCTGTATAACATCCAGAGTCAGCGCTGATGGGGAGAAACTGAGTCACACAGTACTGCTGAGAGCGAGTGGAAGAAAGGCCCAGCAACACCAGGGGATAGATGAAGAGGCAGGGAGAAATGGAGGGCTCCTTAAAAAAAAAAAAAAAACCGGGGGGGGCAAGATAATTACATTGGAAAGCCAAGCCCTAAAGCACTGCTGTGGAAAAGCTTGGCAGTTCCTCAAAAAGTTAAGCCTAGTGATCATAGGACCAGCAATTCCACTCCTAGGTATAAACTCAAAATAATTGACAATAGGTGTTCAAACAAATACTTGTGCGTGATTGTTCATGACAACGTTATTCGATTGCCCGAAGGTCTGTTACAAACAAATGTTCATCAATTCATCAATGGCTGAACAGGGAAACAAAATTGGCCCATCCATGCAATGGAATATTACTCAGCCATAAAAAGGAATGAAGTTCTGATCCAGGCATGGATGAATCTTGAAAACATCGTGCCTGGTGAAGGAAGCCGGTTACAAAAGGCCACGGAGGGTATGATTCCACTTATAAGGAATACCCAGAACAGCTCTGTGCTGATGGTGTGGAGCCTGCTGTCAGAATTCTCTCTCTCCCCCTCTCTCTCTCTCTCTCTCTCTCTCTGTCCTTCCCCTGCTCATGCTCTCTCTGAAAATAAGTGAAAACTTTAAAAGTAAATGAATGAGGAGCGCCTGGGTGGCTCAGTCAGTTAAGCGTCCAACTTCGGCTCAGGTCATGATCTTGCGGTTTGTGAGTTCAAGGCCCATGTCAGGCTCTGTGCTGACAGCTCAGAGCCTGGAGCCTGTTTCAGATTCTGTGTCTCCCTCTCTCTCTCTGACCCTCCCCCGTTCATGCTCTGTCTCTCTCTGTCTCAAAAATAAATAAACGTTAAAATTTTTTTAAATAAATAAATAAAAATAAAAGTAAATGAATGAACGAATGTTCAAAAGTAAATGAACAAACGAACGAACGAATGAATGAATGAATGAATGAATGAATGAATAAGAAATGTCCAGAACAGACAAGTCCATAGACAACAGAAAGCAAATGAATGGTTGCCAGGGGCTGGGGGAGGGGGGAGAGGGAGTGATTGCTAACAGGGATGGTGTTTCATTTTGGGGTGATGAAATGTTCTGGAAGTAGAGGTGTTGGTTGTACAACATGGTGAATGTATTTAGTGCCAATGAATTGTACACTTTAAAATGGTTTAAGGGGTTTTATGTTATGTGCATTTTATCACAAAGAGAAAGAAAAGATGAGGGGCACCTGGCTGGCTCAGTCAGTTAAGCATGAAACTCTTGATCTCTGAGCGTAAGTTTGAGCCCCAAGTCCAGTGTAGCGTCTACTTTAAAAATAAACAAGGTCACCTGGGTGGCTCAGTCGGTTAGGCATCTGACTTTGGCTCAGGTCATGATCTCTCGGTTCGTGAGTTCAAGCCCTGCATGGGGCTCTGTGCTGACAGCTCGGAGCCTGGAACCTGCTTCGGACTCTGTGTTTCCCTCTCCCTCTGCCCCTCCCCTGCTCTCACTCTGTCTCTCTATCTCTCTCTCAAAACAAACAAACAAACAAACAAAAAAACCCATAATAATAATAAGTAAACATTAAAAATTTTTGAAATAAAAACAAATTAATAAAATATTTAAAAAGAAGAGGAAAGAAATCCAGCGTAGAAGAATCTATGGAATAAAAAGCAAATGTTCAAGAAAGAAAGAGAAACACAAATGTGTTTGCAAATGCAGAAAATATCTCAGGAGGGAAAAACAAGAAATTGATGCTAGGGCCTCTTGGGGAGAGAACCGGGATGGGGGTGGTGTGTGAAAGTGGGAGTAGAGGGGGAACATGGCCAACAGCTCATGCACCCCCAACACACATCACCTACAGGTTTCTGCTGTTATCTGAAAGTAGAGTGTTTCTGTGAAACCTTTAGTAAGCAGAAATGGCAAAGAAGCATCTAAATTAATATGGAAATTTTTTTTAGCATTCCCAGACCCCCCCCAAATAACCTCTTAGGCTTTTCTGATACCTTAGGACACATCTTGTTTGTGTGTTTGTTTTAATGTGTATTTAAATTTTCAGAGAGAGAAATAGAGATCCTGTGCACAAGGAGGGGAGGGACACCGGAGAGAGAATCCCAAGCAGGCTCCACACTGTCGGCACGGAGCCCGACGCAGGGCTCGAACCCACAAACTGTGAGATCATGACCTGAGCCGAAGTCCGAGGCTTAACTGTCTGAGCCTCACAGGTGCCCCAGGATGCATCTTGTTAAGGGAATGACTGACTCAGTCGATCGATCGGCCAACCAACCAATCAAAATAAGACACAGACGCTCACAGCCACAGGCGGGTGCTCTGGTGGCTTGACGTTGTGACGCTGAGTGTAGTTCTCGGAGAAGGAGCTTGGGGCTTCCACTCCTGCTGCCCAGGATGCACGCCGCCTCTATAAGGACTGGCTGCGGAACAGTCGCTAAACCTTCCCATTTCTTTCGGTTACGGCAAATGGGTACTAAGGAGTAGGTATTTCATAAAAGCAAGTGGCATAACGTGAACTTTTGAAAAGTTGGGGATACCTGTACTCCAAAATAAATCCAACACGGACACTTTTCCTTTTAAAAAAATGCCACTAGAGTTTTGGGGTTGTGTGTGTGTGTGTGCGTGTGTGTGTGTATGTGTGTGTGTGTGTGTGTGTGTGTGTGTTTTAATTACACCTAACATAAATTTTACCATTTAAAAAAATTTTTAACATTTATTCACTTTTTGAGAGGCAGAGCGTGAGCAGGGGAGGGACAGAGAGAGAGGGAGACACAGAATCCAAGGAAGGTTCCAGGCCCTGAGCTGTTAGCACAGAGCCCGATGTGGGGCTTGAGCTCACGAACCGTGAGATCACGATCTGAGTCGAAGTTGGATGCTTAATCGACTGAGCCACCCTGGCGCCCCTAAATTTTACCATTTTTAAGCATACAGTTCAGTAGTGTTAAAAGTACGTTCAGGGACGCCTGGGTGGCTCAGTCGGTTAAGCGTTTGACTCTTGAGTTCGGCTCAGGTCATGATCTCACTCGCAGTTTGTGGATTCGAGACCCTCCTTGGGCTCTGCGCTGACAGAGCAGAGCCTGCTTGGGATTCTCTCTCTCTCCCTCTCTCTCTGACTCTCCCCCCCCCCCAAAAAAAATAATCATTAAAAAAAATAAAAAATTAAAAAGTACATTCACACTTTCTTGCGAGTGGTCCTTAGAACACTTTTTATCTTGCAAAACTGAAATTCTGTCCCTATTAAACACTAACTCCCCATTCTCCTCCCCCAGCCCCTGGTGCTCACGATTCTACTTTCTGTCTCTATGAATATGACTGCTTTAGGGACCTCATATAAATACAATCATACAGCCTCAGCCTTTGTCTTTTTGTGACTGGCTTATTTCAGTTAGCACAGTGTCCTCAAAGTTCCTCCGTGACCGTGGCGTGTGTCAGACTTCCTTCCTGTTTAAGGCTGATAATACCCCATTGTATGAATACGCCACATTTTGTTTCTCCATTCATCCCTTCGTGAACACTTGGGCTGCTCCCACCTTTTGGCGGTCAGGAAGACAGCAGCTATGAACAGGGGTATACAAGTATCTCTTCGACAGGCTGCTTTCGAGTCTTTTGGTCACTCAGCTTTTATAACTTCTCTTTTTGAAGCAGCTGAAGACTAATACAAAGTTGCAAAAATAGCATTTCCATGGACCCTTCACTCAGCTTGACCCAGGAAAATGGTCCATCTTACTAAAGGATTGCCAAACCAGAAATTGACATTGATACGATGTAATGGACTCAGTACCGCACCTAATTTCTCAGAGTTGTTGAAAAACCAAGTTTCATTTGTAAAGAATTGTTTCCATGCATTAGCGTGGATGACAATGTAGTCACACAGAATAAGGGGGAATCCTTTTTTTTTTTTTTCCTTGATAGAATGGGATATGTGTCTTTCCTTGTTGTTCACGACCTGACCAAGTCTTGAGGAAGACTGGCCCGTGTCCTGTGGGGTACCGTCCATCTGGGTCTGTTTGATGTTCTTGCTGTGATTAGAACAGGGCTGTGGGTGTTTGGGGGAGACCACAGAGGTGAGACGCCCCTTTCGTCTCATCGTAGCAGGGATCCCTAACATCCACACAATTTCTCATAGTGGTGTCATCTGGGTCTCCTGTGGCTGCCATAACAAATGACCAAAAATTCGGTGGCTTAAAACAACGCAAATCTCTTCCCTCAAGGTTCAGGAGGCCAGAAGCACAAAATCAAGGTGTCCCTAGGGCCATCTTCCCTCTGGAGACTCTAAGGGAAGATCCTTCATTGGATCTTCCAGCTCCTGGGGATTTCTCGACTTATGGTTGCATCACCCCCAACTCTGCCTCTGTTTTCTCTGTGTCTCAAATCTCCCTCTGCCTTTCTCTTACAAGGACATCAGTCATTGGGTTTTGGCTCCACCCTAAGCCCCTGACAATCTCATCTCAATACCCTTAACTTGATTAAATGTGGGAAGCCTCTTTTTCCAAATAAGGTCACATTCCCAGGTTCTGGAGTCAGGACTTGGACGTGTCTTTAGGGGCCTGCCATTCACCCCACTGTGTGTGGCAACTGTCACATGTCTCCACCGTCAAGTCACTATTTTCCCCTTTCTCTGCTCTGTTCTTTGAAAGTGAGTCACGGAGCTCAGCCCACCCTTGGTGATGATGGTGAGGTTACATATAATTTTTAATGAATGGAAAATATTCTGTCTAGTGGGTGAACTGTAGTTTACGCAACCAGTCCACTGCTGTTAGACCTTGATGTTCATTCTGTTATGTTACAATTGGCAACGTTGCTGCAAGGCCTTGGCATAGAGTGGTTCCCTTCCTTTGCAAGATCTCCTTGGTATAAAATTTCAGAAATGGCTTACCGAAGGACGTGACACGTCTGTGGATTTTGAGACATGATTGGCCAACAATGCCAATGTTTTCCCCACTCGAAAGGAAATATATGTGTACCAGTTTTCACCACCACTTTGACAGCATGGGGTCTTACAATTCTTCAACCCCCCCCCCCTTTTTTAGTGTAGGGTAGAGTGTTTTTGTTAATTTGACAGGTACCTTGACCTTTACCCTTTAGGTTTCTGCTGTCAGAGCCTGTCAGAAACACAACTTATATTTATTTTATTTTTATTTGAGGGGTGGGGTGCAGAGGGGGAGAGAGAGAGAGAGAGAGAGAGAGAGAGAGAGAGAGACGATCCCAAGCAGGCTCCACACTCAGCACAGAGCCCAACTTGGGGCTAGATCCCCACCCTGGGATCATGACCTGAGCTGAAATCAAGAGTCCACCACTCAGCAAAGACACCCAGGCGCCCCCAGAAACACAATGTAAAGTAGACGGGAAAAAAAAAAATAGCATTATTGGTTCAAGGGATAAGGAAAGGGGAGGATTTATGAAGCATCAGGCACAGTTGGAGCCAAGATTCTGAAGTCGAGATGGGGAGGTCTGTACTTGACTCCCGCTCCGGTTCTGCCGGTTCAGAACCATCCCAGGGGAGCCTTCTGATTGGTTGAGCCTGGGTCACGTGTCCTTGATGAACAGCAGGAACTTGGCTGACAGCGGTAAACAGGGGCCTACAAGTCAGAGTTGAGAAGGCTTAAGCGGGCAAGCAAGCAATTACAACGTGACACAGACCAGGCAGTGATTCAGTGTCAGCTACTGAAGTTCAAAGTGTAAGAGAAGGGACGATTAGGTTTGGGGGGCTATCACGGAAATGTTCGCAGAGCACCTATACATTAGTGCACCTTATGCCAACTGCCGGGGACCGAGTCCAAACTCCAAGAGAATTAAGCAATAAAGGACAACATTTTGGGCTAAGTGGAAAGTCGCACTTCACGGCTTCAGGTACAGCTGGATCCAGGGGCTCACACCATGCCTCCTTCCCCACATGGTAGCTCTTGTGGAGGTTGGATTCACCATGCAGAGAAAGCATCGTCCAGAAAACCAATCCCAGTCTTTCACTATGTCTCTTTCTTTCTTTCTTTTTTTTTTTTTCAACGTTTATTTATTTTTGGGACAGAGAGAGACAGAGCATGAACAGGGGAGGGGCAGAGAGAGAGGGAGACACAGAATCAGAAACAGGTTCCAGGCTCTGAGCCATCAGCCCAGAGCCTGACGCGGGGCTCGAACTCACGGACCGCGAGATCGTGACCTGGCTGAAGTCGGACGCTTAACCGACTGCGCCACCCAGGCGCCCCACACTATGTCACTTTCAACAACCTCCATGGAAAGCTCTCTTGGCCAGCCTCAGCGTCCCTCCCAAGGGAGATCCTAATTAACCTTGGCTGGTCACATGCTCCTCCTTTAACCAATCATGATGGGCCAGGGGGATGGAGCCTTCTATTCTGACTGGCCATTCCTATGTTAAAAGAGCCGACGACAACTGCAGTGACTGCAGTCTGCCACACGGGGTCACCCAAGCAGAGTTTTCAAGCATGAACAGGCGTTTGCCAGTTGGGCCAAAGAAGAAACTGCCAAGTACAGAAGTCGAGGAAAATCAGAAAGGAGTGTACCAGCCTGTGATTTTCTTCCTATTTCCACCACCATGCTGATGCCGAGACAGTTCATGGTACCGCAGTTTCTGTTGTTTACCGTAATCAGCCTTTTTAACATTGGCAAACAAGGCTTGGCTTGTCATTCTAATCCCTCTAACCCAGTGGCGTTATCACTATTAGTCACCTACCAGTGTCCTGCACACAACCCAGACCCCACCAGCACCCAGGCCTAACCCAATGCTAGAGAAGGCTTGAATATATACCCCAGCTGCCCTGACCCTAGGTGGAATCACTATTAAGACACCAGCTTTTATGCTGTCTCCGTGAGGTCTCCAGCTGGACTGACCCCCAGTTGCTAGACTACTGCATTGACTACTCATTGGTGCCCCCTGCAAGGATCCTACCCTCCCTTTCTCAGCCTCCACCTCCAATAGGGGTTTCCTGGGGTCACCCTGTTGATAGGCTATGTGCCCTGGAGTCTTCAAGGTTGGTTTCCGGGGGTGGAAGGACCCCAAGCTAAGGCTTGAAGGACAACTGTTGATTCAGCGCTCCCAGGTGCCTGGCACTTTATGTGGCTTCCATATTTTTTCAAGCCACACAGTAACCCTGGTTGGTAGAGATGATTATTTCGGTTTTTAAGGAGGAGGGGAAAGGGAATAACATGCCTGACTCAGCTCATTTATAGCAGCGCTGGGCACCCAGATCTCCCTCCCTCACCAGGTCCTAGAGGGGAGATTTTAGTGGGAGGTGGCTAGGCCTATGTGTTCCCATCTTTTTCTGCTCAGGTCTCTGAGGCCTGATGCAGGGGAATTTTTATTGAGAACGTGAGCATCAAGGCCTCCCCAAGCAGGCTCCAGGAAATACAGGGTCTTCTTAGCTGGAAGAACTTGGCCCTGGTCTTGGTAAGAAAGGCTCTCATGCCAATGCTGACACTCAGGACACCTGGAAAAGAGTAGTCACTGGAGGAAGGCACCTACTGCTCACTTACAAGCTTGAAGGTTAAAGCAGAGGAAGGAACCCTTGATGGTCACCCAACTGAGGCTCAGAGAGGCACAGTCGGGATTCCAACCTACCAAAAGACGTGCCTGGGGCGAGGCTCAACCAAAATAACTAAAATCTGAAGTGTAGGAGCCCTAAGGGAGGCATTAGACACAACCCAATAACCACGAAGCCTCAATTTCTTCCTTTGCAAATTGTGGCAATATCCGGCTTTGCCCACAGCGCGGAGCCCAGGAGAGCAACGAGAGTTTCACCTGCGCATGCGCCTTTACCCACAAGGCCACTGGCGCTGGCGCGCGTGGCTCCGCCCCTTTTTCAGCACTCACGTCGACACTTTACGGCCCTCTCTCGTATTCCTCCAGCGAGAACACAGCCAACCTTGTCCCTCTTGTCTAGCCGACCCCTCCCTACTCCACGTTGATTGGTTGCTCTTCCCTCGAGCCCCGCGCTGACTGGCTCGCGTCGCTGCCACTTCATTTCAGCTTAGTGGCGCGCGGCAGGGCGGCTACCGGCAGGAGCGTGAGCGGCGGCGGCGGAAGTGGTCGGCTAGCCGGCTCCCCGCCGACACCATGGTGAGGGCTGCGCGGCTGCGAGGTCTCTCCGGGAGGCGGGGGACGCGGCCGCCGAGCGCCTTCGGGGCGGGCGCTGAGGCAGGGGCGACGCGGAGCTAGCGTGCAGCCAGGGCCTCGATTCTGCCCCCCCCCCCCCGGCCGCAGACGAGGGCAGGGAGGTCTCCCAGGGCACCCAGCACGTCGCTCTCAGGGAATTTAGGATTGGACGAACGTGTACTCATAATACGTCTGCCTAGCTGCAGTCTTCCCACCTTGCAGATGGGGAAACCGAAGCCTGAGAGAGGGGACCCGGCAAAGGGTCCGGTGAACGCCTTAGAGTGAGTTCGGGCAGGGAGTGGCTCCAAGTGCATCCGACCTAATCTAACTTCATATATTGGAAAGGTGGAGCGACAGGGGGTCGACCTGAGTTCTCAAATTAAGCCAGTTCTGAGACTTTCAAGACCTGCAAGGTTCTTAGAATGTTAGCACAAGTCTTCTGTGCCACTCGTTTTCAGGCTGAAAAAAACAGGCCCATAGAGGAGATTTGCCTTCTCCCTGGATCACACAGGGTGTCGTTTCTGGAGAAAGGGCATTTTGAACCACGAGTGGAATCACTGCACCCTCCCAGTTCACTGAAGGAGAAACTGAGGCCCTGACCGGAAATCTCTCCAGAACCATGCTGCTCTCGGGTCTGGAAGTTCTGGACTTAGGCCAGAGACTGCCTGTGCCTTCAGAGTATAGACAGGGAGGTGCGCCTGGCTGGCTCAGTTGGTAGAGCATGCGACTCTTGATACTGGGGGTGTGAGTTCAGGCCCCGTGTTGGGCGTAGAGCTTACTTAAAAAAAAAAAAAAAAAAAAAATGTGTAGGGGTACTTGAGTGGCTCAGTCTGTTGAGCGTCCAACTTTTGATTTTGGCTCAGGTCATGACCCCAGGGTCATGGGATGGAGCCCCGTAGCTGAGGATGGAGCCTGCTTTGGATTCGCTCCCTCTGCCCCTCTTTTTGCGTGCTCTCTCTCTCCTTCTCAAAAAAATAAATTAAAATGTGCGGACAGGGAAGCAGGACCACACAGAAATTCAGAGCCAGGCCTCCTAAGGAGAGTGCCTAGCCCATCAGCACCAGTCACCCTGAGGGTTAGGGAAGGCTTGCACCAAATACTGCTGGCTGTTGCAGGAATTGAGAGAAGGGAGTGTGTTCCTCTCTGCCAGAGGGCAGAATTGACCTGAGGGCAGGGGCGGAACCGGAAGTTTCCTTCCTCGTTAAGCTCCCTGGAGGCAGGATCTTTGACTTTTATCCCTGATAAGTTGTTGCCTGAGCCTAGAACAGTGCTTGTGGAAAGACTTATTTTTTCAGCCTGAAGAATGTTCACGAAGGGACGAGGCATGACACACTGCCAGTTCCCTGTGGTCATGGTGGGGCTGAAAGCAGGAGGTCTGGAGGGTGGATCCATGACAGCTTCCTGAATTGGGAGCCTCAGGAAGCTGTCAGGTCTAGCCTTAGATTGGTTTAGACCTGAGAACCAGACCCCAGACATTCTGAAAAAGCCTAGAGGAAGGGAGGCTCTTTTCTGAAGCTTTTGACTCTCCCAACTCCAGATGGCCTTGTCTCCCCCAATGGTGTCCTGCCCTGTGCCATCTCCCCGGTCACCTTCAAGAACTTCTTCCCCACCGAGTCTTTTAAGTTCTCAGGGATCTTCCCCTTCCTCTAGCCTCTGTCTCCGGCTCAGTTTAGGGAGAAAGATCTGGAAGATGGCAAGATGTGGACACTGCTCCCGGCCATTGCAGCCTTGGGGGGACTGTTCCGATGCCACCCCTCCCCATCTGAGCCTCGCCTTTTCTTATCTGTGGGGTGGGGCAGTTATTCCACCCACACCGCTTGCCTCCCTGGATGATGTGTGCATTTTCTTGTGTATTTGTTCAGCAAATATTTACTGAGTCCCTCTCAAGTGCCTGGCTCCAAGCTCGGCACTGGACAAAGTCCACACCCTCTGAGTTTTCCAGTCTAGCCAGGGAGACATAATAAACAAGATAATTAGAGACTGGCTCTGTCCTATAATGGAAGCAGCAGTGGGTGGCCCAGGTGGAAATCTCAATCCCTAGACGAGGTTATTATGAGGGCTTGGCCAAGAGCCTTAAGAAGTGATATGGGAGCAGCTACCAGCCTGGGGAAGGACAGCTCAGGCAGAGGGAACTTGGGGAACAAAGGTCGTACAGCACAAATGGGTGTGGCTTGTGAGAAACCGAATGGTCCAGTTTGGCTGGAGCTGGCTCGGCCTTGTGACCTGCCTGGGGCCTGGATGTGCAGGGGAGTGTTGGGAGCAGGTTTTGGTGCCTTCTGTGTCTCAGACGCCTTCTCAGCTGCTTTGTGAATAGGGCACTGCCAGTGACAGCGGAGGAAGCCGTGGCTTCTCCAGGGCTGTGCTGCCAGTAGCTGGGACGAGGGAAAGGCCAGCGCCGGCATAGAAGCCTATGCCTGAGTGGCTCAGTTAAGTGTCAGGCTCTTGATTTCGGCTCAGGTCCTGATCTCACAGTTCCGTGAGTTCGAGCTCTGTGCTGATTGGGATTCTCTCTCCTTTCTGTCTGCCCCTCCCCCGCTCACGCTGTCCCTCCCACTCCCTCTCTCTCAAAAATAAATAAATAAACTTAAAAAAAAAAAAAAGCGGGGCACCTGGGTGGCTCAGTCAGTTGAGGTCAGCTCAGGTCAGGATCTCACGGTTCGTGAGTTCTAGCCCCACATCTGGCTCGCTGCTGTCAGCCTGTCAGTGCAGAGGCTGCTTTCGGATCTTCTGTCCCCCTCTCTCTGACCCTCCCTGGCTTGTGCTTTCCCAAAAATAAAACAAATTAAAAAGAAGCTGCGTATGCCGTAGGAGGACCCCTGTGGGTCCCCTGCTGACGGACATCAGCTTGCTTTCATGGGCTTTACCAGGATCTTGCTGTGTGTCCCTGGAAGGTCCCTCCTGCTCTGGCCGCTGGACCCTCATCTAGAGGGGCCTTGGCCGCGCTTCTCTCTGCCTCTCAGTGCTGAGTCGACCTTCTGTGCCTTCCAGGGCCAGCCTGGCCCTGCCCCCTCAGGTAATCTGGGAGGAAGACCTGCCGAGCGAGCGTGTCACCCTGGTCCACGTTCCCATTTTGGACACGAGATAACAGGCTTGCCCAGGAAAGCCTGAGGCTTCTCCCCTGTAAAAGGCGACCGAGACTCGCGGCCCCCACGTGGGAGTCGGAGCCTCCTGTTTTTCCATGGCTCTCTGCACCTGGGCACCATCGCACAGATGAGGGCACAGGAGCTGCAGGTTGTCTCTTTGGGGCCCCAGCCTGCTTGCCCGCCCTCCTCTCAGCAGCCACCTCTTCTCCACGTGGCCCCTTCTTCTCTTGCCCTTCCAGGAAGCCAATACAGGAAGTGGGCTTGGGCCTGGCTTCCTGCCGGCGCTGGACCTCCCCTGGGCTGCCCTTCATAGAGAAGGTCTATGGGATGTGGGAATCCCCGCTCAAGTCTTTCCACTGGGGCCCCCCTGTGGGGGTTGAGGGCCATTTCTGGCCTCCGGTCGCCACCACCTGGAGAAGCAGCTGCCCTGCGTTGGGAGGGTGAGGGCAGGCTGAGGCTCCCCTGCAGAGAGCTTCTGGGGGGCAGGGTGACTTCGGATTCCAGAACTGCCAGGGCAGGGTACAGTGAAGCTCCCGTCCTCCCCGCTGAGGCAGTGTCTCATCCGTCGGACCCTCGGTCCGGAACCTTCATCTGGCCTTGCCAGCTGGCCTGTCATTGAATCCCGGACCCAAGCACTGCCACCCGAGGTCACCCTCCTGGAGACCGAGAGGCAGGCCCTTAGTATGTGGGTCGTGATTTGTGCACCCAAAATGAGAAGAGCAGATTTTTTTTAATATCTTGAAAACTCTGTGTGGGTGATATTTCAAAGAGTGCATCTTTTATTTGCCGTCACTTGTAGTAATGACGGATTTTTTTCTGGAATGTTTCTTCCTCCTACCTGATGGAGTGCTCTCTGAAAACCTAGCTCAGACGTAGCCACCTTCGATCAAGGCTGACTCCCAGCTGCTTGGCTGCCCTTTGAGGCGTGGGCTCGGCATGAACTGCCTTCCAGCAAATGGGGTCAAGCCAGGCTCTCTTACTAGCTCTATAGTGCCCAGCAAGGTCCTCAGTCTCTAAGCCTCAGTATCCCCATCTGTAGAGTGGGTGTGACAATAACCTCACTGAGGATGAAGTTGAAGGAGCTGCATGTATTCACATGGATGCATCTCAGAGACAGCAGTTGAGTAAAAAACGCAACCAGCAGTAGGACCTGTGTGCTGTGATGCTACTGATAAGCACGGAGGGCTAAGCCCTTTCCTGTCGAGGGTGTAAATATATGCAACGTGAGTTATAAAGAAATGCCCTTGGTCAGCCCCAAGACCAGGTGACTGCTGCCTCTGATCTTGGGCAGGAGGGAAGTGTTCGAGATTTTACCACACCGGGAGGCAGCTGTGTGTCCTGGGGTTGGGCAGAGTTGGGAGCACATGTCTTCTATCGGGGTGAGGGATGCATGCTCCCGCACCCCCAGCGCTGTGATGAGCTGGCAGATTTGTGAGACTGGAGTCCCAGCCGTGCCCAGAGGCCAAGGCTCCTTAGTGCTGATCAGACAGACAAGTCACATGCCTGTGTTTGCCTTACAGCTTCCCTTGTCACTGCTGAAGACTGCTCAGAATCATCCCATGGTGAGTCCATGTGGGTCGGGGGCAATGAGTTTCAGTGGGGGCCAGCCTCAGAATGGGGGTGGGGATACTGGGCAAAGGGTGAGGCAGACCTGCCCTCCTAACCCTCTTCTGCCTGTGTCAGGACCTGGGTTAGTTCTGCTGCTTATAAAAGTAATACATGCTTATTAAAATGTCGAACACTGGGCCACTTGTGTGGCTCAGGCAGTTCAGCATCCGACTGTTGATTTCGACTCAGGTCATGATCTCACAGTTCATGGGATCGAGCCCCGTGTCGGGCTCTGTGCTGACGATGCAGAGCCTGCTTGGGATTCTCTCTCTCTCTTGCTCTCAAAGATAAATAAACGTTTAAACACTTAGGGGGAAAAAATGTCAAACACCATGGGGCACCTGAGTGGTTCAGTGGGTTAAGTGTCCGACTCTTGATTTCGGCTCAAGTCATGATCTCAAGTTTTGTGGAATCAGGCCCCAGGTCAGGTTCTGCGCTGAGTGCGGACCCTACTTGGATTCTGTCCCTCTCTTTCTGCCCCTCTTCTGCTTACACTCACACACGCACATGCTCTCTCTCTCTCAGAAAAATAAACAAACTTTTTTAAAAAATGTCAAACACTAGAGATACATAGAAACTAGAAGCTCCAGGGGCGCCTGGGTAACTCAATCAGTTAAGCATTCGGCTTCAGCTCAGGTCATGATCTCATGGCCCTTGAGTTCGAGCCCACATTGGGCTCCATGATGACAGCTCAGAGCCTGGAGCCTGCTTCAGATTCTTGTGTGTCTCTCTCTCTTTGTCCCTCCCCTGCTCATGCTCTGTCTCTCTCTCCTTCAAAAACAAGTGAACATTAAAAAAAACCTAGAAGCTTCTCTTCATTAACCTTCCCAGCAAATTAACTGTATCTTTTATATATGCACATCTACACTTTTTTTTTTTTTTTTTTTAAGTAGACACCTGGCCCAAATGGGGCTCAAACTCACAGACCCAAGGTCAAGAGTCACATGCTACACCTACTGAGCCAGCCAGGTGCCCTGCACATCCAGACTTTTAACATACGTGTATAAACATGAATGTGCTTTTTAAAAATATACATGGGATCACATAACACGTGTTTTTTCCCTAAATGACTTTTGCCCATAATCATACAGTGTGTGATATATGTCAGTATATTCTGTTCTCTCTTTTTTACTGAAATATAACTCATAGACAGTTCAATCTTTTTTTTTGTTTGTTTATTTACTTTTGAGAGAGAGAGTGTGTGTGTGCATGCACAAGCAAGCAAGTAAGGGTCAGAGAGAGGGAGATAGAAGATCCAAAACAGATTCTGCGCTGACAGCAGAGAGCCTGATGTGAGGCTGGAACCCATGAACTGTGAGATCATGACTCGAGCCGAAACCGGCAGCTTAACTGACTGAGCCACCCAGGCGCCCCTGAACCTTTTTTTTTTTTTTTTGAAGTTTTTACTTAATTCATTTATGTATGCAATCTCTACACCCAACAAGGGGCTCAAACTCACAACCCCAAGATTAAGAGTCACATGCTTTTCTGACTGAGCCAGTCAGGCACCCCTATAATTCAGCCTTTTAACACATACAACTCAGGGGTATTTAGTACATTCACAGTGTTGTAAACAACCACCTCTGTGTAGTTTCAGAACAAGTTCATCACCCGGGAAGGAAACCCCATCCCTGTTAACAGTGACTCCCCTTCCCCCAGCCCCTGGCAACCACTAACCTGCCTTCTGTCTCTATGGATCTGCCTCTTCTGGACGTTTCCTAGAAATGGGATCATACACTGTGTGGCCTTTTGTGTTTGTCTTCTTTCACTCTGCATGATATTTTTCGAGGTTCGTCCACATTTTAACGTGTATCAGGGCTTCGCTCCTTATGGCCATGTGATACTCCTTTGTATGGACATACCACAATTTGTTTATCCATTTGTCTGCTGATGATGGACATGTGGGTGGTTTCTATTTTTTGTCTTTTTGGGATTGTTTTGGCTGCAGTGACATTTGTACACTCGTTCTTGCGTGGATGTTTGTTTTTATTTCTCCTGGGCAGGTACCTGAGTTGATTCTTTTTTTTTTTTTCCCCGAGTTGATTCTTTTTTAAATGTCAGCATATTTTCAGACTGACGTGCTACTATTTGTGTTTTCCCAAAACACATTAAAATAGATGAGTAAGGGGGCGACCGGGTGGCTCAGTCAGTTAAGCGTCCTACTTCAGCTCAGGTCGTGATCTCACGGTTCGTGAGTTCGAGCCCCGCGTCGGGCCCTGTGCTGACAGCTTGGAGCCTGGAGCCTGCTTCGGATTCTGTGTCTTCCTCTCTCTCTCTCTCTGCCCCTCCCCTGCTCATGCTCTGTCTCTCTCTGTCTCTCAATAATAAATAAATGTTAAAAAAGACTTAAAAACACAAAATAAATAAAATTTTAAAAAAAGAAAGCTTTAAAAATAAATAAATAAAGTAAAATAAAATAGATGAGTAAGTCAGCGTTGGATGGAAAAAGACTTTCCAGACCACCAAAGCTCACACATGTGCCATTAAAGAACACCTGCCCCTGGCACACCTGCCCGGACCAGCTGAGGTGTGCCTTCCCAGCTGTCGTGAATCAGTGGCCACTCTTACCCAAACCTCGCTGGTTCCTTTAAAGAAAGATTTGTAGAGGATTTTTTTGTGGGTTTGTTTGGTTTTTGTTTTCTGTTTTTTTGTTTGCTTTGCACAAAAAAATTGGTTTCGGGGCACCTGGGTGGCTCAGCCGGTTAAGCGTCCGACTTCGGCCCAGGTCATGATCTCACGGTTTGCGGGTTCGAGCCCCACATCGGGCTCTGTGCTGACGGCTCGGAGCCTGGAGCCTGCTTCGGGTTCTGTGTCTCCCTCTCTCTCTCTCTCTCTGCACCTCCCCAGTTCATGCTTGCACTCTGTCTCTGTCAAAAATAAATAAACTTTAAAAAAAAATTTGTTTTGGTTTCATCATAGAAGTCCACGATGCCCAGCAAAACATACAGAGGATGTAAAACATGTCACCTGTAAGATGGGCCACTGAGGCCGGGGGTCAGGGGGTGGGGATGGGTGTGTGTGGACCATGTTAGGCACCATGTGCTGTGGCTACTGGGTCCCAAGAGGTGCTAGGATGTGTCAGAATGAGGCCCGGGCCATAGTCCCGTAGCTCTTAGAAGCAGGGCTGCACTTCCCTTGGGGCCCGTGGCTGACTTGGGGCCGTTTCTTTCCAGCTGGTGGAACTCAAAAATGGAGAGACATACAATGGGCACCTGGTGAGCTGTGATAACTGGATGAACATTAACCTTCGAGAGGTGATCTGCACATCTAGGGTGAGTGCCCTCGTGCCCTGAGTCTGCGCCCACTGCCTGGGGGCCTTCTGGCACAGCTGGTCAGGCAGGGCCAGGCCGGTGTAAGATCTGGGGCTTATAGAGCCTCAGCGCCCTCAGGGGAGTGAAGGCCCCTCCCTGCCCTTGTGGGATGACATCTGCCAGGCCATCCCGCCAGGGTAAGGCTATGGAAGAAGTTGGGCTTAGGAAGGGCGGGGCCCGAGTGACTGGTCCAGGTGTGGTGGGGGCAGATGTGCGGGCCTCCAACTCCACCTAGTGCCCCGGACTTTGCACCTATGGGGACGCTGCCCCAACCCCCCACCTCTGGTGCCCATCCTAAACAAGAAGGACTTAGGCCTAGGGGGCACTTCTGGTTACAGATCCCTAGTGTCCAGGTAGGGCGGTGGCCTCCAAGGCAAGCCTGACCTTCCTTGTCAGCCTCTGCTGCCTTTGGTCCTGGTTGTGTGTATCTCTCGCCAAGCAGGCCAGGGTGATGTGGCCATGGGATATCCAGGCCACCAGGGGGCGAGGGCAGCCCTGTGGCCCTGTGGATTAGGAAACTTGTTTACCTCCCAAGGCCTCAAACCAGGAAGTACAGGGCCAGGAGGACCCCTGGATGGGCCAGGACTGGAGGTCTAGGGTCACAGGCCTCCCCAGCCCTCAGGATGACCCACAGAGCAATGAGAATGATGATAGTGGTGAAGGCAGGGCTCTCTACTGCTAACCTGTGTTGGGGTTTGCCAGGGCTTTCCTTCTGCCTTGATTCCAGTCTCCATCCCCCTTTTGGCAACAGCCCCCTATGTTACAGGGGAGGAAGGTGCAGGGGGACCATCCAGAATGGGGCTGTCTTGAGCCCGTGGGCAGGTGCCCTGAGGCTTGCCATCCCAGAGGACAGCAGAGCACTAGGCAGCCCGTCTTGCCCCTGGGCCGTCCTCCTGGATGGTTCACACCCCAGCAGGCAAAGTGGTAAGTGTGACCGTCTCCCCTCACCTGTGTGGCTCTGTGCCCTGCTTCTTGTGATGGTACATTGTGGGAGGTGTCCCGCTAGAAACCTTCTCCGGGTTTTCATGCCGCTCTTCTGGCAGCAGGTGTCTGGGCAGTTCCAGTGTGGCTATAGCAGACGCTGTCACAGTGCATAGCCGAGCACGTGGCCAGTAGGTCTGTGTCCACTGCTGGGGCCTGGAAGCAACCGCCAGTTCTCAGGGCAAGGTCAGCCTTGACCTCCACCGCCAGCAGAGACTGGACCTGTGGGTCCTCCTGGGTCGTCCTCCCTTTGTATCTACTGGTTGGAAAGAGAGGCCGGTGTGAGGTTCAGTGTCACTTGGGCTCTCCGGCATCCTCATCTGTAAACATGTGGTAGCAGCACCTCCCTTGGGCAGCAGGCAGCATGGGCAGGATACAGACACCCCAGGGGCCAAGAAAGCACTGGAAAGCTAAGGTTGGTTGGAGGGTGGTTTCAGCTCAGGCTGCTCAGCTCTTGCCAGGGAATGCAGAGTAAGCTCTGGTTCCTGCAGGGAGTGTGCTGGGCCCAGCCCGTCCTTGGCTAAGGGAAAGCTGAGCCCTGAGCAGCCAGTCCCAGCCCTGAGCTTCCATGGAATCATTCTGTTTCTGTCAGGCTGTACTTTGCATCGCTGCGGACTTGGCCCCTGGCCTACCTTTCCTGGGAGAGGAGTGCCCCGAGACCTCATGGGATTCCTGTGCGGGTTGGGGGCTTGTGCACACTCCTGGGAAGAGTCGGCCCCCAGACATTCCTTTTGGCCCTTAGTTTTCCATTTGTCATGTTGAGTACTTCCACTGGGCCAGACCGGCCTGACCCAGGCACTGCTGGGAAGTGTTATGCATGAGGACTGGGGGTTTCAAGGAGGCTGGGAAGCAAGGCCTGTCGGGGGTCAGAGTTAGCCAGACATGGAAAAGTGGGAACAGCATGTGCAAAGTGCTAGAGACAAGAAGCCCACTGTGTGTTCTAGAAGTTTCCATCTGGAAGGCACGTCATCGAGAGCTGAGAGAGGGCAGCCAGGGTGGGGCTAGATCTCAGGCCCTTGGGAGCCACACTGAGGAGTTTGGACCTTGTCCTTGAGCCAAGGGGGCCCTGATTGGGTTCTGAGAAGGGAAGTGTCTTGGTCTGATTTCTAGGGATGTGCAGGGAGGAGAGGGCTGCCAAGACTTCTGGCTCAGGGTACCAGGGGTGGGGCTGGAGAACTAATCTGAAGGAAGAGGCCCTGGGCTCCTGCCCAAGGGCAACAGGAGGGGGTGTGGAGCAAGGCCTTGTGCTGGTCACAGGGTACGGGGCGGGGGAGGCAGTTGACATCCTAGGACCTGCAGCGTTGGCATTGCTCCGGAGTCTGTGACTTTGCAAGCCTCCTAATCTCTCCAGCCTTAATTAGCTCCTCTAAAAACTGGCATCATTGGTTGCCGCCTGTGGCCAACCTTGCCACCCCCTCCTGCCCTCTTCACCAGTCACACAGAGTCTCTATCCCACTTACTTGTGTCCCACACCCAGCTCAGAGCCTGTCAGGAGACATGTGGATGAATGAGTGAGTCAGGGCAGGAGGAGAGGGTTCCAGAAGGTGGGTTCTAGAAGGCTGGGGGCAGGAGAGTGGAGGGGCTGGGCCATGGCCGGGCTGTGGCAGTGCCTGGTACGTAGGGCCACAGCCTTCTCTGGGCTGTGGGCCGCAGGTAACAAACCCTGTCCCACACTGGAGGACAGGTTGAGAATGAGGAAGCTATCTCATGTGATCCCCTGACTCTTCCTGCATAAAGGGATACCAAGGGTCTGGAGAGATTCCACTGGAAGGCAGCTCCCCCACCCCCACGTCAAGTCCAGGACTGAGAACTACGCAGGGGTGATTGCAGGTGCAGGGAGGCTAGGACTGTGGCCCAGGTGGGAATGGGGACATGAGGGACAGATGTGCCCTGGCCATCTGCACCCCCTCTGCAGGGACTCCCCCCATGCTCCCCAGATCTGAGACTCCCCCTTCTCTCACACAGGATGGGGACAAGTTTTGGCGGATGCCTGAGTGCTACATCCGTGGCAGCACGATCAAGTACCTGCGCATACCTGATGAGATCATCGACATGGTCAAGGAGGAGGTGGTGGCCAAGGGCCGTGGCCGCGGTGGCCTGCAGCAGCAGAAGCAGCAGAAGGGTCGAGGCATGGGGGGTGCTGGGCGAGGTAGGCCTTTCTCTCCCCTCATTCCCCCCGACCCCTCCAGCTGGCTAGGCCACGGGGTCTGCCCGGGCCTTGCCGCTGAAGGGTGGCTGCAGCAGCACGTGTCAGCCATCCCGTCCCAGTGTTGACATTCTTGGGTGGTGCCGTCACGGTGCCACAGGCCTGGCTCTGAGCCCCCTACGTAGAGCTGGGGGTCATGACTCACAGGGCTCTCCTGGTGCTGCTGTTTGCTGCCTGCTCCAGCCCCACAGGCCCAACCCAAGGAGCATCGTGTAGTCCTGGTGGGTGGTGCTGACCCCCCTCCTCCCCGACCTGGGCCCTTCTGCCCGGCAGCAGTCATCGGTGCTCCCTTAACTCTGGGTCCAGCTCAGCCGACTGATGCGGTGCCTGTGCTGACCTGGGACTTGAGCCCTCGTCTGATGCCCACCTGTGGGTCCTGGCAGGTGCTCTGGGCATGGCGAGGCACCTCCCCAGCTTCAGGTTCCCCTCTGCAGGGGGCCCCTGCCTCACCAGGCTGCTGGTGAGAATCCCAGCTCAGGGCCTGGCGTGAGACCCTTCCCTGCTGTCTCTCCTTTATACAAGGAAGAGTTCATGCCTTTTTGATCGACTCCCCTCACCCTACCCCCAACCCCGGGATTATAAATCTGGCTTAAAATTCAATTTGTTGTGCAGTCAGCTGGGGCCTGAGCCCAGAGGCCATCTGCAGACCCCCCACCCCCCACTCACTCCTCTTGTTGGAGGGCCCTGGCTTTGTCTCTTCCATCTGTAGGGGCCTTCTGTGTGCCAGGCCTAGGTCCCCCGCCACACACCCCGGGGGCTCACAGGCAGGGCCAGGACGGACAGAGTCAGCCCGGAGCCTCGAGGCTCCCGTGATCGTCAGGAGTGAGCCAGAGGGAGGAGGCGGAGAGGACACTCCAGATGGAGGGTTACCGAGGCCGGGGGGTGAACTGGGCCTTTTCCATACCTGGGGGCTGGCTCTGCGTGCTGGGGGCCTCCACTGTTGAGTGAGCTGCCCAGAGGAGCAGAGACTGAGGGAGGAGTAATTCCTTGGGCCACTCTGAAGAGAGAGGCCATGGGACCCTCGGCGGCAGCTGGAAATCTCACGGTGTGTGGCAGAGCTGGTCTTGCCCGTGAGAGGTGAGGAGAGGCAGCTTCTGCGGGCATCGGCGTCAGTCCCTGTAGGGCCCGCTGCGGGTTTGTGGCGGAAGGGGGACTGTGGGCACCTTTCTGTGTCCCCATGCTGCCCTGGTCCTTCCGGGTCCTCCCTGGGTGGGGTTGTGTTCTATCCCTGACTACTCAGCCTCCTACACAGCTCCTACCTCGGGCTCCACCTAAAATGTCTTAGAAACACAGCCCCATCACTGGCCAGCGGGGGTTAGAGGGCAGAGAACTCCCTTATCCCCACCCCCAGGCTGGACACACAGAACCTCCCAACGGTTTCTCTCCTGGGCCAGTGGGTGTGGGCGGTGCCGGGAAAGAGAAGCCTGGGTCCTCAGAGCTGGGGGCCTGTGCCCCTCCCCCTGGGCTGAGTGCTGGCCCTGTTCGGGCTCTCGCTCCCCTCCTCCTGGAAGCCATCTGGCTCTGTCCTTTTGATGACTCCCCGCTACCCTGACCCCAGGCCCTCTCCCAGGAAGCCTGCCCCAAGCCCCAGTGTGACTGGGAGCTGACCTCTGTCCTCCCTGCCATCCCTCGTACCCCTGGGGAGCTGGTCTCGTCCCTTGTCAACACTGAGAACTTTCTGGAGCACCACCCCACATCTCAGCTGGACTTCCACACCTGGCTCTGCTGCAGCCCCCTCCTCTGTTTTCACAGGTGTGTTTGGTGGCCGGGGCCGAGGTGGGATCCCAGGCACAGGCAGAGGTCAGCCGGAAAAGAAGCCGGGCAGACAGGCGGGCAAACAGTGAGCCGCCCCTCGTCCCCCCCGAGACTGAGCTGCCCCTGAGCATCTGTTGCCGCTCCCTGACGCCGCGGTCCTGCTCTCCGATTCGGGAGCGTGTTCAGAGCAAAAAGAAGAGGCAGGTGTTGGGGAAGAGCCCCCGTCCCTCCCCGTCTGTCATTTTGTGATCCTTTTTTCGTAAGTCCCCCCTCCCCGACCCCTTTATTGTTTAAAGCCAGCAGCTCTACAGTTGGATATGCTATTTGGTGTTTTTGGTTTTGTGATGCCGCAGCTGACTTGATTCCTGGAAGATTCTGTGTTTAATATGTCTTTAGAGCCCTCGCTCTTGTTTTGAGGGCGGGCGCTTTCCAAACAGGCTTATTTTGCATTTTGAGTTGGATCCTCCTGTGGTGAACAGACCGGAGGTTTTTATTTTAAGCTGTTTGCACTGAGATTGACAGCCTTGGGAGTTTCCTGAAACACGGACCTCAGAACTGCCTTTTGAAAACAAATACGTAGGAACGTATGCCGCCACAGAAGCTGTTCCTGGGACGTTGCTGCGCCCTGCCCCTTTGCCTCCTCTCTCCCTGTTTGTGTTACAAAAATAAAAACAAATACAACTACCAACTGCAAATTCCTAATTCCTTTTGAGCCATTGGGCACGTCTAGAGTGTGGTATCCTCAGGAAATCACAGCCCCATAAAAGAAGTTTCCTTTCGAGGGTTGCTGCCTGTCTCGCCAAGGGGAAGTATTTCAACAGGACACTGGTTCCGTGTCCCATGATGTCCTTTTAAGAAAGAGGTGGCTGTTGTCCGGGCGGTGGGAGTGGCCCTCCAGCACCAGGTCTGCCTGTCATCCCTGGGCCCCTTTGCAGAGAGAGGTGATGCGGGGAAGGGGGGGGGAGGGAAGTCCCAGGGAGGAGCCGGCGTGATGCCCACGCAGCCCATCCTTGCCAGCAGTGTCCTGCCCTCCGCCCCTGCTTTGTAAGCACCATTCACACCAGGTTCACTGAGAGAAGCTGTGACGAGCGGCTGCCTCCAGCAACGTGCGAGGAACCTTGTCATGAGGCTCTTATCTCCTCTCCCAAGTTGGGGCACAGACGTGATCTGCCTGGGATGTTGAGCCAGCACTTTTGTAAAACGTTTCTGTGCCATTGTCAGCGGACTGATATTCCTTGTTGTTACAAGTGAGGGGAACCGCGGGACAGCCTGGTGCTGGGAGGCAAGACGGGGCACCAGCCGCTTCCCACCAGAGCGGGTTCTCATCGTCACCGTGTCGAGACCCGTTCTCAGGGGTGATCAGCATCCAAGGTGCTGCCTGAGACAGAGCTCCACTTGTTGGAGCTGCCGAGGGCTAGCCAGGCAGTCTCGCAGGTAGCCACATCCGAGACTCCTCAGCCGGTCTCAAGATGTGCTCTTGCCCTGCCCCAGGCCACCACCATTGCTTTTCCCTCGGGCGCCCCTCGTGGGACCTGCTGCAGCCCGAATATGTGTCGAGTGTCAAAGCAGCACTCTGGCGCGGACGGGGGACAGGGCATGGAGGCAGAGCGGAACCCGGGAGCGCCTGGCAAAGCCCCAGGCCCAGAGAGATCACATCCCTCGGAGACGTGGGCTGCGGGCTGGGGGTGGGGGGGTGGGGGCAGGAGCCAGAAGGACCGGTGGGAAGGGAGATGGCCGGGTTCTCAGCTCCCCTCCCCCATGGCCCCGGACTCACAGGCCCATAAAAGCCTGTGGGGCCCCGTCTGGAGAGGCTTTGATGAAAGCTGGGGTCAGGTGTCCAGCAAGGCTGCGAATGGGAAGCCCTTTGGAGTCCCCGCCCCTTCCTGCTTCTGGCAGTTTGGTTTTTCCTCCCCTAACCTAGCCCTGCCCCAAGAACAACTAGAACGAGAACGCCTGTCACAGTTCAGGGTCTTGGGCCCAGGCTCTCCCTCCCCCCCCCCCACCCCCACCACGGTTCTGCACCGGGGCTCAGCGCCGGCACCGGAGCCAGCCTGCGTAATCGCGGCTTCCCGCGTGTGTCGCCAGACACGCCAGCCGGCCCTGACCTTTCCAGCCAGGCAGCCCGGGCTTGCAGCCCAGTCCCCTCCTCGCCCTCCCGTGACGTGAGCCGCCTCATCAGCCCAGTCCGCTTAGGTGCAGTGGGTTTCCGGAAGGTTCTGTCTTTTTGAGCTAGCTGTCGGGACGGCCCCGTTTTTCAAAGCTTCCCGGTTGGTTTCGAGAAACCAGCCTCGGCCCCCTCAACAAGAAGAGAAACCGAAAGAGCCCATCTAGATCCTAAGCAGTGGGCCTCGATTTTTCCACCCCTCTGATGGTTGTCGGCTGGGACCTGAGCCCTCATCAGCTGACCGGTGCGTGACTCGGGGCAAGTAGGACGCCTTCAACGTAGGTTGTTCCCGGTTCCCAAGAACCAAGGACCTCCTACCCCTGGCGTTTGCTCCAGTTCCCATCTGAGCGGAGGTGTGACTCAGCCTGGAGCCCAAGCCCTGCAGGGCCAGCCTTGACGGCCCTGGCCCCTGCTTGCCTGACTTGGGGCCAAGAGTCCATCTGGGGGACACGGATGCGGTCAGCAACCCGAAGCATCCGTCCCACAAGGCGGCAGCGAGCAGGGGGAAGGGGGGGCATCTCTCTGGCTTCCTGCGCCACCCCTGTCTGCACACACACCCCCCCCAACACCTTCTCGGTGGGGCCTCATGCTGCTTCAAGGGCAGCTCCGCGGGGAAGCCCTTCCCTGTGCCCGCTGAGTCCACGGGAGCATGATGACAAGTGTCCTCCCCACCCATCCATCTGGACCCTAGGGCCCCCAGCCTGTCCTGGTATCAGCAGTGTATGTGTCTCCAGTGGCTCAGTGAGTGCCCTGGTGTCTTCCTCTGTCCCTCTGAGGACACCCGGCCAGAAAGGGGTATAGGAGTGGGGCTGATGTCTGCTCACAGGACCTCTGGGAGAAGCTGCCCGCCTCAGTGGAGCAGGGGGCTGGCCTGGAGGCGGAGGAACTGGGGCCACCACCCCGTCCCGGTTGCTGGACACTCAGCACGAATGAGGCCAAGAGCCCTGGCCCGGTGGCCCTTACCTTCCACAGAGTGAGTGAGCAACAAACAAGCCGAATGCATCAGCGTGGAGAAAAAGAAAGCAAGAGTGGGAGAAAGGTGGTCAGGGCAGGCCAGAGGGTGACATTCAAGAAAAGGAGGAAGCCAAGGGAGCGAGCCATCGAGGGGAAGAGCATTTCAGACAAGGGGAAAGGCCTGTGCCAGTGCAAAGGCCCTGCACAGAGCGGTGACAAGAACAAAGTGAGTGGGTAGGAAGTGGGGCAGGTGCAGGCCCTGAGCGAGATGGGAGGCACAGAGGGTTCTGGAACAGACCGAGACAAGAGCGGAAGCCAGGAGACTAGGAGGAGGTTGGTGCTGGGGGCTCAGCCCACAGTAGAGGTCGCAGACGTGGTAAAAGAGGGGGCGGGGGGGCGCCTGGGTGGCTCAGTCGGTTAAGTGTCCAACTTCGGCTCAAGTCATGATCTCACGGTCCGTGAGTTCGAGCCCCGCATCGGGCTCTGTGCTGACAGCTCAGAGCCTGGAACCTGTTTCGGTCTGTGTCTCCCTCTCTCTCTGACCCTCCCCCGTTCATGCTCTGTGTCTCCCTGTCTCAAAAATAAATAAAATGTTAAAAAAAAAAAAAAAAAAAGAGGGGGCAGGGGTGCCATGAGGGCCCAGGCAGAAGGGTTCGTCTTTCCTTAGGAACGCCAGGATGCTGGGATTGAAGATTTCCAGAGAGGAAGGGGTGGCCTCACCGAGGGAGGCATGTTCAAATCCACTCCCGAAGGTCAAGAAGCCACCGTCCACGGGAAGAGAGGAGGGAACAGGTGGAGGGAACCGCAAGTGAAAAGCCCCCCAAGCTTATGTGGCTTGTCACAGCCGGGCAGAGATGAGGTCAGGAGTTATCAGACCCCGGGTGCCTGGGTGGCTCGGCTGGTTAAATGCCCAACTCTTGATTTCAGCTCAGGTCATGATCTCTCATGGTTTTTGAGTTCGAGCCCCTCGTCAGGCTCTGTGCTGACAGTGCAGAGCCTGCTTGGGATTCTCTGTCCCTCCCTACCCGCCCCCACCCCCCACCCCCAGCTCATGTGCTTATGTGTGTGCTCTCTCTCTCTCTAAATAAAAAAAAAATTTTTTTTTTAAAGCATTAAAAGGGGCGCCTGGGTGGCGCAGTCGGTTAAGCATCCGACTTCAGCCAGGTCACAATCTCGCGGTCCGTGAGTTCGAGCCCCGCGTCAGGCTCTGGGCTGATGGCTCAGAGCCTGGAGCCTGTTTCCGATTCTGTGTCTCCCTCTCTCTCTGCCCCTCCCCCGTTCATGCTCTGTCTCTGTCCCAAAAATAAAATAAACGTTGAAAAAAAAAAATTTAAAAAGCATTAAAAAAAAAAAAGGAGTCATCAGACCCAAGCCGTGATCCTAAAAACAATCTAGTGTGTGCCAGGTAGCTCCCACACTCAGGCACAGAGAGGGTGAGCCACCTGCCCCCAGGTCACACAGCTCCAGAGGCTCCTCCAAGCTCCGCCTTCTGTTGCCTCCTGGAACTTGGAGCATCCGTTTACCTTCTCCTAGTTTAGCTGTGTCAGGTATGGAATCAGGAGACAGCAGTCGTTTGGGGTGGGGGCGGGTGAGGTTGGCACCTGCTTTAAAACTTATTCCCCTGACTGTAGCCTCCACTGATGGACTGGGTTCGAGATACACCAAATGTTTGGCAAGGGTTACCCCACTGCGCCTCCACTTCCTTGCTGGTCACAGGGGATCACAGTGGCCTCTACCTCCCAGGGGTTGCCGGGACGATTACAAGGGGAAGGAGGCTTGGTATACAGCAAGCGCTCCATACAGACTTGCATGCGGCTCAGAGGGGAGCTTCACTCTTCACCGATCACCTGTAGAGTGTCGGAAACTCCTCCTGGGACCCTCTCCGTCTCTATAAGTCTTGGGCTCAGCCCGAGCAGCTCACTGGGGGGACCCTGGCAATGGTGCCACATGCTTGGCTTGGCTAGGCCACCGTCCTCCTCGCCCCGGAGGCCAGCACTGATTGCCTGGCCCAGGCTGGTGAGTGGTCACCTGGAAGGCCCCCGGTCCTGCCCTAAGAGCCCCCTCCCAGTCTGGGTCCAGCCACCCAGCGGTGACTCACCCTTGTCCGTCCCGCCTCCACTGGAACCAGGCACCGAAATAGTCACCCTGCTCACCCTCGGGGAGTGGCCGTGGAAATATTTCAGGGCTGCATTCAGTGCCTAAAAATACTCAGTGCGTCCTCCTGCGTCTTCCCCTCCCTCATTCCCTTCTCTGTTCCTTTGAAAACCCTCCCTGTAGGCCCCCCACCCCCCAGGGCCTGTCCCTCCACACTGTGCCCCTCTGGCATGTTGAGTATCCCTGGCAAGCAGGGCTCGGGGATGTCCCTAAATGCCCAAGTGCGTGTGGATGATGGTGAGGTGGCCTCCCTCCCTCCCTCCCACTCTCTCTGTCGCCATGGAGAGCCTCGACATGGTTTCCTCAGAAGCTTCTGGAAAGGCTGTCTTTTCCACAAACCCCAGAAGACTCAGTTCCTGGAGAGGGAGCCTGGGGGCACAGCAGTGCTGTCCAGGGAGATCTTCATTACTCAGCAACTTTCCTTAAAAATTCAAAAAATGGTTCTTGCTGTTTGTGTTCATGAGACAGCTGGAAACAGGAGAGGGCTCCCCAGCTGGATGGAATCCATTGCCTCTCCTGCCCACTTGCTGCGGGACCCCACTAGCTTGGAGGTCCTTCTCCCTCCCCCCGACCCCGGAGAGTGCAGACTGACCCTCCAAAGGCAGGGGAATGTCCTCAACATCATCCCTATCCACCAAGCACTCTGACCTTTCCAGTGATTGGAGGAGGGGGGGGGAGGGGGCAGAGGGACGGCAAATGGTTAGACTGCAGCTCAGACCCCAGAGTCTGATCCAGCTCCTAGGTTCCCCGGAGCCTCCAGCTAGATGGAACAGCAGGTGTGAAGGCTCAAGGGCAAGTGCATGCTGGGCATCTTGAAGTTGCAGTAAGCTGATCATTATGAACTGAAGTACACACTTTATTCAGATTTCCTTAGTCATCACCCAATGTTCTTTTAAAAATTATTACTGATGTAAGATTCACTCACACAAAATTAACCATTTTATTTTATATTTAATGCTTATTTGTTTTTGAGAGAGCGAGACAGAGACAGAGACAGAGACCAAGCGGGGGAGGGGCAAAGAGAGGGAGGGGGACATGGAATCCCAAGCAGGCTCCAGGCTGACAGCAATGAGCCTGATGTGGGGCTTGAACTCGCAAACCGCGAGATCATGACCTGAGCCGAAGTCGGCCGCTTAACTGACGGAGTCACCCAGGCACCCCTCCTGAACATTTTCGTTACCCAAAAAAAGAAACCCTGTCCGGTTACCAGTCACCTCCCACTCCCTCTCCCCTAGACCCTGAACAACCACTAGTCTGCTGTCTGGGTCTACGGATTTGCCTGCTCTGGACATTTCATATAAATGAAATCATACAACAGGTGGCCTTTGTGTCTGATTTCTTTCACTGAGCACGACGTTTTCAAAGTTCATCCACGATGTAACTGTGTCAGGGCTTCATTCTTTTTTTATGGCTGAGTCGTATTCCATTGTACAGCCATATCATATATTGTTTATCCTTCAGCAGCTCATGGACATTTGGACTATGTTTTAAAAATTTTTTAATGTTTAGCGTCCGACTTCAGCCAGGTCACGATCTCGCGGTCCGTGAGTTCGAGCCCCGCGTCAGGCTCTGGGCTGATGGCTCAGAGCCTGGAGCCTGTTTCCGATTCTGTGTCTCCCTCTCTCTCTTTCTGCCCCTCCCCCGTTCATGCTCTGTCTCTCTCTGTCCCAAAAATAAATAAACGTTGAAAAAAAAAATTAAAAAAAAAATTTTTTTAATGTTTATTTTTGAGAGAGAGAGAGACAGAGCGTGAGTGGGGGAGGGGCAGAGAGAGAGGGAGACACAGAATCCAAAGCAGGCTCCAGGCTCTGAGCTGTCAGCACAGAGCCCGACGCAGGGCTCGAACTCACGGAGTGTGAGATCATGACCTGAGCTGAAGTAGGGAACTTAACCAACTGAGCCACCCAGGGTGCCCCCCCTCCGGACTATTTTTAAGGAAATGTTAGTTGAGCACTTACTCTGTGCCAGGCACAGTTCTAAGGACTTAATTCCTACTCCCAACCCCCTCTATAAAGTCTTACTTGTGAACACCATTCCCATCTGTCCATTTCACAGCGGGCAAAATGAAGGCAGAGATAGGCAGACAGGACACCAAAGGAACCAGACTCTCTCTTAAGTCTTTATACTCTGGAGATGGGCGTAGAGACAGATAATAAGGAAGCCAAGAAATAAACAAGATAAATGCCAGGTAAAGACCTTAAGGGTTTTCCAGGCAGGGAGAAAAACATGTGCAAAGGCCCTGAGGTGGGAATAAGCTGGTGTGTTGGAGGAAAAACACAGAGGCTCATGTGGCTGGAGTGAATAAATGAGGGGAAGAGAGGAAAGGGGATATATGGTCTGGGGGTGAGGGCCTGGGGGTGGGATTGGGGAAGGGTCTGGTCTGTACTCTGGGAGGGGGAGATAGAGTCTGAAACAGATAGTGGTAGAGGAGACAGACTGAGAGCAGGAGGGAGAGAAGGGGCCTCAACTTCCCAAGGCCTTGGCCCAAGAAGCCACAGAGGCCTCATCATCGTCACCTGCATCGCCCCAGCCCAGATCCTTCTCTGATACCTTGAATGCTGGAGCAGAGGATGAGTGCCCTGTGCTGAGAACAATGTGGGCGCATAGTAGGGGCTCCATAAATATTGGGTGGATGGGTAAATAGAGGGATGGACAGATGAGTGGGTGGGTGGGTGGGTGGATGGATAGATGGATGGATGGATGGATGGACATATAAACAGATGGATGGGGAGATGAGTGTCCTGAAGGAGGAAGGTGTGGTACCCAGGTTAGTGTGATAAAATAGTGTCTCCCACTTTCCAGCAGGTGATTGGGTAGGGGTGAGTGGAGAACTTCATCCAGCCATGCTGGGGTCTCACCCACCCTTCTTCAGCTTCAAAAGAGGTCCCCCAGAGTGGAGGCTGGAGGGTGGGGGTTGGGCAGGGTGCCAGGAGCACAGGGGCGGGCTGGCGGGTACTAGATGCTGCTACCTGCCTCTGCCTCTGAGTCAGCGTCGCCATGGCAACGTGGGCCCCGCCGGATGCTCCTCCTGGCACATCCCCCATCGCTGCAGCCACCGTCATGCCTCCTTGAAGGGGGCAGGCGCAGAGGGGGCAGCTATTTTTATGCAGGCTCAAGGACCACACTGTTCACCTTCCCCTGTTTCCCTTAACCCAGTCTCCTGAGCCTCCTCCTTTCTTGCAGAGCTTGTAGCCAAAGGGTGAGAGGGCTGAGTGCGGTTGGAGAGCCAGCCCCAGCCGAGGAAGGGTCTCTTTGCTCTGCCTGGGAGGGGGCCAGGGAATGTCTCCTGAGGCGGGGACTGCGGGTGAAGGAACGTTATGGGCACGTGTTGGGAGGCTGGACCACAGGAGGGGCAGAGCTAGGTGGTAACAGGAAGACAAGCCAGAGCAGGGAGCCACAGAGGGTGAGAGGAGGCCAGGGTGGCACCTGCGGAGGACAGAAGACAGGTCCCTGCGGCTCTGGGCAGCGCCTATTCCCCCGAGACTCCTCTGCATCCTCTGAAACATGGGCACTGGTGGGGAGACTGAGGCAGGGAGGGTTGTCACAGGCTCCTCCTGGGCTGGCAAAAACTCCAATGACCCCCTTCCCCCCTCAGCTGCTGGTGACCTGGGTGTCCCTGTGATCCCCCTACCCTGTCTCCCCTCTCCTCACCCTACTCTAGGCCTTCTTCTAGATTCTCCTCCAGCACATCATGCATTCCTACCTCAGGACCTTTGCCTGTGCTATTCCAGCTTTCAGGAGTCCGGCCTTCCCCGGTCCCCCCCTTCCCCTGAGCCCCTTTGGTCCACAGATGTCACTGATCCTCTGCACATCCCCCCGAGATCTCTTCAAAGCTCCTGTCACTGCTTGACGTATTACCCATTTTTTCAGTTGCTCGCACCCCAAGAATGTTGGGCCCCTCTCAAATCTCTCGTTTACCCAGCTCCACAGTGGCAGTAGTCATCGTGCAGAGGGACAGGGGTCCCAGGCAGTGGAATGGCTGTGCCTGGGTCCTGTCTACCTGACCCAGAGCTCTAAGGACAGGGTGGGAACGTGAGGTGACCTACAGCTCCCTGGTCAGGGTTGACCCTCAGTTTAGGCAACAAGGCCCTGTCAGAGGTCAGCGAATAGTGGGCAAGCCAGCCCAGGGCCAGGAGCCAGTGAGGGGGGGCTTGGCCTGTGGGCCTCCAGCTCCTGAGGTGGCCTAGGAGTCCCCTATCACCACACATACTGATAGTTCTCAGGGCCACTGCGTCCCCCCCCAGTCCCAACCGTGACAGCCTGGGATAGTTACTCTGTTTTCCTTGTAGATATTTAGAGGGCCACCTTTCCTTCCTCACTAGTTAGTTCTAGTCCCCAGGCAAGGACGGAGAATCCCATAGAAAATACTTGAGTGTTTCTCTCTTCCTCTTCCTGCTGTCTCTAGCCTTCTCCAGCTGGTGTCTCTTCTTAACTCATTTGTCTCACTCTCTCTGGGTCTCTGGCTGTTTCTGTCTGGCTCCAACAGACTTTTCCTCCCTCCCTCCCGGCTCTCTCTCCTTCCATCTCCTTCTGCCTTTCTCCCCCTCTCTCCCTTTTCTCTCGGCTATTTCTAGGCCCTGGCCCTCCTATCTGGAGGCCCTGATTAATAATCGGGTCTTGCCTAGAGCTTCGGGGCTGGCCCCTCAGCCTCGATTTACCCGTCCGTCAAATGGGCTTGTCCTGGGGCCTTAAGCCAGGAGCGGAGGGGGGCTGAGCAGCGTTCCCGCTTCCCCTCCTCAGCCAAGGGAAGCCCTCCTGGGCCCGGCGGGAAGGGGTTAACAGCGAGCCGCCCCCTCCCCCCAGTTCTGCATTTAATTAGCGGCCCGGCGGGGCTCGGAGCGGAGCGGGGCCTGTGGGGGGAGGGGAGGGAGACGGGAGGAGAGGGGAGAGGGTTAGAAACCGAGGGAGTGGGACGAGAGTGGGCGGGGGTATAGAGGACAAAAGGGGGACCGGGAGCCAGCCGTGGATTCGAATTCGGCCTCGCTGGTATCCCCCCCACTTGTATCTCTCGCCTCTAGATTGTCTCCCCCGCCCTTCCCGAAGGCAGGAGCTGTGAGCCCGCGGTTAAATGTCAGCTTTCCTCCTTTGTCCGGTTGAGGAAACTGAGGCCCACGTATCGTATCTGCGGTGACGCTTAATTGGGCGGTTTCGTAGGGACCTGTCTACCTGCCGGAAAGCAAAACAACACACAAAACCCCAGTTCGTCGCCGCAGCCGAGTGACCCTGGGGGCTGTCGCGGTGCGGGCCAGCGCGAGCGAACGACTGGGAGAGGGTGACGGTGTGGGACACAGGAAGGGCTGGGGCTGCGAGACGGGGGCCCTGGAGCCCTGGGGCCCAGCTTCAGTCTCAGCTAGGCCACGCGCCTCGCCGGGCCTCAGTTTCCCCCTCCGGTCCCCAACGTCGGGACAGCTGGAAGGCGAACCCTGCCTACCACCACACCCACGACTTCCAGCTCTGCGTGGGGCGCGGGCGCCGGGCCCGAGTCTACGCGGCTCCGCCTCGCCTTGACGTCGGCGCTGACGCCACCCGCCCCCCTCGCCACTGGGTCCGGCCGCGGCGCGGGGTGAACCGTGCGGCGTCGGCTGGCCGCGCGGAGGCCCTCCAGATCCCTCCTCCACCCCCGCCAGAGGAGGGGCCGGGCTGGGGGGACCGACGAGGGGCAGGTCCTGGGCAGGCCCAGCCGCCCGGCGAGGCGGGAGGTCCCCACCAGCCTCCAGGCCTTTGCGCCCTTCCCTCCGCCTGGAATGCGCCTCCCGCCCGGGTCCAAGTCCGTGTTTACGGCGACATCTCTCCCTCCGGCCCGGCCCTGACCCCTCCGGGCCTGGGAGTGTCCTTGTCCGGCTCTGTCTCCCGGGGCCTGGGGCGGGGCCTCTCACCCAGCAATCCATTGTTCCAAGGTTGAGTTTCTTCCCCCCATTTTTCAGATGAGAACCGTTCAAACCCAGAGAGCTCAGGTCACCCAGCGAGGGGCCGCCCCGCGCTGGCCGAGCCCCAGCTCTTGCGGCTTCCCGCCCCCACCCCTGTGGGCACCCCCCCCCCATCCATCCTCGCAGCGGGGGAGGGGACCCTGACCTGCAGTCCCCGCCCTGCCTCAGGGGAAGTGAGAATGGGGGGCCCTCCCCCGCACCCTCACCACTTCCTCCAGAGGAGAGGCGGTGGCGAAGGAAAGGGGGAGGCGGGCAGGCGAGGGAGTTTACGGTGGCGGCCTCAGGTTCCGATGGGGGGGGGGGGTTGTGCCCCCCACCCTCGGGAGACGCAGGGCTGGCGTTTGTGTGTCTCGCGTGTCGGGGCGCCCCCCAATCCTGCTCCTTCCTTGGGGCCCCTTCCTAAGCGACTGGGACTGCCTGCTCCTCCCCACTCCGGCGGCCCCGCCCCCACCGCTTCCCAGCTCTCTCCCTTCGTCTCGCCTGGCCCCCATTCAATGTACTCCTCCGCTGGGGCCCCGCTCCTTTACTGGGCGACGATCAGGTGCCGGCCCTCTAGGCCCCGCAGGCTTGAGGTCCAGTTCCAGCTTTCGTCTGCCCCAGCCAGGCCCCCTGAGCCCCAGCCCCTCTGCCTGCAGCTCGCGGTGAACGAGGCCACCTGTATTCCAATCCGCCCTCCAACATGTGGAGCCATGGTTTGCTCCGAGCCTCAGTTTATCCATCTGAAAAATGTGGACAGGTGGCCCTCCTTGCAGTGCTGGTGGGAAGGTATCACGGAAAAACGTGGGGAGTGGGTATCCCATCTTGGCAGCATGGGTGCATCCGGTCATTCGTTCATTCATTCATCCATTCATTACTTCACCAAACCATCCGTTACATCATCCACTCGCTCACTCATTTACTTATTCGCACTCATTCATTGATTCACACATTGCTTCCCTCCCCAGTCCCTGGGCAGCCTGGGAAGGGGCCCATAACTCAGCACAGAAGGACGTCAGGGGCCACAGGACTGTGGGTGGGGACAGCCCCAAAGTCTTTAGGCGGAAGCTTCCACTTAACTGAACCAACCTGAAGTCTCCCCAGAGAGGCCCCAGTGGGGTCCCACCCCCCAAAGGGCTGCTACCTGCCATCACCTTCACTTGTACCTGGAAACGGGTCAGTAACTCACAGGCACTGGAAGGCTGTTGGTGGATGCAGGCAACCCCCACACGTAGTAGGTGCTGGCTGCCAAGGCTTAGCACATCACTGACCATCTACTGTGTGCTGGGCCGCTAGGGGACAAAACTACCCTTGTGGCCCCTCCTGTACTCTTCTTGGCTTGGCTTGGGGGATATTTGGACATTCCCACTCTGGGCCTGGCCCAGAGTGTCCTTGAGGAGGGAATGCCTGGGTTTTGCTCTCGTTTCATCGTTTTTCACTTTCCTTCTATTTATGGAAGAGAAACTGGTTTTCCATTCTTGGCGGTGACATGAAGTTTCCCTTTTGAAATATATTTACCCAAGTAAAAACAGAAAAAGGGGTCGACCTGAAGGAGAGAGAGTGACATCAGCCTAAAGCATATTTCTTCATTATGGTGGTTCTGTCCTGTCTTCTATTCGCGGATCAGCTTAGGAGGTGATGAGGGATGATGGAAAACCCTCCCCCAGCACACAGAGCCCGGACACACAGTAGGTGCTCAAGAGTGGGTGGTGGAAGGGGTGATTGATGGTGCTTGAGGCTGGCCAAAAGAAAAACAAAATCAAAACAAATCAGCTTCTGAAGTTGCTTTAGTGAAGTCCGACTCACCACCCTCTGACCCTCAAACCTTCTGGTTTCTTAAAGTCTGCCTGTGAAAGGGCCTAACCTGGGCCTGGGTATACAGCAGAGTTCCCTGGATGAGCGCAGGAATCTGGTAGGGAAGGTGTTGGGAGGCGTGGTTCTCTCCTTGAGCCGGCGCCCTTCTGGGCTCACCCAGGACAATCAATGAACACTGGACTTAGACTGAGCCGCTCTTCCCGGCCTGCCTACGAGAGGCTGGGGACACTGCAGCCTCGGTGGAGTCAACTGGGCCACACGGGTCGTAAAGCAAGCTCTATCAGTCTGGTTCCACCAGTGCCGAAAAGGCGCTGAGGACGCGTCGGTTTCCTCGTCTGTAAAATGGTCTTGTGAGACTGGAGAGCGTCAGAGCCGGCCCAGAGGACAGGGTGTGGATCCCCTCCCTGCGGCTGGCCAAGCACCTGCACAGGACGGGGGAGGTGACTGTGGTTCCTGCCCCTGGCGAGGGCGGAAGCCAGGCTGGAAGGGAGGGGAGGGGCCGCCGCCTAGGCCGGTAACCTGATCCTCAGGAATGCGCCGGGGCCGACGCGCCCCCGGCCCAAGGCCGGCGCCCCTCCCCCGGCCCCCTAGCGGGGTCCCGTCACTCGGGGACTGTGATCGCAAGCCCCGCCCCCACCAGCCGGTGGGTCCTAAGTGTCGGAGGACGTTCCCCATAAACTCTACCCAGCCCCGCGGTGTCCCGAGCGCCGCGGGACATTCCCCGCGTACCTCCCCATGGAGAGGTCCCCTCCGCCTCACCCCTTTCTGCTTCCTGATTAACTCCTTCTTTCTCTTTCTTTGGGGCTTTCCGTTTCATCGAGTAGATTTTAGTTCTCTGGGTCTTCAAATAAAGACTAAACATTAAACCGAGTTGCAGGTCGCTTTAAACAAGAAGGGTAAACTCTTCGCTCTCGAGAAAGAGGCGCCAGAGCGGCAGAGATTAGAGCCGTGGCTGGGAGAGGGGTGGGGGTTAGTTTCAGCTTCCGTTCCAAACGGGGATGGGTGGGTGGGGGTAGGGGTTGGGGATTCTTTCGACCGGGTGGGTCCCGCACCCTCCCTGGACGCTGATCTGGGAAGTGAGATAATGTCCTGAGACTCCTGGAGGGGCTGGGAGAGGAAGGGCGAAAATGCAGAGTCCAGGCTGAGCCCTGTTACCGGCTTCTCCCTCAATCCCATCTTCTACAGCCATTTCCACTACTCTTGGGACAAATACCACCGGGTTCTGTAGAAGTCCTGCACCCTTGCTTTCCTTCTCTCCCTCTGGCTTCCCCTGGCTCACCCAATCCAGAGGCACCTGCCTCTCTCCATCAACGTGGCCAGCTGGTTTCTGCCCCAGGGCGTTTGCTTTTGCTGTTCCCACAGTCTGGGAGGTTGGGCCTTCAAATTAGCTCAAGATTTGCTCCAGCTTCTCCTTCGTTCAGCATCACCTCCCAGGGTGCCCCTCCCAGATCACCCAACTCTAAAACATACCCCCGTCCATGGAGGGGGCACCCTTCAGCCTCCTTGAAGCCGTGTTTGACAGGTTCCTCTTTCAGACCGGGTGCGGGGTGAGGGTGTTTGTGTCATTCGTGTGTGTCCCCATCGCTTGGCTCACAGTAGGTGCTCAGTCAGTATCTGTCGAATGAATGAGAGAATAGGAGTTACCCCTAGTTCACTGCATATGGCTGGTTGATGGATTCAGGCCTCCTATTGAACTGCCTGGTGAGGTGGGGATAGGATTGGTCCCAATGGAAGAGCAGTATTAGGGTGTCCCAGAGGGCTTTCTGGCTAGGAGAAAGGAGAGGGTAGGAAAAGGTGTTGGGTCAGAGGGAACAGCAGGTGCACAGCAGAGGAGACTGAAGGAGCCAGTTTTTCGACTCCTTGAAAAGTGGGGCTGGCAGAGTCTGCCCAGGGCAGCTCCCCATACTTAGAGGCCAAGACAGGTCCTGCCTACCCAGCTTACAGGACTCTCCCCTGCCCCATCTGGGGCAGACAGAGCCCAATACAGATGGTGGACGGGCTCAGCCAGACGGTAGGGGGTGGGGGGTGGCTTAGGGGACTCCTTGAGGGTGTGGATAGGGAAGACTTCTTGGAGGAGGAGACAGTGGGTTTTGAAGCAGGAGTAGCAATTTGCCTGTTGGATAGAAGGGCACTTCTGGCTGAAGGAGCTCCAGACCAAACAACCATACACAGCTAAGGCTAGCCTTATAATAATAACATAAAACAATCATAGAAAGCACTTATGAGCTCTATTCCTTTAAATCCAATAAAAACCACAGTATTCTTTGAGGCACCCGGTTGGCTCAGTCAGTAGAGCATGTGTAGCCCCATGATGGGGGTAGAGTTTACTGAATAAAAAAAAAAAAAGAAAAGAAACAAAAATCACAATACTCCACGAGGGAGGTGAGATTATTCACTCCATTTTCATGAGGAGGAAACAGACTCAGAGAGGTGAATTGCCTTGGGTTCCCTGCGCCTCCATTTCCCAAGGCCTGTTTGCTGGTCAGTTTTTCAGCTCAGGTAGGTTCTGCCCATATTTCACCAGACCATTCACCCACTTATTAAGGTCAAGGCCCAAGGTCAGGGTGGAGGCTATCTAGGCCACCCACTCATGTCCTGCCTTGGAGAGAGAAGCATGGCCCCATCTCCTCCAATCTAGCCCCATTGCACAGGCCCAGAGCAGGGTCCCAGGGCAAGGCTAGCAACAGGCTGGGGACAGGATCCCCTCTCATCAAGGGTCCCTTTGCCCAGGCTGGGACCTGAGAGGACAGGTCTGGAGGGCACAGAGACCTACGTGCCTAGAAACACACAAATGGACACATACGTATACACAAGTATACATATATGTGTATACATACAGGCACACAGATCTGCGTGCATGAACCCACACTGGCACATAGACACCTGCCCTTGTGTGTGAACACACCTGAGTACACTGACCCATACATGAACACAACGCAGGCACAAACAGACATTTGTGTGGATATAGACACACTCACACCCCTGGGCCATTGCCCACCAGGGCAGGCCTCCTGCTCCTGGTGACAGTTTCCTTCATGGCCTTCTTGCTCCAGAGCCCAATCAGGGGCAGGGCCAGATGAGGTAGGGAGGTAGAAGACGAGGGTTGGGGACTGGGAATGTTCATGCCCACAGGTGAGTCAGACAAACTGAGGCCAGAGATTCCACAGCAACTAGGCCAGGCAGCATTCTCCTTCAACACTGAGCCAGGCGCTGTATTGGATGTTGGTGACCAGCAGGTTCGGGATAGATAAAGGTCCTTGCCCTCCATGGTCCATCCTGTCATTCTGAATGCTTCCAAGGATATAATGGAAATACAGTGAGTGGGAGTGGCCTCTCTGAGGACATTAGGAGTTGCAGTGGGGAAGGGAGCACGGGCAAAGGGCAGAGTACATGCAAAGGCCCTGAGGCAGCTATGAGCTGAGAGGCCAAGGCTCAGAGAAGGTGAAAGTGAAAGGTCAGAGGGAGTCCGTGGAAGAAGGGTCCTGGGAGCCTTCACAGTCTACCTGAGGGGTTGTGTGCAGGAGCTGTCAGCCAGACCTAGATGTCCCAACAATCCCTAGGGAGTGTTGGGGAGGTTGCCCTCTCCCCACACCCTCATATCCCATCCCCAGCCAGTCTTTGAGGAGGCCCGTTGAGCACTGACAATAACAAAATAATAATAAGCAGGTAACAATGACCAGATGGGCTCCTGCCTTAACATTCCGGAAGGGAGAGCCGCTGAGGAAACGGGGCGAGGGGGGAGGGGCTATAGTCCATCACCCTCACCTAGGGACCCACAGCAGGCCCTGGCAGATGCAGGGTAAAATTGTAGGCGGCTGCCCAGGAGCAGGAGGCCCAGGAGGCCCGGGTTCTACCAGGTGAATAAGAGGTCAGGCCTGGTCACAATTTAGTAAGCCCCAGTTTCTCAGTCTGTAAAGTCAGGAAGTTGGACTCCGTACTTTTAGACTCCTCAGTGAAAAGTATCAAGATCAAAGCGCTTTCAGCAGCTTCCAACAGTCCTCCTCTCCCTTCCCTCGTCTTTCTGGGGCAAACACATCACTGGAGATTTGGGGTGGGGGTGAAACAGGCAGATCTGGCCAACACGCCCAGGAAGCCACCGGGTACAGCTCCCTAAGGCCTTCTGCCCCCAGCTCGTACAGAGCCAGAAGAGAGGAGCGGTGAGGAAGGCACTTGTAGGCGTAGTGGAGCGGAGGGCGCCAGGGAGTTATTTATCCATCCGGGCCCCATCCCCCACCGGTCCCCGGAGGCCGGCACCGCCCCCGCTCCCGCCCCCGCCCCCTCCCCCTCCCCGCCGGGGCCCCACGCGCGGATGCGGGGCGGGGCCTTGGGGCGGGCAGGCGGCTGGTGGCCGGGCTCATCACGCCACCCGGGACGTGCCTTGGCGGGAGGCAGCGCTGGGGGCATTGGTTGTACACTGCGCTCCCGGGGCGGGGTAACCGGGTCCGGGCTCGGGGTCCGCCCCCATGACGTCAACCCACAAGGCAGCGCGCTGTTGTGCGGTTTACCGCGCGTCACCGGGGCAACGGCAGCTAGGGGGGCGTCAATGACTTGGCCCCACCCCACCATGCAAATGAGCGACGTCACCCACGCCCAATGGTGAGCGGGGGCAGTGAGCTCATCGCGCTGGGCCGAGGCTATAAGAGGGCGCGCGAACTGCGCGGCGTAGGAGCCGCCGCCAGCGGAGGGCCGGGCGCAGCGGCCTCGGCCGGGGCGGGCGTAGGGCCGAGCGGACGGGGGGGCGCAGGCCCCCCGGGCGGCCGCGGCCACTCCCCCCCCCCGGGCCGGCGCGGCGGGGGAGGCGGAGGATGGAAACACCCTTCTACGGCGATGAGGCGCTGAGCGGCCTGGGCGGCGGCGTCAGTAGCAGTGGTGGCGGTGGTAGCTTCGCGTCCCCGGGTCGCCTGTTCCCCGGGGCGCCCCCGACGGCGGCGACTGGCAGCATGATGAAGAAAGACGCGCTGACGCTGAGCCTGAGCGAGCAGGTGGCGGCGGCGCTCAAGCCTGCCGCCGCGCCGCCCCCGGCCCCCCTGCGCACCGACGGCGCCCCAGGCGCGGCGCCCCCCGACGGCCTGCTTGCCTCGCCCGACCTGGGGCTGCTCAAGCTCGCCTCGCCGGAGCTCGAGCGCCTAATCATCCAGTCCAACGGGCTGGTCACCACCACACCGACGAGCACTCAGTTCCTCTACCCCAAGGTGGCGGCCAGCGAGGAGCAGGAGTTTGCTGAGGGCTTCGTCAAGGCCCTGGAGGACTTGCACAAGCAGAACCAGCTGGGCGCGGGCGCGGCCTCCGCTGCCGCGGCCGCGGGAGGACCCTCGGGCACGGCTGCGGGCGCCGCGCCTCCTGGCGAACTGGCCCCGGCGGCAGCCACGCCCGAGGCGCCCGTCTACGCGAACCTGAGCAGCTATGCGGGCGGCACCGGAGGTTCAGGGGGTGCTGCGACAGTCGCCTTCGCCGCCGAGCCTGTGCCCTTCCCTCCGCCGCCGCCCCCAGGCGCGCTGGGGCCGCCCCGCCTGACGGCGCTCAAGGATGAGCCGCAGACGGTGCCCGACGTGCCAAGCTTCGGCGAGAGCCCGCCGTTGTCGCCCATCGACATGGACACGCAGGAGCGCATTAAGGCGGAGCGCAAGCGGCTGCGCAACCGCATCGCTGCCTCTAAGTGCCGCAAGCGCAAGCTGGAGCGTATCTCGCGCCTCGAGGAGAAAGTCAAGACGCTCAAGAGCCAGAACACGGAGCTGGCGTCCACGGCGAGCCTGCTGCGCGAGCAGGTGGCGCAGCTCAAGCAGAAGGTCCTCAGCCACGTCAACAGCGGCTGCCAGCTGCTGCCCCAGCACCAGGTGTCCGCGTACTGAGCCCGCGCGCGGGGCGCATGCGCGGCCCCCCTCCCCGGGAGGCGGGCTTGCGTGGGGGGGGGGGCGTGGGCGCCCCGGACTCCGAGAGGGCGCGGCCCCGGGGACACCCCCCCACCCCGAGGGTGCCAGGATTCCGAGAGAGCGCGGTCCCTGAGGACCCCGCGAGGGTGCCCAGGACTCGGAGAGGGCGCCTCAGACTCGACAAGCTGGACCCCCTACTCCCGGGGGGCAAGCGCATGACCCCCCCCCCGCCCTCGCGCTGCCTCTGTTCCCCGAGCGCGGCCACCCAGTGTTGCACAAACCCGCGCGCCCCGGCCGCCCCGTTGTACACACCGCTGCCGAAGGGGGCTCCGAGGGGGCGCAGCCTCAAGCCCTGCCTTTCCTTTTACTTTTTTTTTTTTTTTTTTTTTTTTTTGCCTTTGGAAGAGAGAAGAACAGAGTGTTCGATTCTGCCCTATTTATGTTTCTACTCGGGAACAAACGTTGGTTGTGTGTGTGTGTTTTTTCTTGTGTTGGTTTTTTAAAGAAATGGGAAGAAGAAAAAAAAAAAACTCCCTTCCCTTTCCTCGCTCTTGCTCCCCCCCCCTTCTGTCTTTCCGACACCCCTCCTCCCGCCCTTTTTGTTCTGTTGTTTTGTTTTGCTACGAGTCCACATTCCGGTTTGTAATCCTTGGTTCGCCCGGTTTTCTGTTTTCAGTAAAGTCTCGTTACGCCAGCTCGGCTCTCTGCCTCCTTCTTCCCCCGCCGGGGCCTGTCGGGCTGGGCTGGGCCTGGCCCGCACGCTCCCCTTCCCCCTCCTTGCCTCCTTCCCCTCCTCCCTCCGCCCCTACTTCGGAGGAGAGCCGGCGTCCGGGAGGGGCCTTGCACATCTGGCGCGCAGCGAGCGCCATCTAGGCGCGCCTAGGCTTGGGGCCGACTCGTGTCCAGGTTAGGTGGGGGACATTGGGATCTCCAACAAGCTTTTGGAACTGATGGGCCCACGGTTGTCTCCTTGGGGGAAGAGACACCAAGATGGAAAGAGGACAGCCCAGTACCGGCAGGCGGGAAAAGGCAGAAACTTGAACCTCTGGGCCTCTGTTAACCGTGTTTGTAAAATGGGCAGAACAGTTGTAACATTGTCCCACAAGGTTGGAGGATGAACACTTTGTTCACAGAGTGGTGCTTGGCTACAGGTGGTGCTCAGTTTTTTGAGGAAACTAATGTTAAGAGAGATTGAGTAACTTGAGGTCACACAGCCTGAAATTTTCGGGAGACTGCAGGGACATGCGGACCTCACCTCCAGAGCCTTCACTGCCAGGCCGCCTTCTTCCCCTGCCTGCTCTGGCCCGTGCTGTTGTGTGGGCAAAAGACCCTGGGTTTGGGGCTTCTGCTTCACTTGGGGCCTGGAGGGACCTAGGCACAGGGCAAGTCAAGCTGGTGGTCATGTGTTCAGTGCCAGCTGTATACCCAGCCCTGCTAAGGAAGGCAGATGAATTGTCCCTGTTTTATAAATGGGTAAACAGGTGCAAAGAAGGAAGGGCACATGCCCACAGTCCCTCTGCCATTGGAAGGGTGGGACTCTTCCTTCTGATAACCCGGGCCGCCCACTTTTCAAGGCTTCGGGAGCTGCTTTGGGGGTTAGTTTTTAACCATGTGACCTCCTCTTGAGCACCGCCTACCTTCGGGCAGACGTTTCAGGAGGGGGCCCGGGAGTGAGAAAGAGGCTGAAGCTGAGTTGGGGGTGTCTTGACACAGAGGGGGCCAAGAGCCACATTTTAGGGGCAAAGCTTCACTCTTCAGGAGACGGAGCCCTCACTTGCCAATTTGCCACTGCGTGACCTCAACCAAGTCCTCTCCCCTTCTCCCCTCTACCTTCCGTGCTGTGAAATGGGTACGTTCATGCCCAGGTAACATCTCCCATATCGCTTTGGGGGAAGAATAATAACGATACTCCAGTGTTCCCCGTGCAGCCCCCAATCTACAGAGAAGAGGAGGCCCAGGAGGTTGGGAGATGTGCCCGACACCCCCCTGAACTGTTTTATTCCTAATCCTGACGTCAAATGTGTTGGGGGGTTTTCCCCACACCAACCAATTCGGTTTTCTAGACACCAGGTGCCCTGCAATTGGGTTCTGACATTACCTGGAGTTAGCACAGACTCCACAGGTGAAGGTCCTAGTCCCACAAGACCATCCCCGTTTAAGATGCCAGTTACGGGGCACCTGGGTGGCTTAGTCGCTCCGGCTCGGGTCTGGATCTCACGGTTTGTGGGTTCAAGCCCTGCATCGGGCTCTGTGCTGACAGCTCAGAGCCTGGAGCCTGCTTCGGATTCTGTGTCTCCCTCCCTCCTTGCCCCTCCCCTGCTCATGCCCTGTCTCTCAAAAATGAATAACCATAAAAAAAAAAAAAAAGATGCCAGGTGCAAGCCCCAAGTTGTCACCTGGGACATCTGAACAACCAGCTAGAAACCAAGGGTTTCCATGACCCCCACCCCAGTTTTTATAACTTGCCAGAACAGCTCAAAGAGCCTAGGAAAGTGCTTTATTTACTATTACTGGACTATTTTAAAGGATACAACTCAGGAAGAGCCAGGTGGAGATATATAGGGCAAGATACAAGGGGAAGGGGTGTGGAGTTTCCAGGCCCTCTGTGTGCCACCCTCCCGGTACCCCTGCGTGGTCACCAACTAAAAAGCCCTCTGAACCCCAGTGGTCTTTTTCCATAGGCATGATGGTTAGATCATTGACCTTTGGTGATTAGTTCAATCTCCAGCCCCTCTTCCCTCCCAGGAGGTCTGGCAGGTGGGGCTGAACGTTCCAACCCTCTAATGCCTTGGTCTTTCTGGGGACCAGCCCCCATCCTGAAGCTATCTGTTAGTCCCCAGCCATCACTCATCTTTTAGTTTACAAAAGACACTTATCACCCTCAGAGATTCCGAGAGTTTCAGGAGAAGAGTGCCAGGGACCAGGGACGAAGGCCAAGTATATCTTACTGTATCCCGCCCCTGCTAGATGGCAGAGCAGGGGCTAGAACCCTAGACTCCTGCCTGGCTCCCAGGAGCCTTGGGTCTAAGTGGAGGCCCTATGTTTTCACCAGCATGTGACACGGGGGCTTTGTTGGAAACCACAGATCTGACCCCATACTTGAAACCTTTCTGGAAAAAAAAGTCCTCGAGTGCATCTGGCCCTGGAGAGGTCAGTGTCTCTCCAGGCACCCCCCCCCCCCCACCCACCCAAACTACTTCTTTCTTTTCTGGCCTCAGGGCCTTTGCACAGCTGGGAGCCTGATAACACTTCTTCCCTCAGCTACCCAGCTGGCCTCGGAAGCTGTTCCCCCGCAACCCCCAGGGAAGCGAGGCAGAGGCTGCTGGGCCGGGCTGTGTGGCTTTGGCAGGACCCTGCTGAGCTGAGGCCAAGGTGTGTGTCAGCCCCAGCCCCGGCCAGCAGTGTGATTCACACCGGGCATCAGCCCAGCCCCAGGAGGTGAATGGGGACGGTGGCCTCACTTTCCCCTTCAGGACTGTGGCTCAGAGTCAATACCCGGTTTTGCCAGGCCCATATGGGGACCCCAAGGAACCTTGGGCCTAGCTTCACTCTAAGGAGCCCCTATCCTCAGAGCCAGACACAGACAATCCCTGGCCTTTTACAACAGCAGTGTCTTCTTTGCTCTGGACCCCTCTTATGGCTCCCCAGAACCTTCTTGATAAAACCCAAACTCCGTACTCCTCTCTGACTCCTCCCTATTCAGTTGTCCTCCACCTCCGGCCCTCTTCTCCCTCTCGCCTCCAACCACATCAGCCTCCACGTTCCCTAACCATGCCTAACTTCTTCCGCCTCAGGGCCTTTGCCCAAGCTGTGTTCTCCACCTGGGATGCCCTTCCCCCAGCTCTCCTGTGACTAACCTCTTCTCCTCTGGGACTCAGCCCATCCACCCCCTCTTTGATTCCTTCCTAGCAGTTTCACACCCCCAAGTTATTTGAGTTGTTTGTGTCCCCAGACCCAGATGAGGTCCCGCTGCAAACTTAGGTGCTCAACAAATGCCCAAGGTATGTGAGACTGAGTCTGCTTTGAGACACGTGTAGGGGAAGAATTCGGGCTCCCCTCTGTGCTCAGAGCCCTAATTTTCTGTTCAGGACAGGCAGAAAATATGTGGACACCACCATAACCCTCAGCCCTGATCTAGGTACCGCCCCCACACTGGGTCTGCCTTCTAGAACCCCCTTTCCCCAGGAGGAGCTGGTGGGGATTGGCTGGAACTTGGCTGTGAGTCACAAAGCCATTGTGGCACCAGGGCCCCAAGGCTGGCCATTCGGGCTGGTCGGTTCAGCTTCAGGGGCAGGTGAGTGGGGCTGGTGGAGGGTTTGGGGTGGGGGGTACACGGAGACTGGGCTGTTCTCCCCTGGCCTCCAGCATCCTCAGAGTCCCCTTGGACTCTCCAGGCCACTCCAAGAAGTGGGTCAGCTTTTCAGTCCCTCAGACCAGGGGCGCTTGGCGCCCCCAAAAACCTGATGGTGGGTTTGTCTGCCTGGGGTCCCAGCCTGGAGAGCCTATCATGTTTCTTGGGAGGCCGGGAAAGTGGTCTTAGCTTGCGTGACAGGGAAACGGAGGCTCAGAGGGGTTTACTCAAAATTTCCAAGCCAGCTCAGCTTACATGTCTGGGGGCCCCTTTCCTTTTTCCTGTCCCCTCTCGCTCCGTTGTCTGTTCACTCATTTTGATTGAGCTCATTGAAAGGGCTGAACCATATGGCTGATGAAACCCCAGACTCTGGGATAGGCCGTTTCAGATCCTGAAGCTGCTCTCTCCAAGTTCTGAAGCTTGGGCTGCATCCGTCCATCCATCCATCCATGCATCTATCCATAAACATCTATTGAGCACCTATTGTATGTACTATTCTAGGCACTGGGGGTTCAACAGCAAACAAAAGAGGCAGACATCCCTACCCATGGGCAGCTCATAGTTAATTGGCGGGGAGGCAAATCAGAAATAACAAAGAAATAAGAAATATGGTATATTGGCTTCTCCGGGCCTCAGGTTTCTCCTCTGTGAAATGGGGACAATGACTGTGCCCACCTCCAGGAGAACCAGCCTCGGGCCCATTTGCCGTTATGATTCAGTTCACACTGATGCTTGTTCTGAATGGGCCCAACCTGTCCTGGGGCTGGGGTGAACACCGGGCTGGGGCAGGACATTCAAGCCATTACATAGGTGACGCTACAACATTCATTGTGAAAGGAGGCAGCACGTGGGTCTTTGAAAACAAATCTATTTCGATCATCTCTGTCTTAAAGTGTTTGGTCTATTATATCAATTACTGATACGGTTGAATTTAAGTCTTCTGTTGATGGGCATTTGGGCGGTTTGGGGTGAGTGTAATGAACACGTGGACCTCTTGAGTGTAAATGTCAGGGTGAAATTGATGAATCGCCTTCAAGATACCGACAGTTTCCCCAAGTGGTCATGCTGTGTCCATCTTTTAAATTTTAGCCCTTTTTGTGGATCTGGACATCTTTCTGATGGCTGGATTGCATACCGCTGTATGAATGTTCTGAGTAAATTAAAACAATTTTTTTAATGTTTATTTATTAAAAAAAATTTTTTTTTTCAACGTTTATTTATTTTTGGGACAGAGAGAGACAGAGCATGAACAGGGGAGGGGCAGAGAGAGAGGGAGACACAGAATCGGAAACAGGCTCCAGGCTCTGAGCCATCAGCCCAGAGCCTGACACGGGGCTCAAACTCACGGGCCGCGAGATCGTGACCTGGCTGAAGTCGGACGCTTAACCGACTGCGCCACCCAGGCGCCCCAATGTTTATTTATTTTTGAGAGAGCAGGAGAGGGGCAGAGAGAGAGGGAGACACAGCATCCGAAGCGGGCTCCAGGCTCTGAGCTGTCAGCACAGACATGGGGCTCAAACTCACAAACTGCAAGATCATGACCTGAGCCGAAGTCAGACGCTTAATCACCTGAGCCACCCAAGCCCCCTTGTTCTGTGTAATTTAAGCCGCCTCCTGTTGATAAGCATTTGGGTGGTTTTCAGTTTTTACTCTTCTTCAACAATACAGTGATGAACATCCTTGAACATCCTCCTTTATGCACTTGTAACTGACCCCCTAGGAATCACCTTTTTGGTTCTCTCTAACTGTTTTGCTTATATGTACAAAATAACATTAGGGGCTCCTGGGTGGCTCAGTCAGTTAAGTGTCCAACTCTTGATTTCAGCTCAGGTCACGATCTCACAGTCATTAGATTGAGCCCCGTGTCACGCTCTGTGCTGATAGCATGGAGCCTGCTTGGGATTCTCTCTGTCCCCCTCTGCCCCTCCCCTGCTTGCACGCACTCTTTCTCTCTCTGTCTCTCAAAATAAACAAACATTAAAAAACCCCAAATAACACTAGAATGAATTCATCTTTGTGGAATTAAAAGTCTTTGATTTTTGTTTTGAGATGCTAGGGTTTGGGGATTTTGTTTGTCTGCTTTTTAACATTTCTTCTCATGTTGGTCTTGAGGTCAGAGCCAGCCCAGGGCAGTGTTGCTGCACGTTGCATGAGATGAAAGGCTGAATGAAGGCTGCTTCCTCTTACAAGTTGGCTTCTGGGATTGCACCTTCTCCTCCTGCTCCTTCGCCAACCCTATGGCCCTTCAAGGTATGCAGATGGCTGGGAAAAGAAACTGGCTGCTCCCACCAGATGGCAGGGATGTGGGGGGGCTTCTGCCAGACAAGTGTATTATGCTCCAGGTTACGCATCAGGGCTGCTTGGCAATATCCCAACTCCCTCTGAACCAAGGTACTTCTGAAAACCGCAGTCACCCCCTTGTCCTTCTACTCATCCTTCCATCTGTCATTGATCTACCCATCATCTACGAGTCATCCACCATCTATTCTCTGATCCATCCAGCCATCAGTCTACCTCCTGTTCATTGATCTCTTCAATTTCTTCAGTTCTCTTCATTCATACGCCCATTTATCTACTCAGATTTCATCCATCCACTACTCATTCGTCTACCCATCCGTCCATTCCTCCCTCCTTCTCTCTCCCCTCCCATCCATCCATCCATCCATTCATCCATCCATCCATCCATCCATCCATGTGTCCATTTCCTTATTTGTTGATCTGTTGATCAATTCATTCATCAATTTCATTTACCGATTTATTCTTCCACACAACCCTTTATCCATCTTTCCAACCCACTCACCATTCATTCATTTATCCAGATTTATCCCTTCCATATCTAGTCATTCGTCCACCTATCTGCCCAACTTCCAATCCACTCAACCACTCATTTATTAATGTAGCCACCCACCCAACACTCACCTGCTCGCAGCCTGAAACCAGGCCCTGTGACCGAGATGGGGACTCAGAAATGACTCAGACTTGGTTCTAGCCTTCTAGGAATTCATAGTAAATGGGGAGAGGCAAAAAATAACACACACACACACACACACACACACCCCAGAAATTTTCCAAAATAGTGTGATCAGTGCTATATTCACACTATGTTCCAGATATAAAGGAAGTTCAAAAAGCAAGAAGGTGGTTGGACATTTAACTGAGCGGCTGCACTGTGCCAGCATCGAAGTGGCCACAGGATGATGAGGGAGACATAGGTACCAAAGGCCACCGCGGTAGGTGGCCAGGAGAAAGAGGGCTTGCAAAGGAGAGGAGGAAGATTGTGAGGTGCCAAGAACAGGAAGAGGTAGGTCCTGGAGTGCTTGCTCCGGCAAGGAGACCTCTTGCCTGCATGACCCCACTCCCTGACCACCTACCTCCTTGCCACCCTTCACAGGCAGAGCTGACCTGCTCAAGAAGAAAGACAATGCAGCAAGCAACACAGCCCCAGTTATCACCCAATGGGCAGAGCTTGTACCAGCCCCAGTCCGACCCCAATCTCCAAGACAAAGCACGGACGCTGCGTCCAAAACCTCAGCATGAGCCACTTGGTTCCAAGGAGAGCCTTCCGCAAGATCTGGACAAGGACAAGAAGGTGACTCGTCACATCCCACGCCTCCGGGCTGTGGTTGAGAGCCAGGCCTTCAAGAACATCCTGGTAGATGAAATGGACATGATGCTGTCCCGTGCAGCCACCCTCATCCAAGCCAACTGGAGAGGCTACCGGCTCCGGCAAAAGCTGATCTCCCAGATGATGGCAGCCAAGGCCATCCAGGAGGCCTGGCGACACTTCAACACCAAGCGTCTCCTCCGGTCTGGCAAGTCGGTGGAGAAAAAAGTGAGCGTGGAGGAGGGGGACATCCCTTACCACCCCCCCCAGCAGGTGCGTTTCCAGCATCCAGGAGAGAGCAAGTCCCCTCTGGCTCAGCCCATCATGGTGAGCAAAGAGACCCAGTTCCCTTCCTCCGACAGCCTGGCTGCCTGCACCCACCAGCTGGTCCTCCTGCAGACCCAGAGTACTCCACGGCCTGGCATACGGGTCCCTTGTACCATTGGAGGCCCCAACGTCACCTTCCTACCACACCAGACCGTTGCCATCAGACTTCCGTGTCCAGTGAGTCTAGATGCAAAGTGCTGCCCATGCCTGCTGACAAGAACCGTCAGAAATTCCTGCCTTGTCCATGTAGAAGGGGACACAGTGAAGACCAAGCAAGGAACTGCCAGAGCCAGCAAGTCAGGAGTCTCCGGGCCACCACCACCTGTCAGGTATGCCCCGGCAGTTCACGGATCACTCAAGACCCAGACCCAGGACCACATGGAAGCAGAGGTCTTCAAAGCCCCACCCCAGACAGGCCCAGCACCTGTGATAACCAAGACCCCGCCCCAGCTGTGTGTAGTGCCCACGGGAACAGTAGCCAAGGCCCCACCCCAGATGTACCCAGCGGCCCGGATGACCAAGACCCCAACCCCGATGTACCCAGCAGCCACGATGACCAAGACCCCACTCCAGTCTTGCCTGGCAGCCATGATGAACAAGACCCCACCCCAGCCATGCTCGACGCCCACGGCAACAATAACCAAGACCCCACCCCAGATGTACCAGGTAGGCCCGGTGGCCAAGGCCTCACCCCAGACATGCCCGGTGGCTGCAGTGGCTAAGACTTCACCCCAGACATCCCAGCCAGCCACAGTGACCAAGACCCCATTACAGTCTTGCTTGGCAGCCATGGGGAACAAGACCCCACCCCAGCCATCCCCAGCAGCCCCGGTATCCAAGACCCCAACCCAGATGCGAGCAACAGCCTCGATAACCAACCCTTCACCCCAGACACGACCGGCAGCCATGATGGCCAAGATCTCACCACAGATATGCCTGTTAGCCTCAATGATCAAGCCCCCAACCCAGACACGCCCTGTGGCCGCAATGACCAAGACTCCGCCCCAGACATGCCCCGCGCCGGCGATGGCCAAGACACCTCCCCAGACCCGTCTGGCGGCCATGGTCACCAAAACCCCAGCCCAATTCCGCTCGGTGGCTGCCATCATCAGGACCCTGTGCCTGCCACCTCCAACAGCTGGAAATCTGAAGTCTTCACCTCCAGCAGCAGCGGCAGCCGGAGTTCCCAACACCTCATCCCACACGTATCTGAACGGACCAAAGGCCAAGGCTGTGGTGGATGCAAAGCAGACAACAGGGATGGTCAAGATCTCATCCCGCTCATCCTTGCCTGAGGGAAAGGTCAAATACTTTCCCCCACCACATCTGGGGGCTGGGACTCCCAAGGCTCCAGCCAGGCCTCCTTTAGAAGCTGAAAAAATCAAGACCTTCTCCCAGAAACAGGTGAAAACGGAAACAGTATCCAACACCAGTTTGGCCGTTGAAACGCCCAGGGCTTCGCCATGGACAAAAGTGACTGAGGACAGGAACAAGTCCTCATTACAGACACACCTGAGGACCGATGTCATGAAGGTTCAATCCCAGGTGTATGTGCCTGTAGAAACAGCTGTGGTCCTACCCCGGGGCGAGCCGGCCACATGTCCGGCCAAGGCCGCGGGAACATGTCTGGCCAAAGCTCTGCCCCAGGAACGGCTGGCCACATGTTCAATCACAGCCTCGTCCCAGGGACAGCTGCTTGCTGAATTGACCGCGACTCTGCCCCAGGCACATCTGGGCACATGTCTGTCCAAGACCCTACCCCAGGCACATCCATCCACCAAGCTGACCAAGGCCCTGTCCCAGGGACATCCACCTGCTGAGCTGACCGCAGCTGAGGCTCAGTCACATCTGGGCCCATGTCCGTCCAAGGCCCTGTCCCAGGCACGTCCATCTGCCAAGCTGACCAAGACCCCATCCTTTGCACATCTGGGCACATGTCTGACCAAAGCACAGTCCCAGGCACATCTGGCCACAGGAGCAGTAAAGGTCCAATCTCAAGCACATCTGCCTACCGGGCTGACCAAGGTGCACTCCCAGGCCCAGCTGGTCACAGAAGCAGCCAAGTGCCTCTATGGAACCCACCAACCTGCTGAGCTCAGCAGCAAGACCCAGTCGCAGCCGCTCTTGGCTGGGTTCAGGGCCTCCTCCCAGCCTTGTCATCACGTTGGTGCCCTTGGCACTCTGCCCCGAGCCAAGCCAGAGGACAGACTGACCCAGATCCAGCCCCACAGCCATGCACAGGGCAAAGCCACCCAGGGCCCATGCCAGGGGTCCTCCGAAACCCAGAGCATGCTGATGCCCCTGTCGGCATCTCCCAGACACCCCACGTGCAACATTGAATCCTGGGGTGACAGTGGAGCTACCCGGGCCCAGCCGTCGATGGCCGGCCCAGCCACACCCTGCCAGGAAGAGCCGGCAGCCTCCCAGCTCGCCTCCCTGTGTGCCGAGCTGGCCGCCGAGCTGGGCTCCCAGGAGGACCTCCGCGCCCTGCTGGCGAAAGCCCTCTCCCAGGGGCAAGTGAGGGCAGCCCTGAACCAGGCCCTGACAAAGAAAGTCCTGGGTGCCACGATGACCAAGGCCCTGCCCCAGGGCATGCTGGGCACAGCGCTGATGAAAGTGCTGTCCTGGGGTGAGCTGGGCGTTGCCCTGTCCCGCACCCTGACCCCCACCGAGCTCCGGGCAAAACTCGCTAAGGCCAAGCAGGGCAAACTGGCGGGCGTGCTCAGCAAGGCGCTGACGGAGGAGGAGTGGGCAGCCCTGAGCCAGGCCCTGTGTCAGGGGGAGCTAGGCGCGGTCCTGAGCCAGTCTTTGTCTCAGGCAGCCCTGAGGACCGGAGTTGTCCTCCCCAAGGCCACCTCGCAAACAGCAGGAAGCAGGATGACTGTGATGCCGACCCCAGTGGAGGTGGGGAGCCCATCAGCTGCGTGGGGGCCCACCCTAGGCCCCGTGAGACCACAGCCCAGCAAGGTCAGGGTTCCCCAGGATGGGGCCTGGGAGGGCTTCTTCACAGGCAGGCCTGCCGGGTTCTTAGCAGAGATGGGGGATGGGGCCATGCTCGGGGGGTCACCCTGCTCGTCGGTGGTCTCCATGGGTGCCTCCCTAACTAGTAGAGTGATCACCACTGTTCATCAGTACCCCCTAATTGCTGCCCTGGACCCCACTCTATCACGGGAGAGGGGGCCCAGCAGGGACTCCTCCTCAAACCTGTATCTGACTCCTGAGGTCAGTGAGAAAAATGTGTGCCTCCCCCCAGCGGCCGGTGAATTGGCATCGGATCTCAACCCCGTGGAGAGCGACATGGACCCCGATTTGCCCAGGCCACCCCTCCTGCAGCTGCCCCCCAGTCTGTGGCAGCCGCTCGTTGCCAACGGTGTGGGCCCAAGCACCAGCCAGCCGTCAGTGGCCGGTGGCACAGCCCAGAGCTCCCATAAGCCACATGTCAGCAGGGTGGCCCCACATCCGTGGGCCTCGTCGAGGGAGGGCAGGGTGGCCCCGGCTATGCCTCCCTGCACTGTGGGTGGCGGGAAGGCCTCCCACTCCCACCAGTGTGTCGCTGCCTATGGGGGATCTGTTTGTTGGTGTCGGCCCTCCGGGGTCAACAAGGTGCCCCTCGGCGTATACCGGTCATCAGCTACCAAAGTTCCACGACAGCCATCTGTGGTCCGTGAGGACGCCGTGCAGAAAACTCAGTCCTCAAATCACAAACGGGCCTCCCCAGACCCTAGGGAGAGAATCGGCAAGGTGACCTCAGGTCCACGGAGGGCTGCCGCTGTGAGCAAAGCACCCCTAGCCCAACCACAGACTCCCAAGGCCTGTGACATAAGCCTAGGTCTCTTGCCTGGCTCCGCGGCTCCCGGTCATCGCTGGGCACTCAAGACTCAGGTAGATCCCAGTGTGTTCCAAGTGTCCCCAGGCAGTAGGTTGGCACACCCCCTGCCCGGTACAGCCATCCCTCGGCAGGAGAGGAAGCGGACCGAGGGTACCATTTCCAGTGGGCACTGCCCACGGGAGCAAGTGACTGGCCGTATACTCAATGAACTGGTGGCCAGTTTGCCACAGGGTCTGGACAATGACCTGTCCGGAAGCCTGTCCCCAGACTCCACAGACTGTGGCCCGAATGTGAGTAATTCCCAGAGCTCATTGCCCAGCTGTAGTTCACTCAGCCTTTCCACCACGTCTGTGGCCAGTCTGACTGCTATCGACCTGGCGGAGGAGGCGTCCTTGGAGGCCAGCTTGGATAGGGACATCCGGGTAGATGCCCTCCTCTCTGGAGAGGCCGAGGGGGGGCCTCAGGGGCCTGGAGACAGGGAAGAAACTAGGGAGGTGAGCTGGCCACACACGACTCCAAACCTCCACCACCCTCCCTCTGCGAGTTCAGAGCCAATGCCCATTCTGCACCACAGCTCGGTGTCCGGTCATGTGACCTTGAGTGTCCACTGGGGCTTGGATGATCCGGATGAGAGGGATGTGTCTTCAGGCCAAAGCTCCATGGATCTGAAGAAGAGCTTGTCCCAGAAATCCTATAGAACAGGACTGACCAGGAGTGTGTCTTTGGGTAATGTGGCCCCTACTGTGTATCAGCAGCCCTCTGGGGCCAGTAGATTAACCTCAAGCCTCTCCCTGCCATCAGTAGCAGATAACATGGCTCCAAACCCGCAACAGCCATTTATAGTCAGTAGGGTCACCCCCAGCCTATCTGAATCGTCTATGACTACTAAGGTCACCCCCAGCCTAGCCCAGCCATCTGTGACAGGTGGGGTGGCCCCCAACATGGACCAGGCATCTGTGGCCAGTAGGGTGACTCCCAATCTAGCCCAGCCATCTGTGACAGGTGGGGTGGCCCCCAACATAGACCAGGCATCTGTGACTGGTAAGGTGGCTCCCAGCCTAGCCCAGCCATCTGGGACCAGTGGGGTGGCTCCCAATTTAGCCCACGCGTCTGTGACCAGTAGCGTGGCCCCCAGCCTAGCTCAGCCGTCTGTGACCGGTGGGGTGGCCCCCAACTTAGCCCAGCCATCTATAACCGGTAGGGTGGCCCCCAGCCTAGCCCAGCCATCTGTGACCAGTGGGGTGGCCTCTAGCCTAGCCCAGCCATCTATGACTGCTGGGGTGGCCCCCAGCCTAGCCCAGCCATCTGTGACTGGTGGGACAGCTCCCAACTTAGCCCAGGCATCTGTGACCGGTAACGTGGCCCCCAGCCTAGCCCAGCCATCTATTACTAGTGGGGTGGCCCTCAACCTAGCCCACCCATCTGTGACTGGTGCCGTGGCCCCCAAACTAGCCCAGCCATCTGTGACTGGTAGGGTGGCCCCCATACTAGCCCAGCTATCTGTGACTAGTGGGACAGCTCCCAACTTAGCCCAGGCATCAGTGATCAGTGTCATGGCCCCCAGCCTGGCCCAGTCATCTGTGACTAGTGTGGTGGCCCCCAACCTAGCCTGGCCATCTTTGACTAGTGTGGTAGCCCCCAACCTAGCCCAGGCATCCATGACCGGTGGGGTGGCCCCCAACCTAGCCTGGCCATCTGTGACTAGTGTGGTGGCCCCCATCCTAGCCCGGCCATCCGTGACTGGTGGGGTGGCCCCCAGCCTAGCCCAGCCACCTGTGACCAGTGGGGTGGCTCCCAACCTAGCCCAGCCATCTATAACTAGTGTGGTAGCCCCCAGCATAGCCCAGCCATCTATGACTAGTGGGGTGGCTCCCAATCTAGCCCAACTATCTGTGACTGGTGCCATGGCCCCCAACCTAGCCCAGCCATCTATGACTGGTAGGGTGGTCCCCAGACTAGCCCAGCCATCTGTGACCAGTGGAGTGGCCCCAAATCTAGCCGAGGCATCAGTGATCAGTGGGGTGGCTGCCAGCCTAGCCAAGCCATCTGTGACCAGTGGGGTGTCCCCCAACCTAGCCCAGCCATCTATGACTAGTGCCATGGCCTCCAATCTAGCCTGGTCATCTGTGACTAGTATGGTGGCCCCCAACCTAGCCCAGGCATCTTTGACCAGTGGGGTGGCCCCCAGCCTAGCCCAGCCATCTATGACTGGTAGGGTGGCCCCCAGCCTAGCCCAGCCACCTGTGACCAGTGTGGTGACCTCCAGCCTAGCCCAGCCATCTGTGACTGGTAGGGTGGCCCCCAACCTAGCCCAGCCATCTATGACTAGTGTGATGGCCCCCAGCTTAGCCCAGACATCTGTGACCAGTGGAGTGGCCCCCAACCTAGCCCAGCCACCTGTGACCAGTGTGGTGACCTCCAGCCTAGCCCAGCCATCTGTGACCAGTGGGATGGCCCCCAACCTAATGCAGGCATCTGTGACCAGTAGGGTGGTCCCCAACCTAACACAGCTACCTGTGACTGGTGGGATGGCCCCCAGCCTAGCCTGGCCATCTGTGACCAGTGGGATGGTCCCCAACCTAATGCAAGCATCTGTGACCGGTAGAGTGGCCCCCAGCCTAACACCGCTACCTATGACTGGTGGGGTGGCCCCCAGCCTAGCCCAGCCATCTGTGACCAGTGGGGTGGCCCCCAGCCTAGCCCAGGCACCTGTGGCCAGTTGGGAGCCCCTCAGCCTATTCCAACCATCTGTAATGAGTGGTACTAGCTGTGCAATTGGTCAGTCAAGTCGGCCCCCTAAAGTGGGTTCAAATCTACCATCATCAAGGGTGAATGCCGTGGCCCCGAGTCGGCGTCATCCATCGGTTGTGACTGAAGTCCCCCTGAGTGCATCATATCCATCTGGGACCAGCAGCATGGGTCAAGGTCTGAGCCAGCCATCTGTGACCCCTGGGGTGGACCCATGTCAAGATCCTGTAATGGTTAGTGGGGTGGCCTCATACCCCCAGGCCCCTGAGTTCAGTGAGGTGTCCCTTGAATTTCATCAGCCTTTCAGTGTCAGGGGAAGGTGCCCAAGTAGGACTGCACATTCTGCTGTTGCCCTTTCAGCCCCAAACCTCTACCAGGTGCCTGTGGCTAGTGGAGAGGACTCTTGTCTAGACCAGGGAACCGGTATATGTCCGGGGGCTCTGTTCAGGGGCATGGCTACCAGCATGTCCCCAGGTGCTATGGCTGCCGGCATGTTCCCAAATATGTCTCAGGGGACCCTGGCTGCTGGTATGTTCCTAAGTGTGTGTCCGGGACCTGTGTGCCCAGGCATCGCAGGGAGTGTGTGCCAGAGAAGTGTGGTAACTGGTGTGGGCCCAGACCAGTTTCAGGTGGCCGGTGGGACGACCCCCACTGCATCCCCAGGCTCTGTGGCAGGTGTCCCTTTGGTTCGTGAACAAGCCTCAGAGGCGGGTCCTGGTTTCTCCCAGGCTTCAGTGCCCAACAGATGGGGTAGGAGTCCATTCAAGTTTTCCCAGGCCAGCGTGGCCCCCAATATGTCTCCGGTCAATGTCGATCTCCCAACACCTTTGAACCACCAGAATCCTTCTGTGTCCACAATTGTGGCACCAGGTTACCAACAAGCAAATGTTGTCAGCCAGGAGCCTGTGATGGGCACAGACAGTGGCCTGGTGCCAGGTTCTGTAGCCAATAGGATGGCCACAGCTATGGCCCCAGGTGCTGTGGCCAGTGGTGTGGCCCCCAGCCTTCCTCCTGGGTCTGTGATCAGAGGTGTGGGCCAAAGCCTGCCTCCGGGGCCCGTGATCAGTGACGTGCCTCCCCACCTTCCACCAGGTTATGTGGTCAGTGGTGTAGCTCAAACCCTTCCCCCAGGGTCTGTGATCTATGGTATCAGCCATAGCCTTCCCCCAGGATCCGTGATCAGGGGCATGGGCCAGGGTCTTCCTCCAGATCCTATGGCCAGTGCTGTGGCCCAGAGCTTTCCTCTGGGTTCTGTGGCCAGTGGCATGACCAGGTCCCTGTGTCCAGGTTCTGTGGCCCCCAGTCTGATTGCAGCGTCTGGGGCTGGTGGGATGGGGCAAAGCCTCCCTGTAAGATGTGCAGTTAGTTTCACTGCTCCGAGCCTTGTCCTAGGTTCAGTGGCGAGTGAGGTGGCCCCAAATGTCTCCCCTGAGTCTGTGGCCTCTATTATGGTTCCAGCATCTATGGCTGGGGGACTGAATGGGGGCCTGGTTCTGGGGTCCAGGGCTAGCGCAGCTGGCCTGACCCCCACAGTCGGAAATGTGGCCCAGAGCCTTCCCCAGGGGTCCATGCTGATCGGGATCACTCCCCGTCCTTACTATGGATCTCTGGCTGGGGAAGGGTCTATAGCCCCCTTCCAAGCATCCCGTGCCATTGGCCTGGGTCAACTTCATCCCTGGGCTGGGGAAGCTAGTGGCACAACCTGGAGGGTGCACCAAAGGCCCACGGTTCTACAAAGATCCTCACAGTTGAGCCACGCTCTTGGGATGATGCCATTTGAGACCACAGATGACCAGGTCATGATGAAGCCAGAGGACCTGGAGAAGGCTCTGTCCCAGGCGTCCGAATCCAGTGGGGAGTCCATAGTCCTCGAGGAAACCCCGTGGATGCCCCATAGCCTCCCGTCAACTGACATCAATCACAGCCTCCAGGTCCTTCCCAACGGTCAAAAGCCATTGTTGGAGGAGGTGGTTCCCAGTGAAACCAAGTCGCTGACCAGTGGCATGGCCCCTGTCCCTCCCCAGTCCCTGAGTATTGCCAAGCACTGGAGGGCAGGGGGCGTCACTGCAGCTCTGCAGCAGGGGTCAGCAACCACTTGGGGGGCCCCCAATTCCCACTTTGTGACAACTAGCAGGGTCCCCAGTGGGCACATGGAGTCTGTCAGAGCTACTGGGGCCCCTTTGGCTCATCAACGGGCAACAGCGGCTCATGGGTCCCAGAGCCCCTCAGTGGCTCTCATTGTGCCTCAGAACCCCTTGGTGGATCACGTGCCCCAGAACCACGCCCACGAGGCGGGGGCTTCTACCATAGTCGCAGGGTCACCCAAGCTGGCCCATGGCAGCACTATAACATCCAGTTTGCACCCAGGGTCGGTAGCTGGGATGGGGACCCCCAGGACTTCCCAGAGGTCAGGGGCCGCCACGGTGGCCTCACATGTGCCGCTTTATCTGCCCAGGGTGAGTGGGGTGGCATCTGGTGGGTTCCATACAGAAGCTGTCCCCAGAACACACGAGAAGCCGGCATCTGGGGATCCGGCTCAGACCAGCCACAAGTTTCTTGGCTCTAGAAAATCCTATAGGTCCGTGCCTGGTAGTCTTGTGTCGGAAATGCTAGATGATAAGGTAGCCAGGATCGTGCCCTCACGTGACGTGCGAGAGCAGGCCCACAGGTCCTCACGGCAAAGTCCCGAACGCCTCCCGGCTACACCACCAGCCATAACACCAATCACACGTACTGAGGCGACACAAGACATGGGCATCGCTGGGCTGCACCCAGAGTTTCGGAGGGTGTCTCTGGGCTATGAGTCTTCACCTGGCGGTTCCCGGAGGCCCCTTTTAACCCAGGAGCCAACATGGGGGTCTCGGGATTTCCAGAGCGCTGTGGCTCCTACAGACAGCCCTAGGGCACTCCTGACTCCCGCTGTACTCCAGGGCCCCGCGGACGCCGTCAGAGCTGGTGGCCAAGCGCGGAACTCTGCCGTCCCCAGTGGAGCCGTCGGGCCCGTGGACGGCGCAGTGACCCCTGGTGGCCCGTGGGAGCCGGCCAGGGCTTCTGTGCCGGGGGACACTGTGGGCAGAGAGGCAGCGGTGAATCCCAGGCAGCCGGGGAAGCTGATGACATCGATGCAGGCCGTGGAGAAGATAATCATCCGCGCTGTGGTCGTTATCCAGGCGTGCACACGTGGCTACCTGGCACGCCGCGCCATCAAAGCGTGGCACCAGTGGGCCGTCATCATCCAGGCCGCCTGGCGTGGGTACCAAGTGCGGCGGGACCTGGCCCAGCTCTCCAGAGCTGCCACCGTCATCCAAGCCGTGTGGCGGGGCTTCTGTATCCGCCGGGGCCAAACCCCGCCAGCGTTGCTCCAGGGCGTGTGGGCCGAGATGGGCGGCAGGACCCGGTCGACCTCTGACCACCGCTGCTTCCAGTCCTGCCAGCCGCACGTCTGCCCCCTCTGCCAGTCCCTGAGTCCCAGGGCGGGGAGCCCGCCCAGTGTGGTGATGCTCGTGGGTTCCAGCCCCCGCACGTGCCACACGTGTGGCCACACCCTGCCTACTCGGGTGGTGCACGGCATGGGCCGGGGCGCCAGAGTCCAGGCAGGCGTCCCATGGGGCTCTGGCACCCAGACAACCCCCGGGAGCCCCCGGCAGTCCCGTCGCCAGAATAAGGCAGCCGCGACCATCCAGTCCGCGTGGAGGGGCTTCAGCGCACGCCGCCAGCTGAGGCAGCAGCAGGCGGCAACCAAGACGCTTCAAGCCACCTGGCGCGGCCATCACACTCGGGCCACCCTCACCACAGATGCGCTCTTGGGACCAGCAGCATGGGACGATCCGCAGTATATGCAGTGGCCCGGTGTCTAGGACATTGGCTGACTGGTGGGGGGACACCAGGAGAGGGGCAATGTGGCTCTTAGGGTCTAGTGAATAAAGCCCTCCACAGCCTGAGTCTTGGTCCACCTGTGCTCATGGGGGTGTCTTGGGTGTGGTTGGCGTGGGGGGTGGAGTTGAGAGGCTCTGGAACATCTTGGATGGGAGGGGCCCCAAAGCTTCCAACCATGCAGTCAGCACCTGGGTTTTGCAGCCGGGAGAGGGACCCTAAATCTTTTCTAGAGGTCAGGGCCGACAGGGTGGCCTCACATACGTCACCGTGTCTATCCGTGGCTAATGGAGTGGAGCCCAGTCAGTTCCAGATGGAAGCGGTCCCCAGCACATTCCAGAAGCCAGTGTCCGGGGACCTGGTCCAGAATGGCCACCATGAGTTCCCTGCCCCTAGAAAATCCTACGGGCGCATGGGTGCCCCCTTCAGGAAATGCTAGGAGTTTCCAGCCACTTCCCGATTGGGGAAATGTAGTCTGCCTTTCTCTCTCACCCCCAGTCTTGGTGAGAGAGCGAGCCAGACAGACCCACCCAGCCTGTTGGGGCAGGAACCGGGCAGAGAGAGAGAGAGTGAGGGGGCTGCCCCAGAGGGGGGCGGCCCGGACAGAGGAGGGGCAGGGCGGGGACAGCATGGATTTAGGGCAGCTACGGAGGGGGCCACAGAGTTGAGGGGATAGGGAGAGTTGGACGGCTTCAGGGTCATGGTCCAGGTGGGGTTTGTAGGAGAGGCGGGGGGTCCGGGTGGACAGGGCGGCAGGAATGGCACCCCCGGGGAACAGTAGCGGGCCCCCAGAGGCCCTGTGTCCTGAGGCCCCACCTCTGCCCCACCTGTGCCCAGCCCCACACGCCGCCGCAGGCAGGGGGCGCGTGCGCGTGCGCGTGCCACACACCTGTGCCCAGCCCGCCTTTCGCCCTCCCTGCCCTGGAATGGCGGGCTCCCAGCTGCCATCGCCACTTCTGCCGCTGTCTCTGGTGCTGCTGCTGGGGAATTCCTCCCTTGCCCCTGTCGCCTCTAGAGGTAAGAACAGGTGACAAGGAGGCCTGGCTTTCGGGAAGCTGGAGGGGGGGGGGTATGGCTCAGGAACACACTTGGCTTCTGAATCCCTCCTTCAGGCCACCCCCCCCACCCCCAGCCTTCCCCCAACACGTGAAGGGCCACTCCTCTCAGAAGCAAAGTGGGGCGCTGCCACTCTGCTGCTGATCTGAACCAGCAAGAGGCTGGTGGGGGCCTCCATACCCAGTTTGAGGTTCTGTTTCAAACCTCAGTTTCTTGTAGCCCCCAAGGGGAGAGGAGTGAGGGCCCCAGGGCCATAGTGGGGGCCACATAAGGGCTCACTTCCTGGTCACTAAGCATTGATGGCTCCCAGGAGAGGTTCTTGGCGCCTGACTTGATTTCCTTCTGCCGCCCTGTAAGACAGTCCCCGGGCTGCAGAAGAGTTGAACCCGCAGCCTTCCCCCCAGCCCTCCTTGTCCCACCGAGTCATGGCTCTCTCTGACCCATGCCCCGGCCTCAGCCCTAGAATGTCAAGTGCGGAGGCCACCACGCCCGGGATTCCCACTGCGGGCAAGGGCTTCACTCAGAAGGCACCACATGTATCCCCACTGCAGAGCTCAGGAAACTGAGGCTCAGGCGAGGCGAGTCTCCCCGCTGTGCCAGGCCCTGAGTAGAACCAGATGCCTTGGCTCTTGCCAGCCTCCTGGTCTAGGGCACTCCGGGCAAAGCAAGCTCCCGGCACAGTGCCTGGATCCAATTTCACTTCAGCTTCTGGTCAGCTCTCCGGCAGCTCAGGAGCACCTGTCTACTCTGTCCCCGGCACTCAGCAGAGCTTGTGTCGTCCTCCACCTCCTCTTTCAAGCACTGGCTTTCCTCGGGTGACTTTAAAACGTTCAGCTCGGGGGGCGCCTGGGTGGCGCAGTCGGTTAAGCGTCCGACTTCAGCCAGGTCACGATCTCGCGGTCCGTGAGTTCGAGCCCCGCGTCAGGCTCTGGGCTGATGGCTCAGAGCCTGGAGCCTGTTTCCGATTCTGTGTCTCCCTCTCTCTCTGACCCTCCCCCGTTCATGCTCTGTCTCTCTCTGTCTCAAAAATAAATAAACGTTAAAAAAAAAAAATTTATAAAACGTTCAGCTCCCTTGGGGCACCTGGGTGGCTTAGTCAGTTAAGGGTCCGACTCTTGAAGGGTCATGAGTTCAAGCCCGTCTCTTCCCCCCGCGCCCCCACCCCTTGGGCTCTTTGCTGCATGTGAAGCCTACTTAAAAAAAAAAAAAAAAAAAAAGTTCAGCTCCCCAGAGTTTTGGCTTGGCTTGGGGTCCACTGTGGCCCCGAGTCATCCTCATTTCAGCAGAAATGCCTCAAAAATAATGATAGGAAGCAGTTTGGGGAGGCTGGCCTCTTCATCCTTGACTCCTTGGTGGTCCTTAAGGGGCCCTCTTCCCACCTTCCCAGTCACCTTGGGCCAGGTTCCCAACCATTCTGAGCCTTAGTCCCCCATCTGTAAAATGGGAATGAAGTCAGGCCAGTGCACCATGCCTCGGCTACACTTCTCTGGCATCCCACAGAGCCTGGGAGCCTGGACAGAGAATTAGGGGTCTGTGTGTAGACCCAGCCCCCTCCTGGCGCCTAAGGTTATTTCCGCATTTTTGCTGCCGGAGGTGAGGTGAGGGAGGAAGCACAAAGATTCGCCCGGGGCAGAGTAGGTAGGGTGGGGCAAGGAGCCGTTGATGAACGAGCTCACAAGCAGCTAAGGTGCCTAGCAGCCTGGAACTAGGAAGTCCTTGTGGGACGTGGCCCACAAAATATTCACCCACCCTCATTCTAGCTCCTGGGCTCAGTGCCTGGGATGGGGTAGGAGCCAGGGAGTGGCTGGAACAGAGCAGGGTAATTTCCAGAGCTCCAAACCACGGATTGTTCCCAGAGCCAGAGACCTCAGAACCAACCTCTCATTTAAGACTCTGAGTTTAGCCTTGGGGACCTTCCAGGTACCTGATGAAGAAGATTAGAGCTGATCCTCCCCGGGGGGGGGGGGGGGGGGCGGAGGGCTTGGAGGTGGATCTGTGCACCTGACCACCCACTATGTGCCAAACCTGTGTGAGCGCTCAGAGGCTCGACTTACACTTTACAGAGGAAGAAACTGAGTCCCAGAAGGTTTAGAAGGATTCCCCAGGGTCGCCTGGCTGGCTCAGTTGGTGGAGCATGAGACTCCTGGTCTCAGGGTGGTGATTTCAAGCCCCACATTGAAGATAGACTGAAAGAAAGAAAGAAAGAAAAGAGAGAAAAGAAAGAAGAAAGGAAGAAAGAAAAGAAAGAAGGAAAAAGAAAGAAAGAAAGAAAGAAAGAAAGAAAGAAAAGAAAGAAAGAAAAAGGAAGGAAGGAAAGAAAGGAAGGAAGAAAGAAAAGAAAGAAAGAAAGAAAGAAAGAAAGAAAGAAAAGAAAGGAAGAAAGAAAGAAAGAAAAGGAAGGAGGTAAGGAAAAAAGAAAGAGAAGGGAAAGAAAGAAGAAAGAAAGAAGGAAAAAGAAAGAAAGAAGGAAAGGGAAAGAAGAAAGAAAAAGAAGGAAAAGGAAGGAAGAAAGGAAGAAAGAAAAGAAAGAAAAGAAAGGAAGAAAAGGAAAGAGGGAAGAAAGAAACAGAAAAGAAAGAAGGAAGAAAGAAGAAAGAAAGGAAAGGAAGGAGGGAAAGAAAGAAAAAAAGAGAAAAGAAAAAAAAGAGAAAGAGTTCCCCAGCTGGCTGGGTTGCAGCCATTCCCTATATACCGAGGGCCTTTAGAGCCCCGAAGCAAGAGTGGGGGCGGGGAGGGCCCCACCCGGGCTGTGACTTTGGCTGTAGCACTTCAGACAAGGGCGCCTCCCGCTTCCCACGGAGCACTCACGTGGTTCGCCAAGTCCTCCAGGTCTCCCGAGAGGCAGGTGTTTACCATCTGGGATAACGGGGAGACCTCTTCCCCGGCGAGGGGCTGGGGCTGAGGCCACACCCCCTTGTCCCTAACCATCCCCTCCCTGCCCCCTCAGTGAGTTTTCCCTCCAGTGTTATTTTTTTTCCGTGCTCTTGGCGAGCAGGACGGAGAACCGAGCTTCCCAGCTACGGCTCCTCTAGCTCAGTGGAAACCACCGGCCGCTGCCATCCACAGCAGCACCTCGAGTGTAGAGGCAGACTTGTTAAGCGGCAAAATTCGGCAGGAATAAATCCGAAGACCTAAACGGCTTTATTAATGATTCATGAATTGGGCAGCGTCCCATCTGAGCAGATAGAAAGGAGCTCCGGGGAGCTGTACAAAATGGAAGGCTTTTATAGGCAGAAGGGGGGGAAGAGAAAGGCAGTTCCCAGCAAAGGGTGGATTGTTTCAGGCGAGTTTACCTTCCTTTACGAGAAAGCAGAGGAGGGGCATCTAGGAGGCAGATTATCTCACAAGTGCTGACCAGCTAATTCCAGATTGACGGGGTAAAGGTCCCACTCCTGGGCGGGGCGGAAACTGCGATTAGATTAGGTATTAAGTCTTGGTTTGTTGATATGGGGCTTAGCACAAGTGACTCCATTTTGGGCGTGTTTCTCTTTTTACAGACTCCAACGTCCAGGTCCGCATCCTTATTTCAAAGACCGACTCCTCAAATTCAGGGGCAACCCCCACCAGCTCCACAAATCTAAGGTTGGAGTCCATCTCCTCCCCACAACCAGAAACGGCCACCCACCCCAGTTCTGGCTCCCCGGGTTCAGAGCTTACCCCTACCTCCCACTCGAGCCCCCCAAGCTCCCCCACCTTGACCTTGCATTGGAGCTCCACTTCTCCCAGCTCAAGACCAGAGCCCTCTTCCATGCCCTCAGCCAGCACTGACAGGACCTCTGTGTCCTCTGGCTCTGGTGAGTACTGGAGGTTTGGGGGTTGGGGAAATGGTTGGGGGTAGCAGGCTGCAGTTCTGGGATTAGCCACCAGGGAGAGACACAGACCTGAGAATGTGTGGAGAAGTGCTTCTCCCCACTCTACCGGGTATCACCTAAAGCCGCTCAGACCTTCTTTCTTCTATGCACATTTATTAAGCACCTAGTGTGTATCAGGTCCTGTGAGACACAGCTTTGTTGGGAGACAGGTTATAAGTAAATTATTGATTTGTTTATAAAAGAACAAGATAAACGCGATAAGGGGTCAGAATGTGAATACAAGTGTATTGAAATTTGTTTTAAACTTTTAACTGTTAAGTAATCTCTACCCCCAGTGTGGGGCTCAAACTCACGACCCGGAGATCAAGAGTCCCGTACTAGGATTGACATTTTTAGTTTTTAAAAAATGTATTTATTTTGAGAAAGAGAGGAGGAGCAGGGAGAGGGGCAGAGAGAGAGGGAGAGAGAGAGAATCCTAGCAGGCTCTGTGCTGTCAGCCCAGAGCCCGATGTGGGGCTTGAACTCACAAACCATGAGATCATGACCTGAGCCAAAATCAAGAGTCAGATGCTTAACCGACTGAGCCATCCAGGCACCCCTAGGATTGAATTAAAAAAATTTTTTTTTTCTTTTTTAACATTTATTTCTTTTTGAGAGACAGAGTGTGAGGCGGGGGAGGGGCAGAGAGAAAGAGAGAGAGAGCGAGACACAGAATCCAAAGCAGGCTCCAGGCTCTGAGCTGTCAGCACAGAGCCCGACGCGGGGCTTGAACTCATGACCTGTGAGATTATCACCTGAGCGGAAGTCGGACGCTCAACCGACTGAGCCACGCAGGCGCCCCTAGGATTGAAATTTTTAAAGAACAGTTAGTAAATGTCTCAGTTTAAAGGAGGTGAAGGAGGCAGTCACACAGGTATCTAGCCGGAGAGCAGCCTGGGTAGCTGGCACAGCCCATGAAAAGGTCCTGAGGTAGGACTGTGCCTGGCGCATCTGAGGGCCAGTGACAGGGTTGGGACCGACCGAGTGAGTGGGGTGGATGAGTGGGGATACTGGTGGCAGCAGGGAGGGTAGGGTAGTTGCAGAGCATGGCCAGACAGGGCCCTGGGGGTTCAGTAGAAGCCAAGCATTTCTAGGGGGTCTAGAAAAAAACCCCCGTCATTCAGAACAGTGTGTTGTCTCAAATGTCCAAAGAACAGCGTGACACAAAGTGTAATGACCTGCCAGAAGTCCTAGGATGGAAACCAGCCTCACAAAGGCTCAAATTTTGCAGGCATCCTCAGAACGTCGCTGCATTTGGGAACAGAATCCTAGATTTGCTTTTTCTCACTTGGCAAGAACTCCTGAGAGTCCCCAACGAGGGCAGCAAAAAACACAGAGCACTGAATGAGTTCCTTATAGACAAATGATTTTCAAAAGGGAAAGGAGAAAATCGTGCTTTAAAAAAAGTTACAGGGGCGCCTGCGTGGCTCAGTTGGTTGAGCGTCCAACTTCCGCTCAGGTCACGATCTCATGGTTTGGGAGTTCGAGCCCCGCGTCTGGCTCTGTGCTGACAGTTCAGAGCCCACGGCCTGTTTCAGATTCTGTGTCTCCCTCTCTCTCTGCCCCTCCCCTGCTCATGCTCTGTCTCTCTCTCTTAAAAATAACCGAGCATTAAAAACATTTTTAAAAAACTATATTAAAAAGAAAAAAGTTACAGCAGCAGGGGGCCTGGGTGGCTCAGTCGGTTGAGCGTCCGACTCTTGATGTGTGCTCCGGTCATGGGTCTCTCAGTTTGAGAGTTCGAGCCCCGAGTCGGGCTCTGCGCTGACAGTGCAGAGCCTGCTTGGGGTTCTCTTTCTCTCTCTCTCTCTCTCTCTCTCTCTCTGCCCCTCCCACACTCTCTCTCTCTCTCTCTCTCTCTCTCTCAAAATAAATAAATAAACTTAAAAGAAAGTCGCAGCAGCAACAGGAGAGGGAAGTGAGCACGGCTTCCTGGAAGGGATGTAGAAACACCCGGTGCGTGTTTCAGCCTTGGGAGGGGTGGGGTCCAGGGCTGACTCAGGCCTCCTCCCCTCAGCTCCAGGGGACACTGGGGCCCCTGAGTTGCACAGGAACCCAGGCGTGGTGGTGGCTGTGTGTCTGCTGGTGTCCGTCTTGCTCATCGGGTCTGTGCTAATGGCTGTGAGGCGTGGCCACCGTGGTGTGTCTGAGTTCTAGAAGCTGGATGAGATGTCCACGGTGAGGTGGGGGCTGGGCTGGAGGGATTGCCCTCCCAAGTCCCTGCTGCAGACCCTGCTCGTGCCTGACCGTTCTCTCGTGTGTGTTCCTCCCCCAGGAGACAGCGAGCCAAAGGTCCTCCTTTGCCCATCACCCACCAGAGTGATCTCCGTGGGGCCAAGGGAGAAGGGGGCTTGGACGGGGTAGAGCACCTGGGGAGGGGCTAGGCTTGCCAGAATAAAGCCTTTGTGTTCCTCTGTGGCCTCCCGAGTCATGGACTGCTGTGACAAACGCTTCTGAGTGTCTACTATGTGCTGGGGTCATAGTGGGGACCATTTCTCCACCCTGGTGGGGCCCACAGTCTCAAATATGGGGACAGACAATAGCCAGGGAATCAAATGACATCACCTCAGGTGGCGAAGAGGGTCACGGAGTCACAGACTGGGGTTGTGGCCGAATCACAAGGGCCCTTGCGTCCAGGTTTCCTGAGAGGGCGGTGAGGGGTGGTGGGAAGGAGCCACCCTGGAGAAAGCTGGGAGGGGATCCCAGGAAACAGGCACAGCAAATGCAAAGGTCCTGCGGTAGGAAGAACTCGCGATGTTTGGGAAACAACACGGAAGTAAGTGAAGTTGGAGCGGGATAAGGGAGACGTGAGTGGGGGGCCGCGCTGGCTGTGCGAAGGGGTGTGTGTCTTAGAATGGAAAGATTTTACCGGCTCAGACCAGCTTTACATCACGGGGGAGTTTCCAGCCAGGAAGTTCCAGAATCTAGTAGGTCCTGCTTCCAGTCTTGAGGCGGACAAAGCAGCAGGGGGAGAAGGCTCTCCAGGAGGCAGGCACGGCCTGTGCCAAGGCTTGGGGGCAGGAAGGCACCAGAAGCACGCAGAGAACATGGAGGCACAATGGCTCCCCCGCCTCGGCCCTGCTTCCTGAGCCTGGGCCCCACTCTCTCCTCCCATTGTGCAGGAGGGAAAACGGTCCAGGGAGCGGCAGGCTTGGGGCTGGGACCTTTGGTGGGTCGGTGGGTTCTTCCTGCTTCCACCGACCCCATCCCCAGGACCATCCGGGCTTCTCTAGCCAGAGTGGGATATGGAGGCTCCAGGCTATGCCTTGGCCAGGACTCCGGCCTGGAGCTGCCCCCTCAAGGCTGGGTTTACCCTTCTGTGAAATGGGTGGTGACAGAGGTGGGAGGTCAAGGTCACACAGCACGGGGTGGGGGGGGGGGTGAAGCCTGCCCCGGGGACAGGGTCATGCTCTAATGATTTTTGGGGGCAGAGGGACGGCAGGGCCTCCCCGGCAGGTGGCTGTTCTGGTGACACATTAACCTGCAGTAGCTCGAGAGGTGACAGCACCACACAAACCCCTTTCCTCTGGCCACAGCCCCTCCCACCCAACCCCAGGGTGGGGGTGGGGTGGGGTGCTGGTTCCACTGAAGCTCCAGTCCCCGCTGTTTGTGAAGAGGGCATTGACCAGAGAGGGTCATCGATCTGCCTAGAGTGGCACAGCGTGGTGACCAGCTTTCCTGGAGCCTCCAGGGACCCCCCAGAGGGCCACCCCCAAACTCCTGAGGCCACACCTCATGGGCTATGCTGTGAAGCATGTGTCCCAGACCCTGAGCGGGTAAAATCTTTCCATTCTTACTCAAATCTGCACCTCTCTCTGTCTCTCCTCTCTGTCTCTCCCTATCTGTCTCTTTGTGTCTCTGTGTGTCTCTCCCTTTCTTTCTCTCTTTCTCTTTCTTTGGCTCTTCATGTTTCCATCTCTCTGTCCCTCTTACAAACACAGGAACAATTAAACCTAACACCCTGCCCTCCCTGAGCCTACCTCCCCCTTCACACACACATACACTTGGTCACACTCCATGTTGGGAACAACCCCACACTCTCCCCCGTCACTCTGCCTGCCACCCCCTGGCTCTGTCCTCAGGGTGGTATATGGGTGTGTCCTGTCTGAGCCTGGCACTCAGACAGTTAAGGGGTTCCGCCGGGATGGGGGGGGGGGACCCTGAGCCGCCCACTTGGGCAGGTCCAGTCCTCCCTTCCTCCGCTCCCAGGGAGGTCACGGGACTCAGGCAGGACTCAGCGGTGGCAGTGAGTGCCAGGCCTGCCCGGGGCCTAGCAGAGCCTTGTGTGAGTTTGGGGAGTTCTCAGCCAGTGGACTTGGGTCCCTGAATCCATCAGAGCTGGGCTGGGAGCTGAATGGATCCCCCATGGGGCCCGGGGCCAGGGGACTTCTTCCCGAAGGTCCTTATGCTCCAAGGCTGCTGACCCTGGCATGGAGGGAGCAGGAGGCTTGGGGAGTGTGCGTAGCATCGGGGCCTGCTGTCCCTGGATAGGGGCCCCTCCAGAGTTCTGGGGGGGGGGTGTCCCACACTGGTGCCTGTGGTATGGCCCGGGCTACCTTGATTGAGTATCTGCGGGCTCTGAGAGAGGGTACAGGGTGTGGGATGAGCCCCCTGTCTGGGGAGAGTCTCACAGGGGTACGGCTGGGCTCTCGGGGCCTCAGGGATCTCACATCTGTCTCCCCGGGCTCAGAGATGCCTGCAGGATGAGGCGCAGCGGGACAGCACTGTCCTTCCTGCTCAGTGAGGTGAGTGGGGGCTGGGGGCTGGGGGGCGGGCTGTCCAGGCTGTCGGGGAGGGGGTCACAGTATGTCCCCTACTGGAAACACCCAGAGTTGCCTGGGGGCCCGCTGACAGGTAGGGAAACTGAGGCCCAGAGAGGTCACTAGGAGTCTGGGATGCAATCTAGGTGTCCAGCCCAGGGCCGCAGCCACTGCCTTTAGGAGCAGGAGACCAGTAGAGGAGGAGGGAGCAGCAGGGAGCCTTGGGGTCTGGATGCGAGGTTTTGACTGCCCAAGGGAAGGAGGCCTGGGTGCCCTCAGTCCAGGGAGGGTAGGAGGTCGTACCTTAGGGACGGGGCCAACGACCTCATTCTGGGAAACTGAGGTAGTAAGCAGAGAACCCAGCACGGGCTGACTTTGAATCCCAGGCTGATCACCAAGGCCTGAGTGACTGATAAACTGGAACTCTGTTTGCTTATATTAAAAAAAAGGGCGGGGGCCTAAAATTGTGTGGTTTGAGAGAGGTCAGTATGAGCTGGTCCCCTGCAGCAGGCAAGGTCCCACATGCCTTAACTCATTTATCCACAGCTCAGCTGTCTATGCAAGGAGAATAAGGATGAGGGCAGTCCCAGTTTGCAGATGAGGAAACTGAGGCACAGAGAGGCTATCCCTCCCTCAAAGTGAGTGGCCAACTGAGATTTGAACCTGGGCCTTCGGGACCCTTGTCTGCACCCTGCACCCCACTGCTGAGCCCCCCAATGTTTCTACCACCCAAGATTCTCCCGTTCCTTCTTTTTTTTTTTTTGTAATGTTTTTATTTATTTTTTTTTTAATTTTTTTCAACGTTTATTTATTTTTGGGACAGAGAGAGACAGAGAGCATGAACGGGGGAGGGGCAGAGAGAGAGGGAGACACAGAATCGGAAACAGGCTCCAGGCTCTGAGCCATCAGCCCAGAGCCCGACGCGGGGCTCGAACTCACGGACCGCGAGATCGTGACCTGGCTGAAGTTGGACGCTTAACCGACTGCGCCACCCAGGCGCCCCTGTTTTTATTTATTTTTGAGACAGAGAGAGACAGAGAATGAGCAGGGGAGGGGCAGAGAGAGAGGGAGACACAGAATCGGAAGCAGGCTCTAGGCTCTGAGCTGTCAGCGCAGGACTGTGAGATCATGACCTGAGCTGAAGTCGGACGCTTAACCAACTGAGCCACCCAGACACCCCCTCCCGTTCCTCCTTTTTAACGTGGTGTGTGGGAAGGCCCTGGTCAGGCCCCAGCGAGCCCTGGCAGCCAGCTCCTTCTCTGAGCCACACCTTCTTCCTCTGTGCAGAGGGGACCCCCCCCCCCCCCGCCCCGTGTTCCCCCAAAGCACACAATTTTAAATTTTTTTTTCAACGTTTATTTATTTTTGGGACAGAGAGAGACAGAGCATGAACGGGGGAGGGGCAGAGAGAGAGGGAGACACAGAATCGGAAACAGGCTCCAGGCTCTGAGCCATCAGCCCAGAGCCCGACGCGGGGCTCGAACTCACGGACCGCGAGATCGTGACCTGGCTGAAGTCGGACGCTTAACCGACTGCGCCACCCAGGCGCCCCCCAAAGCACACAATTTACAGCATCAGTCATTCTACCTGCACTTGGAACATCTACTATGCTTTGGGCCCAGCTTTGGGCATGGGGGACGTGGAGGCTCACAGGCTGGGGAGTTGGATGTCCAGCTAACAAAAAGAATAGGATTTGGGGATGGGTCAGTGGGAATGACACTGCAGGCTGGGCAGGAAAGGCATCTCCCAGGAGGTGACATTTAAGTTGAATAAATGAAAACAAACAGCCAGTCTTGAGGGAGAGCTGGGGGAAGGGTGTTCCCTGCAGAGGGCAGAGCACGTGTAAAGGTCCTGAGGCAGGTTTAGGTGGGGTTGGGGCCAGCTGAGCTACGGGGAGATGGAGGAAGGTGAGAGGCAGCTGTGGGTAGGGTCTGGGGCAGGTGGGGTCCCAGGGGCTTCTGAGAATTTGTTCTAGGGGTGCTGGGAACCACGGGACAGTAGGGAGCAGGCGAGAGACAGATTTAGGGTTTGTCTTAGAGGCAGGACTCGGGGCTTGCAGCCAGGGCTGGCTCATATCGAGATCTTGAGCACAGGCAAGAAAGACAGCTTCTCGGCCTCCCTCCAAGCCCTTCCCCCTCCTCCCCCGAGGCTTTCTGTCCCCTTGCCAGCCTCTCAACAGGGAAAGCAATTAGTCTGGAGTGGCAGTTTGATTCATGCTGCAGCTGAGAGGCCAGGAGGACGGTCCCCTCTCCAGCCTACAGCTCTGAGAGTGCCCCACTCTTGCCCCAGCCCTGGTCCAGACGGGGGAAGGTCAACCACTCCCCACAGGGCCTGTCTTTCCTGTTTTACCCTAAAAGCAGCCTGGCCCCCCACAAGCCCAGACCCAACATCCAGCCGCCTCCACTGGCTTCCCCTGGGAGGGTCACATGATATTTAAACCAAGCCCTAATTATCATACTCCCCACCCCACCCCCACCCCCGCCAATCTTCCCCATCCAGGTGGCCCCACCCACCCAGGTAACTACGTGGCTATTAGTTATCCGGTAAAGGACTGGTCACCCATCATAATCATGACGTACCCTTGAATCCCCTTGAACATCCATGGCCATGGCCCATCCCTCAGCCTCCAAAACATATCCCAAATCCACCCGTGGGCCCCACCACGATCCTGACCTACCGAGATGCTGCCCCAGCCTTTACCCTGCCCCCGACGTCCCTTTGCCCTGAGATCAACACAGGAGGCTTCTTAAAATGATAAAGCAACTCACACCCCTCAGAAGTTCTCAGTCCACTCCCATAACCAACTCCCAACTCCTCATCCCACCCCCGAGCCTCTGTATCAACTCCCCACCCACTCATCTCCCACACTCCACTCCAGCCCCTCTGCTGTTCCTCAAACCCACCAGCTCAGTCGTACCTCAGGGGCTTTGCACATGCTGTTCCCTGTGCCTGGTATGCTTTCGCTCTAGCTTTCTCCTGGATAGCTCCTTCTTCTTTCAGATCTCAGTTCAAAGTTGCCTCTTCAGAGAGGCCCCTAACTATGCCTGAGCAACATTAGCCGTCCCCCTCACCCCATCACTCTCCAGGCTATGGCACAGTTTCATTTTCTTTCTAGCACAATGGGAACTTTTTTTTTTTTTTTTTTTTTGGAATGAATAAATGAGTGAGTATGAATGTGGGCAGGTGGTTTCTCCATCTGGAACTGAGCTTCCCCAAGAAGAAAATGGGCAGGTGACATCCCAGTGGGCTTCCTGTTCTGGGAGGGGCCCAATGCATCCACACACCCCACCCTCTGCTTTCCCTGCACATCCTCCCGGCTACCACAAAACCTCCCAGGGGAGGCCTAGCGCTGAACACTTAGATTTCTACATTAGAATTCAGGTGCTCCTGGGAGAGGGTTATGCTCATATGGGGTTGGAAGTGAGGGGACCGGTTAAGTATCCTGGGTCCTAGAAGGATCAGATCTATGCAAAGAGCTTAGTGGGGCTGGCAGGTCGGGGGAGCTGAGCAGCCCCTGGCTCTGTGACTCTCAGCCAGTCATTTCCTCTTCCTCCGTGAAGAAATGCCCTGCAGAAACTTGGCTTATAGAGGCGCAACTGATGTGTGTCCCTCGTACCTTCTTTCCTGCTTCCCCTTGCCCTAGCTCTGGCCCTGATGTGCCATATTGTCTCGGACCTCGGTTTTCCTATGTGAATGTCTGATTGTCGAGATAGACTAATTGGTGAGGCTTAGTGGCAGAGCAGGAGAAGGCTGGGCTGCCCCTCTGAGCTCCACCTCTCCCACATCCCATTTACTCCTTTGATCCCCCAGCGCGTGAGTGCGTGCGCACACACACACACACACACACACACACACCCAAGGCTGTGAATTCCAAGACCTGGAGTCAGCACCACTGACAGGTCTCAGACTGTGACGGGAACATGTGGGCCTGTCCTTTTATTATCAACACGGCCAAATGATTGGTATCACTTTCGTCCCATTTCACAGATGGGAACACTGAGGTATGCTTTCCCCTACACCACGTGGCATGGGGTGAAGCCAGTTCTGTTGGGCTGGAAAGCTCACCCTTGCTGATTCATCAGTTCGTTCTGATTCTGTTTGATTTTCAAATGTCTCAAGCGTTTCCTCAGGACATGCTTGGCAACACCCTCTCGTCTAATTTCCCCTGTTCAGTTCTTCCTTCAGGAAATGAGGCACCACAGCTCCGAATTCAGGATTTATTTGCCAACAGCAAACGTGGGCATTTTCTTCACCTCTGAGCCTCAGTTTCCTTGTTTGTAAAATGAGGATGATGGGGAGGGGGTGCCTGGCTGGCACATGCGATCAGCATGCGATCTCGATCTCCGGGTTGTGAATTTGGGTCTAGAGACCCACATTGGGTCTAGCGATTATTTTAAAAAATAAAATCTCTAAAAAATTTTTTTCAAATAAAATGAGGATAATGGTCTATATACCAGCCCTGTTGTGCCCTTGTGAACTAACCCGTGAGGGATCCTTAGAACAGCACCTATGCGCAGTGAGTGTGCAAGAAAGGTTAGCTATTGGCATTGTTGTTGTTATTCACTTGTCTATGTGCGGCATGTTTTATTTTTATGTTTTAATAAAAAATATAATATGATAGAAAATCACTAGAGTATTCTTATATTAAATAGCAGTATATGTTATAGAATGTTATCAATTATAAATATACTATGTACTAATTGATTAATAAATAAATATTGCTGCAATGCCCGCTGTGGGCCAGGACCCCTCATATTCTGCCGGTCTGAGATCCACACGCCCATTTCATGGATGAGTAAACTGAGACTCAGAGATGTAAATTCACTCAGGGAGAAAGTAGGACTGAGATACGGCTCTCTGGTCTAGTCCAGGAATCTGGGTGAGGGCATCTCAGACTCTCCTCACGGTCCCCTGGGCCCCAGAGAGGCACCTTGCCTGGGAACTTGCTGACGTCTCACCACTGTCTCCCCAGCGGGTCCGAGAGTCGGTGGATTCTGGCTTGGCTCCCATAAGCCCGCTTGGCAGTGGTCTCGTCCGGAGAAGATTCTCAGGGACCCCATTGCTGCCGCCGCTGTCAAGCCGCCTTGGAACCCCTGGAGAGGGTGAGCCCAGTGCCCGTGTGGTGTTCACCATCGAGGCTCGAGGAACAGAGCAAAGCCACAGTCCAGGCCCAAGCAGGTGAGGAGGCAGATGGGGATGAAGGGGGCCAGTCTCAGGAGAGACAGAATGCCTCGTCTAGCTGAACCTTTCTCTAACCTGTTCAGAAAACATTTGTTAAGTACCTACTATGTGTCAGGCCCTGTATCGGTAACACAGCCACGGGCAAACAGGGGCTCACAGGCTGCTGATGGAGAGAGACTCATACCAGTTGGAGAGATCAGAGCGCCATGGGAGTCCAGAGGAGGTTTCTGACCCTGCACTGGGGGGTACGGGGTGAGGAAAGGACCACTTGGAAGAAGTGGCATCTGAGTTTAGCATGAAGGATTCAGCGAAGTCAGCCACAGAAGGGCAGGGAAGCGTACGCCAGTTAGAAGGAACAGAATGTGCAAAGCACATCTCAAGAAGACCAGGTGTGCGCAGAGCTGAACACAGATCAGTGTAATTGGAGGGTGGGAGGGGAGCCTGCGGCTGTTGGCAGGGGCTGGACCACATAAGACCTCATGGTGTGCAACGGGGAGCCATGGGTGGGTTTTCAAGTGAGTGAGTTGATCAGATTGGCACTTAAAAAATTCTCTGTGACTACTGAGTAGAATTGTCAAGGGCAGAGGTAGAAGCAGCAAGAGCCCAATGAAGAGGCCTGGGCAGTTCTGGGCAGGAGATGGTGGTACGTGGACCAAGGTGGAGCCATGGGCTGGAGAGAAGTAGGCAGATACAGAAGTTATTTACGAGGTAGACAAACCAGGCGTTGGTGGACACCAGCAGGAGTAAAAGCGTAGGGGGACTGGTGTGGACAGCTCCTAGTCTTCGACCCTTCGCAGGTGACATCCCTTTTCACCCTCCCAACAATGCCAGGATGTAGGACACGAACATTATCCCCACTTTCCAGAATAGAAAACAGGCTGGGGGGGGGGTGGTGGAGTGACAGCCAGCCAGTGGGAGAACCCATGTTCCCTGCCAATGGACCAAGTTATCTCCTACTATCAGCTCTAGAGGGCGGGGGGCTGAGAGGAAGGGCAATGACTGAGCCATGAAAGTAAAGTACATAGAAGAGTTGTTTGTGCTGAACCCAGTCTGTTTGGCTCTCGGGCCCAAACATTTCCCATTTCTCCAACCTGGGGACACAACTAGGGTAGAGGGTGGTCTCCATGAGAAATATCCTTGAAATAGCCTTCTGAGATCATGGCTCTTCCTGCCCCCAAATCTACGGCACCGAGTGGCCCCAAATGCATCCCTGCCCCAGCCCAGAGACTGCACCCACCAACCCGGCCCTGCTCTTGTCCATGTCTACTTCTGTTAACCATAATAGAAAATGTTCTCACCCTCCCTCTGCCACTTACCAGGAAATTACTCCTGGGATTAGGATGTCTGGTGGGTAGGGCCTTGAGTTTCTAGAACTGGGGAAGGGAGGGGCAGGCCTGGGATTTGAGGGCAGGAATCATGGCTGTGAGGTGGGGCCCAAGGCATAGTGGGACGAATGAGATCCCACCATTTCCGCCGAGGGTCTAGGCGTTGGTGTGGCTATAAAAGCGTGCCCCTCTCTACCCACGTCCGCTGTTGTCAGCCCCGACTAGACGCAGTTTCTGTGTGCCCACCCCAGGGATGGGAGGGCCCTGTTACAGCCCTCCCCATTTCTCTGCCCTTCCCGGATCCCTGCCCTGTGTGAGTAGGGGCTTCAGGGCTCCCAGGAGACCCCATCTAGGACTGAACTGCTAATCCTACCTTCCTGAGCTTGACAGAGAAACACCATCTGTGCCTACTTCTGAAGACCAGAGCCCTTGACTTTGCTTCCAGACTCCTCCTTGCTACAGTCATTGGGGAGGGTTGAGGACCCGCCGCTGCTCAGCTTTCAGCACCTCCTGGGCGGACGACGCCCCGGTGTGGAGGTGTTCCTGAACCCCTGTCTCTGCGCTTTCCTGCAGCTAGCTCCTCGCATCTCATCCACCCGGAGTCCCTGAATCTACCTTCCCTTTCAGCACCAGGAGAAGGGACAGAGCCTTAGCGCTGGGGATCTCCAGAGCCCCTGCCTCCCAGCTCTCCATTCGGCAGCAACAGGGAGGACAATCTCTGTCTTCACTCCAAGCTCATGTCTTGACCCTTTTTCACTCGGCACTAGAGGGGAGGACAGCAAACCATTTTCTGCTCTCGGGGTATCCCCAGCCCCTGTTTCCAACCCCCCACCCCCAAGTTCTTCTTTCCGTGCTGTCCTTCAGCACCATCTGGGCAAGGACAGCTCCTTGGTGTCAGCCCCACCTTGAGTCCCTGTTTCTACCTTCTCCCGCCTCAGCACCTCCGGCGCGGACAGCTGCTCGCTGTCGCCTCCACCCCCGGTCCTGGCCCGACCCGGGCGGGCGCAGATACTCCTCGTTCTCGGGGCTCCCGTGCCCTGCTCTCTCTGCTCCCTGCTCTCCCTGCCGCCTCCTTCTGGCGCATGGAGACCCCAGGGGTCCAAGAAGGGGAGGAGGCATCCAGCGAGCTGAGTCGCGTTCGCAGCCGCCAAGGCATAGCCAGACCCCCGAAGCACTTGTGGCGTCAGCCCCGGCGCCCCATCCGCATCCAGCAGCGCTTCTACTCGGACCCGGACAAGTCCGCGGGCCGCAGTGAGCGGGACCGGAGCCCGCGGCCCGGGCTCGAGAAGTCGCTGCGCTCCTGGCCCACCTCCTTCTACAGGCGGTAGGTGGGCGGGGGCAGGGCACTCCCAAGGCGTGGGGGAGGGGCGCGCGGGGCCTGGCGGGAGTGGGGGAGGGTCCTTGCTTCTCCAGGGGCGGGGGTCTCTGCTGCTTGGCTTGAGGCCGGTTCTTTGGAGGAAAAAGCTGCTCTTTATGTGGGTTGGAGCTGGAGGGTTTGCTTATGGGTTTGTGACTGGTTGTGTTAAGGTGCAGTTGTATCTGAGTGTGTGTCTGAGTCTGAGCAGTTGCACCCGTGTGTACTCCGACCTGTTGTGCGTGTCCAGAGCCAGCTGTGTCTGTGGCTGGCCGGATGCGTTTGGGTGTGCGTACATCGCTGCGTACGTGCCTATGTGTTTCCCCTTGTGGTGCCCATGGGTGTGTGACTGAGGGTGATCTCACTCTGACCCAGCTGGGTGTCCGAGGGTCCTCCAGATCTTGGAATGTCCTGGGACATTTGTGGGGTTGGTGGTCACCGTGGGTATCTGAGGGCACCTTGGGGAGTGTGTATGAGAGGACCAGGGCAGGCTATCCACAGCGCTGGGGGAAGGAGCTTCTCTATGGTCTGTCTGGCCACCCCTCTCCACCCTGCCCCCTGTGACCTGGGGAGGAGAAGAGCCTCTTGGGGAGACTGAACACAGCATGCTTTTTCCACATCAAAAGGGATGGGGTGGAGATGGGGGGTGGTGGTAAAGAGGGAGGGCTGCTGCTCCTTTTTCATATAAACCAAGGGGGTGGCAGGCAGGGGAATAAGACAGACAGAAAACAAACACAGAGAGGTAAAGCAGGGGCCTTAGAGGGACCAGAGATGGGAGTCTCAGGGCTAGAAGTCTGAGGAGGTGGAGGGTTGAGAAGCAGGATCTAGAAACCCCAGGCCTTCCTTGAATGGGAGGGGGAGACACCTGACTCTAGGCCAGATCTCGACTCCTGGGTTTGAGGCCAGGCAGGGTGACGTCAGATGAATTGCTTTCCTCTCTGGATCTTGATTTTCATTTTTCCCACTTTGGCCCATGGACCTCCTGGGGCCACTGACTTCTTACTTGGCCGACAAGCCGGGACTAACACTCCCAGCCTGGTCCTCTAGCAGCTCTGGGAGACATCTGGGGCAGATGGGCCCCATGGCCCAGAGGATTTGGAGCTGTTCCCAGGTGACCCAGCAGGCCCCATGCCCCCACCAGCCCCCGCCCCCCCCATCCCTCAGCTCCTCCTGTCCCCACTCCCAGTGACTCATGATTTTCCATCTTCAAGAAAGAACAAACAGACGGGTTTGGGCCCATCTAGGGGGAGACTCCAAGTGGCTCCGGAAGGCAGGGGACTGTGTTCCTGTGAGTGTGTGTGCATGTGCACGTGCATATATATGCCGGTGTGTGGGGGAGGGTCTCAGCCCTCGGGGAAGCTGGGTTCAAGGCTAACCTGCTGTGTGGTCCCGAAAAAGCGGCCATGCTTCTTTGAACAACAGTGTTGATAGTGAGATGCAAACACGAATCTGTACTTTCTACATTTTGTCTTGAACTTTCTGTGTGGGAGCCTCGTCCCCAGCTCTGGCTGTCCTCCCCCACTGCCCCAGGCAGATCATGTGGTCTGGGAGGATGCTAGCATCTGGTTCAGCAAGCGTTTATTAAGCACCTACTATGTGCCAGGCTCCAGTACTATGTACTGGAGACTCAGCCGTGGGTAAACAGGTGCTGACAGGCTGATGGTGGAGAGACTCACACCAGGGGGAAATAGCACAGAGTGACCTGTGTTGCCATGGGGAGAGGTCAGGGTGCCAGGGGAGCTCAGAGGAGGCCTCTGATCCAGCACGGGGCAGGCAGGGGGTGAGAAAAGATGGTTTGGAACAGGTGGCCTCTAAGCTTAAACTGAAGGATGAAGAGACTTTAGCCAGCGAGAATGAAGGGAAGGATACGCCAAGCAGAATGAATAGAATGTGCCGAGCCTCAGAGTCAAAGAGGACCAGAACAGCTCTGTGAAGAGCTGAACACAGATCACTGTGGCCGGAGGGTGGGAGGGGAGCCTCTCTTATTCATTTACGTACTGAGTGCCACACACCGAGGGCACACTGTGAGCAAAGGCATGTCCTTCCTGCCTTTGAGGGTCTCGTGGGCGAGGCAGATCCAGATCAAATAATCATGGCAGGAAATGTGAAACTGTACCTATGAGAGAAGGACGCTCAGAGGATATTTGCCCATCTAGTTAGGGAGGGCTTCCTGGAGGGGGTCGTGCTTCAGTTATGACCTGAAACACGAACAGCCAGCCAGAGAAAAGCATCTGGGCACAGGCATGGGGTGGGAATGAACCTGGTTGGTTCAAGGAAAAGTAAGGAGGGGGGAAGAGGCTGGAGCAGAGGGAGCCAAGAGGAAGGAGGGGGGTGAGGGAGGCTCAGACCTCAAAAGGTTCAGACCATACAAGGCATTCAGAGGGGTGGGGGTTGAGACAGAAGGGCAACGGGGAGCCATGGAGAGGGTCTGGAGCAGAGGAGGGTGAGATCTGCCCCATGTGAGCATCTATAACTGGACTCAGCCCCCACCCTCCTCCCTTTGTCTAGACTCTCCGTGGGGACTTCGGCAAGTCATGGCTCCTCTCCAGACCTCAGTTTACTTGTCTGTAAAAATGGGCACAACAGCACCCATCTCACTGGGGCCACCTGGTGGCAGAGGAAAAAAGTGTCTGCCCAGGGAAGGAATGCTCAAAGGGGGGTGGGTGGGGGGTGGGGGGTGGATTCCAGTGATATGTTAAGGGCACTAGAGTGCTGGGCACTTCCTCAGGTCATGCAGCACACAGGGACAAAGTCAAGGTGGGAGTCCTCACGTCCACCTCTCCTTCAGCCTCAGCTCTTTACCCGGCTGGGTTCGGGGCCTCCCGCAATCAAGCCGGCCAGGCTTCAGTTTCTCCATCCAAAAAGCTATTAATAGAGCATTACTGTTAAAACTGTTAATAAAATATTTAAAGTTGAATCTATTAATGTTTCAAACCATTAAACTGTTAAAACTTTTGATCAAACATGAATGTCAGAGTAGCCTCTGGGACTCCAGAGGGGCTGGAGCCAGTTAAGCATTAAGTGGGAGAGGGCACAAGCTAGGGAGCCCTCCTGCCTCGGCTTGAATGACCCTGGCCCTACCACTCCCCCAGACAAGTGAACACCGCCTCTCTGTGCCTCAATTTCCCCATCGGCAAAATGAGCACGATAGTCCCCACTTTGTAGAGTTTGCTCTGAAAATCAAATGACTTTTACATGCACAGCCCTTGGCTCAGCTCCAGGCTAGTAGGAAGCAGTTTGTGTCGAGGCACTTCGTCTTAGCTCTCCATTTCATGTCTGTGACTTCTGGGGAGGGACTGAGTCTCTCCGTGCCTCAGTTTCTCCTTGGGGACACCAGGCAATTCCAAGCCCCTCCCACGGGGCCGAGGTGATATCAAGGCTCCCCTGACCCTGTCCCCAGTGCCTCCACCAGGCTGATCCTGGCGGCCTCTATCCCCTGGGGACCGGCTATAATTAGGTCCAGCCACAGTAGCTACAGATGGTATTTTTGTCTTTGGGACAGCAAGTCTGGTTCCCACCAGGTGTCCGGTTGCAGGGCCATGGGAGCAGGAGGGGGTTCCCAGCCAGGTCCTTGAGTCTCTCTGCACTCCTGAGCCCCAGCGGGACCCTACTTCTCTGAGCCTCCGTTTTCTCACCTGTACGATGGGGACAACAGGATGGTTGGGAGCCAGGAGAGAGTCAGAGTTCTCCCGCCTGTAGCACCTCAGGTGTCCCCGCTGAAGTTCTAATCACCCCCATTGTATCTCACATTCCCCTAGGAGTGCCAGAAATGGGGGTGCCATTTGTCTAAGGACCCCAAAACTCATGAAGTCCCCTGGGGCAGAGCCCAGGCGGGGGAGGGGGTGTCATCCCACGGCAGGGACACAGAGGCCTTTAGAGCTGCCTCTGCCTAAAACATGGGCATTCGAGGTCCTGCCTCCGAGTGTGATACCCTGAGACTCGGTTTCCTTTCCTATGGAATGGGGCAGGGCCATCCCAATGCCAGCATTCAGAGGATAGAGCACCTGCTACAGACCCCTGGAAACCCCCAGACACACACCTCCCTTTCCAGGCCCCCTGGGGTCCCTCCTGGGGCAGAGGAAAGGCAGTTGATGCTTCACAGACGGAAGACCTGGCGAGAGTGGAGTGCGGATGTTTGTCTAGTAGGAACAGCAAAAGTAGAGGAAAGGATCCAGAGACGGGGCCTGGGGAATGTCAGAGTGGGTGGGGGTCATGCGGGGCCTAGTGGAGGGGGACTCAGAGAGGGGGAGCTGGGTTTGAACCCCGCTGCCCTGCAGCAAAGCCTTGTGCCTGTTACTACCTCCCTCCAAGCCTCAGTTTCTCCACCTGGCAAAGGGTTAAGGGTCTGTAGTTTCTGGGCAGCGCCGAGTGGCTCCAGGCCTCATTGTCTCCATATGGGAAATGGGCAGAGGGGCACTGGAAGCCCTGTGTGAGACGCAGCCCCTCGGTAAACTCCGTGCCTCTGTGACCCTCTCCCAAAGGGGGACGCTTCCCTTATTGACTTCCGCATTTCACTCTTTTCAGCCAAGTTATCAACCCCAGAAGCTGCTCTAGTTAGGGACATTTAGACAGAGAGAAGTGGCGTAAGATCCGGGTTCTGGGACCCACGGGGCCACCCCCAAAGGGAGGGAGCAGAGAGTCGCGTCCAGCTCAGTGCCTCAGTTTCCCCCATTGGTCCCGGTGGGGGCATCAAGGAGAGGTCCCGCGGCGAGGCGGGGCCAAGTGCGCCCTCTGCCCCCTCCCCGCCGGGCCCCGCCCCCGCGGCTGTCCAGAAAAGGTCCCGCGCAGCCGGCGCTGGGTGCAGCCTCCATGCGGTCTTGGCGATGCAGGGACCCCCCGCGCCCGCCCCGGCCCCCGGGCCCGGCTCTCCCCGGGGCTCCCCTCGCGGCTCCCCCGGGCTCTTCCGGAAGCTCCTGGTGAACCAGAGTATCCGCCTGCAGCGGCGCTTCACTGTGGCCCATCCGCTGTGGTGAGGCGAGAAGGAGGGCCTGGCGGGGGTCGCCAGAACCGCCAGGCTGGAGGTGGGAAGGGCAGAGTCAGGGAGAGCTGGAGCCGGGTGGGGAATCCGGGTAGGGATGCTCTGCCCCTCCCTCTCTTTCTCGGGATCTCCCTCGCTCTGCCCGCTCTCGGTCTCTCGTACTTGGAGACTCTTTCTCCATTTCTGTCTCCCTCCACCCGCTGCCTGTCCACATGCCCTGGGGACCAGCGTCTGTCCCTTTCCAGATGTGCAGCCCCGAGCCGGACGGGCTGAGGCTCACGTCTCCTCCTGACCCTCGTCGGCCGGGGCAGGCGGGCTGAACGCCCTGGCGGTGAGGGGAGGAGGAAATGACTCCTCCCCTTGGTCTCGCTCCCCAGTCGGGTCCCGGAGCCAGCGACTAGATGGCCCCCGGGGAGGGGCGGGGGGGGGGGCTCACACTAAGCCTTCGGTGTCTACAGATGAAGACCTGATTTGACCGGGCCTTCGAAACAGGGCGTTCGCAGCGTAAGCGGGCGAGTTGTGTGTCCCACGGTGAAAGCGGACCTGCCCTCGCAGAGCATTGGCTCCGCGCAGCCCCACACGCGTCCTACAAAGACTCGACCCCACTGTTCCGGGTTCGAACCCCGACCCCTTCAGGAAGCTGTGACCTCGTGGGGCTCGGGGGCGAGGCTGGGGCGGGAGGTGGGGCTTGTGGGCGCGGACCGCGTTTGGCGCCTCGCGCTGGATTCGTGCCGCGTTAGTACTCACTTGATAATTTGGCACCTGGCGGCTCAGGGACTGGAGGTCCCTTCACCAAGGTCACACGGCCAGCGACAGCTGGCAGGGTGGAGGGAGTCGTGACCGTGGTCCTTGATGGCTCCATTTCAGCCCCGGAGGGGTTGGAGGGGTGTCCCAGATCCCGGAGAGCGTCCCCAGGGCACCAGACGCCCGCGAAGAGGGGTCCCTGCGGAGGGAGAGAGGTCCTCTCCGGAGAGAGCTCAAAGGCGTTGAGGGAGAGCCACCAGTCCCAGAAGGTGAGACTAGAGGAGGGTGGGTTCCTCCGAGGCCCTCTTGCCTCAGTTTACCTAAGACGCGCGATTCTCATAGTCCAGGCGACCTCGCTCCGCGCCGCCCGCGTCATGGAATCACGGTCTGACCCCGCCGCTCCGGGCTAAGTTTAGAGCAGAAAGAAAAACAGCTTTTCTCGCGGCGCGAAAATCCCGGCCCAGCCCTTAACCCTCTGCACCTATTACTTGGATGCGAATCCAGCACCCTGTTGCCTCTCCTGGCCTCAGTTTCCCTCTTGATCCATAGATTTGCTCTTCCAGAACATTTGAGGAGAGGCAAGGAAGGGGTAGAGGTGCACCACCCCCAGGACTCCCCCCTCCGAGGGCAGGACTCCCCCCTCCGAGGGCCGCTAGCCCTCCAGAGTGTTTCGCGGCCCGCCGCCAAGCCCCGGCCTGGGCAGGGTAGGGTTAAGAAGCCCCGCCCCTAAGGGTGACGTCACGAAGCGGGAGCTCGGAGGTCCCAGCAGCCTGGGGATTCTCAGGGAGGCGGCGAACTCGAAAAGGCCGAGAGCTGCCGACATAGCCGAATATGCCCGAATTCACCCGAGTGAGGCCGGACGAAGCCGAATACGCCCGACTCGGGTCGAGGGCCACCCGGACTTGCTCGGAAACCTAGCGCTGCCGGATTTCGGCGAGCATGACCGAATGTAGCCGAACCTTCCCGAGCGCGGTCGGACGTATCCGAATCTTACCGAATTCACCCGACCGAACCTATCTGGACCAGGCCCAAACCTGTGTGATCAGACCAAACTCAAGTCAAACCTGGCTGTACTTGACCGACCCAGACCGAATCCGGCCGAACTGGACAGAATCCTGTCGAATCCCCCACCCCCACCACGGTCTGAGCCGAATCCCCTGCTCAGAATCTTCAGGCTGGTGCTGATCCTGGCCGGTGGTCTGGGATGGGGTCCCTTCGCAGGGGACGAAGCGGACACCGGCCCTTAGCCAGGGGCCCCATGTTTGGGGCGGTCTCCGGTGTCTTCCTGTCTTCGCTTCTCCTGCCTATCCCCTTCTCAAAAGCCCATGACCCACACACAGATGGCCCCTCCTCTCCCTGGTTGCTAACCGCTCGCTGTCCTAACTCCTCTCCCACACTTCTGTTTCCCCGGGCCCCTCCCACTTTTTCTCTGATCTCTAATCCCAAGGGGTAGGGGTGTAGATTCCCCTTACCCAGTGAGAGTGTGGCATGATGGAGACACAAGGGCTGACAGCTGGGAGGGGGTATTGGGGATTATCCGAAACAAGGGGCACCCGAGGGAGGGACGTTGGTGCTCCGGGCAGAGGGCACGCACAGCCTGTGCAAAGGCCCGGAGGTGGAAAAGAACAGGCAGAGCGTTTGGACCTAAAACGAAGCAGGCGAGTGGGGAAACTGAGGACAAGGCCAAGTGAGCTGGGGGCGTGGTCGTGGAGATTGGGGCCGGGCCATAAGGAATGGGCTGGGGCCCGGGAGCTGGGGGTGGGGACAGGTGATGGGAGCATCTCCTAAGCTGGCTGGGGGGAGCCTTGGAGCGTGTCAGATCTAGGCAGGACCCTGGTCTCCAGAAAGGAAAACCCAGGAAGTCATTTCCAGTCCCCGTGAACTTACCATGGGACCTCGACCTTAATTTACACAGTTGCCCCTCGTCAGGTCCTCTGTTGTAACTCCCTAAAAGCCTCCTCGGGGAAGGAGTATACCAAGCCCACGTTAGAGCCCAAGTGGCTGATGTCCAGAGAGAGGCTGAAACCTACCCATGGTCACACAGTCACTTGGGGACAGATCCGAAACCCATGTCCCAGAGTCCAGGTTGCTCCCAGCGGGAAAGGCTCCGGGGTACAGATGTGGAGACAGAGGAATGAGAGGCACGCGGTCCCTGAGTAGGGGTGTGTGTGCCTGTGGGGAGGTAGACAAGCCGGAGGCTATTCTGCCCAACCCACCGAGGCCCCCGGGAGGATGTGACAGCGGGTGTGGGCCACAGCCAGGCCTCCACCTGCCAGGACCCTCGGCACTGACCATGCCTAATCTGCCTTCAGCTTTGATCTGGAAAATGGACTGTCATGCGGGAGAAGCACCCTGGACCCTCAGGCCGGGCCTGGCCTTGGCCGGGTCATCCAGGCGCCTGCTCAGCACGGCCAGAGGCGAGAGTCCTTCCTGTACCGATCCGACAGCGACTACGACCTCTCACCCAAGGCCATGTCTCGGAACTCCTCTGTGGCCAGTGATCTGTGAGTCCAAGACTGATGGGATGACACCTCCTTGTTCGTCCCTCCTTCCTTAATGTCTCCATTCAGCAAACCTCCTTCAAGTGGTCACTTGAGCTGGGCTTTGAAGTTTAAGCAGGTGTTTTCCAGACAGCTCCCTTATTCAGTCGAGCATGCTGAGAATGATATCCAGTAAATCTCTGTGCTTGACTTTAGCCTGGAGTTCGGTGGCGATCCGGAGATGTTCAATGACAGCAACCGAACAAACACCTTGATTTGAGCTTCGTGGTAGCCATAATGAAAAGAAAAACACGGTGTATGGAAACCAATTTGACAATAAATTTCATATATTGAAAAAAAAATTAAAAAAAAAAAAAAAGAAAAACACGGTAATTTCCGCCTTGCCTCTCTTAAGACCTCTGCTGCCCATGGTTCACTATTTGTGAGATGGGGCTTGGTCAGAGGAACTCTGGTGGCTTTCAGACTAGTCAGGTGAGGGGAGCATAGGGACCAAAGGTGGAGTCATGTGGGGAGGTCACACTCAGTAGAGGGCATAGTCTGGGTCAAAGCTGGAAGAAGGCGGTGGGTGTGGGGGGCCTGGGTGGCTCAGTCGGTTAAGCATCGGGACTTCAGCACAGGTCATGATTTCCCAGCGGTGAGTTCAGACCCCACATCAGGCTCGCTGTCAGCGCAGAGCCTGCTTTGGATCCTCTGTCTCCCTCTCTCTCTCTCTCTACCCCTCCAATGTTCGCGCTCTCTCTCTCTCTCTCTCTCCAAAATAAATAAACATTAAAAAAATATATATATACACATATATATGTATAAAAAGCTGGAAGATGGGAACAAGCGTGAGGCCTTCTCTTGGCCGCCCTTCCTGATGTCCCGTCTCCCCCCCGCAGACACGGAGAAGACATGATCGTGACGCCTTTTGCTCAGGTGGGTGCCCACCATTTGCCCCTCCTCCCCTGGGCCAAGCGGGGAGAACCGACCCCTGCTTTCCAGCGCTGATCGCGCCCCTTCCGACAGGTCCTAGCAAGTCTGAGAACGGTTCGGAGCAACGTCGCAGCCCTAGCCCACCTGCAAGGCCGCGGGGCAGCCTCGTACGCAGAGGGCGGGGCGGAGGCGGGGTCGAGCCGAGAAAGAGACGGGGCCAACTCGGGCAGACATCGGGGCGGGGCCTGCGGGAGGGAAGGGCAGGAGGGGGCGGGACGAGGCCTAGAGGGGCGGGGCCTGAAGACAGGTGGGCAAAGCTGCGGTGGGGCCTGACCCGAAATAAGGTGGCCAGCGACCTGAGGGACGGGGCGAGGCGGGGCAAGGGGTGGGTGGGGGCGGGGCCTGGAGGACTTGGGGGCGGGGCCCATGAGTGAGGGAGGCCATCTGTACCGCAGGCAGGGATCGGTCGAAAACCCCCTATCTGGCAGTCAGCCCCCTCCACTTACAGGTAATGTGCCTGCCCCTTCCCCTTCCTCCCACAGCTGGACGGCTGTGAACTTCCTCTCCATGGCGACCTACTCAGCCCATGAGTCCTTAGGGACTTGCTAACTGTAATCTCCAGAACACCTTTGGGGGTGGGGTCTGCCATACCCATGTTACAGATGGGGGGGCTGAGGCCCAGGGAGGGGCAGAGACCTGCCCATCCATGGTCACACAGCTACTTGGGGACATGTCTACCACTCAGATCCTGAGGTCCTGAGTGGCCTTGTTGGGAAGGGCTCTGGGGCCCAGATGCAAGAGAAGGTGGCATGAGGGATGCGGGGTCCCCAAGGCGGGGAGGGGGGAGGGTGAGGCAGGCCTCCTGACCAGCTCGGCCCCCAGAGGACACTGGGCAGAAGCTGGCTCTGGAGACGCTGGACGAGCTGGACTGGTGTCTGGATCAGCTGGAGACACTGCAGACGCGGCACTCAGTGGGGGAGATGGCCTCCAACAAGGTGAGGAGGGCCAGATAGCCCAGCTCGTTTGCCTCTGGCCACGGTGCCCCCATCATCACTGTCCTCACCTTCCCCTGCAGTTCAAGCGGATGCTGAACCGGGAATTAACTCACCTGTCTGAAACCAGCCGCTCTGGGAACCAGGTGTCCGAGTACATCTCCCGAACCTTCCTGGGTGAGCTGTGGTGGGTCACTGCTTGAGCAACACAATAGAGGTAGGAAGAACCAAGAAAAAGAAAAGACTTCTCTTACAGGCCTCCTGGGGGAGACAGAGCTGGACATGAACACTTCCAACCCCATGGCTCAGAGCTGTTCCAGAGAGAGGCACAGAAGGAACTGTTAGGTGGAGGGGCATATTAAAGCTAGGATTTTGAAGCACGAGTAGAAGTTTTCCAAGGGAGACAGGGAGTGAACGAGACAGCTGGGTCTCGACCTTGGGAGATGGAAAGCACATTTGGCTTTTTGGGGGAAAACGCTGAGCCCTGGTTGCCGACGGGCAATATCAAACAGAAGAGGTCACTGAGCTCAGCCATGAACGGAGAAGGGTAGCTACGGGCGAGGCAGGGACTTTACTCCAAGCTCGCTTTGATCCAGATAAAAAAGAGGCAGATCCTGAGGTTTGGCAAGGTCCGTGACCCTGAGGCGAGGCAGGATGACCCCAGCAGGTGAATCAGTTTCCCTGAGCCCCGCCCTCCCCATCTACAGACCAGCAGACTGAGATGGAGTTGCCCAGGGTGACCCCCACGGAGACCCCAAGGCCCATGTCCCAGATCAGCGGCCTGCGTGGGCTCCCCCACAGTGCCGGCCTCTCTGCAGCCACCATCCCACGCTTTGGGGTCCAGACTGACCAGGAGGGGCAGCTGGCCAAGGTGGGTCCCCAACTGGAATACCAAGACTTGCCGTTGAGTCCTGGCTCTGTGTGGATGCCCTGCCTTGGGCCTCAGTTTGCCCACCTGTAGATTGGGCAGGTGGGGCTCAGCATAGGACCTGAGGCCCGGTGGGGGATGTCAAGGGTCCAGAGTCGGAGCAAGCTGGGCTGGAGTTAAGCTTCAGTTCTTCGCATTTTAGGAACTGGAAGATACCAACAAATGGGGGCTCGACGTGTTCAAGGTGGCAGAGCTCAGTGGGAACCGGCCCCTTACAACCATCATGTTCAACATCTTTCAGGTACCTCCCCGCCCTTGGCTTCCAACGCTACTGGGGCTTCTTTCCTTCACATCTTCCTACCCCAAGGCCTCGGGGGACACTCATTCTTCAAGTGCTCCCCGATCCCCCCGAATGGCATAATGCGAGCTGCGTATTGAAGGACGAATAGGAGTTCACTAGGTGGAAACGTGCATTGGCAACAAGCCTCAGCCCGGAGCCTGGCCCTGAAGAGACTCAGGGTTGGAGGGAAGGACTGGACGAAGAGAGCCCCAGGCTTGTGAGGTCAGGGATAGACCAGAGGGGCAGGACAGAGACCAAGGGAGTTCGGAGGGAGAGCAGGGAGGGCGTCCTGGAAGAGGGGGCATTTGAGGGACGGATAGGAGCTCAGAAGGAGAGAAGGCATAGGAACGGTGTATGCTGCTGCCCCAGAGGCCAAGGCCTTGACTGGAGGCCTGTGATGGACCAGGAACGAGACCTGCTCAAGACATTTCAGATCCCAGCAGACACACTCGTCACCTACCTTCTGACGTTGGAAAGTCACTACCATGCCGATGTGGCCTACCACAACAGCCTACACGCCGCCGACGTGGCTCAGTCCACGCACGTGCTGCTGGCCACACCTGCCCTTGAGGTACTACCCTAAGTCTAGAGGCAGCCAGGGTGGGTGCAGGGTGCAGGGAGCCCACCCCCTACTTCTCACGCCTCCTGCCTGCCCAGGCCGTTTTCACAGACCTGGAAGTCCTGGCTGCTATCTTCGCAAGCGCCATCCACGACGTGGACCACCCTGGGGTCTCCAACCAGTTTCTCGTTAACACCAGTGAGTCGGGGGCGGGGCCCCACCTGTCAATCACCTGACCCCAGACCCACCCATTCCTGCTCTGAGCCTAATTTCCCCGTTTGTGAAATGGCTGGGACAGTCCTTCCCTTTGGTGCTCAGAGCAGTTCCAGGTACACAGTAGGTGCTCAATACGTGAGACAATAACAAACGTGGCAGAGCTGATCCGGGGCCACAAAGGTTTGAAAGTTCAGGGTCCTTTGAGATGTCGGAAAAAACTCAGATAATTACTGGGTGCCTCTTGTATACATCCTTGGAGAGCCTGGGATGAGAGTGGAGCCTTCTTACTCAACCAGCCCAGAGTCCAGTAGGACGGTGACTCAGTTGTTCATTCAACTGGCACTCAGTGCCCACCGCCTCCTGCCACGCCGACGCCTCAAGGGGTCCCCGGTCTCGAGGAGGGAGATCTGAACACCGATGTCCCCGGGCCTGCAGTCAGGGCAGGGCTAGGGGGAAAGACAGAATTCTAGAAGGCTTCGCGGAATGGAGGGCATTAGAGTTGGGGCCTTCGTGCGCGAGTAGGAGTTTGCCTACCAACTCCTTTGGGTGGAGGTGGTGGGTGGACAGGTCTTGAGGCTCTCTGCCTCCCCCACAGACTCAGAGCTTGCGCTCATGTACAACGATGCCTCCGTGCTGGAGAACCACCACCTGGCCGTGGGCTTCAAGCTGCTGCAGGCAGAGAACTGTGACATCTTCCAGAACCTCAGTGCCAAGCAGCGGCTGAGTCTGCGCAGGATGGTCATCGACATGGTGAGGACATGGCTATGAACGGGACGGGGGTGATCTTGGCCTGGCTGGGGGTTCGGTTGGACCTGGACATGTCTCCGCTCTGAACCTGAGCTTCCTCCTCTGTAAAATGGGGCAGTGACCATCCAAGCCCTGGGTGAGGGTCACCAGGCCCTTGGTTGGGGGAATGAAATCCTGGCAGAGTTTCATAAACTGAGTTTCTGGGGTTCCAGGTGCAACTTTGTTCTGAGCCATAAGTCTGTCCATTTGGTATTTTTCAGATCAAAAGACAACAGTAGGCTTTGGGGTCTTGTGTCTCATTTGTTAATTATTTTACTTATTATTATTATTATTATTATTATTTTAATTAAGTAGGCTCCACGCCCAACGTGGGGTTTGAACTCACGATCCTGAGATCAAGAGTCGCATGCTCTGCAGACTGAACCAGCCAAGCGCCCCTCTTTCATTAATTTAACAAGCGTTTATTGGACACCTCTTGTGTGCTTGCCCTGTGCCAATGACCAGTAGGAGACTCAATGGCCTGTGGAGGAGACTTTAGGAGACTCGATGGCCTGTGAGGGAGAGGGACCCACAGGCAGAGCCACGATGAGAGAACCCAGAGATAGAGCCGTGATGGGGGGAGGCAGGGGAGTACTCAAGGTTGGGGAGGGCTTCCCCGGGAGGGAACACTGAAATTGGCAGGACTCGCAGGGTGTGGCGGCCATGAGGTAGGGAGGAGTGTTTCTAGCAGAGGGAACAGCTCAGAGGAAACCAAGAATGAAAAGTTTGGTGAGGTGGTCTTGACTTGGGGCCTTGGGCAACAGGTACCCCCGGTAGGAACATCATTTCGGGCAGGTGGGAGGTTTGGGGAGAACTTTTGAGATTTTTCTTTGATTCTCAGAGGAGCCCACGCACTGCGTGTGGATCACTCCTGGGCTGGCTGTGCTCGGGTCCAGTGAAACTGATTATTATTATTTTTTTCAGTTAAGTTGAAACAGCTGTGCTCAGAGCTGAACTTCCCTCCAAATGTCTGAAAACAGCCCTTCTGGCCGCACGGTGGCCACAGGGGGGTTGGGGAGCACCAAAGGCAGGTCCTTGCTGGTTTCAGATCCACCTGTGGCTCCGGTGGCCCTCTGAATAAATCCCCCACTCCTCCCTGAGACTCATTGCTCCCCTCAGCTGCCATCGCAACTGCCTCCTCTGTGTTCCTCAGCTCACCCAGCACCAGGGCCTTTGCACAGGCTATGCCCTCTGCTGGGCTTCACCACTGCCCTCGGGCACCCCAGCCCCCGGTTTAATTTCTCTCCCTGTGCCCTGTCCCATGGATGGGATGTACCCTCACGAACCCAGCAACCTTGGAGAAGGGACCGTTGACTCAGCTCCTCCGGTGAACTGAGTTTGCAGTGAATCTTGTGACATCCCCCCATTTCACAGATGAGGGTGCTGAGGCTCAGAGGGCTAAGGAGCGGAGCGGGCGTGGGGTCTGGAAGGTGGGGCGGGCGCAGTCCTCATCCTCGTCATCTTGTCTGCTCCCAGGTGCTGGCCACGGACATGTCCAAACACATGAACCTCCTGGCCGACCTCAAGACCATGGTGGAGACCAAGAAGGTGACAAGCCTTGGAGTCCTGCTGTTGGACAACTATTCTGACCGCATCCAGGTATGTGTCCAGATGGGCCCTGGAGCCTCGGTTTCCACGGCTCTCACCTAGCTTTGCTTACGAAGCACCGGCTGTGCAGCCAGCTTGAAGAAACGGAGGCACCCAGAGCCACACGCCAATGCCTTGGCCCTTCTTTCCCACCCGGGCCTCAGTTTCCCCACCCGTAAGATGGGGGTGTTTGTGGCGCCAGCCTCTTGCGGAGGCTACCAGGCCTGAGAGTGGCCCGGCCCGAGCCCTCCCGAGCCTTGGTCTCCCCAGGTCTTGCAGAACCTGGTACACTGTGCTGACCTCAGCAACCCCACCAAGCCGCTGGAGCTGTACCGCCGCTGGACCGACCGCATCATGGCCGAGTTCTTCCAGCAGGGCGACCGGGAGCGTGAATCAGGCCTGGATATCAGCCCCATGTGTGACAAGCACACCGCCTCGGTGGAGAAGTCCCAGGTGTGAGGGCCCCCGGGCTGAGCCACCAGCAGGCACCGGGGATAGGGGAGGGAAACGCTGGGTGAGCCGACCGCGGGAGTCCTGGCTTGACCACAGCTGGCCGGTGAGGGGAAGTGGCCTAAGGGTGAGGTCTGCCCTGGGCTGTGTGGAGTCCGTCCCGGGAGGCATTCCCTCTGGACTGCGGGGAGAGAGATCCGTTGCAGGGGGAGGGGGGAGGGATCCGTACGGGAGGAGTTTGGAAATACCAGTTTGGGTGCCGTGGAGGCGGGGGGAACCTGGAGGGGCTCCCGGTCTGGGGGCCACATACATCCGGCCCTGAGGGGAGGTGACAGGGATGAGATAGGGAGAAAGACTTAGGGGTTGAGGGAGACCAGAAGGGGCAGGAGCGGTTTCCCAGAGGAGGGGCTGTTTGAAGAGGGTTTTGAAGGATGAGTAGGAGTTGGGAGCTGGCCTTCCAGACAGAGGGAACAACCAGGGCAGAGGCCTGGAGGCCGGACCAGATCTAGGTTCCACGGTGACTCACGGCACAGCTACCTTCCCCACCTCCCTGCCCTGTATCAACCCACAGGTGGGTTTCATTGATTACATTGCACACCCACTGTGGGAGACGTGGGCTGATCTCGTGCACCCAGACGCACAGGACTTGTTGGATACGCTGGAGGACAACCGCGAGTGGTACCAGAGCAAGATCCCCCGCAGTCCTGTGGATGTCACCCGCCCCGAGCAGGGTGGTCCCGACAGATTCCAGTTTGAGCTGACTCTGGAGGAGGCAGAAGAGGAGGAGGAGGAGGAGGAGGAGGAGGGACCCACATTGGACACGGAGGTCTCGGAGTCACCTGACACCGAGCTGCTGGTCCCTGAGGCCAGCCCAGACCCTGGGGCCCTACCCCTGGACAACCAGAGGCCTGTGGGCAAGCCCTGCGTGGACGATGAGGCCAGTGTGATGGCTGAGCCCTTCGGGACCTAATGGCTCCTGATTGGGTGGGTGGGCCTTCCGGGAAGAGGTCCGAGGTGGCCCCTGCCTTGCCTCTGTCCGCCGTCCCCACCACCCCTACCACGGAGGGAGAAAACCAAGCTTTTAGTTCTAGGCAGGCCTCGCGGTCAAAGCGAAGGCAGCTGGCTGGGGGCCAGTCTGAACCTGGATTTGCTGAGAGAGCTCTCCAAGGGGCTGGGCTGGAGGCAGCCTCTCCCAGCACCCTTGGGATCTCTCCCTCCTGGGCTTCCACCGCCGGTGTGGAAAGAGGGTGTCTTGCCAGGCCCCTTGTCCACCTTCTCCAGCGGCCACTCTTGAGGGACATCCATCACTTGGTTCGTTCACCCTTTATCACATGTTTATTGGGCACCTGCTGTGTGCCGGGCCCGGGCCCGCTGCGTGCCCGAGGGGGTGGGGAGGCAGCCCCCAGGCGATGCACCCCCACCTCAGGCGCCTCGCCTTCATCTGCCAGGCAGCTCCACACAAGAAATTGGAAACTCGAACGGGAGAATTTTCAGCACCAAAGCTTTGTCCCAGACCCGATTCTGGCTCAGGAGCTCCGGTCGGGACCAATACGGAGCAGGAAAGAGGGCTCTGTGCCGGGAACTCTGAAGACTGACTTAGCTTATGACCGCCTGTGCACTCGTTGGTTGTTGCTTTAAGTGGCTGTAGTTTCTGTCCTCGGGTCTGTGGGTTCTGTTCTCCCTAGCCCCAGGACCCCTGCTGCCCGCCTTTTCTCCCTCTTACAGAACAGCAACAAAGCACAGAATCCGCCCCCTCCCCCAACGGCAAATCTCTACACCTCCTGTTTCTGAGGATCCCCCAGACTCCCTGTAGGGGGAAGGGGGCCTCTGACCCTTTCTTTCCAGGCACAGCCCCTTCTGGGCCTCAGTTTCCCCTCCATGGGCTGATCCTAGTACTTGGGTAAACTTTGGTTGGAGGGTGGTGTCCGTGACCTCTCCGAAATATCTTAGAAACGTGGGGCACTGAACGTGTCTCTGGGGTAAATAAACCTATCACCCAAAATTAATGCCGCGCCCATCTCAGGGATGGGGAAACGGGGTTGCAAAGAGGGCCGTTTGGCCTGCTGGGCCGCGCAGTTGGGAGCTGGACAGTAGCCAGCGGCGCCCCCTGGCGGACGGAGGCACGGAAGGGAGGCCGGGCGAATTGGGGGATTCTCCTCGCCTTACCCGCCGTTTCTCGGCTCCCGCGACGTCGAGCTCATGCTGAAGGGGCCTGCTCTGTGCTCCAGGATCAGGTTCGATTCCCGCCTCCAGAAGCCTCAGTATCTCCCCGCCCCGCCCCTCGTCGCCTGCCTGAAGAATCATACATGACACAAGTCATCAAGCAGCCCCTGGCTTCAAGGACAGCTGGCTTCATTCCTAAATAATTCCCTTGATGATTCTATCCCACTGATATGATTCATCCTCATCACAAGTAATGATCAAATTCCACAGAGGGAGAATTAAAATTCATCTGGGTCACGAACTTGGTGCGTTTCCTTCCAGACTTTTAAAAGGCAGAGATTTAGGGGCCCCTGGGTGGCTCAGTGGGTTAAGCGTCCAACTTCGGCTCAGGTCATGATCTCACGGTTGGTGAGTTTGAGCCCCGCATCGGGCTCTGTGCTGACAGCTCGCAGCCTGGAGCCTGCTTCGGATTCTGTGTCTCCCTCTTCTCTCTCTCTGCCCCTCTCCTGCTCGTTCTCTGTCTTTCAAAAAGGAATACACATTAGAAAAAATTAAAAAAATAAATAAAAGGCAGAGATTTAGGGGATTTGTATTTATAATTATTTCTCCCTCCCCCCCCTTTACTTACAAGTAATATGTGTTTACTGTAGAGAATTTGGAAATAATGGAAACATAAAAAAAAAGAGAATAAAATTCTGCTATAACCTTCCTGTAGATCATCTGCCTTCAGCCTCTCACCTTATTTCCCCATTTTTATTTTGTTTTTGTTTTTTTTTTCTCTCCGCCCATTTATAAGAACATATGTTCCCCTTCAATTTGGGTCACAGGCATCTCTCTCCCTCCTACTGACTGCACTCCACCCATGCTGGCTTTCCATACCCCAAGTTATGGCCCCACCTCAGGGCCTTTGCACATACTGTGCCAAACCACCTGGATTGCTTCACCCCCACCCTCATTCTCACTGGTTGGGTCTCAGCTCAGCATCTCCTCCCCTGCACGGTCCTTCCTGACCCTCCATCCCAGGCTGGCACTCGTGGAAGTTCTCGAGGATTCTTGGATTCATGTCCACCATCGTCTCCACACCCTGATCCCCACAGGCCTGGGCCAGGCCCACCACACCATCCTCAGGATCCCCTAGAGATGAATATTGACAACTTCGAGTCTCTTAACCTCTCTGAGCTTGAGAAGAGTGTGTCCTGAGCCACACACCGAGCTACTTGCTTGAGGTGCACAGTAACTCTGTCTCTTCCTTCTCCCATTTATCAGATGTAGAAACTGAGGCCTGCAGAGGGGGTGAGTGAAGTTGCTCACATGTTCAAGGCCCCCCACTTTCTCCTGTTTAGGGTCCTTACCAAGGGACACAGTTTTCGCCTCTGTGGCCTACTCTGTACCTGAAGAGGAAGGTTGGAGAAGGGCTTCAGGGCTCCTTGGAACTTTCGGCCCTTGTGACCTCCTAGGGTGACTCTCAGGGCCTCGGTTTGCCCTTTCTCTTAAGGAGACGTTGCCTGGGCCTCTCCTCAGAAAGGAGAGTTGGAAAGAGGCTGTCCCTTGAGCTTGTTTAGCGAACATTCGCTGTTCCCTCTTTCTGGAGGGAACAGCTCGTTCTTCACGTTCCTGCTCAAATGGTACTTCTTCAGAGAGGTTCCCCAGCCTCCGTGGCCAAAGGCAGCCTCTCTCCAATCATTCATTCATACATGTCCTACCATCACAGGGCACTTACTGTGTCCACAGGTCTAGGTGCCGGGGACCCCAATTCCTGTCTCTCAGAACTCTCAGATGGCTGATGGATAAACAAGTCAAATGATTATTTCTGAAGGGGATGTGTCAGGAGAAGGAGAAATATGGCAACGTGATAGGAAGGTGACCCGAAATGGGAGGTGGGTGTCCATCTGAGATCTGAAGGGGGTGAGAGAGCCAGGCTTGGAAGGAGGTGGGGGAAGTGTGCTCCAGGCAGCAGATGCAAAGGCCCTGAGGTAGGATTTCACCTGGAACGAGAGGGAGTATCTGACTGGAGGAGAAAGATGAGACGGGAAGGTAGCTGGCGAGAGGCAGCTGGCTGGAGGGCCTGGGCTGTCGGGTGGAGTTTAGACTTTACTCGGAGTAGGGTGGGACTTGGGAGGATTTAAGGCCTCTGTGTCTGGTCTCCCCTGCTGTCCAGCATTTCCCCCATTCAACCATCCCTAATTCTGGAGTGGAATGCTCTTCCTCAACAATAAATGCCTTGCATTATTTTTACTTTAAAATACAAATTCCCAGGGCGCCTGGGTGGCTCAGTCGGTTAAGCGGCCGACTTCGGCTCAGGTCATGATCTCACGGTCGGTGAGTTCGAGCCCCGCGTCGTTCTCTGTGCTGACAGCTCAGAGCCTGGAGCCTGTTTCAGATTCTGTGTCTCCCTCTCTCTGTCCCTTCCCTGCTCACGCTCTGTCCCTCCCTCTCTCAAAAATAAATAAACATGAAAAAATAAAAATAAATACAAATAAAAAATAAAATAAAATAAAATAAAACACAAATTCCTCTGTGCAGACGCTGGTACACAGTGTTGTGGGCTATTTCTGAGTGCCACCCACGTACAAAGCCCAGAGCAAGCGTTTGGGAGGTCAGGGAGCCAAGAAGCCTCACACGTCCTTACCTCCGCCGGGGGTGTGGGCCGGTTCCTGTCCCAGCGCGCTTGGGGCCCCACTGACTGCCGGTCTGGGGGTGGGGGAGATTGGGGGTAAATTTATTTTTGTTTATTTTTTTATGCTTTTCTGAATTTCCCAACTCTCCGCAGTAGGTTCGTAATACTTTTATAGTGCGATTGGAGGAGAGGGACAAAAATGTTACCCTTAATAAAAATAAATGCCAGCGGAACGCGAGGGACGCCCCGAACTTCCAGGGGGCGGGGGAGGGGGGGGGGCGGCTCCAGGCGCTAAGTTATTCTGGTCTTTAGGCGCCTCCGCAGCTGGCAAGCCTTTTTATAAACAGGACGAAACCCACCCCCTGCCATCCCCTCCATCAGCGCCCAGGGAGGAATCAAAGAATCAGGATTCTCTTGGGGCCACGCTCCTCCTGCCGAGTCTGGGGACCGGAGTTGAGGGGCAGGGATCCAAAACGGGGGAAAGGGTCTTGTTCTCCTGCCCCCCCCCCCTCCAATTCTGACATTTCCCCCTCAAGATTTGGGAGGATAAATGAGCAGCTCAGCCCCCAAAGTCTCCAATCTCTTGAGTCTTCTTTCCCCAGATGGAGGGAGTGGGTCCCCTAAGTCAGTGACCAGGCACGGGTAAAGCATCTTCCAGCCCCATCTTTATGGCTGGGTCTTTGAACCTCGGTCAGACCCTCCCTGTTTCCTGGTTTCTTGTTCGTTTTTTTTTTTTTTTTTTTTTTAATGCAGGCTTTGGGCATTTAGGAGGTAGGCCGTTTCTCTGCCCCACTTCAGCACGGTCTTCGAATTTTTCTCCGGAAAGTGGGGCGCAGGGAGAGGAGGGGTTCCTGTAGTGTCAGCCCCTTCCTTCTTTTCTAGGAAGTGGTTCTCTTGATCCCTATTTCTTCTTTCTTCTTTTTCATCTCAGAAACGGGATCGGGCATCTACCAGCCCGGTCCTCTTTGGGGATTTTACACCTCGGAAATTGGTCTCTCTTGACCCCTATCTCCGCTTTTTCTTCATTTGTACTTATTTTGAACCCCATAAATAGGGGACATGGAGCATCTCTCGGATGTCTGCTCCTCTTTTCTGAAATTGGGAATAGAGTGTTTTTAACAAGAGGTCGCGGTCCGCTGAAGTCTCAGGCCAAAGGCGGGCGGGGGCGGGGGCGGGGAACGGGAACGCCCCCTGAAGACCCAGGCTTAGCAAAGGAAGGCCTCAACCTCTCATCCCTGCAACCATATGGGAACCATTATTGGACAAGAGCAGAAAGGTGATTATCTCTGATCGGCTATTCAGTCCGTCGCTCCGGAGCTTGAGCCAGTGACAGGACGCCACTCGCCCCCGCCTTCATGACGCAAGCAGGGGGCGGAGCAGATAGGCACCGCCCCCGCGCACTACTGGCTGAGCACACTGGTCCCCGCCCCGTTCGTGGGTTAATCTGCGTGGGAGCCCCGCCCCCTGGCTCTGTGTGCGTCAGTGGGCTACTTCTCCAAGCGCGGCTCCGCCCCAGGATGGCGTCACGGCTACATCTGCATATGAGGCCCCGCCTCACTCTTTGCAGGACGTCACCGCGGACTGCAGGGGCCTGAGCCGCTGCTGCCGCCGCCGCTGCCCCTGTCGCGCAGCCCCATATCAACTCACGGGGGCCCTGTCACCACAGCTGCCGAAAAGTCGCCATCGCTAGGGTCACCACCGCATCGGTGCAGGGCAAGGTGAGTTCCCGGGCGGCCTGGTTCGCCGCCTCAGCGAACACCTACATAACCTTCATTTGACTGATGGGCTTGCGGGGTAGGGGACGAGGTTGGCTAGGGTCAAATGGGAAGAAGGGTGCGGCGATCACAGCCCTTGTAAGGGTAGGGCCCTGGTTCCCCCTACCTGCCGGAATCTCACCCCCACCCCCCACCCTCGGCCTCTGCGGCGGAGGGGGAGGGGAGGCGAGTGCCTTGCGGGAAGCTTTGCGCGCGGGAGGTTCTGTGCGTGCGCGTGCGCGTGGTGTGAACACACGTGTGCGCGCCCGCCTGTGCCGGCGGGTTTGTGTGCATACCCTTTTGCTTATGTACCAGGGTATGCTCGTGTGACCCTGTGGGTGTCCCGACTCCCGTGAGTGCGTGCTGCACGCGTGTGGAAGGAGACGCATGGACTGTGATGTACGTGCACGCCGTGTCCATACGTGCACTGGAATGCGTGCCCGCGTGGGTGACGTGTACACGCCTGCATGGGTGGAGGGCGTCCTGCGCACGGGTGGGCTTGTCACATTTGTATATGCGTGTTGGTGTGCAGACAAGTGTCTGCGTCTCTTTCCTGTGCATCGAGTGTATTCGACTCTCATGTGCACACGCGTGTACGGCTGTGTTCCCTGCTGCGTGCACGTGAACGTGTGCACGCCCCGTGCCTGTCACATGACCAGCTGCTTTAGCCCGATCTCTCCTATCTTGGGAGTCTAGGGGGAGGGGGTGCTGCGACTCGCATCCCCGCGGGATCGTACACTCGTGTGCACGTGCGCCCGAGCAGCTCCGTTCTGAGGAACAGAATGATGGATGGGGGGTGGGGCCGGCCGCAGTCACCCCTACCCACCTAGCCTTAGGGTTTAGGATTACAGTCGGACCTGGGACCTGGGCCGAGGGCGTGCTGGACGGGCTTGCTGGGGTGTCCCTACCCCCACCTCTCTGAGCTCCTCCTCTGACACTTCCGGCCTTTCAAGGTCACTGCCGTCCTTTGCCACGGCCCCACCATTAGCACTGGGGCTTCTAATGAGATAAGGGTAATCTCAAAACACTAGTCCCCCTCAAGAGCTCTGGAGTTCTCTGCACCCTGTGCCTGGGGCTTAGGCAGTTGGTGGTGGAAGGGGACTCCTCAACCTCACCTACACCCCACACACCCAGATGGCGTCCGCCACAGACTCACGCTATGGGCAGAAGGAGTCCTCGGACCAGAACTTCGACTACATGTTCAAGATCCTCATCATTGGCAACAGCAGCGTGGGCAAGACGTCTTTCCTATTCCGCTATGCAGACGATTCCTTCACGCCTGCTTTTGTCAGCACTGTGGGCATAGACTTCAAGGTCAAGACCATCTACCGCAACGACAAGAGGATCAAGCTGCAGATCTGGGTGGGTCCAGCTGGGGAGCTCCTGTCTCTCACTTTCCCTTCCCAGAAAAGCAGCCCCAGCTTTGTCTGTTCCCTGTCTGGATTCCTTCATTCATTCACACACTGGGCATTTATCAGGTGCCTCCTGTGTACCCGGGGGCTAGAGGCCCAGAATAGAGTGCTGTTGTTCTCCCATGGGTGCCTAATCACTGCTCTCTGGGTGTGGGGAAGGAGCAAATGCTGGGTCCTTTCCTATGCCTTGCTATTGTCAAGAGCATCACTTGGCTTGGTGCCTCAGTTTCCCCATCTTTAAGCTCTTTCATAGGAGTCTGTATTCGGTTTCAGCTGGATCTTGGCCCCCCAACCTCGTTCCCTGGGACAGGAGCAGGCACTTTCCCAGGGGTCTACTGGTCACCTCCCTTAACCCCATAGAGGCCTGAGGGAACCTGTTAAATCCCAAGTCAGAGCCTTCCCTTCTCTGCTTCTTGCTTTCCCATGGCCCCTACCTCACTCAGGGTAAAACCCATACCTGTCCCCTGGCTTAGGAGTACCCCCCTCACCCCCAGTCTGGGAGCCCCTGCCTGGTCGGTCTCCTTCCACCTCCGCCTCCTTACCGTTCCTCAGATGTTCCAGGCACAGACCCTCTTCAGGACCGTTGCCTGGGCTGTGCCTGTTGCCTGGATTGTCTCTCCCTTGATCCCCACATGGGTCCCTCCTCCTTTCCTTCAGCTTTTAACGTTTATTTATTTTTGAGACAGAGAGAGACAGCATGAACGGGGGAGGAGCAGAGAGAGAGGGAGACACAGAATCGGAAACAGGCTCCAGGCTCTGAGCCGTCAGCACAGAGCCCGACGCGGGGCTCGAACTCACGGACCGTGAGATCGTGACCTGAGCCGAAGTCGGACGCTTAACCGACTGCGCCACCCAGGCGCCCCTCCTTCAGCTTTTAAAACCATACCCTCGCCTGCACTGCCTGTCCTTCCTTGTCCAACTTTATCTTTCTCCTCGGTCTTTATCACCCTCCAACATAGGATACGTTTTCTTCTATGTGTTTATCGTCTGTTTCCTATCCCGGGTTGTCAGTTTCACAAGGCAGTGATTTTTGTCCATTTTGTTAACGGCTGTGCCCCCAGTGCCCCGCACAGGGTGTGGCACAGGTCAATGCCCAGGTATGTTGAAGGAGTGATGGAATGATTCTGTAGGTGCCTGCCTCTGGAGGACGATGGAGCACGATGTACGTGGCCAGTCTGCTTTCCCTGAGCCACCTCTGGTCCCCAGGGGGGCTGGGCTGGACAACCTCAGGGCTTATTTCCATTCTGAGGAGCTTATGTGTGGGTCCTCTCTGACCCCTTCTTTTCTTCCCCAGGACACAGCAGGGCAAGAGCGATACCGGACCATCACCACGGCCTACTACCGGGGTGCCATGGGCTTTATCCTCATGTACGACATTACCAACGAGGAGTCCTTCAACGCCGTGCAGGACTGGTGAGCACACCCCATCCCCTCGCAGACTGTCTTCAGAACTGGGTTTGATGCGAAGCCCCAGCTGCCCTGGCAGAAATGTAAATACAATACTAGATTCTCAGACCTGCTGTCAGTCCGTAATCATTAAAGCTTGGTAGCATTGGCTCGAACTAAGGGGGAAAAAAAAGGGTTTCATTTCAGATGGAAGAATGAACTATGAAATATGTAGAGAGAAAAAGTCAGGGCGGGGGCAGAGAATAGGACAGTTCTCATAGGTGAAAGGATATAAACGTTTACATTCCTGTCCAAAGTAATGCTAAGTTTTAAGGAGATTTCTGAGTTTGCAGAGGAGAGAGAAATTCTCTCTGGGGGACAGGGATCTGGGAAGGAGGGCTGCTTGAAAGGGGTTTCGAAGGTCTGGGAGCCTCAGAAGCGTGTTCCTGGCAGGACACAGGCTGGAAGGAGGGACCAAGTCTGCCAAGTTCAAGGAATAATCAGGAGGTGGGGGACTAGAGTGGGGTGAGGGAGGGAGGAAACAAAAGGACGCTGGAGGCAGGATCCTCCCAGCCCTGACCCCACCTGTCACCGCCTCCTCCAGGTCGACCCAGATCAAGACCTACTCATGGGACAATGCCCAGGTGCTGCTGGTGGGGAACAAGTGTGACATGGAAGATGAACGGGTGGTGTCGTCGGAACGTGGCCGGCAGTTGGCTGACCACCTTGGTGAGTGCCTCGTGGGGCCGCACACCTCCAGGCTAGGAAAGCGACAGCGAGGCCCTGAAAGGGAGGGGACGCGTCCAAGATCTCACGGCAGAGCCAGGACAGGGCCTGGATTTGAATGCAGACAATTCACGCTTTCTGCAAATGGCCCTGATCCAGGAGCCGTGAGAGGGATCTTGATGGATGCATAGGAGTTCACCAGGCAGGGAGTTACTGATTCATTCGGATCCCCTCGCTGCCCGGCCTCCTGTCGGGTTGCTGGGCCTGAAGGACCTCATTTTACGGGGGGCTGGGCTGGGGGAGTGCCTGGGGAGGGGGGCAAGCTCTGCCTGGAGTAGGGAAGACCTGCAGGAAGGCACTGGATCTGGTGCTTGAGCAAAGGGTGCTCTCTCGGGCAGAGGGAACAACTTAGGCAAAGGCCACAGGTGGGGGAGATCGTGGGTGTTTTGGTGAGTCATTTCACACGGCGGGACCACGGGGGCCACTTGGAGGAAACGTGGCCGATCGTGCAGGGTCCGAACCACACGGATCCTCCGGAGAGGCCGCAGGGAACCAGAGGGTACGTAAGCGGGGGAGGGCACGGGCGGATGGGAATGTCAGATGCTGCCAGGGTCAGTGCACAGGCTGGGTCGGCCGGCGGGAGCAAGGAAGTAGGTCTTGCCAGGGGCCTGGAGACCAGAAGGGACAGTCTGAGGGTGCGGGAAGGAATATGAGCAACAGGGCCCACCCGGCCTAGTGCTGCTTCCCTAGAGGGCTTGTTGGTGCCTTTGACAGGTGGTCGGCACTGGGGATCTCCAGATGTTCCCTGCCCTCAGAGAAGGGGCTCTGGGAGGCAGAAGACCAGGGTCCTCACCCCTCCCTTCCCAAACCACAGGCTTTGAGTTCTTTGAGGCAAGCGCCAAGGACAACATTAATGTCAAGCAGACCTTTGAGCGCCTGGTGGACGTCATCTGTGAGAAGATGTCCGAGTCATTGGACACGGCCGACCCTGCAGTCACGGGTGCCAAGCAGGGCCCACAGCTCACGGACCAGCAGGCGCCTCCGCACCAGGACTGCGCCTGCTGAGAGCTGCCCTGCCCCCACCCCCGCCCTCCCCACCCCCCGGGCCTGATCCAGCCCCCACTGGCCGAGGGCGCGAGACCTCTGCCCCCACTTGGCCCCTCACCCTTATTTATTATTGTAGTTATTTATTTATTTATTGGAGATGTCCCCCAGGGGCACGGGCTCCCTGCCCATCCCACGTCCCACCCTGTACATACAGCCCTGTCCCCACTCTGCCGTGGCGTGTCGTGGCCCTGTGAACTCACCGCTTCCCCTCCTCTCAAGACCCCACCTTTTTTAAAATTCACCCCCCATCGAGAGTTACTGGTTTTGAAGAGGGGGCCCGATGACACCCCAGGGCAGGCTCATTGGGTGATGGGAGGTAGTCTGGTTGGCCAGCCTCTTGGCTGTGACTCGCCGGGCCAAGGCCACTGCGGGGGGGGGGGGGGGTCTCAGCATGGACCATGGGGTGGATCAGAGCCAGGCAGTGACCCACCTGGCTCCTCACCCCCAAAGTTTTACCCTTTTTTAGAGGTGAGGGCTGCTGTGGGTACTCGCCACCCTGGGACCCCCCCGAAACACCAGACCTGCTCGGACGTCATGAGTGTCAAACGTGCCCCTCAGATCCCCAGGAGATGTCATGACCACACTACACACACCCAATAAAGTGAATGGATGACGCCATGTCCCTATGAGTGCCGGCCTGCCAACGGTGGCCTTGGTCATCCACAGCAATTTCAATGACAAGATAATTTAATAGAATTTCCACAGCCCGTGACCCGAGCAGGATACTGGAGGCCACTCGGCCCCGCCTAAGGCCCCAGATTCTGGAGGTCAACTCCAGGCTCGGCCCTGCTCTAAGGGCATGGGCTGTGTCCCCACCTTGGGCCCAGGGTCCGTCCGTGCAAGAAGGTCTGGTCACACACCCTCTGGACTCCTCGTCGCCAAGTGAGCCCTCATCCTCCAGTCTTGTGGCTGGGCTCAATCTTGCGGGAAAGACTCAGCAGGGACCTGGCCAAGGTCACATCAAACAGCAGAGAGGGGCTCGGTCTTTACCCTGCTGGTGATCAGCTCCCCACCCACCTACTGTGGTTTGTGGACTGTCACAGGCACAGGAGGACCTCACGGTGGAGTGCAGATGCGTTGCCGTTGGGGGTTCACACATGTGGCCCCTGAGGAGTCCCCTGGGTGCCTGGTGCACCCACCGTGCTCACCCGGTACTTCAGGTAGGAGAGGTACGTGTCCCAGCCCAGCGTCAGGCCATTGATGTAGGTGACTCGGAACTGGCTGGGCACGAAGAGAAAGTTCACCAGCTGCGCGGCTGGCCAAACGCACCAGTCGGCCTGAGGGGAGGGGCGGAGTGTGGTCAGGGGCAGGGCCTTGAGGGCGTGGTGGGGAGGGAAGGGCGGGGCCCGAGGGGGTGGGCGTTGCCCACCTTGTAGAATTCCCAGAACTTGTCCCGCAGCTCCTGGCAGCTCTCATCCAGGGTTTGGCCCTCCAGGCAGCCAAGGCCTGGGAAGGAAACCAAAAAATGGGAGTGTCAGAGGCTGGGGAGTACCGGTGATAGAGTAGATGGGGCAGGAGCCCTGAAGGCCAGTGTCCCCGGCAGGCAGACCATGTTTTAAAAGCCTTGTGGTGGGAAGCGCCGCACGCAGCAGAGTGGCTGGGGCGGAGAACAAGTCGGTCCCAGTGAGGGAGAGGTTATAAATAAACACGCACCCCAAAGGATGAAAATGCACCCTTCCTGAGGCTGTTTTATTTCCTGCCTTTCACAGAGGAAACAGCCTGGGGGGAAGGGGTGGGGAGGATGGGGGAAACTTATCCTAGAGTCAAGGGCTGGATGACTGCACCCCATCAACATCAACCCCCTGCACCCCATCAACATCAACCCCAGCCTCAGCAACTCTTCCTTCAGCCCCAGGGCCTTTACACAGGCAGTTCTTCATGCCTGCTGGCTCCTTCAGGTCTCAGCTGAGTGTCCTCTCCTTTGGGCAGCCCTCCCAACCATTGCCTTGGGCCCACCTGATCCTGTCCTCATCCCTCCTACACTAAGGATCATTGTCTGATTCTGCCGTTCATACCTGCCCCCGACGGGTCTGTCCTGTTACCACTGGGACACGGCACCCAGGCCCGAGCCACTCACAGAAGAGCACATCAGAAAGGCACCTCAGCATCCTTCTTAACACAAAGCTGGCTATGCCCCTCCTGAGGTATGGAGGGGCAAAGCCCAAGCTCACAAGGCTCCTTACCTAAGAAGTACCAGACGCCTAGCATGGGAGAGGCCACCAGCTGGTCGATGAGGACCTTCTTGAGGACGTTTGGGAGGCCACGGAGGCCGGACGCTGGGAGCAGGTGGTCCAGCCAGAGGTACCAGTAGTGCAGGAAGGGGCCCATACTGCAGCCCACTGCAAACATGCTAGCTGAGAGCAGTCCAAGAGTCGGGGAGGCGGGGGGGGGGGGGGGGGGGGGGGGTAGGGCACGTCAGGCAAGCAAATCCCCCCATCCATTCCCTCCCTGGTTAACCTCCCTCCCTGATTAACCTGAAGTTCTCCCTGAGCCCAGCCGTACGATCTTCCATTACAAGCCCCACTGTCAGGCACCGTCCCAGTGGCTCCTCTCCCGTTTTCTCTCATCCCCTTCACCACCCTCTGAGCAGGTTCTACCGCTGCCCTGCTCTCCGGACGAGGAAACAGGCACGGCGGGTTGGGAAGCGTGGGGCCAGGGCACAATCCCAGGCTGACTGGGTCCGGAGGCTGAGCTCTCGACTACCCTGGGTGCGGTTTGGTCTCTGTGCAGAAGGGAGGGAAGCTGACAAGGGGATGAGTGGGGACGAGGCCTGGCGGGTGGAAGTGGACAGAAACTGGATGTGGGAGGAGGCAGGGACCAGGCAGTAGGAGGAGATGGGAGACCTGGAGTGGGGACGGGACAGAGACCCCGAGGTGGAGACCCGAGGGTGGGTTTTGAGGGTCTCGGGTGCACGCCAAGGCCAAGGGTCCTGCCGGGAATTAGGGCCACGGGTCAGGGATCTCCAAATCTGAGGTTGGGGCCAAAGATCCTCCGGGGCCAGGGGCCAGTATAGCGCCGGCCTCCTCACCTGAGCGCCGCGGGTCGAATTTCTGGCCAGGACGGGCGCGGACCTCCCAGGATTGGCGCACGCCGTCCCCGGCCGCCATGAGAGCACCGCAGCCCAGCGTGTTGGTGACGAGCAGCGCACGACCTTGGAACAGGGGCTGCCCCACGGCCCACAGACCGCGCAGCCAGCGCCTGCCGCCGGAAGCCATAGCCCGCCGCTACTCTGGAACCCGCGCCGGGATCGCCGCCCTCCCGGTGCTGGCCAATCGCACTCTGTCTTCGCTTTCTGCACGCCCGCCCCAGTCCTCGCCAGTCAATCACTGACCGCAGGTCGCCCAATTTTGCGGGCCTCGAGAGGTATTAGCCAATAAAAGACCGGCATCCCATCCCCGGGCCGATCGCTGAATGAAGCCAGTCGTTGCCTTCCGCACCTAACGGACCAATCGCAAATAGGCGTCTCACTGCAACACGCATATCAAAGGCTGACTGTCCCTCGTTTCCCCGCCTCTTTCTGCGCCGACCAATGGACAGCCGTCGCCACACTCTTACCGACCAGCCCACTACTGCACTGACCAATCACAGACTAGCGTTATGCCGGCGAATCACTGCCGATTGTCCCGCCTCCTGTGTTGAGATGGTCAATTTTGTTCTCATTTTTAGTTGCCCTCCAGGTTCTCAGATTCTCCCGGAATTCCTGAGAAGGAGTGCGACCCGTGACCACGACCGCTCCCGCGGCAGAAGTCTAAGCCCGCAGAGACTCACGGAACTGGGGGAGAGATACAGTTCTGATACGCGCGCGGCCCAGTTGGAGGCTGATCCGGACATTGACCTTGGTCCTGACTTTAGCTGGGTATCTGACCTCAGTTCCAGAATAATAACAATTAAAACGTTAGGCACCGTTCTGGGCACATTACATGCATTAATTTATTTCCCAGCAGTTATACAAACAATTATATCCCTATTTTACCTCCCGTGTTCCTGTAGGGGAAAATAGAGGAGTTTCAGTGGAAAGCTGTGGCTTAGAAGGAGCCAGGGTGTCGCAAACTGTGGCCTGTGGGCCAAATCCTATTGCTGTTTTTGTGAGGCTCACGAGCTAAAAATGTTTCTTACATTTTTTTTAAGTGTGTGAAATAGTTGAAATAAAATTTCTGGACCCGAGAGAATCCGTTTTGAAGCTCCATTTTACTTTGCAACTAATGAACTCTTGAGCTGGGCTGGACAGCAATCGTTTTACAAGCAGTTGCTCATAAAATTTTTAAGAGTAATTGGCATTCGGATCATATGGAGAAAGTAAATTAATAAATACCAGGGACAGTTTCATTTGATCGCACCAATAAAATAACAGTAATCAGAAGTGACTCAACTGGTCAGCACCAAATTAGCAGGGTTTTTTTTTTTTTTTTTTTCCCCTCCTTTATCTAAATCATGTAATTACCGTTTTCTTCTTTCTCATAAAATCCGTTTGCTTCCCCACATGAGAGGGACACTTTTCTGGTTACTCAGGAATCTGTGCTTCCTGAAGTGTGATTCTGGGACCCCGGATTAAAGCCTTTGTTCCTTTTCAGTTCCTTTTCACCTCCTTTTCTCACTTTACAAATGGTTGGGGAAACAAATCAAAATAAGATTCCGTAACATGAGAATTACACGAAAATCAAATTTCTGGATCCGTAAATAAAATTCTATTGGAACAGAGACATGCTCATTCTGTTTCTGTATTGTCTACCCTCACTACAATGAGGAGTTGCAACAAAGACTGTGGTCTGCAACAACTAAATTATTTTGCTATATGCCCCTATACAATAAAAAAATTATTGGGGTGCTGGCTGGCTCAGTTGGTGGAGCGTATGGCTCTCGAACTTCGGGTTGTGAGTTTGAGCCCCACTTTGTGGAGATTACTTAAAAATAAAATCTAAATTAAAAAAAATGTTTTTTAAACCCTTCAGGGGTTTCTGATTTTGATTTCTATGGAAGACTTTTTATAAACTCTGTAGTTACATGATTACAGGGAAAAATAATTTTTGCTTCGAGACATGCAAATGAATTCAGCCAGGTGGAGAGACACTTCCCCTAATCTTTGTTCCATTAATTTGCACATTTATTTTACTATTCCTAATTTGCTTCTTGTTTGGATCCCCTCTGAAATGGTTTTAACATCTGACCGGTTCTCCTCATTAATAATGAGTTAAGATGGGGCGCCTGGGTGGCTCAGTCGGTTGAGTGTCTGACTTCAGCTCAGGTCATGATCGCATGGTCTGTGAGTTCCCGCCCAGAGTCAGGCCCAAGTCAGGCTCTGTGCTGGCAGCTCGGCTCAGAGCCTGGAGCCTGCTTCAGGTTCTGTGTCTTCCTCTCTCTCTCTCTCTGCCCCTTCCCCACTTGCACTCTGTCTCTCTCTCTCAAAAATAAAATAAAATAAAAACATTAAAAAATGTACAATTTCCCGTGCTTAAAAAAAAATGAGTTAATAATTTTTAACATGTGCTCATTTTTTTTTTATCTGTAGGAGAGTTGTGATTTTACCTTTTTTTTTTTTTTTTTTTTTTTTTTTTTTTTGGAAAATTGTCCTTTGGCACTCCCTATTGCTGTCAAGTGCCACAGCCTCGTATTCCAGGCACTAGATTTTACTGCATCTTGGTGGAAAAACCTCCAAAATGGCCCAAAGGTGGGGAAAACATCACACTGTTCACAGGACAGAGTCAGGTAGGCTTTGTCAATAGACAAGTACATTTCATGGTGGCTAAAGTTGTGATGATTCCCAAGGGGTAAGATAATTTCACTGTTTATTGTTCTCGCCTTTGTTCTCCTCTCTATAGATGTGTGCTTTGCTTTTGATGCCTTTATGATGGATATTGTCACCTGCATTGGGGGTGTAAGAGTCTGGGAATCTGGCTTTATGGTCTGACCATTTGATAATTTCTATCGGAAGATTCCTAGTTGCTGGCTGAGAGACAATGGGAGATCAATGAATAATTTCAAAGAAAAGGGCGTCTGAGCGGCTCATCCCTATATACTTTAGTTGCTTTTCCATCATTGCCTCCCTGTGTTCAACCTAGTAAAGAAGCACTTGGGCCTAATTATTTCTCGAGTCTTCCTTTTTCTCATAAGGGCTCCCACGTGTGTGTAAATAAAATCCACATGCTTTTAATCTGCCTGGTGTTAGTCTCAGCCGGAGGCTGTCCTGCTTAGTAAGGAGGACGGTATAACATTGGCTGGGACTCCGTTGGCTCTGGAGTCTGCAGTTGGGAGGTCCTGGGGCCTGATGAAGCCAGCAGTAGGTAAGATTTCTTACCTCATTTGCCTTCTGGATCTCTGGCTCTAGTGCCTGGTGGGGAGAGGATGGTAAAAATTTCTCTTTGTTCCCTTCTGGGTTCCTATTGGCGAGAGGAAAGCATTCGGAAGGACTAGTTCTTTGGATTCTGCGTGACTCTTGTAAATTTGGTTTTGAAGGGCGCCTGGCGAGGCCTTAGTCGGTTAAGTATCTCAGTTTTGGCTCTGGTCATGATCTCCCGGTTCGGGCCCCACGTTCAGTTCAGCTCTGCTCTGATTGCCTGGAGCCCTCTTGCGATCCTCTGTCTCCCTCTCTCTGTCTCTCCTCCGCTTGCTCTGTATCTGTCTGTTTCAAAAAAAATCAATAATAAAAATAAACTTCAAAAATTTTCTGGTTTTGGGTACCCGCTTGTTAATCCCTCCCTCCCAGCTGTTGTTTTCCTGTTTGTCCCCTTTTGTGGGCTGAAAGCTTGGCTTGGCTTTCTGCCTGCCTGTTGTCAGGTCTGGGTGCTGCAGGGGACCAACCATCAGGTTAGGAGCCCTGAGAACATGTCAAGGGCCAGCCAGAAACGTGGGTCGCACCCCATTTGTGGTTAGGGTCGTTGCCAGCTCTCTGGAGAATGTCTGTCCTGTTGGCTGTCTTTGAGAGTGGCTCTGGATCTTGGGAAGAATGAGCTTTTGTGCCCTCCTTGGGGACACCTCTTATGTCCCTGGTTAGGTCATAAAAGGCTTTGGTTTGGGTTTTGATTTTTTTTTTTTGACGTTTATTCATTTATTTTTATTTATTTTTATTTTATTTTATTTTTTTTTAACGTTTATTTATTTTTGAGACAGAGAGAGACAGAGCATGAACGGGGAGGGTCAGAGAGAGGGAGACACAGAATCTGGAACAGGCTCCAGGTTCTGAGCTGTCAGCACAGAGCCCAACGCGGGGCTTGAACTCACTGACCGCGAGATCATGACCTGAGCCGAAGTCGGCCGCTTAACCGACTGAGCCACCCAGGTGCCCCTACGTTTATTCATTTTTTGAGAGACAGCGAACGGAGGAGGGGCAGAGAGAGAGACATACACACACAGAATACGAGGCAGGCTCCAGGCTCTGAGCTGTCAGCACAGAGCCTGACACAGGGCTCGAACCCACGAGCTGAGAGATCATGATCTGAGCTGAAGTCGGACGCTTAACCGACTGAACCACCCAGGCGCCTCCGGGTTTGGGTTTTGAATCACTTGGAACAGGTATGCTTCTGTTTAAAAAAATAATAATAAGATTTCAATACCGCCAGAAAAATTTACTGTTTGTCTGAGCTGAAGCCTGATAAGATATTTAAAAGGACTTTTTTTTTTTTTCATTATTATTATTCTTTTTTTTTTTTTTTTCAACGTTTATTTATTTTTGGGACAGAGAGAGACAGAGCATGAACGGGGGAGGGGCAGAGAGAGAGGGAGACACAATCGGAAACAGGCTCCAGACTCCGAGCCATCAGCCCAGAGCCCGACGCGGGGCTCGAACTCACAGACCGCGAGATCGTGACCTGGCTGAAGTCGGACGCTTAACCGACTGCGCCACCCAGGCGCCCCTTCATTATTATTATTCTTAAAGGAACTCGATGGACAGAAATTGGCCTAAGGAGGCTGATATTCTGAGGCTGTTAGGAACTACTTTCAAAGCCTTCTCTCCTAAGCTAAAATGGAAATATATACTCAGAGGGCCACTTGGGAACAAACCGGCATGTGAAATCTCTTAAAAATCTTCTTTGCAAATATTAGTAACTCGTTCCATCTGCCAGAAACATAGTTTGGAGTCAACTATTAAAATAATTTTATTTTTAAATCTATTTTTTAATTTAACTTTTTTTTTTTTTTTTTTTAAGTAAGCTCCATGCCTGTGTGGGGTCTGAACTCACAGCCCCAAGATCAAGAGTCACACGCTCCACTGACTCAGCCAGCTGGGCATCCCCTGAACTATTTTTTTTCAAACATGTGAGTTTTGTTATTCCTGTACCTGTGTCATGGCTAAAATTTAAAAATAGGAGCTATAAGATCTCTGATTGTATCTGTCTCTGTGTTTATGTGGCATTTTTCTACCTCCAGAACTATTGCTAAAAATTGTCAAAGAGCTCTATTTAATTGGCTTTTTATTTTATTTATTTATCTTACTTATTTTAGAGAGAGAACGTGAGTGAGTGAGGGGCAGAGAGAGAGGGAGAGTGAGTGAGGAGCCTGGAGCGGGTCTCGAACTCACGAACCGTGAAATCACGACCTGAGCAGAAGTCGGATGCTTCACCAACTGAGCCACCCGGATGCCCTTTAACTGACCTTTTAAAAAAATGCTTACATAAATTAAGATTAGTCAAACGAGGTCGTTATCTCTGCGTTTAAGATTATTAAATGATAAATTCAACCCTAAGAACAAAACATATGATAAAAGTGAATGGTTTGCTTATATCAAGCATGATACTAAATAAAAAAGGAAGAGAGTCAGATGTTTAACTTTGTAGGTTCTTTGAGTCTGTGATTTTTTTTTTTTTTTCAGAGAGTGCAAGTGGGGAGGGATGGGGACGGGAGAGAGAGGGAGAGGGAGAGAGAATTTTAAGCAGGCTCCATGCTCATAGTGGATCAGAGTTGCACGCTCCACGGACTGAGCTACCCAGGTGTCCTGTGTCTGTGATTAAAAAAAATTTTTTTTAACGTTTATTTATTTTTGAGAGAGAGAGAGACAGAGCATGAGCAGGGGAGGGACAGAGAGAAAGAAGGAGACACAGAATCCGAAGCAGGCTCCAGGCTCTGAGCTGTCAGCACAGAGCCCGATGCGCGGCTCGAACTCACAGACCGCGAGATCATGACCTGAGACGAAGTCGGTCGCTGAAGTGACTGAGCCACCCAGGCACCCCTGTGACTTTTGATACTTACCTGATTTGTCAACAAGAAAGATAACTTAGGATGCTGGCTAGATGTTTCATGACTCACATGTTCACAAGTGATCTAAGCATAATTTTTAAAAACGAGTAAGTTAAAAACATGTAAGTGGGATAAAAGTTTATGAGTGAGTGTTTTGGGCATAATTACGTCTTATGAAAAGTTTGCTCAAAAATAGTTTGCCAAATCTTTTGGGAAACTTGGAACCTTGAAGTTTTGCTAAGTTGGATGGTGGATGTTCATTGAATATCTAGATCCTTTCCAGATAAGATAAAATACTGAAACGTTACTTACTAAACTTATTGAAGATAGTCCCCTTTGGCTCCTGAATTTCTACAGAGGGTCTAAAGATATTTGGGCTAGTTTGTGAACATGACCTTTGTCCCATTGAAATGTTGTACTGTAAGAAAGCATACGCCTCTAGAAATTATGAAATGGTGGATTTACAGATTTGCTGATCTAGGGCAGAATGTTGGTCTGTTCTACAGTTTACAATTGTATACAGTTCTACAGTTTACTAATTGTATACAATTAGTGGTATATTATAATTGGTATAAGAAAACAAAACTATTATTAATCAGAGTATAGAAAAAAAAAAACTCCTATATAAAGAATGCAAGGAAAATAGGATGTGTTTTGGTAGGAAATGTATGAGGTGTGAAGGATAAAGGAGAGTAATTTTGTCCCAGCTTAAAGGTATTTAAAGATTGTTTCGGGGTGCCTGGGTGGCTCAGTCGGTTAAGCCTCTGACTTTGGCTCAGGTCACGATCTCACAGTTCGTGGGTTCCAGCCCCGTATCAGGCTCTGTGCTGACAGCTCAGAGCCTGGATCCTGCTTCAGATTCTGTGTCTCCCTCTCTCTCTGTGCCACACCCCCCGCCCCCATGCTCTGTCTCTCTCTATCTCTCAAAAAATGAATAAATGTTAAAAAAATTTTTTTAAAAAGATTGTTTTAAAATAAGAAAGGGGGGGCTCCTTGCTGGCTCAGTTGGTAGAGCATGGGACTCTTGATCTCAGGGTTGTGAGTTCGAGCCCCACATTGGGTGTAGAGATTACTGAAAAATAAAATCTTTACAAAAAAAATATGAACGAGGAAAACAAAGAACGAAAACCTAAGTAGATATAGAAAGTTGGAGAGGGAGAAAGAGAGGGAGAGAATTTTATCTTGTGCAGTCAAGTTGTCAAAAATCAAATGGATTTATTAGAAGGGTTTTAACAATGAACTTCAATATCAATAGTGTAGCTATGCAAACTGGAATTTTTTTTGCTTTCTCTGTTAGTTTTTTTTTTTTTTTTTAATGTGTATTTATTTTTGAAGGAGACAGCGACACATCCCTGCTTGGGATTCTCTCTCTCCCCCTCTATCTGTCCCTTCCCTACTCTCTCACGCACTCTCTCTCTCTCAAAATACATAAAAACTGGGGTGGCTGGGTGACTCAGTCAGTTAAGTGGCCGACTTTGGCTCAGGTCACCATCTCACGGTTGGTGAATTCGAGCCCCTCATGGGGTTTGCTGCTGTCAGCACAGAGCCTGCTTCGGATCTTCTGTCCCCCTCTCTCTCTGCCCCTCCCCTGCTCATGCACCCCTCTCTAAAAACTAAATAAACATTTATTTTCAGTTTTTATTTAAAAAATTAAAAAAAATTTTTTTTAACGTTTATTTATTTTTGAGGCCGAGACAGAGCGTGAGCGAGGGAGGGGCAGAGAGAGAGGGAGACACAGAATCTGAAGCAGGCTCCAGGCTCTGAGCTGTCAGCACAGAGCCCCACGCGGGGCTCAAACCCACAAACCAGGAGATCGTGACCTGAGCGGAGGTCAGACGCTTAACCGAGCCACCCAGGCGCCCCACTAAATAAACATTTAAAAACAAAACAAAATAAATAAACAAAAAAAGGACTTAGTATGAAAAAAAAAAAAGAACAAAGAAGGTCTCATTAAGATTTCTCATATCCCTTACACGTTGAAATGATAATGTATCAGATCCATATCAGGTTAAATAAAACCTCAGGTTAAATAAAATCTATTATTAAAATAAAAAAAAACTTAAGTGATGAATTACTAGGTTTTACTCCTGAAACGAATACTACACTGTATGTTCATTAAATTGATTTTAAATAAATAATAAATAAAAGTAAAACAAAAAAACTGGGAGTAAAAAAAACGTGTTACCCCCTCCCGCCACTTTATGAGAAAGTGAAAAGTGATTTTTACTTCTATTTGCACAATCATTTCAAGATTTCTCATTTATAAACCTCCCTGTTCTTTGAATGCTTCTTTGAACATCTAACCAGGTTTCTTCATTAATCATGAATGAAATAAAATTTTTAACATGTAATCATTTTATATCAGTCTAAGAATCCTATTTTTTTTTTTTTTGAAAAGTATCTTGGGGCGCCTGGGTGGCTCAGTTGGTTAAGCGTCCAGCTCTTGGTTTGGGCTCAGGTCATGATCTCACGGTTGTGAGATCGAGCCCTGCATCGGGCTCCACACTGAATGGGGAGTCTGCTTAAGGTTCTCTCTCCCTCTTCTTCTGCTCCTCTCCACCCGCGTCTCTCTTTCTCTCAAAAACCAAAACCAAAACCAAAACCAAAACGCTTTTAAGGTATCCTATAATATGTCCTGGTGTTCTCAGCCTGGCCTCAACTTGGCATTATAGCTCCAGATTTTTTTTTTTTTTTTTTTTTTTTTTTTTGAGAGAGGGCGCAAGTGAGCAAGGGACAGAGAGGGGCAGAGAGAGAGGGAGACAGAGAGAAGCGGGATTCACCAGAAGTGGGGCTCAAGCTAACCTGATGCGGGACTCGAACTCACCAACCGTGAGATCATGACCTGAGCCAAAGTCAGATGCTTAACCGACTGAGCCACCCAGGCGCCCACAGCTCCAGATTTTGCTGCTGGCGTGGTCTTTGCACTCTGTTCCTCTTGCCTGGAATGCGGGGATCCACCCCCCCTGCCACTAGTGAACGCCTTCTTCGAAACTCCCTAGACAAGATCCCTGCTCCACCTTCTGGCTCAACTCCTATTAGTGCGGGGTCAGCAAAAGGGAACAGTTAGTGTTGTGGGTTGAATTAATGAATACCTCCTCTGCCCAATGAACTCTTACCCTTCAGAACCCGAGCCCCAGTGCCCCTATTCCTACGCAGAGGCTTCACTCTCTCTCTGGGGTCCTCCTGCCCTGGTGCCTCCCTCTGGCCCATCTCTGCTCCCTGTGGGACCAGGAACAGACCAGGAACAGACCAGGAACGTCTGTCCGGCTCTGCATTCCCTAGAAAGGAGACTTCTCAGGGGTCTCGGCATGGTGTTGGCCGGAAGAGAGAGATTTGTGAACTTATCAAATGAATCACAACATCCAGAAGTGTTTATTAAACTAGTTTCAAGGTAGCACCGTCACCAGTGGGGCAAGAGTCTTGATGTTGGGGTAGGATTCTGAGTCTGGGCTTCGTGGAATGTGTAGAAATTATCCGGATGGTGAGTAGCAGCCGCTGAGAGTCAGGGATCGGAAAAAACGGGGGCAGTGCTCTGGCTTTTCCTCCATCGGCTCCCTTCGAGGGCACCAGCGGTCACTTGAAGCAGAGTTCCCTGTGGGAGCTGGCCACGGGTTGGCAGACATCTGGCTTCTCGCCCTGGAGGGGACAGCCGTGAGCTGGAGGTCCCGGAACGCGTCCCTACCCGCCCCCAGCGGCCCCTCTGTTCCCCTTCCAGCTTACTTGGTACAGGTGGCAGACGAGGCTTAGGAGCTGACTCAGATCTTTCAAGGGTTTCTGCGCAAAACACGACAGGAAGTCGTACCGTCTCCCCGGCTCCACTTGCCCCAACTAACCTGAGTCTGGCCCGGAAGGGGCTGCAAATGGCTCCGAGTCTGGCCCCTGCCTCCCAGACCAGTGGGCACATCCATCATCCTGGTCCCTGCCCCGGGGCCACACGCAGGGTTCCGAGAGCTCTTACCCCATTGACGACGACCCAGGGCACATACTCGTGGCGCGGCTGCAGGGCATCTGTAAGCTGGGCGTTAATATGCAAGAGTTGCATGCCGCGGTCCCCCATTGCACACTCCATGATGGTGTCCGGGGACACCTCCGGAGCATAGATCTGCAGGCACTGAGGGTGAAGAAGGTTGCTGGTGAGCTGGAGCATTGCCTCAGCTTCCTCTGTGTTATCTCCCCAACGGTGCCTCCTCCAGTCCCCCGCCAAGCTTCTGTTTCCTCACTGGCAACAGGAGACGTTTGGGTCCACAGCAATGCAACAAGACCCCTAGACAGCAGGTGCTTAATATTTGCCTGAGGGGAGGCCCCCAAGGTGGGAGTCCGACTGCTCCTGCCTCTCACGAGACCAGACCTGCAGCCCCTAGACTGGCGTCTCTAGCGTCTCATTTTCCTCGGAGCTTTCCTATGTGCTGTTCCCTCCACCAGGAACACCCCTCCACTTCCTTCTCCAGAATCTTCTGAGTGCTCCCTCCTCCTCACTCTTCTGGCCCCGCTATGACTCTGCAGGGCTGCGGGGCATCCCGGGGTGAGGCCTCTTAGGCCGTCCAGATGTTTGATGGGCGAATAAACGATCGGCATTCATGAGTTACTCCGTTGGGAATTGTTTTTTCCGGAACCCTCCCGAGAAGTAGGCGGGCCTGTCCTGTCATCCTCATACCCCAGATGAGGATCATCATCCGTATGCCTGTACGTTTCTGTTCATCCAAGCCCAGTTCCGAGGCAGCTCCTCCAGGAAGCCCTCCTTGATTTACCCCTGCTTCCAAAAGATCTTTGTTCCCTTGATTCAGAGATGTGAGGCTTCCCGAGGGAAGGTCACTTTCCTGGGGCTACCGAGAGAGTGGTGGTCGGGCCAAGACTTGAGCCTGGGTCCGTCTGGGTACAGGGAAGCCCAGGGCCTCCCAACCCGGGCCAAGGGGAGGGGTGTGGCTCACCGGCTTCAGGTTTTTCTCCATGTCATCCATTTCCTCCAAGCAGACAATGGTCAGGAAGGCCATATTCCTCTCTAGCTGGTCCCACAGGCAGGCCTGTGGGATAGGGAGGAGACAGGCAAGGGCATGAAGTGGGCCCAGGGCACCCCTACCTACACCACTCTGGGAGTAATCGCGGGTGTTCACTAATAAAGGGGTGAACGAGGCTATGACTCAGTGGAGGCACGCAGGCAGAGGATGGGGCCGGTTCCAGTCCCTTCTGAGCCTTGCTTCGGCCTTCCCGACAACGGGCAACGTCCCCAGCCTCTTGCCCCCACCGCTCGGGAATTCTGGGAGCTGCTCACCTCCACCTTGTTAAGCTTGCATTCCTGCTCACCGTGCTGGCATGTGAACTCCCACCTGCCGCTGACATTTTGCTCCTGCAAGGCAGCTAGGTGAGTGCTGGCTGGCCCGCCGGCTGCCCCCTCCCCTGGCGCCTCAGTTTCCCCAGTGCCAATGTACCTGGGCATTTCCATAGGGCACCAGCGTGACGTTGAGGATCTCCAGGACCATCAGCCAGGTCGGGAAGAGTTCTCGGATCAGGAAGGACCGGCAGCCGGGGCACAGTGCCTCGTAGTAGAGGCTCACGTTGACAGGCGGGGATTGTGACTTCCCGAGGGGCCCCTGTGGGCACAGGTCCCCCGCCTGTGTGGGAGGAAGGGGTGTGAAGGGAGTACAGCCCCGCTTGGTTCTCTTGCAGAAAGGTAGCTGCAAACAGTAGGTGCTCCGTTTTGCCCTCCTTTCAGACGTTGCCAGGTGGAATCCTGACCCTAAGGCTTTATTGCATCCCTAGGTCTTCCTAGTTTTTCTGCAAAACAAAGACTTGCAAACAGTAGGCACTTAATTTATGCACAGCTCTTGCTTTCCTTCAGTTGAGGTGAAACCCCTGGCCCAGGGGAACTGTATGCAGTAAGGACCCGAGGCATGCGCATTTCTGGTCACTGCCCTCAATCCTGCCTTCTCAGAGGTGCATACCACAGGAGACTAATTCATGCTCATTTGTTGCCACCTCATCCCCCAGAGCCTTGGCCCCCGGGCTGAGCAGGGCCCTACCCTTGCGCGGACTCCTTACTTATTCTTCCTCTTAAGGGGCCCAGGTGAACCCCTCCCAAACCCCACTGCAGAGGCGGCGCCTAATATGTGCTGATTTCCGGTTTCGGCTGACGGATGGCAGCAGCCAGTGTCTGTGCAGCAGTGAGCAAGTCGCTCAGCCTCCGGGACAACTGCTTGCTCGGCCCCAGAAGCACGCGAGCTCTTTCTTCCCTGGCCGGAATGCACCCAGTAAGCAGCGCCTGCAGGGTCGGTGCCACGGGCCGACTTATCTGGGCTTCCCCTGGCATACAGAAGGAGACTCCTTTCCCGCCCCAGACGTACACAGTAGGTGCTCAATGCACCCCCGGGCTGGGCGGGCGGGGGTGGGTGGAGGACTGCCGGAGAGTCTCGGACGCGAGATGGGAAAGTGAAACGAATCCGAGCGCGGCCACGGTGCCCGCGGGTGGGGTTCGGTACCCGCCGGGACAGCGTCCCCGGGACCCTAGGCTTTCCCGGCAAAGTCCGGGGAGAGGGGAGGAGCCGCCTGTCCCGCGTCGCCCCCTGCCTGGGCGTCGGTCCCCGCCGGCCCACCCGCCGCGTCGCCATCCCTACCCGGCAGGCGGCCGCCCCCTCGGGGAGTCTGTCCAGCGAGGACGCCCGCGCCACCGCGGGGACCCCCAGCAGCAACAGCAGCAGCAGCGGCGGCGGCGGCAGGAACGGCAGAGGTGGCGACGAGGCCATCACAGCCGGGCCAACGTGCGGAGGCGAGAGCAGCGGCCCGGGGAAGGAGCAGCCTTTAACCCCGCGGTGGCCCAGCCCCCAGCCGGACCCGCCTCCCGATGCCCACGCCCCTGGGGGCTGGGGCTGGCGTCTCTAGGTACCTATTGACCTCTCTGGGTCCCTGTCCAGCCTGTCCCCCACCCTCACTCCTGCCAGGTGCTGGGCCCGCCATCCCGAGGCCGTGGGGCCGCCTTTCCATCTCTCTCGACCCCTCCCAGCCCCCAGGGTCGCCCAGTCACGTGAGGCTGGGGCAAGAACTCAGGGAGCTGAGATTAGGTGGAGGCTTCAGAGATAGACACAGAGAGAGACAGAGAAACAAGGGTCTCCATGGGCCCACAGACAGCTCTGGGGTTGGCCAGGGTGACCCAGGCCCCCGTTCCTAGCCTGGGAGCCCCCTCTCCCTACCCTGCTCTTATGGGGGAGCAGGGAGGGGCTGCACAGCCTGTCCCCGCACCCCAGCCTTGCGCGGGGAGCCCCTCACTCTCGACCATGGGACCTGCCCCTCACGCCCCCTCCTCCTCTCAGGCTCCCCAGCCCCGACGCCTCAGTGCCACCAAGCGTGGTCCCGCGGCGCTGACTCAGGCTTGGCCACAGTTGGGCCAGAAAGCAGAAGCCAGTGGGGGGAGGGCCCCTCACTTCTCTGGGTCCTCCCAGCCCTGGCTGGGGTGGGGGTGGAGGGCAAGAGGAAAGCTGGAGTTCCTTCTCTCCTCCATCCAAAGCTTGGGGGGGGGGGGCGGTGAGCATCCAGGCCCGCAGGGAGCTCCCACGGGAGGGAGGGGGGTTGACCGTGGGGGACCCAAACGGGGGTTTGTCTCCAGACTCCACTGGACGCCTCAAGCGATGGACCCTCAGGTTCCCCTTCTGTAACATGGGGAGAAGAGTGAAGTCTGGGGAAGAAAGCCACGTGGTGGGCTCAGAGGCAGAGGGAGGGTTGCCCCAGGCTAGGGGTGGGGTGGCCCAGCTGGAAAGGTCTTGGGAGGTGCAGGCAGAGACTAGCCTGAGGTGGAGGCTGGGGGTGATGAGGGAATAACCCAGGCGTTCAGGCCTTGCAGGGCCTCAAATACCAGGCATGACACAGGACCTGATCCCACGGGAGGAAATGCCCAAACCTGGCCCAGATCACACAGCCAAGTCCCCAGCTCCCCAGCTCTGCCTCCTTCCGGTCTGGGAGAAGCCCCAGCCTCCCAGCCTGGTGTCCATGGCAGCAGCGTTGGGCAGGGGCGAGGAGGTTCCCTAAAGTCCCCGCGGCTGGATGGTCCTGCCAATTCTCTTTGAACCCTTTGCAAAACCCATTTTTGTGAGGTCTCTGGAAGAGGAAGCCCTACAACTTTGTAGAGTTTGTGTACACTTGTTCCATGCAGGGCAGGGCAGAAGAAATAATCCTAAATTGCTACAAGTTTTCCGGCGGTTACTAGGCCCCAGCCCTATTGGATGAATTCCCAGAGGTAACCTCATTCCTTTGCTTATCCAAGCCTTAAGAGACTTGCTCTTGGGGGTGGGAGTAGCAACTATTGATCCGACTTGGTGAGAGGAATCTGAGGGTCAGATCCTCTGGGGAGAGGATCAGAAAGGGGGGGGGGGGGACCTGTCCCAAGGAAACAGCGGGTGGCTGAGTGCAGGCACCGGCTGGAGGCCATGTGGGGTGTTACCTCTTTTCTCCAGGCTCAGCCTGCTGGTGTCATGGGACCTAGAAGGTGACCTTTATCCTGTGTTCCCCCAGGCAGTGGGTGAAGACCACAGGGGAGACAGCGTCTGGGCTGGAATCACAGGGCACAGCAGGGACAGCCCTGGGGAGAGCCCGGGCGCTCAGGCCAAGGGAGGCAGGTCCTGCCCCTTGGAGCCCAGTGAGAAACGGCTCAGAGGGCAGCTTTGTTCATTTATCCTGGGCTGCTGCAGGCATGCTGGGCCCTGACAGGTGCCAGCCCCGAGGGGAGAGGGCAGAAAGCTTACTCTCTGTAGGGGGAGGGGGGAGGAGAGGGGAGGGCTGAGAGACCGGGACCTTGGGGAGGGGAGGATGGCGAATGGTCAAGGTCAAAGACACCATGAGGCCCCAGGTCAGTGTCCTCTGGGACCTGGAGGCCTGAAAGTCAGGGGTGGGTGTGGAGGGGGTCAGAGGAGAGTCAGCAGGGAGGGGCTGGGACTGAGGGCTTTAAGGACATGGCGGGGGAGGCTTCTGAGTGTGATGAGAGGGTTGTGCTATCGACCCCACCTGGCAATGACGAAGCTGCCCATCAGAGGGGAGGCGGCTTTCCTGAGGGCCTGGCTGGTGGCCGTGGGCTGGGACTCAAACCTGGGGGACAGCCTGGATGCTGGTAGGAAGCCGGGCTGGAGTCTGGGGTGCCTTGAGGAGGCCGTGGCGCAGGGCAGAGCTCAGGGTTTGAGCCTCTCTGCCCTGTGACCTTGGACAGGTCTCTCAACTTCTCTGGTCACAAGCAGCTAAACCGGGTGGTGGGGAGGGAGGGAGGACTGTCAGCCTTCACTGGCTGCCGGGTCTGTGTGACCCTGTGAATGCCAGGGTCCCCAGCACACGGGAGCCATAGAGAAGTCCCGTCACCAACAACAGAAGCATCCACACGTTCGATGTTTTATATCCATATCAGTATCAACGTACTTTACAAAACCTGCCTGCCAGCCTAGCTGGGCAGGCAGGAGGTTGGGGGGCGGGGGGTCCGCGGGTAGTGTAGAAAACCAGGGCTCTCATCCCAAAAGAGGAGAGAAAAAGGGGCTTTACAGTCAAGAGAAAATCAAATCAGAACCCAACATGATTGAGGAGAAGCCTTGAACCTACACTGAGTAGAGGTGCCGTGGGCAGTGATGCGTCTCAGCCGCCCAAGCGGTGCCGGGGGCCTCTATTTCTGGGAGGCCTGGTGCCTGGTGGGGCCGGCTTGTGAGTTTATTTTTAACTCTTTTCATTTTGGGGCGTTGCTCCTTGGCCGGTGGCCCCTATGGGGGGGATAACCAAGTGGTGGTTTCACTTCAGGGTTTGGAGGGGAAGTTGGGTCTGGGGGCGGGTCCCGCCCGGCCCAGAATGTCCCAGCCGAAGTTCTTGGAAGAGGCCAAGTAAAGTTCCTTCCTGCCGTGACCCCAGGTCTATGGCTTAAAAATCGGGGCACCCAGGCTGGGGCCGCACAGCCCAGGGGCCTCTGTAAACATGGCAGGTGCAGCCAGGTGGGGCTTCGGGGACCCCGGGGGTGGGGGGGCTCTGGTGGGCAGGGCGCACAGGATTAGGGGTGGCCAGAGCCGTGGGGAGGGCAGTGCCCATGGAGGAGGGGGGTATGGGGTTGGGGAGGTAGGACCCCCAACCCGGAGACACAGAGGGACAGAGAGAAGGACCGACAGGTGGGGAGGGAAAGAGGGTGACAGGGAGAGACGGAGGGAGGCTCAGAAAGAGAGATGGAAAGAGAGACAGGAAGAGGCTCCTAAAGGAGACAGACAGACCAGACAGAAAACCCGGAAGAAGGGACAGAGGCAGAAGGATGGGACTGCCCCCCCCCCCCCCAGCCTCCGGGCCCGGGGGTGACCGCTCCGGGCCGGTGCTCGGTGGTCAGCGGGTGGCCGGCGGGGGCCCGGGCCCGGGGGCCCGCACGGGGTGGGCGAGCGTGACGGTGAGCGCGTCGTTGTGCTGCACCAGCGAGGCGTGCTGGTAATGCAGCACCAGCTCCTTCAGCGACCCGTACAGGTTGTAGGGCTCCGCGAAGCCGAAGCCGGTGGCCGTGCGGTAGATGACACAGTGCTTGGTGTCGCCGTCCACCCTGCAGGCGCAGGCGAAGGGGGCGCTCAGGTGGGCTCCCCCCAGGCTCTCCCCGTTCCCGCTACTCCCACCAGGTGACCTCGGCGCTGGACGCGCATTTCCCCGTGTCCTGGACCCCACCCTGGCCCGGATGCCACCGCCTCCTGCCTTAGCTTCCTCCCTTGCCTGTGGCAGCCATTGTGGGGGGTGGGGGAGGGCGGGGAGCTTCTTCCTGGCCGTCTTCCCAAGGTCTAGCACACAGTAGGTGCTCAGCGAGAGCTCTCAGGAGGAAGGCGCACATCCCCCACCCCTGCGCTCACTCCCGGCCCCCCCCCCCCCAACCAGGCACTCACACCACGGAGCAGGCATAGCAGCCCCGCTGGCTGCTCTCGCGGATGAGGAAGGTGCCATCCCGCCTGCCACTCAGCATTTCCTCAGCCTGCGTGCGGTTGATCTTGCCCACGTACCACGTGCGTTCCTCGTGGTGGGGGAGGTCATCCTCGTCTTCCATCAGCGCATACTGGCTGCGGGGGAAGCAGGGAGGGACCCTGGTCACTCACCCACAAGCCTCTGAGGCCCTCCTGCCGCCTGGACGACTCACCTGCCCTGGGGAACTCCTACTCGTCCTGCAAAACCCACCGAAAACGGCCCCCTCCTCCGGGAAGCCTTCCCGGGCCCCCATCGGGTGTCCACTTACTCCTCGGTCTCATTTTTGATCCCCAACCACTCGTTGATTTTCTTCTGCCGGGCACCTTTCTGGGTAAGCCACCTGGAGGAAGAGGAAAGGTAGGCTCATTCCACCCTGCCGGGAGGGGAACAGAGCAGCACAGGCAGGCTAGCCCACAGTGGGTCAGGGCAGCCCGGCCGGAGGCAAGGACCGGCCTACAGGAGCGCAGGTTCTGGGTGCAATACCGCCGGCTGCCACAAGGGGTCAGCCTTGGCTTGGTCAAGGAAAGCTTGGCCCTGGGGACCTTCCAGGGAAGCCCCCACTTACTATGTTTCCTTTAACACTTATCGGACCCCTAGAATGGGCCACCCCAGCAAGGTCTTATCGCTACCAGAAATTTAGGCCTGAGGGTTGCACGGCAGTGTGCCTTCACACGGCGGGGGGGGAGGGGGGCTCTGTTCCGTACCTCAGTTTCCCTCAGCTGTTAAGGGCCAACTTTACAAAGAACTTTGAGAGAACAGAATGAGCTAACGCGCACACGGTACTCAGCACAGTGCCTGGCACACGGCAGGTACGCATCTCAGGCGGAGGTGGGAGAGAGAAGCCCTTGAGGAAGCCCTCGGCGGCTCGGGGGGGGGGGCAGGGGCACGATTTCAGCTCGGGCTGGGGCTGCTGCGACCCTCCCGTGCGCTAGGCCGCGCGGTTAGCATCCACAGACTGGCTTCTGCTGGAGGCTCCCAGTGACCAAGCTCTGTGGGAACAGTGTTCCCATTTCGCAGACCACTATGAGGCTGAGGCCGACCCGTACCTAGGTAGCCCTTCCCGGGGGAGGGGGGGGGGGCTAGGAGGGGGTCTGATCGACGGGGCTGGGGGGGGGGGGCTCGTGGACAGAGGAGGGGTCTCAGGGGCAAGGCGGGGCCGCTTGGTGGAGGCAACGAGAGTGAGGCCCCGGCAGAGATCACCGTGCCAGATGTGCCTGAACTCACGAGGGACTCTGCAGCCGAGCACAGAGCCAGGCACTCACACGAGGTACTGGTCTCGGATCTTGCGGAGCTGCATGAGGTCCGGCTTGAGGCTGTTCATGCGCTTGTCGATCTCCCGGTTGTCGGAGGCCTGTGCCCGCAGCTCCTGTTCCAGCTTCGTGCGGCTCTCGTGGATCTCGGCGATGCGAGACTTGAGCCGCTCTGAGTTCAGCAGGATCCTGTGGGAGGGGCGGCTCTGAGGCCTCAGACGGCGCCCCAGCCTCTACGCCTTTGCACTGCTGCGTCCCTGGTTTCTTTCCCGCGAACTCCTATTCATCCTTCAAAGCCCATTTCAAACGACCCTCCCTCCCCCTGGAACTCGGGGTGTCCCCCCTGTTTCCTTTCTTTCCCCAAGTGCACTGTGCCAGATCAGGGTAGGGTGGGGTAGGGCAGGGCAGAGGAGCCGACTCACCTCTGCATCTCTTTCTCATTGCCCTCACGCCGGAAGCGCTCCAGATACTCCTTGCTACACTTCTCTTGTGTCTGGCCCTGCTCTTCAAAGATTTTGATGGTCTCGTTGAAGGCCTCAATTGCTGTGCGCTTCATCTGCAGCTCCTGAAGCGGGGGGGGGGGGGGGGGGGGGGACTCTTAGCACCTGCTGGGATTCCTTTCAAGTCCCTCATGAGGGGTGAACGCAGATCCCCACTCTGATATGGAGACTTCGCTCACGCTGTTCCCTCTATCAGGGGCATCGTTCCTCTAGCGCCTCCTGTACTGAACGGACTCCTATTCAGCCTTCAGAACCCCACTCCCCAAACCCACTCTTCCTTTAGATCCTCTTTTGGGTACCCTACAAACACCTGGATCTGTTAGCACTGCTGAGAATTAAAGACAAATCTAGGCGCACCCGGGTGGCTCAGTTGGTTAAGCGTCCAACTCTGGGTACTGGCTCGGGTCACGATCTCACGCCTAAGCTGCCAGAAGCTTAGGTCTGAGGAGCTGCATGATAGTGTGCCTTCAGCGTGCCATGCTGACAGCACAGAGCCTGCTTGGGATTCTCTCTCTGTCCCTCCCTGCTCACGTGCACTCTCTCTCTCTCAAAATAAATTTAAAAAATTGGAAAAAATGACAAATCGAGTTGCTACGTACAGGGCATGGGGCTCCCTCTCAGGATACATGCTACATGGATCACTTTCAATATATCATCTTGTAGAACCTGCCGAGAGCTTCCTACAAAGCGACAGCTATTAATGGGGAAACAGACTCAGGGGCCCTAAGTCACTCCCAGGATCACAATGTTCATCACCCATCAGGCAGGCGTCTTGTCTGCTCAGAGCTTCAGACGACCCGTCACTAAAAAGGGGACAAGAAAGAAATTCCTCGGGGATGGCAGGGGGAACCGAGATATTCTCTGCCTGAAATGGGATGTCCAGTCTGAATAAGCTGCGTCTCGACTTACGGAAGTAGATTATTAACAGTCTTGGAGTGATAAAACCTCCCTCCCCCTTCCCTGTTTAAAAAAAAAAAAATTCATGTTTATTTTTGAGAGAGACACAGACAGAGCACGAGTAGGGGAGGGGCAGAGAGAGAGGGAGACACAGACTCCAAAGCAGGCTCCAGGCTCCGAGCTGTCGGCACAGGGCCCGACGCGGGGCTCAAACTCACGGAAGATCCTGACCTGAGCCGCAGTCAGATGCTTAACCGACCGAGCCACCCAGGCGCCCCATCCCCCTTCCCTGTTTTAAAAGATGTTGCTCTTTCCCTGATGATCGCCTGACCCTTTGTCTCCATCAACTCTTTGTCAGGTTATTATCACTCGGGATAACGTCCAGGTTGAGGGGTTACGGACAAATAAGGAAGACCCGCGGTTCCAGTCTGCGGTTCCAGATGGGGAAAGTGAGGCCCCGAGAAACGCAGAGGCTCCACCAAGGCATTTTCTAGGTCCTGACTCAGCTGCTCCCGGGAGGCTGGCTGGTGCCTTCCTTTTTTGAAAACACATGCATTGATTTCTGCCTTTAGGGCAGTTCTGGGTGCCGAGTGACTGCTCTGTGACCTGGAAGCAGACGGCTGTCCCTATGGCCTCGCCGCCGCCCCTCCACGCCTGGGTCTCCCCACGTGTGCAGGCCTGTGGTACCTGGGAGGTGCGTGTGTACTCCTCGTAGAGCTGGTCGTACTCGCGGCTCTTGTCCTGGTACTGCTGGTGATAGACTTTGAGCTGGGCGCCCACCGCCTCCACGCTGTCCTCCTTGACGATCTGGTCCTAGGGACACCCGGGGTGATCAGAGAAGCGGCTGGGACACTTGTGCCGGAGGCTGGCACTGTCCTCCCACCCTGGCCGCAGACCTGCTGGTACTTGGACACCGGGTAGAGGAGCCGTGTGTCCAGTTTGGCATTGTACTGGGCCAGCGACTCGTGGCGGTAGTGGGTGATGAGGTCCACAACGGAGCAGAAGGTGAGTGGCTCTGAGAAGCCATAGTGCCCGTCACGATGGAAGACCTTAATCAGCTTGTTGTTCCCGCCTTTCCTAGGGGCGGGCGAGAGGGGTGTCAGCAGCCCGTTGCGATCCCCAGCCGTCCGGACACCGCACGTGCCCCACTCTCCAGGCAACCCCCTGTCCTTCCGCCCTGGGTGTCCTCCCTCCCACCTCTCACACCCAGTCACCCCGGAAGGGGCAGGCCCCCACCTGAGGGTCAGTGTGTATTCCCCCTGGATCTTGCTGGATGCATCTCGGACCAGAAAGGTGCCGTCGGGTGTGTCCCGGAGTTTCTCATTCACTTCCTCCCTGCGGGGAGACCCAGGATTGGGGCGCCCAGCGGGAGACCCTGCCCTTCGGGCTCTGCCCGCCACGTGGCCCCGTCCCACGGCCCTACCTGGAGATGTCACCCCAGTACCACTCGGCATCCTGCAGGGAGGGCGGGCTCCCCCCATTGGCTAGGCCTGCGGGGGCTGGCTTGGCCTTGGGGGGTTTGGGCGGCAGCGCTGGGGGACAGGAAAAGAAATGTACACTGAGCACCAACTGTATACCGTGGCTGGCTCCTACTGCAACAGAGCTTGCTGATGCGGGCAGGACTCCAGGTCAGTATTCGTGATTCCCAACAGTTAAGAGCTAATATTGGGGTGGGGGGAGGGGAGAGTCACCTGGGGGTGCGACCTCCTGCTCTTCCAGATGTTCCTGAAGCAACTTCTCCACCAGCAACGCCGGGAAGTCAGGGCTGGGCTCAGTCCTAGGGGGAAGGGGAGCGCAGGGGGTAGGTAGGGTCTGAGGTGCACAGGGTCCCGCATCGTGCGGCAGACGTACGTGAAAGCACGTGTAGGGAAGAAGACGGGCAGGTGTGGGGGCCCCCCGCCTGTTTACGTGTATGCAGTAAGCCCTCGATAAATGTTCACACACCAAACACACGGGAGTCTAGCACCTAGGGTGGGAGGGGGAGCGGAAGCGAAGGTGCCCAGCTCCACCCACGAGCCTCTTCTGCGGTCTAGGCCCCATCGCTTCAAGTCTCAAGGCTGCTGGGGTCTTCCTGGAACCACAGATCCCACCCCGGGTTATCCTAACTAGTCCCGGCATCACAACACCTCTGGCCTCTTAACCCCGGGGCCGCGTTCACACTCCCTTTATCACGGCCTAGACCCCACCCTGGGCGGAGGCTCCCCGCCCCTCCTCCCTGAAAGCCCGCCCCTTTCAGCTCCGGCTCAGCCCCGCCCCCTCTGGCGCCTCACCCGTCGGGCGCGCCCCCTGGCGGCGGCGAGGGGGGCGGCGCGCGCAGCAGCAGCGGCCCGAAGGTGGCGCCCAGGGCTCGCACGGCGGGGCCCGGAGCCGGGGCACGTCGGGCCACCCGGCCCAGGTGCTGGAGCAGGAAGCGCAGCGTGAGCGCGAGGTGCAGTGGCAGCGTCGGGGGCTCCAGCGCCGGCCCCACGGGCCCCGTGGCCTCTGCGGACACACGGCCGGGGCAGGGTGAGCCGGGGCCGGCGCCGGTCCGCCCCGGCCCCCTTCCCACCCGGGCTTTCCGCCAGGCTCACCCCGCAGGGCCCGGCGCGCCTCGGCCGCAGCCTCGGGCGTCACGAGGGGGGCGGGCAGCGCCAGCAGGAAGCCCTTGACGCCATCTGCCAGGGCTGTGGCGTCCCACTGCTCCACGTCGCTCAGGGACCAGTCTGCAGGGGCGGGGGGGGTGGGGGGGCAGGGTTGGCCAAGGAGGCCCAGGGCCAGCGCTCCCCCAACCCCTGCCCGTCCAAGCTTCCCCTCACCTGTGCGCGGGGCGGGCAGCTCAGGCCTGTAGAGGGATTCGCTGTCTAGCCCTGGAGGGGTAGGGGAAGGGGTGGGTCAGCTCCACGCCAGATGGCAAGACCGGCCCTCACATGCATCCCCGTACCCCTTGTACGGGCCTGGGATGGCTACTCAACCTCCCAGAGATCAGAAGAGCAGGGGGAGGGGAGACAGGTGGTGCCAGAGGGCACCGCACACTCAACGGCAGGTCCGGTGACCACATTCCCATCCAACCCGGTAGGAGTCACTACTGCCCCACCTCCACGTGGAGGCCCAGAGCATCCAAGCTCAGCTTCTTTCCATGCAGAGTGGGTCTGGCGGCCCCGTGAGAGGATGAGTGGCCCGTCACCAGAGATAAGCAAGCAGCATGCATGGGTTGCAGCCGGGCGGAGGCTCACCTGTCCGCTCAATGGCCTCCACGAGCTTCACCAGGAGCGGGGGAGCCACATCAGGTGGGGAGAACTGCTCTGGCAGGTCAGGGAGCGTGAGGCCTGGCAGAAGGGGACAGCGTGTTGGTGGGGTCCCTGGAAGGACTGCAGCCCTTCTTTGCCTGAACCTCAGCTTGGGCGGCTCCCGGTAGGGTCGGGTCTAGGCAGGAGCCTGGCATCTGAACCGCCATCGTTTGGAAGCCAAAAGGCCTGGCTGAAGCGGCTGGGAGGGTTGAGTTGGTGGCAAACGATTTTCTGGGTTAAAGTACCAGTTTACACACTTTCAGAGACCAGGTATAGCGGGCTGATTAGTGTCTCCCAAAATGAAATGTCCGCATCTTAATCCTGACACCTGCGACTACGACCTTATTACGCGGATACAATTAAGGTAAGAGTTTTGAGACGAGATGTTAGATTTGGGGCTCTCAATCCAATGACTGGTGTCTTTGTAAGAAGAGAAGGCCAGGTGAAGACAAAGGCAGAGACTGGGGTGATGTGCCCACAAGCCAAGGAACACCTGGAGGTCCTGGAGGCTGGAAAAAACAAAGAACCACCCGTTCCTAGACATTCCAGAGGGTGCACGGCCCTGCCGACACCTTGATTTTGGACTTGTGGCCTCCGGAACAGTGAGCAAATACACTGTTGCTTGAGGCCACCGAGTCCGTGGGAATTCACTACGGCGGTGCTGCCGTTGCTCACTGTGCGACCTTGGGTACAGAACCCGCCCTCTCTGAGCCTCAGTTCCCTCGAGGAAGAAGCCGGTTCATGGTGTCATTTCTCCCTTAGTGGGAACAACAAAGCGGTTGAAGACAATAAAAGGACAGTCTCCCCTATCCGGGTCAGAACACCTCACTTCAAGGACCTTTCTCCATTCTCTAAGTCATCTTGCTTTAAAAAAAAAAAAAAAAAAAAAAAAAAGTATTTCTCCCGGTTTTAAAAATGCTGAACCCCTTCCCAGCGGGTGTCAGAGGCCTTCCTGGGCCTGCGTTTCTCGCTCCACCGGGCCCTTTGTGTTCAGGCGTGCTCTGCCTGCATGGCCACCATTTGATGCGGCTCCGGCCCTCGGCAGGGACGCCCTGGCATCCAGCAAGGGCAAGCCCAGGCCTGCGGGGCCTCCCTGAGTGATGGGCCAGGTGGTGCCTCAAGCTGGAGAAAGGCCCAGCTACGTCAAAAACACTAAAGAGGAAAAAAAAAAAAAAGAGAGAGAACAAGGGGAGAGGAGGTGGGTGATGGTGGCAGGGTGGGGGCACAGGTTTGAAAGTTGCCTGTGGCTCCTCTGCAAAGCGGGGGAGGGAAGTCTCGTGAGAACAGGTGTCACCCCCATTTTATTGATGGGGGAACTGAGGCCGAGGGAGGGAGCAACCACCCTCTGGGGGCGCAGGTGCGACACTGAAGTTTCACACTAGCTCCCTGTGTGGGATGGAACGGAGGGGACACAGGCAGCCACAGCACGTTGCTGGGTGGTCCTAGGGCCCTGGAGAGGCAGGGCCTGCACGTGCAAAGGACCAGTTCTTCCTGCTGCCAGATGAGGAAACTGAGGCCTGGAGAGGGCTGGCCCCAGCTGCTGTCACCTAGTCCTGGAAGACTGGGAGGGCGGGGCTGGGCAGCCACTCGGAGTGGGCATGTGTGCGGTGGCTGGACCGAGGCCAGGCAGAGGAGGGAGGCGGCTGTTACCAGGGGGAGAGGCAGATTTTGGCTGGGAGCCCGGATGGGGCCGCCTCCTGCTCCTCCAGGCTGAGGCGGGACGTAGGCCCCGGCCCTGGAGGCGCCAGATGCTGCAAACCCCTAGCAGCACCACACCACAGCCTCTGTTTCCCGCACCCCGCCCCCCCCAACTCGGCCCCATGCTGTGGGGTTCTGCTGTGACCCTCTTGGGGCATCAATGTCCCTCTGGCACAAAACCGGGCAGGCCAAAGGTTGGGGCCATGGCGCCTCCCAGGGCCTTGGTCTTCCCTGGGGGATGTGCCCACGGTGAGTGGTTTGACTCCTTTGCACCTGGGTCTCCCCATCTGTAGGCGGGGCCTCCCTGGGTTGCTGTGGCGGGGGGTGGGGGAGCAGACTACCAGGCACTCAGCACTTAACCAGCCTCCTCCCCACAACCTGAGCCTTGGTTTCCCTGGCTGGAAGCCATGTGCCCTGCCCAACAGACAGCAATTTCAGCCTACCCCCAGTGCCCTCATTCTGCACTCCTACCACGTGCCTCGGAAGTGTAGACGGCCAAGGGTCTTTGGGGGAGGCCCGTGGGGTCCTCATACCCCAGTGTGCTACATGGCCTGGAATGATCATCCCATCCTCTTTGTTTAGGCTCTGTGGCTCCCTCCGTTTTGGAATCCAGGTAAACTTGGGGCAACAGAGAGGGGGTTTCTCAAGGGACCCTATCGGTAAACTGAGGGACGAGGCTAAAGTGAACCTCTCCGTCCTGCCGGACGCTCCCCACTGGGCTCAGAATCAATCCCACAAAGTCCCCGAGGCACAGCCCCTGTTGCGTGGCCCTTCCCTTCCCACTCGGCTCCATGGGCTGTTCCCCGAACCCGCCACTCCATCCCTACCTCTCAGCCTCTGCCTTTACTGTGCTTGCCGCCTGGAGCCCTTCGCCCCCAGCTCTCCCCTTGTGAGGCTCCTTCCTCACAGCCCTTTTCGTTACCTAATCACTTCTCGTCACCTGTCACTTCTTGCACCAGGAGCCCCACAAGGGCAGGGCCGGGCCCGTGTCCACCGCTGTGTCCCCGGCGCCGTGAACCGTGCCCGGCCCTCGACAGCAGTGCAGTCAACACTTGCTGACCAACCACATGTCCTTATTCCTCCTCCCCTGGAAGGGGTGCCATTGCTTCACTAGAAAGAAGAGGAAGCTGAGGGTCTGAGGGAACCCCCGCCCCTGCCGGGGCCCCTGCCTGCTGCTCACCTGGCTCAGGGGGCCCGTCCCGGGGCCTGGCGGGCAGTGGGCGGGGGCCACGCGGACGAGGGCCGGGCCGGGCCAGGGCTACAGGACCCAGGAACTCGACGTAGGTGCCGGGGAAGTCACCTCGCTGCCGCGTGCGCTCATTGAGGCCCGGCATCCAGCCCACGCTCTGTGGGCAGCGCTCGTTGCCCTCGGCCACGCCCAGCACCTGCAGGGCCGCTCGGCTCACCACCAGCACGTCGCCGGGCAGCAGCTCCAGGTCCTCCGGCCGCTCCCGGCGGAACGGGTACAGCGCGCGGTACTGGAAGCCCTCGGCGCCGGCCATGGCTGGGCAGGGTGGGGGTCTGGACGGTCAAGCTGCTGCTCGGGGCCCCGGTGGCCCCATCAGCTGGGGCGACGGCCGGGGAGGGTCCGCGGAGTCGGCCTGGGGCACCGAGACCACTATTTCTACAAGAAGTTAGTTACAGGTGACCACGGGGGTCACTCATGCCTTGCCTCCCACCATCATTCCACGACCCTGACGTGGGTCGCTCATGGCTCGCTCCACCATCCGTCAACTGGTGGGAGGGGGTCGGCAGCGTGGTCTCAGGTCACTCGGCCGCTGCGTCCCCCCTCGATCCGTAGGGCAGGGCCAGGCTGCTCACTCCCTCACACGGGGGGCCATCGGCGCCCGAGGCTGGCGGCTCTTCCGGCTGCGCCAGACGAGGGGGCCGAGGGCACAGGCTGTCACCATGCTTGGCCAGGACGCCGACCTAGGGGGAGATGGGCAGGGCAGCGTCAGCCGGGTCGGGCTCCTGCCACCCCCACCCCAGAGATGGGCCCAAATCTGAGCTTGGAATCCCCTCGCTGGGTAACCTCGGGCCAGTCCCAGCCCCTCTCTAGTCTTGTTTCCCCAGCTGTAAAATGGGCGTAACAGCAGCCCTTGGGGGTTCTGGCGAGCTCTGCCCCAGGCATATCGCACGCTCTTCATCGCCCCTGTTAGAGATGGAGAAACTGAGGCTCAGCGCAGGGAGGTCTTTGTCGGACCAGTGGGCCACGAAGCCAGTTAGACCCCCAGTGGGCAGAGCGTGATGGGGAATGCTTAGGGTACTATGGGAGTCCCGAGGAGGGGCCGGGCCAGCTGAACACAGGAGGCAGCAAGGAAGCAAAGAGGTAGGAAAGCAGGCCCAGCTGGAGGCCCCAGGGCCGGCAAAGGACTAACAAGTGAGTCCAAGGTCTCTGCATGGGGAGAAATGAAGGTGCGCGTGTGCGTGCGTGCGTGTTCCGGCTTGGCTCAATGAGGGGCCTAGAGTAGGATCTCAAAACGTGAGGCGGGGCGGGGGGTGATGGGCGGACAAGGGGACCTCCATGCAGCCAGGAGAGGGTTAATGGCAGGAGGGCATCACAGCTGCCAAGGGGGAGGCTGCTGGATGCATGGCGATCGGTGATCACGCCCCGGGAGCGTCCAGCCTCGGGGAAACAGCCCGCCAAGGACAGCATTCCCAGTCTCAGCCCCACAGGTTCGGTCTTCCTGAGACTGGGGAGTGGGGGAGGGCGTGCTTTTCTAGAGGGCGGGTCTTCAGAAAGGATAGGAGAGAGTACTGGCTAGAGGGAATAGTGCGTGCAAAGGCTTGACAGTGGGAAGTTGCTTGCCAAGAGTTCAGGGTGGCCCGATGAAAGCCACCCGCCATCGACCGCGCTGGTCCTCGAGTGCCAGACAGAGGGGTCGGGGCTTTGTCCCCCGACCACGAGAGCCCCAGAAGGGACTCTCTGCAGGGAGGAGAAGCTCCCCGTTCCGGGGTGCCCAAACGTACCCGCTTCCTGGACCCGGTACCACCATTCTACAGGTGGGGAAACTGAGGCCCAGCGAGGGGACGTCCAGGAAACCAACCGCCTGGATCCGCTCGCCTGCCGGCCCCCGCGCCCCAACGTGCACACGTTTGCACACGCCCCGGTGTGTGCGCCCGGGGAATCCAAGAGGCCGGGTGGAAGGGCCAGGCCTGGCCAGGGGCTCGGCGGCTGGACGCAGGGCCCGCGCGCTCACGCGTATTCAGAGGCGTGCCCGGGCCTGCGTGGACCCGGCAACCCCCAGGGGAACGGAAGCGGAGACGACCCCCGACCCTCCTGCATCTCACTATGTCCCACACAAAGCCTGGGTGCCCCTTATTACTGCTCGACGCCCCACTCCAGGCAGGGCCTCCTTCCATCGGGGGCCGCAGTCCCAGCGCCTTATCTCTGCCTGGGGGCACCGCGTTCCTCTCCCCACCGTCCGGGGCAGGCTGCACCGCTGCCAGGTCGAACCCGAGGCCTCCTGCTCCCGGAGGCCCCCGGTTCCCGCGGGGCGCGATGCGGCTAGGCGCTCGCGTTCCGACTTCCACCTCGGCCCCGCGCTCTGCTTAGGCGCCCCGCATTGGCGCGCACGCCCAGCCTAGCCTGCCACGCCAGCCGGCCTGGACTTACCTGGTCGCGGCCGCCACCGCCGCCGCGGCCGCCGTCACACGGAGCGGAGCCCGACCCGTGGCTCCGCCGCGGCCGCCGTCGCCGCAGCCGCGGGATCCCCGCCTCCGCCACAGCCGCCGCGGTTCCGAACAGCCCGGCCCGCCCCCGGCGGAAATGGCCGAGCGCGTTCGGGCCAGGCGCGTGAAGCGAGGCGGGGGCGGAGCCTCGGGATGGCCGAGCATTTCCGGAAAGAGCCGAACATCCTCCCGCGGGACTGGCGGGCAGAGGGTGCCACGAGAGAGCCGAGCATTTCCGGAAACAGCCGAGTGCAATCGCGTCAGCTAAGCGTTTCCCTAAGCTCGGCGGGGCCCGGCTGGGCTTCGAGATGACCGAGTGATTCCGGAAATCGCCGAGCGTCTCCCCCCCCCCAGCGGGACTGATGGAACCGAGGCTGAGCCCCGAGACTGCAGTTCCTGCAAAGAACCGCGTGTGCTCGGACCCAGAGGGAGGCCCTGTGAGTCGAGAGCCAGGGATGGACCACCAGTTTCCGGAACTGATGGATGGGTCCTAAGGGCGCGAGGCGGCCCCGAGCTCAGGGAGCAGGAGGCGGTGGGGTGGGAAGGGAGCTCGCCACAGAAATCTGAGCTTTTCAGGAAAGAGCCAAATAAGCTGGGATTGAAAGCGTTTCCATGGCAGCCCAGAGCGTCCGGAAACAGCTGAACTATTTGCAGCGCAGCGAGCGCGGGAACACGCCCAACGAGGACCCAGAGACGGACGATTGTTTCCGGAATAGCCGAAGACACTCGGAAGCGTGGCCCGGGGCTTCTGGTACTGCCCAGAAGTAACCCAAAAACACGGAGTTGGGGTGGGTTCGCGTGCGGCGTGGGGGGCTGTGGGGGGACAGGGCACAGTTCAAGCGAAGACTTGTATAGAAAGGACACAAAGATGGTTTATTTGTTTTATTAACACAGCTCGGGGCCCCAGATCGGTGTCCGGATGAAGCTTTTAAGGGCAGAGCCTATGATGGGTACTCACTCGGGGAGAGGGCAGGAGGAGGCCAGGGACCCGAGAAGACATCAGGGAGAATCTCATTGGCGAACTCCTGTGCCACCTTCAAAACCCCTTCAAAGGAAGTCAGTTTTCACCCCGTCCCCACCACACTCTCTCCCCTTACCCCTTTCTTTGCCCCTCACAAATCCAGACGTTGGGCCTCCTCTTTGTAAACGCGGGCTTTTATTCACGGTCAGCTCCAGGATGGAAGTTGGGGGGCGGGGGCACAAGTCATGCACAGCCTTGGTCTAGCTCCAGCACCAGCCAGTGCTGGGCGAGGGTCTCTGGGAGGGATGCAGAGTGGGCTACCGTGCCTGGAAAGTGCCCTCATCAGGTGGGGCGCAGGGATCTCGCCGGCCACCTCCACAGAGGGAGTGGCGGTTCTGAAATGCCCAGTGTGTGTCACACAGCAGCCTGGGGAAGAGAGCTGGAGGTTGGGTCTGCTGTATCCGACACCAGACTCTCCGTTCAAGCTCCCTTGTCGACAGTGCCCACGACGGGGCCTGGCTGCATGATTTTTTTACCAGGTGATGGTGGGACACGTCTCCACCCCTCGCCAGGCCTCGGTTACTTGTCCGTAAAATGGGGAGGACACCGCCACCTGCAGCCTTCTCAAGGCTGGCTGAGGGAGAAGCCACGAGTAGAAGCGTCTGGCATAGGGCGGATGCTTAATAAATAGTCATTGGGATTAGTTTTGTAAACACGAGGAAACTGAGGCACAGAGCGGGAAAGCCATTTTCCCAGAGCCACACGAGGAAGCCAAGATTCAAACTTGGGCCCCATTGCCCCCCAGTTGGGTTTCTCACTCGAATTTCATTCTAGGAAGGCTGCGATACGTTGCGGGAACCCTCCGTAGGGTGTTTCAGACACATCATGGTCAAGGGCTCACCCTGGTGGGCACTGAGCGCGTGAAATCTTGTCCAGGGTGGACGTTCTTCCCCTGCCCTGGCAGTAGTACCCTTCGAGGCCTGCGCCTCCCCCCACCCCCAGGGCATCAGTGTCCCCCCTGTGGAGTGGGTGACCTCTCTGCTCCTCCATCAAGGTCCCAGGTCCCACACCCCCTCCCCCGGGCTGAAGCCTTCAGGACTAGAAACAAACTCTAGCAAGACTGGCCTAGGGATAGAGGCTATGACAGTGAGACGTAGCTTTCAGTGTCCAGTCCATCATCGGGATTGCTTTGTTTTGTGGTGGAGGGGAATCATTTACGGACTCTCCAAGTCCTATCCGCATTGGGCCCGGACAGGTAAGCTTGCCTGTATCCCCTCAGGTCAGTGGGTCCTGGGCCAGGATGGGATCAAGGAACACACACACAAAACTAAAACATACAGAAAACCTAGAAAACACAAACATACGTAACTTGTCCAAAGTGCTTCCTTCTCAGCCCAGGGGGCAGCGTCTGCAAATGGGGTCCCAGGTGCAAGGGGCAGGACCCAGGCAGCCACCTTCACAGTGGTGGCTCAGTCTACCTATCGCTTATAAAAAGTAATAAATTAGTCGCAGGGATTTGCTGCTATTTACAATGCCACCCTTGTCCCCCATTCCTGCCCCTACGTACGGCCCCTGATCTGCACCGGAACACGAAGGAGGTGCTGTCTCTACTTTCCGGTAAGGACTGAGATGGCTTCTCGCCTTCCAGGTGTCACAGTCTGGTGGCTCAGGCTCCATCCAAGAGTCGCTTTACGGAAAAAACATTGCACACGAAAAAGCCCAACTTCTAGGCCAGGGGGAGGCCAGGTGGGAGGGATCAGTCCTTCCCGGCAGGACCAAGGGCTCCTGGCACAGCCTCGGCGCCCTCCACGGCAATCTGCGGCACAGAGGTGAGCGGCCCGGTGGCCTCCTCGGGTGGCTCATCGAAGCTCACCTCCTGCACAGCCTCCTGCTTCTTGAAGGAGTCACGGCGCTCGGACAGGTGTAGCCGCCGCATGACTACCAGCTCCGAGTCTGGCCCGCGGCCGCGGCGCCCCAGCTCCCCATCCAGCCGTTCACCCGAACCCAGCTTATCAGCCGACTGGCCCCGGCGCAACCGTGGAGACCGGGCGGGTGCAGGTGGGTGCCCGGGGAGGGGCGAGGGTGAGCGGGGTGGGGGCACGGGCACCGGGGGGCAGGCCAGTGGGGAGGGCGGGATGCTGCTGGTAGACTTGCGGCGGCCGGCCTTGGGGCGGGGTGGCCCGAGCTTGGCGGCCAGGCCATGCAGGGAGCTAGGGCGGGTGTGGCCAGCGGCGGCAGGAGAGGCAGGGCTGCTGGAGCTCGGGGATGCACTGGGAGGGGATGCGGTGTCTGTGGGTGATAGATGAGGGTCAGGGCCACCGGCCTGCATGTCCCCAGCCCTGTCGTGGGGCCCTGGGCCTGAGAGCGCCTGCCAAAGCCCACGTCTCTGCCTACGGCCACCCAGTATGCCTGCCTTTCTCGCCTCCTGTAATGTGTGCAAGGTGTTCCCTTGGCTTAGATCTGGCGAACTCCTACTCATCCATCAAAGCCCTAGTTCCTACCCACCCACTTCTCATCTAATGACCTACCCCTCGGTGGGCCAAAGGTACGCATCCACCATCTGCCCCGTGACCGCCCCTCCACCCCAAGCCTCAGCTGCAGAGGATACCTGGTCTGAGGAAAGGAAAGGTGGCACAGATACCCTCAGCCCCTCGAAGTCAGGGTAGAGAGGGGGCAGAGAGGGCTTCTTGGAGCAGGCGCCTCCTCCAGGAGGCCTTCCCTGCTTCCCCTCAGGGGTGCCCCAGCCTGGTCCTCCCATCACTGGATGCTGACCCAGTGAGCCTAGGGGTGTCTGCACCTGGCTGTCTGTCACAGACATTGGGCCAAGTCCCCACCCATCCTTTCCTGCACCGGAATGATCTTTCTAAAACGCAGACCCTTCTAAAACATGCCCTCTCTAGCTCACACACCCTCCATAGCTCCCAGCTGCCCACCAATTTAAGCCCAGCTCCTTGGCCTGACCCATCTGCCAACTTCCTCCCTCCCAGCCTTCTCCCTGCCTTCACAACCCTGCAGCCTAGCCCCCTTGGTCCACGATGCTCCCTCTGCTGGGTACTCTCTTCTCTGCTCTCCCGCCTCTCTCCTCCCACTTCCAGGCTGCCTTTCAGACCCCAAGCCACTGGAAAGGCCCTTCTGGTCCCCTCACTTCCTACATCATGTCATATTCCCTCCTGTAAACCCCGCCGGGGTCCTCACCGGGGTCAGGCCCCACAGACCTGAGCAGCCCCAGGGTGGCCCCGAGGCGGGGCGGGGGGGGGCGGGGGCACACCTACCTGCGGGGGCGTCGGGAGCTGGGCTGCAGCAAGGCGTAGTGGGGCTGGGGGAGAGGCTGTGGGTGGGCGAACCCGGGAGGCTCTCGCTGGACGACAGGGAGTGGTGGAGGCCGGAGGAGAAGCTCCGGCTGGTGTGCAGCACAGAGGACTGTTTTGAGATCTTCTTGAAAAGCGACTTCCGCCTGAGGGGGAGAGACCCGATGCGTCAGAACCCCTGTCCCCAGCAGTCTAGGGGGCCCGCTCCCGGTCCTCTGCCGCACTCCGCGCAGGCCCACCCGTCGCTCACCGGTCCTGGGTCTCCCGCCGGCGGCTCCGTTTGCTCCGGCGAGCCATGCGGCCCTTGGCCACGTTCTTCCGGGCGGGGCCCACCTTGATGGAGGTGTTCTCCAGGGCTGTGGTCCGCAGGGCGATCTTGTTGCCGCTCTGCAGGAGGGATGGCGAGGGGGTCACCTGTGTGTCTCCCACCTAGCAAGCCCCCGCACACTTCTGCATCCGTCAGAGCCCCAGATCCTATCTACCCACTTCTCGCCTACTGACCTGCCACTCACTGGGCCAAAGAGGCATGTCCGTCATCTGCCCATCCATGCAATGAGCTGCCCACCTGTCCACCCACCGGTCCTAGGAGCTCTCCAAACAAGGCCCTGCCTCCTGGCCTGGGCCCACCTCCCCACCCCCAGGCCTCAGCCCCCCCCCCCCACCCCGAGGAAGATAAAGATGATACGGACACCCCCAGCCTCATAAGGCCAGGGTGAGTCAGAAGGAGGGCCAAACGTAGGGGCACCCAGGGGGCAAAGGAGGATGTACGTCTGTCCCGGGCAGAGGGGAGGGGACATGCAAGGCCTGGAGGTGGGACCAGGTGTGGAAAGGTGTGGTTCCGGAGGGGACAGCCTCAGGATCAAAAGCTGAGGGGTCACAGGAGCAAAGCAGTGGGGGCAGACCTGGGCCCCTGAGGATGGACGGGACGTGGGGATTCTGGGAGCCCCAAGGGCAGGCAGAGTGGGGGGGGGTCTGGAAGTCCCAAGGGTGGGAAGGTGGGGGGCTGAACCTTCAGCAGCAGCTCAACGACGTCCATGTGTACCAGACCCAGGACTGACTCCCCGTTGATGTGGGTGATGAGGTCCCCAGCTCGCAGGCCCGCCTCCTGGGCAGGGCTTCCTTCCTCCACGCTCTGGGGGTGGATGGTAGGGTCAGGGGGCTTGGGACCCACAGCTGGAGATCCCGGCCCAGCTGGGTCAGCTGTGGGACCCCAGCAAGCTGCTGCCACTCAACGTGGTTTCCTTGACCTTGGGTGCTGGCAGGGAGGGAACGGGCCCTGGGCTGGGGGGAGGCAGGACATCACACCCAGGGTGCATCTGCGGGCGTGGGGCCAGAGCTTCGTGCCCAACTGAGGTCTCTACCCCTCTGTCCATCCCTGTCCGTCTTGCCCAGCCCCCTCCCCCTAAGTAAGAGGGGCTGCAAAGACCCAGGTGGCACCAGCTCCCTGCCCTGGGCTCCAAAACCTTTCAGCCAATGAGCTTGCTTTCCCAAGACTAGAAAATGCGGCTCCCAAAGTGAAGTGCCTTGCCAGGGTGAAGCTAGACTCAAACCAAGTCCCGCTGTTCCTGCCCACCCCGAGGCCAGCTCACCCAGACCACGTGGTGCACGGTATAGACATCGCTGTCGCCCATGTAGACGCGGATGGCCCGCAGGCTGAAGCCGTATTTCTTGCCCGAGCTGTGGATGACAATGGGGGGCCGCAGGCTGCCGCACACGGGGGACGGGTCTCGGCTTGGAGAGGAGTCTCGGGACGACGGGTTCGAGGACAGTGAGCGTGGGGACAGAGGGCTCATGAGGGGGCCGCCGCTGCCATCATCTGCAAGGACGCGGGTTGGGGGGGGGGAGGTCACTCCCTCGCAGGGACGAGGGTGGGGAGGGCACCTCCCCTTCCCACCAAGCTGACCGTTCTGGCTGCTTTGCCGCCGCTGCAGTGTCCCAGGCACGGTCCCCCGATCAGGCCTTTGCACATGCAGTGCCCTCTGCCAGGAATGCCGGCCCCCCAGCTCTCCCCGTGTCTCGCTCCTTCCCCCTTCCTGTGGCACAGCCCGAGCCCCGCGGTTACAACAGACGTGGACGGACAAAGCAAAGACGAGGCTGGGCCATGTGCGTTACCGGCCGTGATGATGAGCGACAGGGCGGACACTGAGGCGGACTTGGGCACACGGCCCCCGCTGGGGGAGGCCCGAGACTTCTCAGGAGCTGGGTCTCTTTGGCCCCCAAGGCGGCGGCCTCGGCCAGCATCCAAGGCCCGTGGTGTTGAGTGCCGTGTACCGATGCTGTTGCTCCGTAGGCGTGCGTGGCTGAGGGCGGCTGGGTCAGCTAGGGGTCAGCAGGGTTGGGGGTCAGCCCGGCCGGTCTCACCACTCAGTCCTTCTGCCCTCGGCAGGCAGAGCCCCTTCCTCCCCGGTCAGCGTGGACCCTAGTTTGGCTACCTGGCCTTTCTTTTTTTTAAATTTTTATTTTTTAACGTTTTATTTATTTTTGAGACAGGGAGAGACAGAGCATGAACAGGGGAGGGTCAGAGAGAGGGCAACACAGAATCTGAAACAGGCTCCAGGCTTCGAGCTGTCAGCACAGAGCCCGATGCGGGGCTCGAACTCACGGACCGTGAGATCATGACCTGAGCCGAAGTCGGCCGCTCAACCGACTGAGCCACCCAGGCGCCCCTACCTGGCCTTTCTTTAGAGGGTTCTCTCTTCCCACACTTCCTTCCTGCACTGCTCTCCCTGGAAAGCTCCAGACTCTGCAAGTCCCTTCCTCTAAGCAGCCTTCTCCCACCCGTCAGACCCCCAGCACCCCTCAGAGCTCTGCGGTCTCACCCCCCTCTCCAGTCCCATCCTGACCCAGTGAAGCTGGGGGTATCACCCCTAGACTGGGAGACAAGCTGAGGCTCGAGGATTCTCTGGGAGCCCTGGCCTCTCCTATCTTAAAGCCTTCGTTAGACAGGCGAATGGTCTCTCTGGGGAGCCCCTACTTAGCCTTCAAAACCCATCTCAAATAGTCCCTCTGGGACACTTTCTACAACACTATCCCACCCACCCTGGACCTCACCTACCAGAAAGGCTTGAGGGCTTGGGCATCACTGGGGTGGCTGCTGGGGGTGGATCGGGCTCCCCCAGAATGAAGATGGGCCTCTTGGGGCCCGCAGAGGCTGGGCTGGCTCCCTCATCCTCTGACGAGAAGGCAAACTTGGGCATCGTGTCCAGGCTAATAGTACTCAAGAGAGACGGGCTGGGGCCCCGCTCGGGCTGGGAAGACGACGGACAGGAAGTACCAGAGGACGTCCAGGACCTCAGGCTGCTGCAGGGAAGGGCCAAAGTCACACTTGCCAGGCACCGTCGCCCCGGGACACCCAGTTACCCCTGGCAGCCAGATTTGAATACTCAGCCCAGAACCAGAGGGAATTCGTAAATACAGGGTGAGTTCCCTCTGCTTGCCCCGTCCTCGGCCCAGAGAATTTGTGTTTTTTAAAACCCAGCTTCCGACACTCATCCTCTAGTGGACATTGATTATTTCTGTTGAGTCTGGTCTTTGAGGAACGGACAGGAGTTTGTTAGCGAAGGGTATGCTGGCAGAGGGAACAGAGCAAGCAGAAGCCTAGCAGTAGGACAGTGCACGGCTGCTTTATGCTTGCTGTGGTAAGGGACGCAAAGCCAGAGGCAGCAATGATAGGGGCCACGCTGTCAGGGGTCTGACAGGCTAGCCAGTGTGTCTGACCCTTTTCTCCTGGGCCACCAGGAAGCTCCTTGCATTGTTAGATTTTGGGGTTCCACCTCCCAGCAGGCTCGGAAGCTGGATCTGCTCATACTCTCCAGCCCACCTACCGAATATCCATGCTCAGGCGGCGGCCATACTCGCCCTCGCCGCTGCGCTCCCACCCTTCCTCCCGGTCCTCGCTGAAGCTCCGTTCGGCGAAGGTTGGCGTGGGCTGGGCGGCCAGGAACTCGGAGCTGCTGTAGACCTGGAAGAAACAGAAAACATTAGTAACAGTGGGGGTGCCTGGGTGGCCCCGTCGGTTGAGTGTCCGACTCACGATCCCAGGGTTGTGGGATCGAGCCCGGCATCGGGTTCCACGCTGGGTGTGGAGACTGCTTGGAATTCTCTCTCCCTCTGCCCCTCTCCCCAACTCACACACACACATGCGCTCTCTCGCTCTCTCTCTCTCTCTCAAAAAAAAAAAAAAAAGGAAAAAGAGTGAGCTTAGTTGAGTGCTTCCTATGTGCCCCGTGCTTCCCTGTGAGTCACTTCCTTAAGTCCAGACTCACCCCATCCCTAAAGGCAGCAGAGTAAAGACGCCCACTGTACAAGACGGAGAAACTAAGGTTCGGAGGGGCCCGGCTACCAAGGGGGCCGCAGCCAGGGTTTCTGCTGCTGATCAGGACGCCCTGCCTGGGGCCCAGGCCCACAAGGAGCAGAGAAGGTTTTCTTCAGCAAATTAGAAACAAAGGAAGGAAACTGAAGCTAGTGAGGCTATAAAATGTGGCACCCAGCACAGCAGCACTGGTCACAGTCGCCCAAAAGTGGAAACGACCCAAGTGTCCACCAACCGATGGGTACACAAAACGTGGTCCGTCCACACAGTGGAACACTACTCAGCCACAAAAAGGAACGAAGCCCTGCACACACGATACCGTGGGTGAACTCTGAAAACATCCAACTGAGTGAAAGACACCAGACACAGAAGGCAGACTGCGGGTGGCCCGGGGCTGGGGGGAGAGGGGAAGGGGAGTGACTGCCCACGGGACCGGGGGTTCCCTTTGGGATGATGGGAACGTTCTGGAACCAGAGGTGATGGGTGTCCCGACCTTATGAATGCGCGGAATGCCACTGAATTGTAGTTTAAAATGACTACGATGGGGCGCCACCCCTTTGACCTCTGCCGCTGCAGCTGCCCCTGCCGCCACCTCCCGGGAAGAGGGGGAGGCAGGAGAGGAGCCCACGTTTGTCCGGTGGCTGCTTTCTTGACTGTGTTCGCCATGTAACTGAAATCACTGCTTGAAGCGTTGGCGTTCACGTTAATTATGGATGCAATTCTGCGTATCTTACTGTGACTCCGAAAACCGTAGCGTCGATGTCGCGAAAAGGTACGTCATTTCCAAGGGCATTTCGTTAAAGGTAAAAACTCTACCCCGCCCCCCCCCAATCGATCAATCAATCAATCAAAAGGCTCTGATGGTATATTTCATACGTATTTCAACCGCCATGACGACAGAAAGCAGCAGAACCCTGCCCCCAACCTGGAACCAACATTTTGCAACATCCCCAGTGCCGTAGCTAGGTCCCCGGGCCCACCTTGCTGAACCGGTGGGAACATGACGAGAACTGGGGGATCTCCGTGGATGACTCCTCGTCGTTGGTTTCCTCGTCCTCGGAGCCCAGGTGGCGGTAGCGTTCCGAGCGCGCTGCAGGACGGAAAGTCACGTACAGCCCACCCGATGCCCCGAGGCGGCCGCGAGGGCTGTGGGGTGATCTGGGGAGGGCGTCCCGGGGTGGGGAGACACGGTCAGGGCAAAGGCACTGAGGTGGGGCTGTGTCTGGTGTATTTAGGGGCCACGGGAGGCTTGAGTTGGCAGAGTGAGGACCTGGCCGAAAAACTCCAGCTGGGTCCCTAAAAACCGTGGGACTGTGGGTGGGGATTCTTGTGTCTGACCCTCGGGATCCTCGCCCTTGAGATGGGTCACCCAGAATTAGGTGATCGTGTGCATCTTAAACATAAAGGATGCTCCCCACTTTACAGAACAGGAAACAGCTGCTCAGAGAGGACCTCTGACACGCCCAAGATCGCACAGCAAGTTCTAGAGGAGGTGCTGGGAGCCTAGAGCATTTAACCTGTGTGGCTGGAGCCCCAAGTAGGCAGAGGAAGACTTGTCTGAGCCCACCCACAATGTCGGAGGGGCTCCCTCCACAAGGCAAAGCGAAGCGCCCCTCCCTCCCGTGTGACAGATGAGGCACCATCCTTGGTCAGGGCTGGACGCTCAGGAGGCTGAACCTGCTAGGGACGCCAGGCAAGGGTCTGCCACACACGGTGCCTTGGTTTCCCCTCCCACAACCCAAGAGGATGCTGTGGCCTCCGGACCCCAGAGGCACAGGAAATCCCAGCCAGGGAGGGGGCAGCTACCGGTAGACATGCTCTGATTACTCAGAAAGCTCAGGAAGTCAGAAGCTCCAGGTCCAGGGCGAGGTGCTTGGGTGGAGACCCTGGCAGACATCCCCTCCCTGCCTCAGGGGCTTGTGGGACAGCAGAGCCCACCCCCCTGACACCCCCCCTCCCCCCGCCACTTACTGTCAAAGTAGCTGGTGTCATCCTCAGCTTCGAGCTGTGGCACGAACTCAGCTTTGTGTCGCAGAAGCCCTGCCCAGTCCAGTGTTCGGAAGAAGGGGTGCTGTTTTACCTCGTGGGTGCCACCTGCCAACACATGCCTGGCTCAGCCCTGCGTGTCCCTGTCCCCCACTGCCCCCTGGGCCAAATTTGAGCCCCAACTTGGCCAACACAGAGCCATAAAGATGGCGAGGGGAACAGCTGCTGTTCAAGAGCCTGAAGACAGACAGAATTGGGGCCGCTGTTCAAGAGCCTGAAGACAGACAGAATTGGGGCTAGCCCCCAGGCCCTGCTCTTTCCTCTGCTGGATTCTGAGATCCCAAAGCCCCAGGAGGGCTTTCTTTCCAGCCTTTTCTATGCATTTCTACTCCACGGAGCAGAGAGCTGACTGCGTGAAGGGATCCTGTTCTCCAACCTCAGCCCCTGTGGTCCTCTCCAGTGGCTAAGCTTCCTCATGGACATAACCTGTAGTGGCTGCATGAGTCTCGAATAATCCTTTAACCCTTAATTAGGTGGCTGGGGAATCTGAACAGTGGGATCCACTGGGCTGGGCCTTTGAGGACCTTAGGACATACCCCACGGTGACCCTGTAGGCTCTCACTCAGCCTCAGTGCCCCTTGTCTGCATCCGACCCAGATACCCGCTATTCCTTCAAGGTCTTACGCAAGTTCCCGGTGAACTCCTATGCGTCCTTCAAAACCCCAGCCCCAAGTCCCCCTTCTCTATGCAGCCTCTCCCCATCCCACGTCCACATACCGGTGCCCAGACGGTCCAGTGGGCTCTGTCGGAGCAGCCTGGTGATGAGGTCCTGGGCATCTGCTGGAAGGGCCTCATCCCCTTCGGGCCACATGATCTCATCTAAAATGAGGAGAGGGAAAAACCAAATCAAATTAAAAAAGTAATAATAAACGTAAAATAAAAGAAAAAAGAGAGAGTGAGAGGGTGAGGACAGCCCTTCATAGCACCTCCAACCACCTCCCCTCACTCACTGTACTCTAAGCCATCAGCCTTTTCTATTCCATCAACACACCAGGCTCGGTGCCACCTCATCCACAGCCTTTGCTGTGGCTGCACCCTCTGCCCACACCACCTTCCCCTCTCCTACTTTTGGGACTCCCTGCTGCTCCGTCAGGTCTTTACTCACACCGTCACCTTGGCGAGGCCTCCATGACCCTCTATTTAATGCAGCCCCCCCCCCAAGTCCCCGCCCCCACCACCTCTGGTTCCCTATCCCCTCCCCTCTTCCTGCTTCTTTTCCTGGGCACTTTTTTCTGTATCTGACGTTCCCTAACTTGCGTATTTCTCTCCCTGGCTGTCTCGCCCTTGGCCATGTCCCCAGTGTCCAGCTGGGGCCAGGCACACCACACGTGCCCAGTCCACACACATAGCTGCTCCCTTCGGTAGGGAAACTGCTGCCCAGAGCCCCAGGGCGGCCAAGACTCGAACCGGGGCCACGGTGGGGGAAACGCACCACTGACCACCTGGCCGAAGAGTTCCTCGGGGGTGTCTCCGAAGAAGGGCACACAGCCCACCAGGAATTCATAGAGGACGACACCCATGGCCCACCAGTCCACCGGCTTCCCGTAGCCCTGGCGGAAGATCACCTCGGGCGCGATGTACTCAGGGGTCCCGCACACCTGGGTCAGGCAGAATGGGGAACAGGAGGATGGCTTCCAACTCCAGAGACACCATGAGGGGGACGGAGGGGCCAGGGCCAGGCTGGGAACGGGGGGTGGAGAGAATTACGGGGCGGGGGGCAGGGGGGCGGGGGGGTGTGCGGTTTATTTTCTCCTTCGTGCTGCGAAGTCTCCCCGCGTCCTGAGGGTCAGGATCCAGATAGAGGGGGGCGGCCCCGCACCCAGGGCCACCTGCCCGCCCGCACACCTGCTTGTCCACGAACTCCCGGGTGTCCTTCTCGATGTGGCCCTCATAGAGGTTGGTGGCCATGCTCATGAGCCCAATCTTGGACAGGCCGAAGTCGGTCAGCTTGATGTGGCCAAGTGAGGTGATGAGCAGGCTGTGGGTGGGCGGGTGGTGCACTCAGGGCTGGGGGGCCCGAGGTGCCTGGCTTCTCATGCCGCCCCGGAACCTGGTGCCACCCCAGGTGGGCTGAGGTCCAGCCAGGGCGGCTTAACTCCCCCGAGGGGGTCGGACAGCACTTCCCGAGCGCGGGCACATCATCACGAGGACCGACAGGTCTTGGGCAATACTGCCAATCTGGCAAACGTCTCGGTGCACCCACCGGATGCATCGGGTGTCGCTACTGAGCACCTACTGTATACTCCGCTGTTGGCATTTACATCTCCCGAGAATCATACCATCTCCCCGCTGTGCATGAAAACGTCTGAAACCCACAGTATATTTTTGCACACGTGGCCATTTTTTGTTTTCGCTAAATGCTTTCTTTGCAAGCCCTCGTTATTTACGTTTCCTGTCGAAAAACGAACATACCTTGAGCAGCTGCTGTATACAGAAATATTTCTGTGCACCTCCTGAGGGCACCCGTTTTTAAAACCTTGTACACCTCCCATGCACCCTGCTGTTCTAGTTTTCCCGTCGGCTCAAGGATATAAACGCCTTGCCAGATGACAGAACCATACGCACCACCTTTAGAAAGTCGCGGTTTCGCGCACCTCCTGGTACCTCGGCTGCTTAATTTCTGGAGAGCTGCGTACAGCCAAGTTGTTTGATAAACCGTTTACTTGGCACAGAACTGCATCCATGGACTCTCTAAAGGAACGATTCTGTGCACCCACTGTCTTTAAAAAGTTCTGGGGGTGCCATGGTGGCTCAGTGGGTTAAGTGTCCAAGTTCGGCTCAGGTCATGATCTCACGGTTTGTGGGTTCGAGCCCCGCGTCGGGCTCTGTGCTGACCGCTTGGAGCCTGGAGCCTGCTTCGGATTCTGTGTTTCCTCTCTCTCTGCCCCTCCCCTGCTCGCGCGCTCTCTCTCTCTCTCAAAAATAGGTAAATGTTAAAAAAAAAAAAAAACCAAAAAACTTTCCTTCTTACAAATGAAATGATACGATGCCTGGGATATGCTTCAAATTGCCCAGCATGGGGGGTGGGGGGACCCAGGGATGGGGAGGAAGCAGGATTGGCCAAGCGTTGGAAGCTGTGGAAACGGGTTGAATGTGGGGAGTGGACGGGGGGGCACTGGACCCTTCCTTCTGTTCTGGGCTGAGTTATGTACCTCCAAAGTCACATGTTGACGTCCGGACCTCTAGTGACTACGAACGTGACCTTATTTGGAGACGGGATTGTTGTGTGATTAGTTAAGAGGAGGACGTCCCTGAGTACAGTGACCCCTCATCCAGTATGACTGGTGTCCTTATGGGAACAGCAGAGGGAGGACACCATGTGAAGAGCGGGGCAATGTCACCACAAGCCAAGAAATCACCAGAAGCTGGGGGAGGGTCCTGGAAGAGATCCTTCCCTGGGGACTTCAGAGGGAGCCCTGCTGCTACCTCGATCTTGGACTTCTGGCCTCCAGAACTGTGAGGATAAACTTCTATTGTTTAAGCTGCCCAGTTCTGTGCTACTTTGCTCTGACAGCCTCAGTGAATGAATGCGCCTTCTCTTGACTTTGGGATGTATTTGGAGTTTTCCAAAGTGAAAGGAGAAAATATCTCTCTCGCGTGTCTATCGTGTGTGTCTGTCTCCCTGAACCCTCTGGGGCTGGGCACCGGCCTGTGCCATTTTGCAGATGGGGGTCCCGAGCCTGGGAGGGGCAGGTGCTGCCTTGGGGTCACTCAGGAGACCCCACCCCACTCTAGGATGATCCACAGACCTCATGGCACAGAGCATATTGACAAGTGTTGCGCACAGAGGCCCAGGTACATGGCAGGTGCCAAATACACACTTTATTTTCTAAGCCGCTGGCAAACTACGAGACGCCTGAAAACGTGCAGGCTCTTAATGCTGATGTTCACACCCCCGTGCAGCAAGAACCTAAGAAACTCGAGCTCCTTGCCTGGTATCCAGACGGCACTTGATTATCAAGAGCAGCCCCTTGCTCTATAAACAGCAGGTGCTCAATTAATGCAGGGGAGAGTGCCTTGCAAATTATGTAGGGGTTATAAAGCACGATGGATTATTCACACACGCGTCTCACGGTCGCCCACAGCGAACCTGGCATGCAGTAGGTGCTTATCAGGTGCTAGAGCAAAATAAACTTCCCAAGGCTCTCCATGAACATCTCTTCCTGTCTTCCCTGCACAAACACACAACAGGTGCTCAAGACACGCACAGTCCCTTTCTTCACACAGAAGGTCTTGCAAAGCGCACGTCCCTGTTCCCTATATACAGCCGGTGCCTCCTAAATGCACGTTCTCTCCTCTTGTGCCGCGGTAACTCTGTGAGCGCACAGTCCCTTCCCCTGTGCGTTGTGTGTACCCTAAAGTGCACATTCTCTCTTTGCCTGACCGCATCTCCATAAATACAACTATCCTCCCCTCGCCTACAGCAGGTGCCTCTTAAGTACCTGTCCTCCTCTGTATACACCAGGTGCCCAAAGTTGCCACTGCTCCCTGTCTTCCTGCTGCCAGGGGCCCATGGGCCAGCGGGGAGCTCTGAGCAGCCCCAGACCCCAATCAGAGGCCCCGCTCCCAAAGCCCCAGGCTGCTCACTTGTCAGGCTTGAGGTCCCGGTGCACTATGCCGTAGTTGTGCAAGTACTCCAGCGCCAGGACCGTCTCGGCGAAGTACATGCGGGCCATGTCCACGGGCAGTGGGCCCATGTTCTTCAGAAGTGTGGCACAGTCACCACCTGTTGGGGGACAGATGCGTTCAGAGGCCCTGGGCTCTAGAGCCTTGCTCCAGGCTTACGAGACCCCCCCCCCCCCACCCTCCTGCAAAGCATCCCTGGTCTATACCAAACCAAGGCGGGGAACCGAGAAGGGCAGGAGGGAGGGCAGATCCAGATTCCTGATTCTCCCTTGGCAGGGCAGCAGCCCTGCGAGGACGCGGTTCCTTACCCTGTACACAGCCGGTGCGTCCTAAGTGCTCGTTCCCCCTCCTTGCCTAGAAGGACCTTGAACAGTGCACACCCCTGCACCACCTGAAGGCCCTGCTCATTCTTTAACTGCAAACCTGATCCAACAACTCTTCTCCCTGGCCCCCAATCATCCTGGCCCTTCCGACCCACACCTCCCGCCCTCCCTCCGTCCTTGCTCTTACTTCTGGCCCTCAGGCCTCTGCTCACTGGTACCCCCCGCCCCCCCTGCCCAGGATGTCTGGGTCCCACCCTCACACACCTCTTTGGACTCCCTCAGCCCCAACTGCCCAGGTTGGACCCCCCCCACCACAGACTGAGGAGCTCCCAAGGCAGGCTGGGACCCCAGGGAGGCCGGAGCAGACCCCAGCTTGGTCAAAGGAGGGACTTTCTTCTGGGCAGGTGGTGAGCTCCCCGTCACTGGCGGCATGCAAGCCCTAGTGACCGCACCTTCCACATACTCCATGACCATACACAAGTGGCGACGGGTCTCGAAGGAGCAGAACATGCTGACCACAAAGGGGTTCTCGGCAAAGGTGAGGATGTCACGCTCCACAAAGACCTGCTGGATCTGGTTGCGCAGAATCAGGTTCTGCTTGTTGATCTTCTTGATGGCAAAGCGCTGCCGTGTGTCTCGGTGCCGCACCAGGTAGACAGCCCTGGGGGAGCCGGGGTCGCTGAGGCTTGAGACCGAGGCCCGGGCAGCCAACGGGACCCGACCTGGGCCCAGAACCCAACCTGCCAGGCCTCTGCCCGCGCTGCGCCCTACAGCCGGGACACCCTTTCTCCTTACCTGGCCCCTCTCCAAAAGCAGCCACCCTATGGGTTTAAGCTGCCTTTCTTGGTGTCACATCGATATGACAGAGATGGCCCTTGGCTTATGTCTTCACGGCGGACTGAGACCCCTGCAGTCAAAAGCCCCCTGGCACCAAACTCAAAGTGCTTTAAATAGGGCCCAAATAAGCAGATTTTTTAACCGCTGAGAGCTTGCCAGCTTTGCATCCGTAGTGAAACGATACCAAATTTACTAGCCATCTGGAAGACGAACCCTGAGGCTAAAAGACCCCAAGCCACTGCTCCCTCTTGGAGCTCCCTGACCCAGACTCCTGGCAGTGCTGCTGAGCCAAATCACCTAGACGCAGAAGCCCCTTCTGGATAGTCTTATCCTGTGAAGGACCCCCCCTCCCACCCCAGCCCCACGCGGACCTGTCAGAGTAGCACTAAAATAACGCTCACTGCTCACTACCGCCACCACGCGGCCATCTTTTCCCTTGTATACCTAGAACTCCCTACCCCTGGGGCAGGTAATGGCCTAGATCGTGGCGGAGCCTGTCTGAGACCCTGGCCTGGCTGTACTGTGTCTCTACTGCCCTCTTCAGGCCTCGGCTTCCCGGACTGCACATTCAGGGGCCGCTGGACCTCAGGCATCCCCGTGGGCGGCTGAGAAATCAGTCCATGGGGGACCCGAGGACTTACCCGTAGGCCCCGTTGCTAATGAGTTTGATGGTCTCGAAGTCATTCTCACACGGCTTCCTCCGTGATGGGCCGACCAGGGCACGGCTCTAGGGGGCAAAGAAGGGTCAGGGTCCTGCCCCACCTCAGAGCAGGCCGGGCTCTTCCTGCCTTCAAGTCCCAGCCACTGGTCCCGACATCTGATGCTACTTTCTCCTTCCAGACTTCTCAAACTCAGCTTCTGAGTTTCTGAGCTTTGGCCGGAGCCACGTCCTCCTTCCAGAAAACTCCTAGACATCTTGCAAAACGCCCCTTTCCAGTATCCCCTCCAGCCTTGCCCTGTCCAACCGCCAGGGCAGGGCACTTGCCTCTACCTTCTCCCTCAAGTCACAGGCATTTACTAAGCACCTACTGCATGCAACACGTCCGCACACCCAGCCCCTCCCACGGCTGCCTGATCTACCTTGAAAAGAACCCGACAGGTGGGGGCGTCAAAGCTCTGTGACTTACCTCCGGGGACTCAGGTGCTGGAGGCTGTCCTCCCTCTTCAAGGTGACTCAGAGGCACCATTTCTGTGAGACAAGGGAGGAGCCTCACATGATGCCTCCGTGCCTGTGCCTCGATCGCCCAGAGATTTCCCAAGGCCTCCAGGGCTCATCCTGGGGACGTAGTGCCTCCCTGACCGGCTCCCACGATACCATCGTTGCACCATCGAGCCCCTACTACGTCCAGACCTTGGCCAAACCCGGGCCAGAGTAAGCAACGACTGAGGAACTTTCCAGAAGGACCAGTGGGAAGCCCAGCCTCTGAATGGCACAGCCACCATCCTGGCTCGGAGCCTTGGGCCTGTTAACGCAGGCTGTGACATGGGCCCTCTGGGTCTTGGCTCCTAACGTCCTCCTCAGCTGAGGGTATGGCCCAGAGGGAGCCCCCCACCCATGCCGTTTTCTGGCCCTAGGGCTTTGGCAGAAGGGCGGCCCCGAGTGAGCGGCTGGTGCACGTGAGCCGTGATGATGGCACTGAATCATGACAGTGTCTCACGGTCACGGAGCAAGGCTGGGATGGGACAATGGGGTCTCATGGGTGAGGGAGGTCGGGGTTTGAAGACAGCCTCTTTTACTCAGTAGGTTCCCCGCCAGGGACACTGGATAGATGACCTGCCCCACAGTCTCAGCTGCCAACTGCCCGGCCACTTTCTGCTTCCTCTGACCCCGGGGCCGCCCACGGCACCACCTGCCTTCATTGGACAGCCAGGCACAGCCCGGGCCACACAGCCAGTCAACAAGCGGTCTGGCCTGGGGCCCGCCGAGGTCTGAATCCCTGCTCGACCTCATCTGCCTGGAGCCTCAGCCTTAAACGGGGACAATGGCAGCCCAGTCCCAGGGTTAACAGAGCAGTGATGCTGGGCAGACGCCAGCCACTGTGGCAAAGCCCTGCTGACCCCACCACCTTCTCCCAGCTTTGCTTCTCAGCTCCAGTCGCTTCCCCCCTCACTGTTCTTCCCGCACACCTCAGGGCCTTTGCTTTCACCCTCCTCCCCCTCCCGGTTCACCCCCTCTCTTCCCCAGATCTGTACCTGGTCACGTCTCCGTCCGCCAGGACTCGCTTACACATCAACCTTTCCCCAGAGCCTCCCAAGGCCGCACCTGGACCAGGTCAGGTCCAAGTTCGACGCTCCCCGGGTCCCACGTCTCAGTTCTCCTGACTCTGCTGTCTGGGGGGGGGGGGGGGGGGTTCTTGACCAGTTTGGTCAAGCCCACGGGTTGGTTGTCCTGTCCGACTCTAAGTCCGTCTCCTGGGCCACAGTCAGATGATGAAATCAGGAAAGTACTTTGGGGACTCGTGGGAGGAGTGGTGGCTCCTCTTGGAGCCACCCCTTGGCAGGTCAGAGGTCCCACTTACAGCTGGCTGACCCAGGAACCCCAGGCACTTTCCCACAGTGGGCCCCACAGGTGGCTGAGGGCAGAGCCACAGAGAGACGAAGGACATCATGGCAGCTGTGGAGTTGACGGCTCTGGGTTTGAATCACAGCTCTGCCCCGGCCTCTCCTTGGTTTTCTCTTTCCACCCTACTCCCGTCAGCTTACCCTCGAGGGGGTCCTTAGCCAGGCCCAGCTGCCCAATGATGTACTGAGGCAGGTCCGTCTTGATGCCCTGGCCCTCTCGGGCCTGGCCCTCGGCAGCCTCCAGCAGGTGGTAAAACTCCTCAGGGTCAAATTCCTGGGGGTGGCAGAGGGGCTGGTAAGCCGGGGCTTGTGCCCACCTCCAGGCCTCGGCCCGGGCGGTTCCCTCCGTCTGAAGCAGCTTTACTATTGGTGGCTCCAACTCTCCCCTCCAGATCTCAGCTCCTGGCACTTCCCTGGGGAAAAGAGCCCAGCCCAGCCGGGAGGCACCCCGTGCTCCTCTCCAAACTCCACCCAACGGGCATGTCTCTTGTATCTCAGCAGGACGGTTCTAGCGGCCTAGTCTCAACCGCTGGGCCCCACACCTGGCTGGGTGCAGAGACTCACCAGGCACTCAAGGAGCCTCGCCGGCCTCGAGATGATGATGAGCAGCTTCCGGACAAGCTGGACAATGAAGCCGACCTCCTCACTGTCCGAGCGCTCGTGGGCCTAGGGAGAGGCGGGTGATGGTGTCGCCTGCAGGCCCTTGGCCCTGCCCTCCCCGGGGACCCCTACCCCCACCCCCACACCCCCCCCCCCACGCACATCTTGTAGCAGCCTCTCCAGCTTCTCCTGCATCTCCATGAAGTAGCGGGAGGTGACGAGGGCCTCTCCAGACTTGGCCAGGCAGTCGCGGGCCAGCTCAATGATCTGGTGGTGGATGAAGCCCAGGACGCCATCGGCCAGGGCCAGCCGGGCGCCGGGTGCAAAAGCAGCAAGGAATTCTTCCAGGCGGCCTTCCATCTGTGCCGTGGCCTGGGCAGGGCGGATGGGACAACCTGGTCACTGGACGGGGCTGGGGGGGGGGGGGGCAATACACACAGGCGGGGGGCAAGACAGGCAGTTGTGGGGGAGAATGTGATGATGGGGACGACGGGGCCAGAGAACTGGGTGGGGGGAAGAAGCAATATGCCTGGGTTGGAGGGGGGCGCTTTGAGACAGAGAGATAGGGACAGACAGAAATGGAGAGATGGGGGGGGGGGTACAGCCAAGAAGACAGGGTGCCAAGGAGGGACCACAACATGGAGGGGGGTTAGGGCCGGTGCAGCCACCGGGCGCTGCCCACCTTGGGGAACCTCTCCCGGTACACATGATTCATCATGACGATTTCATTGTCGAAGTTCCCTGTTGTGCGTCCCGGGCTGAAGGGGAAGGGGCAGGCGGGGGACAGTCAGCTTGTGACGTGGGACCAGAAATCCAGTCCAGGGGAGGGTCGAGGATCAGAGGCCGGGCTCGGACAGGGTCAGGGCCAGAGGTGGAGGAGGGGCCACAATGTGGGCCCCAAAGGCAGCCCGGGGAGGGGCTGAGGTTAGAGGGCAAGGCCCACCTGAGGCTGCGGGAACGGGGACGAAGGTGGGGTGAGCGGTGGCCGCCCTCCTCGTCAGCCATGCTCTCTGAGCTGCGGAAATGCTTGGACAGGAAGCATAGTTCATCCGGTGTCGGCTGGAAAGGAAGCTGGTGGAGGTGCTCCCGGGAGGATGAGCTCGACTGGCAGGAGGGGGTATCAGGGCCACGAGTTCACAGTCAGCGCCAAAGCCAGAACCCCAGCATTACCCCTCAAGGCCTAGGCTGCCTGCTGGTCATTAGATGTTAACACTCTCCTGCCTGACTTCTACGCATCCTTCAAAACCCCAGCTCTGATGCCCCCTCCTCCAGCAAGCCTCGCCGCCTGCTCCTTAAGCAACCCTAAGACTCCCTCTGGCCAGGCCCTAACCCCACAGGATGGGGATGTCTCTGTCCTCCAGAACGGGGACTCCTTGGGACCGAGGCTGGGTCCTTTCAGGGACCCATACGTTGCCCGGAATGGGGCACAGAGGGGGCAGCCAGGACGTCTGTTGACCGGACAACTATCCGACACCTTGATAAAAACCAAAGACGTGTCCCGCCCCACCTCGCACCCGCCTGTCTGCTGGCCAAGGTGGGACTGTGGGTACCGAGACGGTGGAGCTGGGTGTGTTGGTTCCATAGCCAGAAGATGGGAGAGATGCAAGGGACCATCTTCTGCCGTCAGCCCTAGAGGGGAGAACCAGAAGAGTTGGAAAGAAGGCACGGCCCCCGTGGTTTGCGGGGACTAAGGACGGAGACCGTGGCTGGCAGGTGCTGGCCCTGTTGGAGGAAGGATCTTCTGAAAAGGCGGAGAACAGAGGTTCAAGGTGAACAAATCCACTGTGTGTTTTCTCCTTGTCCTTCTGACACCTCCTCCAGGAAGCCCTCCCTGACCCAGCTGCCAGTGCCTCCCACATCGAAGCTCTGACCTCTGTGAGTTGCAGTTGCTGAGAAGCATGCCAGTCACCCCCTTGAGACTGAGGACTCCCCAAGGGTCGAAGTCCAGCCTCCCCCTTCCTCGGCCCCCGGCCCAGGGTACGGCATGTAACGGGTGCTCGATAAATGTTAATGAGTGAACGAGTAACATTTAAATGCTTGGTCCAACGTCAACTCTAAGTAAATTAATGATTTTTAGGGAATTAGTGATTTTAGCCTGGATGGTGTGCCCTCCTCCTCCCCAAGGGCTCCCTGAAATTACCTGTCCGTGCGCGGGACGTGGCTGCAGAAGGCCGCGCGTTTGCCGGGGGCAGAAGCCAGGGGGAGAGACCGTCACAGGGCAGGGGACAGGGGAGGGGAAAAGGCGAATGAAGAGGCAGGGCCAACCACCAAGAGCATGCCGCTGCCTGTCCCCTCACCAGTTGTGCTGAGGTCATCCCTCAAAGCCAGCGACCACTCACCTTCGGGCAAAGGGGAAGTTCACGGCCGACGCAGCGGAGAAGTTCCGAGGACTATCCAGGGGGCTGTTGCCTGCTGAGGAAGAAGCAGGCAGGGGAAGCTGAGGCAGAGGGGGCAGAGACGGGACACCGCCCCTGCAGGCTTGCTCCCACACTCACCTGTTGGAACTGAGAGCGGAGACAGGGGCCGGGAGAGGGTTGGGGAGGGCGTTCCTACCACCAGGCTTTTGCGGTTCCCACTGCGGCAGCTGTCAGGGAGGTGGGGACAAGGTCAGGCGCTGGCCCAGGCCTCAGGGCTCAGAGGACCACGTGCCCAAGCCAGAGCGCACATGTGGCCAGCTTTGGGGCAGGACGGGAAGCGAGGTGTGACCACTGCCACTCTGCCCCCAGTTGGACTCCTGCATGGCCCTTAGCTCGGCCTTTGAGGTCTGGGGTAGTCATTTTTGACAAATGTTACCTACTATTAAAACTCTTATTATCATCAGTGGTGGCATGAAACACTTGCAGACTCCTGGGGGACACTGCACATGGCCAGGAGCCCCCCGTGAGCCCTCTCACGCTTCTGTGTTCACCACCCCACCCCCACTCCTTCGCTGACACCATGCCCCGGCCAGGAGCACTGGCAAATAAGGCAGAGAGTGGAGAGGACCCCGGAGCTCACTGGTGAACCGAGGCAGGTTCCCATTCCATTCCACGCACCCCTTCTCAGGCTCACTGCCCCAATCTCTTGGCGACCTTCCTCCCCACGATCCCCCCAAAATGCCAACCTGATCCTTAAAAAACCCCGAAAATCAGCATCTCGCCCATTAGGTCCTGTCCTTCCTGTTCTACCCAACTTTTGCCCACACGTTTCCCTCCCTCCATCCCCGTGGTCTTCTGGCTTCCAGACCCCCTGGCCCAGGCCACTCCCGCGCTTGCCCAGCCTCTCCCACCTGTGCCCCGGCCCCGGCCCCCGCCCTGGCAGAGGGAAATTGAGAGCGAACCGTCTCCCCACCTTCCCCGGTGCAGTCGCCCAGCAACGGCTCTGCAGCAGCCCACATACTCTGAGCCGCCAACGCAGCTCGGTGGCGCAGGGAGGGAGAGAGAAACCTCAGGGCCTTACAGGGCCAGGAATGGTGTCCCAGGCAGAAGGCACAGAGCAGGCTAAGACATGGGAGAGCAGGGTCAGCCGCCGACCCAGGCACCAGGACAGGCAGGGAGGAGGGATCCAGCCTGTCCACGACACCATGTGCACCTGCCCTTCTGAGCTTGTTTCCCCATCTGTACACCCTGCAAGGTGCTGGGAAGATCTGATGAACTACGTACACAGTGTTCAGCTCTGGGCCCAGCACTGGGTCGATGGCCGTGGGCACGTATATTGTCATCTTTCTCCCCACAACTCCTGCAGGGTCTAGTGCACGCAGTGGGAGGGCAGGCAATGCCTCCCCGGTGAATTAAGTCACCCTTTGCCAATCCCAACAAACCCGGAGGTCAGAGACACCAGTTGCACCCACTTCCCAGCCTAGGAAACTGAGGCCACGGATGTCAACAGCCGCAAGGAACTGTCCTGTAGTCTGATGTACAGAAGCAAAAGCGAAACCCACAGGTTCCTGCAAGACTTCCTGCCAACAACCCCCGCCCCCCAACACACACACCCATACCCCCGCCAGTCCCACATCCTCTCCCAGCCCTCATCTGGGTCCTCAGCTCCATGCTGCACCCCAATGCATCATTTATCACTAACAGCTGCCTTTGGGAAAAACACTTGGCCACCTCCCTCTCGCTCTCAGGCGGGGCCTTCTTGAAAAGAAAACACAGCCATATTTGAGGTCTCAAAGGGGAACCGGGCATCATTTGTGCACTTCCCGAGCAACTGTCTAGTGTCGACTATTTGCTCAGCCCTCTCTGGAGAAGGCCCAGGACGCTGAGAAGCTCTGCCTAGCCATTCAATAAACACCCAAGTGGGACCACACAGTGAGAATACGACAGAAAACGCTGGCCTGAGGCCAGTTTCCTGTACCCGATCCCTAAGGTGCCCATAAGCCCTCTGTAGCTCCACAGGATCTGGGAGAAGCGTCTAAGCCCTGAACCTAGCATTCCAGGTCCTTCAGCAGCTGGTCTCAGTGCCTAGCCCTCTAGGAACGCCCCAACCCAGCACCAGTGAAACATCTAAGAACAGAGAGGTTAAGGAACTGCCTAAGGTCACACAGCCAGGCAGTGGCTGGGCAGGAATTTGAACCCAAGTCCTGTAAAGTCCACAGCCCTTACCTGGCCTTTTCTTTTCAGAAGAGGAAACAGACTCCAGGAGAAGCCAGGCTTCGCTGGAGGCTAAACCCAGTATTTTACCCCCGTGACCCGGCTCCTGACACACCACCTGCATGCCAGCCTCGTGCGGTAAATATCTGCTTCTGAAACAATATTTCCGCTAACTGAGCCCCAGGGACAGACTAGCCTCAGTTTTTCCAAGAAGCTCCTCCCCAGGTCTCCCAGGCCTAGAGACCCGGGTTCGAATCCTGACTCGGTCCCAAGTCCCTTCTGCCTGTGTTACCCCCTTAACTATGACCCCAGCGGGCAGACACCCCACTCCGGGGTAACGACGGGCGAAACGAGGGTATCTGGGGTCCTAGAGGATACCTCGATCCCAAAGCGTCCCCCCCTGCCCCCTACCGCCGCACACAGTGGCCCACGCCACGCCGCCGGGATATACTTCTGGCAACTCGTGTTTGCTTGGCCGGCCGCCGCGCCTTTGCCCGCACGGTGCCCCCTACCTCTTGGAGCGCTGCAGCAGCGCGCCCTTGGCAAGGCGGCTCCGGTGGCCTGGCGCAGCCACCGCCGTCCAGTAGCTGGGGTCGGACATGCTGCTTCTCTTTGTGCCGCCGCCGCCGCCCGAGACCCGGGAGGCGCGGGGGCGCAGCGGCGGCGGCGGCGGGGCACGAACCTCCGCGGCGGGATTGGCCCCAGGAGCCCCGCGGAGCGGGGTAGGGGGTGCGCGCCGCGGGGCTGGGGTTAGGGGGCGAGGAGGAAGCGCGCGCCCCGGAACGCGGCCGGGAACCCGCCCAGGCGAGCGCGGGGGCGGGGCCTCGCGGGGGCGGGGCCTCGCGGGGCGGAGCGAGCGACGCGGAAGCGAGGCTGGCGGACCCGCGTGCTGGCTTAGTGGGCTGGGCGTTGCCAGGGCCGCGGGCGGAGGGGCGGGGCGTTGCCAGGGCTGCGGGCGGCGGGGGCGGGGCGTTGGCGCCTGTTAGGTGAGGCGGTGGAACGTAGCCCCCTTCCCTCAAAACGTCAATCTGTTCACGTCTCCTTTTCCCTCTCCCCCCCCCCGCGCGAACCCCTTCTGAGTGTGGCACTTGAGACCTATCCGAGGGCCTGGCCTGGCTCATGCTATCGCGGCCACGGTGGCTCCACTTCTTGGAATGCCCTTCCTGCCTGGCAAAATCCAGCGTCCCCTCTTCCAGGAAACCTTTTCTCGTCTGTCTGGCTCTGTCTTCTCGGGCTTGGGCTCTCTGAGGCCCCGGGCATCTCTCAGCACTGGACTGGCAGAAAGGACGTGTTGGGTAAACGGAAATCAGGGCATCTGACATGCTTTGCCTGTCTATGGTGACGGAAAGGCCATCAACTTGGCTACCCGACTCAGGGGATACCTGATTTAACTTCTGAGGCCTGTCTTCTCAAGTGTAAAATGGGAGGGAAATTGGGCTGATAGGATGATTACATGAATTAGACGTAAGGTGGCACCCACAACAGTGCCTGCTAAATGTGTGATAAATGTTATTAGCACCAGGCTAACTTCCAGGCCTCTGTTTCTCCCTCTACAGATGTCCCCTCAGGAAAATGGAATGGAATCGGAGGCACAGAAAGGGCTGGGAATGCAGTACCTGTTCACCATAGAAATAGGAACGTCTGGGGGCGCCTGGGTGGCGCAGTCGGTTAAGCATCCGACTTCACCCAGGTCACGATCTCGCGGTCCGTGAGTTCGAGCCCCGCGTCGGGCTCTGGGCTGATGGCTCAGAGCCTGGAGCCTGTTTCCGATGATTCTGTGTCTCCCTCTCTCTCTGCCCCTCCCCCGTTCATGCTCTGTCTCTCTCTGTCCCAAAAATAAATAAACGTTGAAAAAAAAAATTAAAAAAAAAAAAGAAACAGGAACGTCTGACACAGGAGGTAGTGAATTAATGCTTCTTCCTTTCATGACCGTCCCAGAAGTCAGGGACAGTGTCACCCTGAGGGTGGCCTCTTCACAGATCACATGATGCTTTGGGAACCAACCCAGACGCTGAAGCCCAGACCCCGTATCTGAGAAGTCATGGATAGGGGCCCCTGCCTGGTGTGTAACCCTAACTCCCCCCAACCAATTTTGCTTCTCAGGTTTCTCAAGAGACTCCCCATCCTGCCTTGGCCATGGCCACAGTCACCCTCAGGAAGCTACTGGGTTTGTCCTCCTGATGCTCTCCAGGTCCCCTGGGCCTGGGTCTCAAACACCCCTCGCTGGTCATTCACTCACACAACATTTATTGAGTAACTACTGTGTTCCTGACCCTGTGCTAAACCCTGAGTACCCTGCTCTCAGAGGCCCCAAGTCTGGTGGGGGAAGCAGACAGTAAACAGCAAACGACTCAATGATCAAGATAATTTCAAACACCAGAGTCAAGGAAGGAAAAGAACAGAGGTAACAAATGGCAAAGGGCGACTTTAGCCAGGAGACCTCTCTGAGGAGGTGACACATTGAGAAGAGGGGCCAGCCATGGGAAGTGTTCCCAACAGAGGGCACAACTTGTGCAAAAGCCCTGAGACCAGACTGAGGGGAAGAGGCCAGCAGGACTTAACATGTAAACGTTGCAGGAAGAGTGCAGTTGTAACGGGAGAAGCAATGGGGAGCCATGGAGGACGTGTGAGCAGGGAAGGGGCATGGTCTGAATTGGTTGTCAATCCCGCCCCCGCCCCGCCCCCCACCGCCACCGTCTTCCATGGGGAACAGGAGCTGTCAGGGGCAGGAATGCAGTGGCAGGAGGCTAGTGAGAGGCTGTAACAGGGTCTGGGAGGACGACACTGAGGCCCGGACCAGGGTGAGGCTGTGGGGAAAAGTGGGTAGATTCCAGACCTGGTTTGAGGCCCAAGTAGACATGGAATCATGGTCTGGTGTCACCTGGTTTGAGGCCCAAGTAGACATGGAATCATGGTCTGGTGTCACTGACATACCGTGCCCACAAACCCTCCCCACCATGTGTGCTAGGGATGCGTCTGCACAGTTAGTCAAGGAATTACCCGTCAATCCCAGCTGTGGTGGCACCCTATAGTGCCTCTGTGCCCCCCATTACTCCCACTGCGCTGGCATCCCCAGCAGCCACTTCTCCCACGCCCATCTGGCCTCAGTTTCCTCCTCTGCAGAACAATGCTGCAGCTGACAATCCAAAACGCCTGTGGCCGTGGCAAAGGCCTCCCGTGAAAGGCTGACTAAGCCACCGATGCCTGGCATCAGCCCGCTGCCCACCAGATCACGTCCCTCCCCAACTCACCCGCCCTCCGTGGCTGCTCAGTGCTTTTGCAGCAAAACCACACTTCTGGGTGAATCCCTCTCCTAGGTCTCAGATCCTAACCCTGTCTGTAACTCAGGATCTGCCTCCCTCTGCTTGTGCTAAGGGACTATGTAAATGGCAAAGCCCCAGTGAGCATACAGAACCCTACCCTCGACCCCTCCGTGGTCCGACCATCCCAAGCCCTTCCCACCTGCCCATGCACTGTCCACACCCCTCCCAGCTCTATATGCTGTATGGTTCTTAGTTCCCTGGATAGAAAAATACAAATTCTTCCTGTCCCTGACATTCAAGGCCCCAGAGGGAACATTCTTCTGACAGTGCTTTTTATTGCCCCCTTGTCCATGAGGGCCGAATTCACGACCTTGAGTTCACGACCTTCTTCGATTACCTCCTGCTCACCACCACAGGCAGAGCCCTCCCACCTCCTTCCCATTTGTCCATGCCATAAGCATTAACTGAGCACCTGCTGTATGCCAGGCCCCGCCCTAGAATAGAGAGGACAGATCCAGCTCTGGCCCTCAAGGGGCTCCCAAACCTCTGGGTGAGAAAAATAACCTAAGAATCACACAAGAAAACATGGAAATCACACCCATAATGCAGTCTCAATGAGGGAAATGGACAGGCATAATGGATGTATCTGGGGCTTGGGAGGCCCTGAACGGGGGCTGTGTTCAGAAAAAGCTTCCTATCTGAGGGCTTGATAGAGTCGTGACAAACAAAGAAAGGAGGAAATGGAGCTCTGGGCAGAGGAGTAGCCAATGCAAAGGCCCTGAGGCTGGACCAGCTTATATTCTGGCAGCCCAGGAAGCCTCATGGCTAGAGTATGGTGAGCCAGATGGGGAGATAGGTGACAGGGAGATAAGAGGTGGCAGAGGCCAGACTCATGGGGACTTGGGGGCTGAGGGAACAAACGTGGGCTTATTCCTAGGGTACTTGGAGCAGGGGAGGCAGGGACCCATTTCCTTGCCTGGCCCAAGGTGATGGGGCTCTGCTGCCCTCTGGTGGCGGGTGAGGAGGCTTTTCTGCTCAGAGTCCCAAACTCTCTGCCTCCATTTGCTCCTGGTAAAACTGGCTCAGCTATTGTTCACTTGGTGGTTGAGGCCAAGCAGTCGGTGTCAGATTTGGCCCGACACTCTTTCCCAGGGTACCTCTGCACAACATACTCTGATGTCCTGGATTTTCCTCCTCCCCTAAATGGGGGGTACAGCAGTCCCCGCTGGATACCCCGACCTGGTCTAGGCCCCACCATTTTCTACCCAGATGTTAATCCTGGCCACCTCCCTTCCTATCACTTGTCCTCGGCAGACCTTTCTTCCCCCAAGGCAGCCACAGAAGCTTTTCAATTCTTGGTCCTGCCTCAGGACCTTTGCACGTACAGTTCCCATTGCCTGGTACCTCTCTTCCCCTAGCTCTGCCTCGACCTTGGCTAAAACACCACCTCCCCCAAGGGGTCACCGTCTGAATGGCTCTTGTTTGTCTCCTCACTTGTTCACTGCCCACCTCCGGAGATCTGACTGAGAGGCCCATGAGGGAAGGATTACGTTAATCTTGTTCACAGCTATGCCCTTAGCATCTGGCTCACAGTAGGTACCTACTTAATGAAGGGAACTGTCTGTTGCCCAGCACCCAGTGAGGGCTCCAAATTGTTCTCTCTTCTCCCCACGAAAGGTCTATGGAAAGAATCTAATCAGTTCGTTCATACTGAGGTATAAATGATTGACGGGCCATTGAATTCTAGACATGACTGACTCACACATCTGTCACCTCCCTGAACTTTTCCCAAGCCGTGCGAAGAGCCCACGACAACCCTGATCTTCCCTCCTATAGAGGGGGCAAGACCCTGAGATGCGCCAGTCACAGAGGCTGCCTCAACCCTCAACAGACTCTGGTAGCCAAGCTGGCCCTGATGCTTGGTCCTCAGACGTACTGAACCAGGAGAAGTGGCGTCTCCTCTCAGCCTCAGTTTCCTCAGCTGAGAAATGGGGACAGGAAGGGCGCCTCCCTCTCGGCTTGTGCAGGAAACAGAAGGTATTTGGTACAGGGCTGGCACTCAGTCAAGCTGGTTCTTTCCTCCTGACACCACTTTGCCTGGTACAGTGCGTGGGGCTCTAACGGTGAACTCTCAGCTGTGTGTGTGTGTGTGTGTGTGTGTGTGTGTGTGTGTGTGTGTCTACATTCAGAGGGAGGAGCTTTCTGGCCAGCTGAGCTGGGTGTGGGGAGGGTCCTGGAGGTCACAGGCTGGAAGGCAAGGCTGATTCAGCAGGGAGGGCCCAGAGCAGGCTGGGAACCCAGCATCTGTCCCAGGGATGTCCTTGGGCCACAGCTCAAGTTCTAGCCTCACCTTGGCCACCTGTCGGATGGAGGACCTGTTGGCTATGGTTGAAAATGGAATTTCCCCCATCAAGGCCCTAATGTGGATAGTAGTTTCATTTTATGGAGGGGTAAACTGAGGCCCAGAGAGGTGATGTCACCAGCCCACAGTACCTTGGTGAGGAAGCTGGGTCTGGGCGGCTTCCAAGGTTCTGGGGTGCCAGGGCAATGTCCGAGCCCCGCCCCCCAAGTGCTGTCACTTACCTCCAGGGATGCAGGCCCAGTGAGGGGCTGCAAGGGCTGCAGGGGCTGCTGGGGCTCAGCAAAGATGGGCTCTGGCTGCTCGGAGACAGACTGTAAAGAAAGAGGCCGGGGACGGTGAACCTGGTGGTGGCCCCTGCGTGTGGCCGAATCCGAATTCGGACCAGGACTTAGGTTCCCTTAGGGAGAAGGAGCCCCCAAGGCCCGGGATTCTGGGTCTCGCCAAGGCCGCGGGGGTGGGGCCTGACCGATGACCGATGACCCGGGAGGGCTCCCCGGAGGCGGCGGTCCGACTCTGGGCGACTTAAAAAGAGACGCGGGGGGGGGGAAGGGCGGTTGTCTGTCTGCCTCTCTTCCTCCCTCCCCATTTCCCCCCTTCTTTGCCAAGCACTCACTCGAGGGTCAGCGCCGGGATGTGAAGCTTGTCCCTGCGAGACTTCATGCTGAGGCCGGGGTTGCGTCTACGCGGCTGGGTGCCAAAGCCCTCTTTGTGGCCCCCAACCCCTGATGGTGGCGCGATCGGACAGACCCACAGACGCGGACGTGGGGACAGCACGCCTGGCGGGCGCGACGGACGCGGCGGCGCGGAGGCCGGGCCGCCGGGGGCGCGGGGGGCGGGCTCTCTCCGCCTCGGGGCGGGGCTCGGGCCCCGCACCTGCGCGCAGGCCCAGCCCAGCAGGAAAAGTCGGGCTGCGGGAGGCTGGAGTGGCAGGTGCCACCTCCTCCCGGAGAGAGGGACGCCGAGGCTGCCGGGTCTCGAGCCCCAGGGCTGCGCGGCCGAAAAGGAAGGGCGGTCACTGCCTCCTCGATTGGCATTATTGCTCCATCGCCTGGCCCCACCCCTTCCCGGCCGGGTCTCTGCCCTCGCCCCACCCCTCCCCGGGAGGTGCGGGGGTGGGGTGGGGGTTGTCTCTCGGACCCCGGATCGGAGCGCGTCCCGCCCCTATTCCCCCACCGCCTGCCGCTCAGCACAGCCCCTCGCGGCGGGTCTCAGCATCCCCACGCACATCAGAGGCCGGTCCACGCCTCCAGGCCTTTGCTTCGCTGGGGTCCCTGTCTGGAGCGTCGTCCCCCTCACCCACATCCCAGTTCGGTCCCATGGGCCCCTCTTCGGCGGAGCCGTCCCTACACAACAACCCATGGCGCCCCGAGTCCCACCCTCCCTTTTGCCCAGCCCAGTTCCCAAGACTCCGGGGTTGTGTCTGGCTATGGCCCCCCCTCGACACCCCACTTAGACCCGGTCAAGAACGCGGTAGGTAGCAGAAAGTAGACAGCTCTCAGGGAGTCTTTGTCCTCGTTCTGCCCCGTGGCCCAGGACTTTGTCCTCCGTGGTTCTGACTGATTCCGGTCCACCACCCCGCCCCGAGCCTGGGCAAAGGCCAGGGACAGTGCCCGCCTTCCGGTCAATGCCGGAGCCCCGCCCCTACGGGCCCCTCAGGCTCCTCCCCACCAGCTGCACATCCCCAGTCCATCAAGAACATACGGTCAGGCCTTGGGGGCCAGTCTGACCCCATCCCCACCATCCGATTTCAAACTCTCATCCAAACCCCAGGACCTCCCTCCTCTCTCCCTTCACCTCCCCTGTGCTCTCTTCACTCCAGCTACTGCCGTCTCCATGATGTTCTTTCAATGCCAAGCTGGTTTGCACCCCAGGACCTTTGCCCATGCTGTTCCCTCTAACTGGAATGCTCTTCCCCTCAGACTTTCCCTCTTGCCTCTTCTTCCTCTTCTAGATCTAGGCTCAAATGTTACCTTCTCCAACAGGGCTAAAGCCGCCCCCCACCCCCAGCTCCTCTATCTGTTTAATTTCTCCCCTGCAGTACATCTCTTCACCATAACTCTCCCCGAGAGAGTGTGAGCGCCATGGGCAGGGTCCGGCATCGATTTGTCTCTGTGTCCCCCCCCCCCCGTGCCTGGAACAGGGCCTGATACACAGTAGGCACCCCAAGAAAGTTTGTTAAGTGGGTAATTTCACTGCCGGGCAAGAGAATTCCCATCCCTCAGGCAAACACAGCCCCCAAAGAGCGGGTGTTCTACACTCACACACCTCCCGACCACTAGCACAAGGCAAAACCCTCCCTGTCCTGGGCTGTGTGCTTTCCTGTCTGTAAACCAGCAAAGACACGACACACAACGGTCTGTGAGCTCTGGGATCCGAAAATGCCAGCGTACAGAAAAATGCTAATGTGACCCTGAAGGATACAATTTTCTACCTGTGTTCCCTGAGAGTGAGCTCCCCGTCATGGGAGACATGCAAGCTGGCTCCAGGATACTTGGCTGGAATCCTCTCATTTGGACTCTAGATGCTAGACAAGGGTTCCTTTTCCAGTCTGGATGCCCTTGTGCCAGCTGTGCAACCCTACAGCGCTTCAATCTCCACATTTGCAAACTGGCGTGGGCCCCCAGCTTGTGCGGGCCAAATGAAGCACTTCCAAAGCACTTTGCAAACACCGGGGGAAAGGATCAAGGTGAGCAGCTTCGTTGTAATTATCAAATAAATTCACAAGTCTGGAGGCTGCCGCTGAAATATCTGTGCCCAGGACCGTTGGGTCCAGCCCAGCCCACTGGCCTTAGGTGAACTCACCCACGTCCCCGGCGTGGCAGGCTCAGCTCCTTCTGAAATGAGAGGAAACAGGGGTCATTCCCAAGGAGACAGGCCCTTCACATCCCCGGCCCTCCACCCACCTCACCCCGAAGGTGGCCCCTCGCTCACCCAGCTCCAGCCAATGCCTCTTTTCTGCTGCCCCATATTCTGGGTTCTGCCCTGCCTCAGAGCCTTTGCACCAGCTGTGTCTTCTGCCAAGACTGCCTTCCCTCCCCTCTGGTGCCAGTCAATTGCACATCATCCCTCAGCTCAGGCACCCCTTCCTCCTGAAAGCCCTCCAGACTCCCAATCACCTCCCTGCCTAGCTCAAACCCTCCTTGTACTAAAAATAACTTCATTATTTTATTTGATTTTAAAGTTTATTTATTTATTTTGAGAGAGAGAGGGAGCCAGAGTGGGGGAGAGGCAGAGAGACAGAGAGAGAGAGGAGACAGAGAGAGAGGAGAGAGAGAGAATCCCACGCAGGCTCAGCACTGTCAGCGCAGAACCCGATGCGGGGCTCGAACTCGCGAGAACATCGAGATCATGACCTGAGCTGAAATCAAGAGTCGAACGCTTAACCGACTGAGCCACCCAGGCGCCCATAACTTCATTATTTTAAATAACAAATTAGTTATATTTGTAAAGAAGTATGTCAATAGTGGCTAAATAGTAACAATTGTTCGAGGAAAGGGAGATTCTTGACTCCTGCTCACTCTGCCCCCTCCCAGATCTGAAAGTCACTTCTGCAAAGCTTATGTGGATTTGTGTCTTGGGAACCGATGGGGGGTGGGGGCACTAATCAGTGACTCCCTTTTGGAGCTCAGCAAGCTGACTGCACCAACCCTGGGTGCCCTCGCCATATGCAGGGCAAAAAGCCGTGCACTTGGGGGTCACGGTGACCCCGGAGTCCATCCTCAAATGTAGCTCACCCAAGAAGGTTTCTAAATTCTCAAAAGGCCATGTCGCGCAAGTTTCGAATCTAGGGATACTCAGACCTGGGTCCAGATCTATTTATTATCTGTTCTTGCCTGGCTGTGGGACCTTGAGCAAGTAACTTGCGCAATTCGTGCTTTGATTTTCCCACCTATAAGGTGGAGGGTAACATCAGGAGGGTCCCAGGGTAGTGATGATCAGCCATTATTATCGTGGCTGTCGTGCGTTGTGTTATTGTTGAGCTCAGCAAGGGCCTAGGTGGACTATCGTAATATCTGATAAATTTTACTGAGCCACCTAATACATACAGACCAGGAGCAAGGGCCGTTTTTCAGGCTGGGAAACTGAGGCGCAGAGGGAAGCCAGCTGCCCATGTCTCTTGGCAAAGAGAAGGAAGGGAATCCAGGTCTCTGGACATCCCCACCCCCCCCTGCTCCCCCCCCCCCCCAAACACACACGCCAGGGCGGTCCTGTGGAGGACAGACACATGACTATTTTTACCTAGGTGGGCTCTCCGGACTGCCCACATCCAGAGCGGGGCGTTCACCATGGCAACCACTGACGTCATCAGCCCCCACAGCCAATTCAAGGGGGCTGGAAGCTGCCCGGTGCAGGACGGGGCTGGGAGAGGTTGGCTGGGTCCCCCAGCAGGGGAAGAGGAGGGTCCAAGAGGAGGGGTGTCACCCCGAGGCTTGACCCCAGCTACCCTGAGCCCACAAAACCGGGCGATTCAAGGTGGGAAGAGGCTGACCTGCCATCCCGTGGTGTTTCTGTCTGCCTGAACACCTCCGGGAATGGAGAGCTCACTATCGTTCAGGGCAATTGATCACAGTCATAGGAACCACCACCACCATTAAGGCCTCCTGCTGCCCCCTCCAATTGTTATGGGGTCTTATGCCAGCTTACCCCTCTCCTCTAACCCGTGAAACAGCGAGGAGCTGGCATCTGAACCCAGGACTTACTTGCTCCGGCACCCCCTCCCCCCATCCCAACCATTTCCTTCCAAAGCCCTGGCCGTTCTGGGTTCCCAGTCTGGCTCCCCATCATCTGAGCTGTGTGACCCCCGCCAAACAATTTCACATCAGTTTCTTCATTTGGAAAGCCTCCGGGTTCCATAGGGTCCTGGGAGGAATCAAGAAACAAGCTAAGAGCCCGGCACTGGGGAGGCTTCGATAAATCAGTGCCAAGACAATGATTTTGTGAGGTTAATAATAACCACCAATTTAACCACAAATTTTAATTTGCTTCCAAAATACAAAAAGATGTAAAGTGGCAGAGAGAAGCGAGGGAAGGTCGGCAGCCCCCTGCAAAGGCTCTGTGGAAAGCTGGGACCACATGGAATTCTCCCGGCACCGCCCCCGGACCCTCTGCTCCCAGAGCCATCTGCTTCCGCCTTCAGCCCCCTCTTTGCCGGCTGTTCTCAAGGAGTGACTCCCGCATAGACCAGAGTAGGTGGGGGCCCGATCCCCTTGCAACTGCCCTTTAAAGATAATATTTACGGCAACCTCTTCGGTTCTTGGCTGAGCTGGGCAATGCTGCCTCCCAGCCAGAAGCCTCAGCTCCATCCTGAGGAACCCCCCGGGGCATGGACACCCCCACAACTGGAGGCACTGGGGAGACCCAGGGGGAGAGAAGGGGCTGGAGGTGGGGGGAGCCAAGAGGCTTCCCGGGTGGGGGGTGGTCAGGCTGGTGGGAATCTGTGCGGTGGGGGTAGGACCCAGGCTGGCTGGCACCAAGCCCCACGGGAAGTTGGCAACTGCAGTGAAGGGAGAGAGAAGTCAGCAGGGACCACAGAGCACCAGCCTGAGGGCTTTTTGGAGGAGAAGAGTAAGTTGAACTGGGCCACGAGGATGCAGGATGGACCTTCCGGGGAATGCCTCCAGCAGCAGCAGAGACAAAGTTCAGAGAGATACAAGCTCTGGCCACCTTCACTGCCCCTGGATTTGGAGATCTGGTGTTTTAAAAGTCTGTGGTTCGTGGGGCACCTGGGTGGTTCAGTCGGTTAAGCATCCGGCTCTCGATTTCGGCTCAGGTCATGATCTCACGGTTCATGAGTTCGAGCCCCGAGTCGGGCTCTGTTGCTGACAGTGTGGAACCTGCTTGGGATTCTCTCTCTCTCTAAAGAAATAAATAAAAACTTAAAAAAAAAAAAAAAAAAAAAAGAAGCGTGGCTTGTGAAGCAAAGGCCCAAGTGGGAGATGATAAAAAAATAACAATGGAATAATAAGAATAGTAGTCGTAGCAATAACAATGCGAGGAGTAGAGCTCACGTTAACCGGCACCCATAAATGCTGCACAGAAGACTGAGCTTAACCCAAAGCGGGAAGGCCCAGTTCCCAGCTCTTCCTCTGACCCAACGCAAACTGGGGGTCCAAGGGCCAGACCAGTTCCTGCTTACCACCTCCCAGCGCACTGCCCCAGTCAGATTAGCCAGCCTTCCCACGGATATGGTCTATACTAGCCGGTCAGCAACTGACTTGAGTCCCCTCCACTTCCTCAAGCTTTTATGAATCGACTCTTTGACCTTTGGAAGGGTCAGCCTCCAGAGTATCTGACTGGCTCTGACCAGGAGGCTGCTACCTGCTTGGCTGGGGGTGCTCCTGGGCCCATTAACAAAGTTCCGAGTTAAGGTACCAGATGGCTTATGCCCCAAACCCAGGCCCTCCACGTTTTTGCATCCTCAGAAGCCAGACTGGTTAGCATTCCAAATCTCTTAATTTCCCTCTCTGATCCTCAGTCTCCCTCTCTGAAAAAACGAGGCCAATGATAGCACTGACCTCTTGTGCTGTTAGGAGAATTAAATGCACACACGGTGCTTCGCATTTGTGGGTGCCCGTTACTGTGAGACATTATTTATATTTCTACTATTATTATTTTTTTAAAGTTTTTCAAAATGTTTATTTATTTATTTTCAAGGTGGGGGGAGAGGGGGAGAGAGAAAGAGGGAGAGAGAGAATCCCAAGCAGGCTCCACACTCTGTGCAGAGCCCAACACTGGGCTCAACCTCATGATTGTGAGTGAGATCATGACCTGAGCCAAAATCGAGAGTCAGATGCTGAACTGACTGAGCCACCCAGGCAGCTCTATACATCTACTATGACTAATTTTTTATTATTTTCACGGTCTCCTATTTGGTTATTTACTCCAGGTAACTTCCTGGCCTCTGGCCCCCTCTGTGGCTCCCACCTGCTCCAGAGGAGTCTTTCAAAGCCTTCAGGTCTGATAGTGTTCCTCCCTTGCACCAGCACTTTCCATAGCTCCCAATCACCTTAGGGAGAAAATCTAACCTCTTCAAAATCGACACTGGAACGCCCTGAAGCAGAGGGTCCACTCTCACAGTCCTGGCCCTAGCCTGGCTTCTAGTTTCCCCATGCAACATATATAGTTACGTGCTTCTGGGCCTTTGCACGTGCTGTGCCCTCCACCCAGAATTCCCTCACTCATCTGGGCAATCTCTACTTGTCCCTCTGCCTCCACAGAGCAAGAGGGCGAGCCAGACCTGCCTGGGTTCGAATCCTGACTCTGTCACCTACGTGCTGTGACACCTGGGCAGGGGCTAGGCTTCTCTGAGCCTCAGTTTCCCCTTTTGTAGCATGGGACTCGTCATCAGGGAGCGGGTGCCTCTTCCCCATGAAACAGGCCCCCACTTCTTGACGTCAGCAGCGCCCCCATTCGCCTACCCGAAAGCAGTTTCTCTATTTTAAGAGGCCGCGGGCGGGGCTCGCGTCTAACTGGGGCTCGGGGCGGGGCCTGTCCCCCCACAACACCCCACCGCTCACCGCCCCCTCCCCTACGCCCAGGCCCCTCGCTCTTGTCTCTGGCCTCCCCCTCGCTCTTGTCTCTGGCCTCGGACTTTCCCCTTGCGGCCCCCGCCCCCGCCACGCCTGGGGGTGGGGGTGCTTCTGCCTTTCATCTCTGCCCCTGCCCTCCCGGACCCCACCCCCACCCCGTCCTTCCAAGGTTCTAGCTTCCCTCAGACTCTTTTATTTCCCCATGCACCCCCCCCCCCCACCCCCCGCCCCTGCCCTGCCACCCGCGCTGCTTCCTCTGCTCCAAGACCACCCAGCAACGCTTGGGTCAGGCGCCTTCTCCAAGAGTGCCTGAGCGTCCCACATTGCAGCTGACAACTCCCTGGGGTCACTGCTGCTCAGGCGTCCATATCCCCCAACAGGCTAGGAGACCCAGGAGAGCGGTTTCAGAGGGTGAACACCCCGCCGCCTCTCCAGCAGGCACTCAAGAAATGTTTGTTGGGTAAATGATGAATCCCAGGTTCCCGGCAGGCAACCTGGTGGCTTCTTAAGGGTGTGGTCTACGCCTCGGCTAGATCATCTTAATTCCCTTTGCACAGAGATGGGGAAACTGAGGGCCAGAAAAGTCAAAGGAGTCGCCCATCGGGGTCCCATGGCCCCTGCGTGGGTTCGAACTCTCTCACGCACAAACTCAGGGCCAGAGGTCAGAAGAGGAGGGCCCTTACAGCCAATGGGGAAACTGAGATCCGGATAAGCAAAAGTGTCTCCTGCCCTCGACACCCCTCCCCCCCGCCCGCCCGCCCGCCCGGCCCCCCGCAAGCCAGTTTGCAGTGATTTCTGCAATAGAGAGCCAGTTAGGGCTGCCGGATTGAACCTCTGTCGGGCGACCTCGAGTTTGTGACTTTTCCAGACTCGAGCCTCAGTCTCCCTGTCTGACAAATGGGCGCCCGGACAGCCCCAACCTCCTTGGCTCACCTTAGGGGTGAGCCGAGGCTGGGGCGCGGTGGCGCAGCGAAGGCACGAGGCAGGTAATGATCCACATTAATTAATAAGAATATATCACTAGTAAAAAGATTAACACGACGAGGACCATATGGCGAGCGCTCAAAGGCTGCTGTTGCTCATATTATTAGAGCAGCTGGTGGGAAGGGGCCCAACCCTCAGCCCCCGTCTCCCACGCTAGCGCTTGGAGCCTCAGTTTCTCCATCTGTCAAACCAAACGGAGTCTATGTCCCCTTCCCATCAGGCGAAAACCACTTTGAAAAGCGGGCAGAAGGAGCGATCGGAGCGCGCGCCCCGCTCTCCGCCTCAGTTTCTCCGGACGCCGAAACCTCGCCCCTGGCACCCAAGCCAGGTGCACTCGGCCGCGCCCTCCGCCCGCCCACGCAGGGGCCTCACCTGGAGCCCTCGGCGCCGCAGGAGGCTCGGCTCGTCCATGGCCCGCTAGTCCGCGCCGCCTGGCCCGCCCCCGGCCCCGCCCCAGCCTGCCAAGCCCCGCCACCCCGCGCCATTGGTCAAGCCGGTCAGCTGACGTGTCCTGGCCCCGCCCCTCCCTGGGAGCCCTCCTGGAAGGGCCCCGCCTCCATTGGATGGGCCAGACCCGCCCTTCCAGGCCCCACCCTTACCCCCCAGCCAAGATGAGTCCATTTTTCAATGAATCCTCCTGGGAATAAGGGAACGTTAGCACCCCCATTTTGCAGGGAAGGAAACTGAGGCTCAGAGAAGTTAGTTGATGTGCCCAGGGCGCACAACAAGACCAGTTCTAGGGTGAGGTGAACGAGACCCTCAGTTCTGTTCAAAATTTGAAAAGGGCCACAAATACCAGTGATTAAGGTACACAAGATTCGAATACAATAATGTAAAGAATCTAAACTAATGCGAAAAGCGCAGGATGAACTAAACGCCAAAAATGCAGGCTCTGCCTCTGCCTTTACATCACGCTGCCTTGCTGGTTTCACCTTAATTCTGGCCCTAGCCCCAATAAAACTTTATTTACAAGAACAGGCAGCCACTGTTGCTGGTTTCTGTTTTGAGGAGGACTCCCTTTGCCGAGTCAGCTGGGCACCTGACTAAGCACCTAATGAGGACCACCTTCCACAGGTATCTGGTGATAATTGATCAGCCCCCCTTTGCAGAAGGGAAACTGAGGCAGGGAAAAGCCCAAGTGCCAAGATGGGATCCATATTCTCTCTTCCACTGGGACTGCCACTGTCTCTGCACCTGCAGGTTCCCTTGGCTATCCGTTGGACTTAAACATTACAGGATCTTCTCAGGCTGGAGGAGAGACCCCAGGGACGGCCCGATTGCCTTTGAGTCTGGATAGGCTCCTACCAAATTACAGTGGCCAGATTGAGCACATAAAAAAATACAGGGCTTCCTGAAATTTTGTTTTTGTCATACACACTTTAAAACTGAAATATTGGGGTGCCTGGGTGGCTCAGTCGGCTGAGCGTCAAACTTCAGCTCAGATCATGATCTCACGGTTTTGGGAGTTTGAGCCCTGCGTTGGGCTAAGCTGCTGTGAGCCCAGAACCCACTTCTGATCCTCTGTCCCCCTCTCTCTCCACTCTTCACCTGCTGGTGCTCTCTTTCTCTCAAAAATAAAGAAACATTAAATATAAAAAAAAAAAAAAAAAGGAGGGGCGCCTGGGTGTCTCAGTCGGGTAAGCTCCGACTTCGGCTCAGGTCATGATCTCTCAGTTCGTGGGTTCGAGCCCCGCATCAGGCTCTGTGCTGACAGCTCGGAACCTGGAGCCTGCTTCGGATTCTGTGTCTCCCTCTCTCTCTGCCCCTCCCCTGCTCACGCTCTGTCTCTCTCTCTCTCTCAAAAATAAGTAAACGTTAAAAAAAAAAAAAAAAGGGTACTGGTACTCCCCTCACAAATTTATAAAAGATAAATAAAAATAAATAAATAAAATTGACATATAATTCACCCACCATAAAATATACCTTTTAATTTATTTTTATTTTTTAAGTTTATTTATTTTGAGAGAGAAAGCGCAAGGGGGGGAGGGGCAGAGAGAGAGAGAGAGAGAGGAGAGGGAGAATCCCAGGCAGGCTCCACGCCGTCATTGCACAGAGCCCAACTCGGGGCTGAAACCCACAAAACCGTGAGATCATGACCTGAGCCGAAATCGAGAGTCCGACGCTTAACAGACCGAGCCACCCCGGAGCCCCTAAAATATATCTTTTTAAAGAGTACCATTCCGTGGTTCTTAGCATATTCTCAGAATTGTGTAATCATCACCACTATCTAATCGCAGAACATTTTACCAACCCTAGAAGAAAACCTTTACCCATGAGCACTCACCATCCTCCCTCCGGCAGCCGCCAATCTGCTTTCTGTCTCCGTGGCTTTGCCTGTTCTAGACATTTCACATAAATGGAATCCTACAACGTGTGGCCTTTTGTGTCCGGCTTCTGTCGCTCCACACGACATTTTCAAGGTGCACCCACGCTGTAGCTTGAATCGGGGCTTCCTTCCTTTTTATGGCTGAATAATATTCCATCGTGTGGATGGACCCCATTTTGTTTATCCGTTCACCTGTCGATGGACATTTGAGTTTTTCCACTTTTGGGCTCTTGTGAGTTGCGCTGCTGTGAACATTCATGCGCAAGTTATTGTGTGGACATATGCTTTCAATTCTCTTGGGTCTACATCTAGGCGTGAAATTCCTGGGTCATATGGTAACTCTATATTTCTGCTTTTTCAAAAACGGCCAGACTGTTCTGTGCAGTCAAAAGCAGCCACTGCTGTAAGCTGAGTCATGTTTTTCCAAAATCCAGACGTTGAAATCCTCACCGTAGGTCCTTCAGAATGTGACTGTGTCCAGAGAGAGGGACTTTAAAGGGACAATTAAAGTAAAACGAGGTTACCTGGGTGGATCCTAATCCAATATGATTGCTGTCTTTATAAGAAGAGATTAGGGGGGCGCCTGGGTGGCTCAGTCGATTAAGCGTCCGACTTCAGCTCAGGTCATGATCTCACGGTCCGTGGGTTCAAGCCCCGCGTCGGGCTCTGTGCTGACAGCTCAGAGCCTGGAGCCTGTTTCAGATTCTGTGTCTCCCTCTCTCTGTGACCCTCCCCCATTCATGCTCTGTCTCTCTCTGTCTCAAAAATAAATAAACGTTAAAAAAAATTAAAAAAAAAAAAAGAAGAGATTAGGGCACAGGCATGCACAGAAGGTAGGCCACGTGAACACGCAGGAAAACCCCATCTGCAAGCCAGGGAGAAAGACCCCAGAAGACGCCAAACCTGCCAACATCTTGATCTTGGACTTGTAGCCTTCAGAACTGTAAGGAAAGAAATTCCTGTTATTGAAGGCACTCCGTCTCTTTGATATGGCTGGTCTAGCAAACTAGTTACAGCCACCCAGTTAAATGTAATTTCAGACAGGGGCGCCTGGGTGGCGCAGTCGGTTAAGCGTCCGACTTCAGCCAGGTCACGATCTCGCGGTCCGTGAGTTCGAGCCCCGCATCGGGCTCTGGGCTGATGGCTCAGAGCCTGGAGCCTGTTTCCGATTCTGTGTCTCCCTCTCTCTCTGCCCCTCCCCCGTTCATGCTCTGTCTCTCTCTGTCCCAAAAATAAATAAACGTTGAAAAAAAAATTTAAAAAAAAATGTAATTTCAGACAAACAATGAATAATTGTTCATAATGTTCCACGCGATCCTTGGTAAGTAGATATGCTAAAAACTTAGGGGGCGTTTAACCTGAAATTCTCATTTAATAGGGCACGTTTTACCTGGCAACCCTATGCTAAAAGGACCTCAGGCTATAGCTTGTCTACCCCGGGTAATGGGGAGCGCGCACCTTACAGCGACCGACGACAGCCCTGTCTCTGGTCTGTTCTGCCTACAAGTTCTCCTAGAGTCCAAGTTGGGGTGGACATGTGACCTAGAGACTTTTCGTTCACTTCAGCCAGGGTGACTGGCTCACGGTGGACATGAAACCCAAGCTCAGCCAATCAGTCTTCCCTGGGACTTTGGCTACAATCTTGGGGAAAGAGAGGTTCCCTGTACCCGAGGTGGTTGGATCAGGCAAATGGGGGAGCTGCTGGAGGGAGAGCCACCAGAGAGGTTTCAAATACCCTTGCTCCATCTAGAGAACTTCTCCACAGAACTTCCAAAATTACACCTTCCGTGGGCGCTAGGGGACATTTATTGACTGACTCGCTGAATCAATCGAACAGTGAGTGTGATTTTCCCCTGGTGAACGCCTATGCATCTTTCAAAACCCGCTTCAAATTTAAGAAGCATCAAAGAACATTTTTACCGAATGAATAAGTGATTTGTTTTCCTGCGAACTTCTATACATCCATCAAAACCCTTCTCAGGTATCTCTAAGGGGCATCAGGGAGTGGGATTGTTGAACGAATAAGTGATGCCTAGAAATGTGTTTGATTTAAAAACACTAACAGATTTTCTCCTTGCAAAATCCTATTGATCCTTCAACATTCTCAGATGCCCTCCAGGGGCGTCAGGGTCTTGTGGCCGGGAGAAGGGAAAAGCTCAACCCTCGGCTGACTGAAGGTCACTCTACCCAGGAAGGAGGCGGAAGCTGAGGGGGTGGGGAAATTCTGTGGTTCCTCCTGTCACGATTTCCATTTCCGGCGGCCCCTTTTAACCCAATCCTTCCTGCCTCCCCCTCCCAGCAGTTCGTGAGGCGGCTGAAAGTGGGGCAGCCCTAGGGGCATACCCCAGCTGTGTTTCTAGGGCAGCTGGGAGGGGCCACTGAGGGCACCCCAGGGCTTCCTGGAGTAGGGGGGCGGGCAGGCCAAGGGAGGTGGGTGTGCAGATCGGGCATGGGGGAAGGTGAAGTGCAGATCCTGACTTTGATAAGGGTAGAAACACCACTTCACCTGTGACTGGCGTCCTGCTCACACACCTGCTATGGCTCCCCAGTGCCCTTGGGAAAAAAGCCCAGCCCTTCAGCCTGACGCTCGAGGTCCCTGTCCGACTTGCCACCTTCATCTCTCCTGTGGAGTCCGAGACCTGCCATGCTCATCTTGATGTTCCCCCAAAGCATGTCCCCGGAGCTTTGGTCTCTGCTGTGCCCCTCTGCGGGGAGTGCTGTTGCATTCTAGAAACCCAGTTCAAGATCCCCCTTCTCTGGGCATCCCTCCCTACTCTCCCTTGGAACACCCCCAGCCCCTCCCTGCACCCAGCCCTGACATCAAGGAGCTGGGGCGGTAGGGGGGGGCATCTGTGTCCAGCTCTGACCCCTCCTCCACTCTTCTCTCCCTCCTTCGATGTCTTTCCAGTGGCTGCTCTGACTTTGGGGAGGTGGGAAGGAGCTGTGACAAGAGCAGAGGCCACTGGAGGCCCCCCAAACAATGATTAATTACGCTGGCTGGCTGGTGGGCACGATCTGCCGGGAGCCCAAATCCTTTATCCTCGCTACAGCCTATTTTGCAGATGGGGTAGCTGAGGCCTGGAAGGGCCGACCTCGGTGATGGGGCAGCCCTGGGGCATGAGGCTCACTCCCCACTCACCGCTCAGCCCCACTGGGGGGCGGGGAGGGGAGGGGACTCTCTCTGAATCATCTTTTCACAGGCAGCTGAGGCCTCTGGGCTCAGTGTCTCCATCTGTGAAATGGGGCCCATGATGGTGTCTCCTCGGGTGGGGTCTCAGGCTCCTCGAGGGGAGGTCATGACTTTGGCCCTCTCTCTAACCGGTCTCTTCCCTCTTTCCTCATGTTTCTCTCAATCTGTCTCTGTCTCTCTCTGTCTCTGCCCCTCCCCCAGGCCTCACACATCAGTCCTGCAGCCCACTCCACCCCGTGGCCTGGTCTGGCCCTATTGCCAGTGAAGGCTGCTCTGTGCGGGGTCACGGGGTCCCCGTCCCCACTGTGCCAGGCCTGGGACACTGTTTCTTTGTTCCCATGGCTCTGACCTCATGGCCTCCCGGGCGCCTGACCCTGACCGGCCCAGCTGCCCCGCCCACCCCCCCCCCCCCCCCGGGACAGGGCTTCTCCGAGAATGGGCCTCCTCCTGGCCCACCTGGGCCTCAGTTTCCCCAGATGCTCTTCCAAGAGAGACCCTCACCGTATGCTCCTCCGTCTCCCACGGTTCCGTGAACATTTTTTTTTTTTTGTAGGTGAAACATCACATGACATAAAAGTAACCAGTTTAAAATACACAGTTCAGTGGCATTTAGAGCATTCACTACGTTTTGCAACCGTCACCTCTGTCTAGTTCCAGAACATTCTCCTCACCCCAAGGGGAAGCTCGTCCCCATTAGCAGTCACTCCCCAGCCCCCACCCCCCAGCCGCTGGCAACCACTAATCTTTCTGTCTCTTCGAATTTGCCTGCTCTGGACATTTTATTTCTTATTTATTTTTTATTTTTTATTTATTTATTTATTTTTTTGCTCTGGACATTTTATATACATGGAATCATACAACACGTGGGCTGCTGCGTCTGGCTGTTTTCACTCAGCACGATGTGTTTGAGATTCATCCGCTTTGTAGCATGAATCACTGCTTCTCCATGGACATCCTGGGCCTCTTTTGGCAGTGGGGAGAAAGACTCAGAAAATGAGACCCCCAGATGCCAAAGAAACAGACACGGAGAAGAGAAAACGCTTCGTCTGAAGGACGCAAAGGGGCTCTTTAGGAGCCGGGACCCAGGGTGCCCCGAGACCAGAGTCTGGGAAACGGGGAGGTGGGCATTTGCTGTGGCGGGGGAGGGGGGGGTGCGGGGGGAGGGGTAAGGTACAGCAAACACTTCAGAATGACTTGTTGGGAGAGTGAACTCAGACATCCAAGAACCCTGGGCTCCCATTGGGCACCCGAGTCTCAGAAGTTGGCTAGAGAGGGCCAGAGACCAGGGCAAGGGCCCAGAGCTGCCCCCTCATGAGGCTGGCACCCAGTGTCCTGCTTGGGTCTTTCTCGGGTCGGAAGAGACCCCGAGATCTAAGGCCCTGGGTCAGACTGGCCCCACGGGTGGCTTTGTGGCTGGGATGAGGCCACCATCACCGAGCTGACTTCCTGGGTTTCTCTTTCAGTTTGACTTATGCCAGGAGGGGCCATGACACCTAACTTTTTTTTTTTTTTTTTTTTTTAATCTTTTTAGCATTCTTTCTTGCTCAGCTTCAATGTGTTCTAGGGCGAGGACGGGGTGGCTGGGCCTCGCCAGCAACACAGAAGCTCATCTGGGGCTGCAGGCCTCTGCATGGACTTCATGGGGCAGTTGTTGACCAGGCTGGTCCCCCTCCTTCTGCTCCTGCTTCCAGGGCAGGGCGGTGAGTGCTCCACCCCGACAAGGTGGCTCTTTGCTGGGAGACGTGTGTGTGAAAGGCCGTGGATCTGGGTTTCTGGGGTGGGTTCTGCGTCTCTGGGCCTCAGTCTTTCCCTCTCTCAAATGGGAGATCGCCGATCATAGCTTCCGGGGTCCAACTTGGGCATCCTCCCTCCGGCCTTGATTTTGTCTTCCGTGGAATGGGCCGAACCCCTGAATCTTTCCCACTTCCCAGAGTTCTGTGAGAAATGCTAAGAAAAGGATGGGGCGCCTGGGTGGCTCCGGCGGTTAAGCGCCTGACTTCGGCTCATGTCATGTTCTCACGGTTCGTGGGTTCGAGCCCCGTGTGGGCGTCTCTGCTGTCATCCAGAGCCCGCTTTGGATCCTCTGTCCCCCTCTCTCTCTGCCCTTCCCCCGCTCACGCCTCTGTCTGTCTCAAAAATAAATAAAACCTTTTATTTTTTAAAAAAAATTTTTTTTTTTTCAACATTTATTTATTTTTGGGACAGAGAGAGACAGAGCACGAACGGGGGAGGGGCAGAGAGAGAGGGAGACACAGAATCGGAAACAGGCTCCAGGCTCTGAGCCATCAGCCCAGAGCCTGACGCGGGGCTCGAACTCACGGACCGCGAGATCGTGACCTGGCTGAAGTCGGACGCTTAACCGACTGCGCCACCCAGGCGCCCCTAAAACCTTTTAAATAAGTAAATAAATAAATAAATAAATAAATAAATAAAAAGAAATGCTAAGAAAAGGGTAAAGAACAAATATGTATATAAGTGATATACAGGGTAACTGATTATGTTTGTAGTATATGGTATATTCCTACCTTATATATACTCATATACTCTCTCCGTCTTGTGGAATCAGATGGGAAGGAGCCCTGACCCCTGCAGATGGCTGGGTTTGACCTCTAATTCCGGTTCAGCTGTTGCTGCTGTGTGACCTCAGGCCACCCCTTTGCCTCTCTGTGCCTCAGTTTCCCTCTCTGGAAACAGCAGCGGCAGGGTTTCGGGGCCTTCAGGGGTGAGGCAGGGCTGGAGAGCAGAGACGGGGAGGGGTCCAGGGGACCCTGGCTTGCATCGGAAGAGCAGCCTGAGAGGTTGACACGTGGATGAACGAGCGGGTGGATGGATGGGTAGAAGATTGGACGTCTGGAGGGACGGCAGGACGGGTGGGCGGATCCGTTTATGGGAACGTGGAGAGGTGGGTGGATGGTGACTTGGCGAGCCCCCGGCCTGAGCCCCTCTCCCATGCAGTGAAACTCTGGGAATGTCATGATCTCTTTGTTGCCTTTGCAGCCGAAGCCTGCGGCACGAGCGGGTGCTGTTTTCAGGACCCACCATATCCGGATGCAGACTCAGGTCTGGAACAGTTCTGCGCTGTGGGGAGAGGGCATGCGGGGCTCTGACTGGCCCATCCCTGGGGGCCGGTCCCTCAGCTCCCTCCTGCCCAGCCAAAGTTTGAGGCCGGCCTGAGGTCTTGGCAGTGACCAGACAGCCTATTGTCCTATCCTCACCAAGCTCGGGCGTCCTGGATCAGTCGCTTGCCTCTCTGAGCCTCGTCTCCTCCCTCGCAGGGTCGCAGACTTGGTGTCTGTGTCTGTTCAGCATGGGGGGGCTAAGCAGCCGTGAGACATTTTGGGGCTCCCCGGAGGCAGGCGTTGCTGGAACATGTGTGCTTGTGATGCACCCCAATAAGGGCCTGCCATTGAACAGGCTCTTCATCCGCTCTTTTGTGCAAGAAATAGTCACCGAGCGCCCACTCTGTGCGGACACAGTTCTAGGCATGAAAGAACCGGCCGTGACCCCAACTGCCAAACACGTACATGGACGGCATCCTAGGATGTGCTATGAGAAACCAGAGGAGGTGGGGGATGAAGGAAGGGGCTGTTTCAGGTTGCCTGGTGGTCAAGGAGGTGACCCTGAAGGAGAAACTGGAATGTCAAGATCTGGGGGGAAAGCATTCTAGGCAGCTGGCCCCGCATGTGCAAAGGCCCTGTGGTGGGAGTAAGCTTGGTGTGTCTGAGGACTGGTGAGGAGTCCACTGGTGTGGCCGGAGGGGGGTGAGCACAGGAGACGGCAGGAGACAGGAGAAAAGGGCACAGGGAGGGGGCTGGGAGCGGGTTCCTTAAATGTCACAAAGATTTACCCTGAGGGTGTGTCAGCAAGGAGGGGCCCCTCCCGATTCTTGGTCCATTCCCAAACCTCTGGTACCTCCTCTAGGCTCGGCTTCAGGCCCCAAGGACCTGACCTGCTACCGGATGTTCAGCGCCGGTTATGAATGCTCCTGGCGGTACGAAGGCCCCGCGGCTGGGGTCAGCCACTTCCTGAGGTGCTGGTGAGGACCCTGCCCCAGTTCCCAGACCCTCATGCATCATCCCACCCTGGCTCCCGCTCTCAGATGTGTGACCTTGTCAGGCTCCTTTCGGGAGGCTCAGTTTCTCATCTGAGAAGAGAGGGCTGGGACTCTCTATGTTGTGGCGGGGGTGGGAGGTGGGGGGGCGGGGCGTCCCTCTAGCCCCTGGTCCCCACCCTCTCACTCACTCGTCCATCCTCCCATCCATTCATTCCCATCTTCCTTCCTCCTGTGGCAGCCCATCTCGCGAGATTCCGGGACACACACACACACACACACACACACACACACACACACCCAACCCCTCGGTTCCAGGCTGATCCCCACGGAGTCCCCAGGCCGCGGAGGGGGAGCAAAGGGGGCAGAAGAAGATGCTGGGATGCGACTCACACCTTCTGCCGAGGCACCCTGGGGGTCCCGAGGACCCCCAGACTGAGCACCAGCACTCTCCCTCCCCAGCCTCAGGTCCGGGCGCTGTTGCTACTTTGCCGCAGGCTCGGCCACCAACGTGCAGTTCTCCGACCAGGACGGCATATCTGTGCTGCAGGCTGTCACCCTCTGGGTTGAATCTCGAGCCGGGAACCGGACAGAGAAGTCACCCAAGGTCACCCTGATGCTTCATAGCTCAGGTTAGTACCCTGTCCTCCTCCTCCTCCTCCTCCTCCTCCTCCCCGCGGCCCCTTTGTCACCCAGAGAAGCCTCCGGTCCCTGAGCCTGGACCTGGGGGGCGATTCCGGCAAGCGGCTCGATAACGCCAGCTATTTTCACATCACACGCTATCGTGAGACACGGCAGTTTCTTATGGTCCCCTCGCCAATCCCCAGCTGCCGGGCACTTAGGTGGCTTCTGGGTGAAGGCTGCTGGGACCCTGTTGGGTCCTCTATGTCTGTTGTCACGACTCAACCACACACACTTTGACATATCGTTGCTGAGTTCCCACCGTGTGCTACCGCTGAGTCACAGGGACACGAGCGAGGCCACCAAAGTCTGCAGCTCGGAGCTGGGACTAGGGTGAGGTGAGAAGGGAGCCCGCCTGGGGCACAACATTTCCAAGGGGTGCCCCAAACCTCGCTAGTCGATACAAACATTACGGTAATGCAATATTTTTAAAAATCAAAATTCGTGGGGAAAAAAATCCACGGGGAACAAAATACCGCGTTTTAAAATATGGGGTCGGTTTTAAAATATCGCGTTTTAAAATATGCTCAGTCGGTTAAGCGTCCGACTCTTGATTTTGGCTCAGGTCATGATCTCACAGACCTGAGATGGAGTCCTACGTCAGGCTCCACGCTGGGCTGCCTAAGATTCTCTCTGTCCCTCTCTCTGCCCCTCCCCTGCTCGTACTCCCTCTCTCAAAAACAAACAAACAAACAAACAAACAAAACCCCTCTAAACTCATAAATTAATTAGTTAATTAAAGACAGGATCCGACCGTGTCTTTGTACACCCTTGCCTTTCTTGCTTCACTGTACTCGTGGCCCTGCCTCTCTCTGCCTTCGTGGAGCCCAGAATCAAGAGGGGGTGATGAACGAGGCATGATTATGACATACGAGGAGATACCGCTGGGAGGCCAAGGAGGCTTCTGGCTCAAGCTGAGCCCGGAAGGATAAAAAAAAAAAAAAAAGATCCAACAGGAATAAAGCGTAGAAAAGTGTGTTCCAGGTGGAGGACATGAGAGCGACGGCAAGTGCAAAGGCCCTGAGGTAGAATCAGGCATGGTGTGACCAAGATGCAGAAAGAATGATAGACGTCTCTCTTTGGGTCAGGGTCTAAAAAATTAGTAAGATTTCCCTAATCGTCCTCCAGAAAAATAGATTGTCAACGACCCTCCCCGTCAGCAACTTACAAAAGCGCCTGTCTCGCTATAGCATTGCTCTAAGGGGTATTGATATTTCCCTCCCAGGCTTAGACGGAGCATGTAAGGGTTTCCCCGATTCACATACTGGGGGCTTAGTCAGTTACCCTGGGCTGGGTGGAACGGATGTTCTGAAATTTTCAGGACCAGTAACTCACGCATATGCTGGCCCCCTCCCCAAACCCCATCTCTGCTTCCAGTTAAATACGACCCACCGCTGCTGGGAGACATCAAGGTGTCTGGCTCCGCGGGGCGGCTGCTCATGAAGTGGGAGACCCCAGCCCGCCAGGATGGCGCCGAGGTCCAGTTCCGGCACCGGACAGCCGGCAGCCTTTGGAAGCTGGTGAGTTTATTCCCCGGGCAGGGGGAGAACACAGGCCTCTCCCCGGGGCAGCTCCATCCCCCAAATCAGTTTCACCGTCTCTACACCCTTCCCCCCTCCTACCTGGCCTCCACTCTTGCCTTGTTTCTAGCCTCTGGAGTGTCCTTGACACTCAGCTCTCATCGGGACCTCCCTCGCTCGCACACCTTCCATGGCTCCCTATTACCCTCAGGAGGGCATCCTTTCCTCGGCTGGCCCTAGGTACCCTCACCTGCCTTGTGCTTCCTCTGGTCCCCTCCTGAATGGCTGTTAGTCTCTGCTCATGCCCGGCATTTCCAGACTCTGGCTTTACCCATGCAGTCTTCTCCATCTGTATGCTTTCCTTTCTATCTGAGCACATGAGAATCCAGCCCACCTTCAGGGTCCAGCTCCAGGGCCGCCTCTCCGGGAAGCTGCCCTTCCACTTCCACTCCTCCCTTCCCTCCTCCTCCTCCTCTTCCTCCTTTTCTTCTTCTTCTTCTTCGATATAATTGACATATAACATTGTATTGGTTTCAGGTGTTCAACATACTTATTTGATATTTATATACATATTGTGAGACGATCACACGAAGTTATAAACCTTTTTTCTTGTCCTAAGACCTTTGGAAGATCTACTCTCCCAGGAACTTTCAAATACACCACACCGTGTTATTATTGTTATTATTTTTTAAATGTTTACTTATTTTTGAGACAGAGAGTGTCAGCGGGGAGGGGCAGAGGGAGAGGGAGCCACAGATCCCCAAGCAGACTCCGGGTTCTGAGCTGGCAGCCCAGAGCCTGACACGGGGCTCGAACTCACGAACTCGGAGATCATGCCTTGAGCCGAAGGCGGCGGACGGGTCACCGACTGAGCCACCCAGGCGCCCCCATCAGGCAGTATTAGCTACAGTCACCGAGCTGGACATGACATCCCCAGGACTGACTTCTTTTACAAATGAAGTTTGTCCCTTTTGACCACCTTCACCCATGTCACGCACCGCCCACCCCTGCCTCTGGCAACCACCAATCAGTTCTCTGTATCCACACGTTTCCGGGTGGTTTTGCTCTAGATTCCACGTGGGTGAGAGATCCTTTTACACTTAGCATAATACACTCCCCCATTCATGTCGTCCCAGACGGCAAGATTTCCTTCTTGGACAGCTGAGTGATAGTCCATTGTATATATACCACCTGATTTTGGTTTTGTTTTTGTTTGTTTTTTCATTCATCCATCGACGGACCCTTAGGTTGTTTCTCTGTATGACTTTTTTGGACCTTCATTCATTCTTTGGTTACCCTCTGCCGCCCCTGCTGTTTCCCCCCTTCGGGGCAGAGCCAGCTGGGCCTGCCAGAAATCTCAGCCCTTGCTTAGCGCCCAGGAAGTCTCTAGTCTGGGGGGCACCTGGGTGGCTCCGTCGGTTAAGCGTCCCAACGCTTTGATCTCAGCTCAGGTTACGATCTCACGGTTTGTGGGATCTCCGCTGACAGCATGGAGGCTGTTGGGGATTTTCTCTCTCCCTCTCTCTCTCTGTCCCTGCCCTGCTTGTGCTCTCTCCATCTCTCTCTCTCTTTCTCTCAAAATAAATAAACTTAAAAAAAAAAGAAGAAGAAGAAGCCCCTAGTTTGGGAGAGACAGAGACCTCCAGTCTCTGAATTATGGCGTCTCCTCCTCCCTCAGACTGGGAGCATCTTGAGGTCAGGGAGCCGCCTCAGCGTCAGCCCCGCCATCCCTCCCAATGTTGGGCCCCTCTGAGTCTCTGTTATGCCATCAGGTCAACGGAATCAGTCAGAGGCAGTGGTATGGGGCCTCTGATGGCGAAAGGCGTGTCTCTCTGTTTTATTTCCAGCCCCCTGAGCACCTTAGCAGAGGAGGGAACTGAAGCTTGGGATGTTGGGGGACTCTCAGCATCTCACTGGGAAGTGTGGGCCAGGCCGTGTCCTAAATCTGGCTTTCCTGACCCCCAACACCATAGAAATACAGGTTTTGCCACCTAAAGTAATTTTTTTTAAGATTTTTTCTTTTTTCCTTTTCTTTCTTTCTTTTTTCTTTTCTTTTTTTCTTTTTTTTTTTTTGAGAGAGAGAGAGAGAGACAGACAGAGCGCAAGCAGGGGAGGGGCAGAGAGAGAGAGCAAGACACAGAATCCGAAGGCAGGCTCTAGGCTCTGAGCTGTCAGCAGAGATCCCGATGCGGGGCTCGAACCCACGAACCGCGAGATCGTGAACTGAGCCGAAATTAAAAGAGTTGGACGCTTAACCAACTGAGCCACCCTGGCGCCCCTGCCTCCTGAAATCTTTTCAGTAAACTTGTAATTCTAGAAGAATCTTAGATTCTCCGTAAAGTTTCCAGGAAGCCGACAACTCCCACAGAAACTCCACCCAGCCTCCCCGCATGTTAATATCTCACATTCTTGAGTGTGTTTGTTTGCAACTGAGATGGATGTTGGCATATTGCTATGAATTAAATTGCAGAGGTCCCTCGTTTTTCCACGAATGTCCTCTTTTATTTCTGGTTATTTATTTATTTATTTATTTTTACAAACATCCTCTTTCTGTTCCTGGCTCCGACCCAAGCTCCCACATTGCACGTAAAATCAATGTTTAATTAGAAATTTTTGTTAACGTTTATTTATTTTTGAGACCGAGAGAGACAGAGCATGAACAGGGGAGGGTCAGAGAGAGAGGGAGACACAGAATCGGAAGCAGGTTCCAGGCTCCGAGCTGTCAGCACAGAGCCCGACGCGGGGCTCGAACTCACGGACCGTGAGATCATGACCTGAGCCGAAGTCGGACGCTTAACCGACTGAGCCACTCAGGTGCCCCTAAAATAATTGTTTACAATGAAAAGAGCTAGTATTTCTCAACACCGAAATGGTCACAGGTTCATTCATATGTGTGTGTGTGTGTGTGTGTGTATATGTATATGTATATATGTGTATATATATGTATATATTATATATATGTGTATATGTATATATATATGTATATATGTATGTGTATATGTATATATACATATATATGTGTATATGTATATATATGTATATACGTGTATATATATATATATGTATATATATGATCTTGTCCTAGGGCCACTGTGGACGTCAGGATGATGCTGGCTTCGGTGAGAATAATATAAGAACAGCTGCAGCAAGCTAGCGTTAATTGAGCACCCACTGGGTGCCAGGCCCAGTGCTAAATTCTCTGTGTGCTTCCTGGCCCACCCTGTAGTTCAGTATTGGATTATTCCCAGTTCACAGGTGAGGAAACAGCCTGGGGGGTGAGAAGCCATTGATCAGGGGCACATCCCCATGGGTGGCCTTGCCGGGACTCTGACCTAGGGCAGGGGCAGAATGGGTGATCTTTTTTTTTAAATTTTTTATTTATTTTATTTTATTATTATTTTTTTTAACGTTTATTTATTTTTGAGACAGAGAGAGACAAAGCATGAACGGGGGAGGGTCAGAGAGAGGGAGACACAGAATCTGAAACAGGCTCCAGGCGCTGAGCTGTCAGCACAGAGCCAGACGCGGGGCTCGAACTCACGGACCGCGAGATCATGACCTGAGCCCAAATCGGCTGCTTAACCGACTGAGCCACCCAGGCGCCCCAAAAGAATGGGTGATCTTGAAGCCCCAAGGGGACAGGCCCTGGCCTATTCCCGCAGTGTCCCTAGGGCCCAGCACACAGCTGGCACTCAATAAGTGTATGACGACTGGGGCGCCCGGGTGGCTTAGTCGGTTAAGCATCTGACTCCAGCTCAGGTCATGATCTCGCGGTTCGTGGGTTCGAGCCCCGCGTCGGGCTCTGTGCTGACAGCTCAGAGCCTGGGGCCTGCTTCGGATTCTGTGTCTCCCTCTCTCTGCCCCTGCCCCCACACTTGTGCTCTGTCTCTCTGTCTTAAAAAACAAACGTTAAAAAATTTTTTAAAAAGTGTATGACGGCTGAGTGCCAAGTGCCAAGCCCCGGGGCACCCCCAGGTGTGGGACAGCCCTTCAGCTTGACGTCTGACCTGTTTCTTGCCAGAGTCATGCCTCTGCCCCCTGCAGATGGACGCAGCCCAGGAATTCCAGCTGCGGAGGCGGCGGCTCAGGCCGGGAGCCCCAGGAGATCCTTGGAGCAGCTGGAGCAGCCCCGTGTGTGTCCCCCCTGGTGAGAGCACCTAGAATCACAGGAACCAGGGCAGGCATTAGAAATGCGGCAGCGGGGGGCGCCTGGGTGGCTCAGTCGGTTGAGCGGCTGACTTCGGCTCAGGTCACGATCTCGCGGTTCTTGAGCTTGAGCCCCGCGTCGGGCTCTGTGCTGATGGCTCAGAGCCTGGAGCCTGCTTCGGATTCTGTGTCTCCCTCTCTCTCTCTGCCCCTGCTCACGCTCTGTCTGTCTCGCTCTCAAAAATAAATAAACATTAAAAAAAAGAAGAAGAATTATTCAGCAGTGGGCCTCGGAAATAAGGCGGCGGGTGTCAGTAAACAGGCGACGGGAGAAATCAGTGGGAATGAGTGAAAGGGGGCAGAGCGGTGAGCGAGTTTCACGTCGTCAAATGTGGGGAATCCATCATCTGGAAAGAAACATTTCTCAGTCGTTCTCTTCTTCTGAGGTGTTTCGTTGCTTTTGCTCTTTTCAAGCCACCCAGGGCGCTGACAGGGGAAAATGGCTGTGTCACAAAGACGTATTTTCCCAAATGACACAGGAAGCTGGAGTTTGGGCAGCTCTAGAGTGGCGACGTGGTCCAAGAGGGAGGGAAGGATGAGGCCACTGGCAACATTTGCTCCTGGCCTTGTGATCTGGGGTCTCCTCCTGCCCAAGTGCATTATCTGCCGGAAAACAACTCCAAGAGTTATTTTCAGGCTTTAAAAAAAAAAAAAAGTGTGGTAAAAAGCCCATCATATATAAAATGTACCATTTTAACCATTTCAAAGTGTAGTTTTCTAGCGTTAAGTATAGTCACGTTGTTGGAGACTAGATCTCCATGTTTTCAGATTTTGCAAACTAACATCCCATGGGAATCCTGTGTTTCAAGGCGGGGCGGGGGGGTCCCCATCGGGGGTCCGTGGGTGGCGGCGGGCAAGGGAACGCCCCCAGCCTCACTGTCTGGCCCATCCCATTCATTGCAGAACGTCTCCCACAGCCCAGCTGGAGGTTCTCGGTGGGGGCACTCCGCCCAGACGGGAAGAGGCAGGTGACTCTGGATGGGCAGGTAATGGGCCAGCACAGGGCTGTAGGGTGGCCTGGGATGGGCAGAAGGAGACAAGAAAGAGGCTGGAGTCGGGGCACGAGTGGGACATGGGGAAGAGCCATGGAGGTGGCAAGGACCGTGGGTTTAACTCTGCAGGTAATTGGGAGCAATGGAGGGTATGTGAGCAGAGGAGGGATATGGCGGGGTTCAGGTGTTCGTAGACTTCCCCTGGCTGCCAGGTGGGGGCCAGATTGTGAGGGGCTGGGGTGCAAACAGGCAGGCCAGGGGTCGGCCATGTCAGTCTAGATGGGAGATAATAAACAACCCGTTAAGAACAGTCTAATTAACCCCCATTTTACAGGGAAGAAAACTGAGGCACAGAGGGAAACTCTCCTGGCCAAGTCAGGGAGCAAAACCACCAAATGTTGCGCCGCCTGGCTTCACCGTAATTAACGCGGCCAGCTCCCTAACGGGCTGTCACAGTAAAGGCTGCAGTAAAGCTCTTTTACTTCCTGGCTTTCCTCTCATTCGAATTCCTTTTCTTAGGAAAAATTTCCAGGCTTTTCCAAAGATGGGAAAAAAAAAAAAAAGAAAAACACCAAAAAACCCCCAGAAAACGAAAACATTTTTTTTTCCCTGGCTCTCTGTGAGTTTCGCCAAATTATTTCCCCCTCAGACCAACATGCACCGGACATGAATGGCTATTTTCCAGCCGCCCTGGCGGCACGGAGGGTTTCTTTTTGGGGGACGGGGGGCGGGGGCTGGTTGTGTTGTTTTGTTTTAATTTTTGGCACAGGCCCTGGCCCATGGATGAGTCTGCCCAGGGGCTGCACCCTGGGGATGATGACCGGGGTCAGGCCTCCGCAAGCAAGCCGTCTCTCACACTCCCGACAGCTGCCCCAGCTTGAGCTTCCAGAAGGCTGCCTCAGGTCCAAGTCTGGCGGGGAGGTGACCTACCGTGTCCACCTTCACATGCTGTCCTGCCCGTGTAAGCCCAAGGCCACAAAGACCTTGCAGCTGAGAAGGTTCATCACTATCTCCGGCGCCGCCTATGACCTGGCTGTCGTCTCCCAGAATCGCTTCGGCCCCGGCCCCAACCAGACGTGGCACATTCCTGCCCATGCCCACACCCACCCAGGTGTCTCCTCTGGCCGGGGAGGGCTGCGGGAGGGCCTCTGGGATCTGAGAACCTACTCTGAGCCTCCGCCAGGCAGGGGGGCCGGGGTAGGGGGGGAGCGGGGAGGCAGGTGAGGCACAAAGTGAAGGGGGTGTCGAATTTAGGAACGTGTCAAAATCACTAATTAGGGCATGTCATGTTACAACGCAGTATTTAAAGCAAACGCGCCAACACCAAAACTCTAGCTGGCAAAGTACAGCCCAGACCAACCACCTGTTTTTGTAAATAAAGTTGTACGGGGACCAGGGTGAGATCAGGGTGTGGTGGGCGAGGCGGGCACAGGATTGATCCTATCTTCACTTAAAATCTTGATATCTGGGGCGCCTGGGTGGCTTAGTCATGAAGCATCTGACTTCGGCTCAGGTCATGATCTCGCAGGTTCGTGAGTTCGAGTTCCGCAGCAGGGGAGCTCCAGCCCCGCTTCGGGGGAGCCCCGCTTCTCCCTCTGTCTTCCTGTCTCTCCCGCTCTCTCGCTTGCGCCCCCCCCCTCTCTCAGCATAAAATAAAAATCTTGATGTTTGTTCATTATGTATACACATACATAATTAAATATGTACATGTATTTATACGTATGATGAAAAAAATCAAGATTTATATTTATGTATACGGGCACGTATGCGCACACACATATTTTATTGAGGTGAAATTCGCGTAGCAACACCAGCCACTTTAACAGGTGCAGTTCAGTGGCATTTAGGACATTCACAGTGATGCACAACCATCACCTCTGTCTGGTTCCAGAACATTTCTATCACCCTCAAAGGGAGACCCCGTGCCCATCAGCCGTCACTCCCCATCCCCCTTCTCCCCAGCCCTTGGCAACCACTAACCCGCTTTCTGTCTCTATAGATTTCACGGAAACGGGGTCACACACCACGTGGCCTCTTGTATCTGGCTTCTTTCACCAGCATAACGTTTTCCAAGTTCATCCACGTTTCCTTTTTATGACCGAGGAACATTCTATCGCGTGGCCGGGACCACGGCGCATTGACCTGTTCATCCGCAGATGAACACTTGGGCTGTTTCCACCTTTTGGCGATTGTAAATTGTGCCCATCACATACTTTTCCGTTCATGTTTTGACTTCTTTAGCTTTATTTATATTTTATTTTATTTTTTTTTTTCAACGTTTATTTATTTTTGGGACAGAGAGAGACAGAGCATGAACGGGGGAGGGGCAGAGAGAGAGGGAGACACAGAATCGGAAACAGGCTCCAGGCTCTGAGTCATCAGCCCAGAGCCCGACGCGGGGCTTGAACTCCCGGACCGCGAGATCGTGACCTGGCTGAAGTCGGACGCCCAACCGACTGCGCCACCCAGGCGCCCCTATATTTTATTTTATTTTTAATGTTTTATTGACTTATTTTTAAGAGAGAGAGAAAGAGAGAGCACGAGTGGGGGAGGGGCAGAGGGAGAGGGAGACACAGAATCTGAAGCAGGTTCCAGGCTCTGAGCTGACACCACAGAGCCCGATCCGGGGCTCGAACCCACGAACCGTGAGATCATGACCCCAGCCAGACGCTTAAACGACTGAGCCGCCCAGGTGCCCCTTGATTTTTTTTTTTTTTAAATATCGCATTTAAAACAACATTTACCTTGACGACTGAGTTCTTCAGTGCCTCACATTTTGTGCCCGATCGTTGCCTCACTCACACCCCGGTCCCGGCCCCACCGAGCCACCCGGCAACCCTGTGAGCACAGGGCTGTTACGATGATGCCCATTTCAGAGATGACACGACTGAGGCTCCGATGGGTGAAGCCACTCGCACAGCAGCGAGCCCGTCAGCTCCCGGCCTGGTTTGGATCATGGCCCCGCTGTGTGACCTTGGGCCAGTGGCTCTCCCTCCCTGAGCCTCCGGGTCTGTGTTAGTGGGGTGATCACAGCCCCGTTGGTAGCGAAGGGTACAGCAAAGCCCTCACACGGGCCCGGCGCATATAGTCGGCGCTCAATACGTGCTAGTTGTGGACCCCGGAATTAGAAGTCGTGCCCACCTCCCCAAGGTGGTTGCAGACGCCCTTGCGGGAGGGAGTGGGAGAGACGAGCCGGGAGCTGAGTGGATGTGTCCTTGTGCCCAGGCCAGGAGGCCCATCCGGCACCACACCCACCCGTCACTGGGTGAGGCAGGAGGTGGGTGGCCAGACATCTGCTGGAACAAGAGATGCTCCCCGGGCTGGCGGGGCGGGAAGGGGAGGGGTGCGCATGCGTGTGTGTGTGTGTGTGTGCGTGCGTACAGGCGTCATGGACGGTGGGCGTCTTAGCAGGGAACTCGTGGTCAGACCTGGAGATGACCGAACTTATTCAAACAGCCCCTGGGCCCGCCCCCAGCCCGGTGGCCCCCAGTGTGAGGAGACAGAGCCAGGCGCAGACACCCGCGGCCCTGAGGGGTTAGGGTTTGGCCAGAGGGTGGCACAGGGCTATGGGAGCCTTGGGCAGGCGGGAGAAGGGGGCACCTGTTCTCACGTGGCTCTCTCCGCTCCTTCCAAAACCAGGGGTTCTGAATATCAGCGCCGGCGCCAACGGGACCATCATGCGTTGGCCAGCCTGGGCCCCGGACATGACCTACTGCATCGAGTGGCAGCCCCGGGGCCAGGACAGGAGCCTGACCACCTGCACCCTGACTCCACCCCAGGATCGGGACCCTACTGGAATGGGTACCGTAATGCCCCGCCTCTGCCTCTGCCTTAGAGCTCCTGGTCGGGTCAGACCTCTATGGGCCGTGCGTGTGCGATGTGTGAGGCCCAGAGAGGCCTGGCTGCTTACCCGACGTCCCCCAGAGGTGGGAGCCAGGCCGAGACTTGGACCCTCCCCCCCATGCCGGTCGGGAGCTCCCTGCCAGGATCCTGGGGCATCAGGGCTTACTTAGCCCTGGGCAGATCGCGCCCCAGTAGGTAATGAGTCTCACATCCCAGGGTGCCTGTTAAACATTCACCCGTGCCAGAGAAGGTGCAGCTAGCAAGATACTGGTGGCAAATTTAATGAGGCCTCCGGAGGAAAACGGGGAGGGCTCATGGCCCCGGCAACGTCGCGTCTTCCCTCCCGCTTCCTACCCTGGGCCTGGCCTCCGCCAGGAACCTCAGCCTCAGACTGGCCCGTGAGGAGTCCGCAGACTGGAGAGACAGAGCTGGGGACAGGCACACCAGGCCCTGTAGAGGAAGGGCTGGGCTGGAGGGGGGCGGGGACGGGCTGTGGGGGGATAAGGAAGGGATCCTGGAAGAGGGGACATTGGTGCAAGGGTTTTGAAGCATGAGCAGGAGCGCTCTCTGGGAGTTCCCGGCACGAGGCACAGCCAGCGCCGAGATGTGGAGGGAAATACAACCTGTTTACTGGCCTGGCCCGGGCCAATCCTTCCAGCAACCTACAGCTGGAGCAGGGCATCCGGGGCGCTGGAGCAGAAGATGTGTTACCGCATCACGATCTTCGCGTCCGCACACCCACAGAAGCCCACCTCGTGGTCCACGGTCTTGTCCACCTACCACTTCGGGGGCCACGGTGAGTAGCCCAGACCTATGGGGTGGTCCCTCCGGAGGGCTTGGCAGCGGCCTTGGGCGTGAGGAGGAGGGAAAGAACATTCAGGGGCATTTACTCCAGGCCAGGCCTTGGCCAGAAGCCAGACACGCAGAAGGGGGTTCCTGTAGACGCCCCGAGCGGCCTCGCCCCATTTTATAGATTAAATAAAGTGAGGCGCAGAGAAGAGAAATGATGGCGCCTGGTCGGGGAGCCAGGACTCGAACCCAGGCCCGCCCGACTCTGCCGCCAAGGTCACCCGCATGGGTCTCTGCGCGGGGCCAGGCTGGGCACGCGGGAAGGAAGGGTTCAGCCGGTACTCCTGGAACTGACCATGGCCGCGGTTGCAGCCCCGGGGGCCGGAAGCCCACAACACGTGCTGGTGAAAAGGCTCAGCCAGGACTCCGTGACTGTGGAGTGGGCACCCTCCGTGCTGAGCGCTTGCCCTGGCGTCCTGAAGGAGTACGTCGTGCTCTGCCAAGAGAAGGATGGCGGCCAGATGTCCAGTACGTGAGGCAGCGCGGGTCTGGCTGCGGGGAGAAGGGGTCTGGGATTGAGGTCTGCCTGGCTGCGGGACCCCGAGCACCTCGCTGCCCCTCTCTGGGCCTTGGTTTTCCCACCCATAACCCAGGAGATGGGCTCCGAGTCTCGACGGCCCTTTCCAGGCCCCCAGGGGGCAGCAGCCGTGCGCCCACAACATACCCCGTGTGTGAGTGGCAGCCCCTCCTGTGAATCAGCAGCTGTCCCCATTTCACAGATGGGAACACTGAGGCCTGGAGTGGGATTCCCGCCCAAGGGTTAAGGAAGCCTGGACTTGGGCTCAGTCAGGTGCCCCTTCTCGCCCCTTAGGAGGGGAAGAAGTGAGAACACGCCGGGCAAGTCTCACTAGGGCCCCCCTCTTCCACGCAGGGAACACGGCCTTTCCGATACGGCCTCACACCCCCCACCTCCTGCAGCAACGGGCCGGGCCAGCGAGACCTGCCTCTTCGTGTCTTGCCTTCCCACCAAGCACCTAGCACTCACCAGTCAAGGCACAGATGCCCCGGGGGCAGGGGGGACACCCAGGTATCAAAGACACCTGCCATCAGCTTGGCCACCCATTGCTTAGAGGGGGTAAATGAGGCCGAGTGGGGTTCGGTGGCTTATTCGGGGCGGCGTAGCTGGCAGCGGCCATTACCGAAAACCCATCTGCCAAAAGTCAGGTTGCTGAAGATTAGCGCACGAACCACCCTTTGGCCACATTTACCCGTTCCCCCCAAATTCCGTTTGAAGAATATTCTATCTTGAATATACACAAAGAATATCGACTGAGGCTTCTAGTTTTTTTCTTCTTGATAACGGCCAGCAGCGGTATTCTCCTCGTGAGGATTTTTATGGAGGGCTTTATTTTTTTTAAGATTTTTATTTATTTTGAGAGAGAGAGAGAGAGCGAGCACAAGCTGAGGAGGGGCAGGGAGAGAGAGAGAGACAGACTGGGAAGCAGGCTCCAGGCTCTGAGCTGTCAGCACAGAGCCCGACGTGCGGCTCGGACTCACAGACCGCGAGATTCATGACCTGAGCCGAAGTCGGAGGCTCAAACGACTGAGCCCCCCGGGCGCCCCGAAAAAGTGTTTTTAAGGAGGAGAGGGAGGAAACCACGCGGATATCCGGGGAAAGGGTGAACAAAGTAGAGGAGGGGGGGACTGTCCGTGCAAAGGCCCTGAGGTGTAACAGAACCTGGCGTCTCTAAGGAGCTTGGAGGAAAAGGCAGGTGGGTCTGGGCAGGGGACGGAGCAAGGAGCCTGCAGAGGTCAGGATTTGAGAAAAATAGCACCAGTCGCTAAATATTTTGGTGACGAAGATTCCTCCAAATAAGCTGAGGTGCGTGGGTGCATTAAGAGTTTTCAGCAAAACGCCTTGAGTCCCCATTGCCATTCCTAGGGTGTCACTGCCCAGCCAGACCCCGGGCATCCCATCGCCCGATGGGAGTAAAGGCAGTCTAGGAACCCGCGCCTGCCTCCCTCCCACAGAGCTGTCTGTGAAGCCCACGGAGACCGAGGTCACCCTTGGTGGCCTTCGGGCTGGCACAGCCTACACCGTGCAGGTTCGAGCAGACACAGTGACGCTGCAGGGCGCCTGGAGCCAACCTCAGCCATTCAGCTTCGGTGAGTAGGAGGGCAGGGCCTGGGTATTTACCCAGCATGCACTGCCCCGGCCCAAGCCTCCCCCAGCCGCCCCGCCCTGGCCCTGCCCCTGCCCCCCAGTGCATCACCCTCAGGAGAAAGTCCCACCTCACTCTGTTCCCACCTCTTCTTGCGGTTTTTCCCTTCCGGAACCTTCTCTCACACTCCTGTTGCCTTGCCTGTGCAGGCGCCTCTGCCCGGAATGTCTGTGCTTCCCGCTAACTCCTTTCCATCCTCCAAAACTCAGCTCATAAGCTTCCTCCTCCAGGAAGCCTTCCACGCTTTCCTCTGGGTGCCCACCCCGCCCCCTGCCCCCCTAGCTGTTACTGCCCTTCCTTCCTGGCCTGACATCTTGGGAGTGGGTGAGGGAGGGTGTCTGTGTCCCAGGCTCTGTCCCACCACCCCCCCCCCTCCAGCCTGGGGGCTCCAGGGGAGGTAGAGGGGGCAGGGGGCTATTTATTGAGTGAGTGAATGTGAATGAATGAGTGTCTCTCTTATCGCAAAGATAAGGAGGCGGGCTCCGTTGTCCTGGGGTGTGTGGCTGGAAGAGATTTGGAAATCAAATGATCCCTGTTCCTGCCATAGTCGCTGCCTGTTGTCCTTACGGTGAAATCTGGTCCCAAGAGAACCAGGCCGTCAGTCCTTGTGTGGGGTGGCAGGTCTGGGTCCAGGGGAGCAACCACATGGGCACAACCTGCGGGCACTTGGAGCCACGGTGTCCTGGGCGCGGCGGGCCAGGCCTTTGTCCCGCAGACACAGGGCAAGTGGGTTCCCCGGTCTCTGGCTTCACGTATGAGGAAACTGAGGCACAGAGGGACCCATGGCATGCCATGGTCAGCAGCGAGCTGATGGAGGGTCCAGCCCTCCCACCTCCCTTCCCAGCAAGAGGCAGGAGGTGTCCCTCCCCCAACCCAACCTCTCCCACTCCCAGAAGTCCAGGTTTCCCAGTTCGATTTGTCCGTACTCCTCGCGTCTCTGGGGAGCTTCCTGAGCATCCTTCTCCTGGGCGTCCTTGGGTACCTCGGCCTGAGCAGGTAACTTACACCATCTCCCCCAAGATGGTCCATAATGGCCATAGTAGGTATTGGTGCCCAGTTTACAGATGAGGAAACTGAGGCTCAGAGAGTCAGGTCCAAAGTATCCAGCGGTGGGGGCTGAGCTGGGATTTGAAACAAAGTCTGTCAGATGCCCGCCTCCCCCCCCCCCAACCCACATCATTTCTCCCTTTATAACCTAGTGGAGATGAACAAAATAAGACAGAACAATGAAAAAGTAAGAACGGATAGAAACACTGCTCCTCCGACCAGCTCCCTTCCCTCCCCAGGGCTGCGCGGTATCTGTGCCCGCCTCTGCCCACACCCTGTGCCAGCACTGTGGTCGAGTTCCATAGCAGCCAGGGGAAGCAGGTAAGGGCACTCCTTTTCCAATTTAAGGTCTTATTTATTGGGTCTATACTCTGGGCTGGCGTTCTACAGAGTAATGGCCGTGGCTTCATTCATTTTATTCTCCTCTAACCACTGACACAGGGATTCCAAAAACCCGTCCTATTTCACACACTGACAAGCAGAGGCCCAGAGAGGAACCTCCTGTGGGTCATTTCCTAGCAGCAGAAACAACAGAAGAACCCAGTGTGGGTGGGGGTGGGGGGGGGGTAAGGGGAGGATTCCCTGGATGGTGGTCTTCAGGCATGGCTAGATCTAGGAATCCCGACACTGAACATCCATTTGTCTGGGCTGCCGTTCTTTTTTTTTTTTTTTTTCAACGTTTATTTATTTTTGGGACAGAGAGAGACACAGCATGAACGGGGGAGGGTCAGAGAGAGAGGGAGACACAGAATCGGAAACAGGCTCCAGGCTCTGAGCCATCAGCCCAGAGCCCGACGCGGGGCTCGAACTCACGGACCGCGAGATCGTGACCTGGCTGAAGTCGGACGCTTAACCGACTGCGCCACCCAGGCGCCCCTGGGCTGCCGTTCTGCCCGCAGTCTTCCCTCCCAGCCAGGCGCAGTCTTTCCCCAGTGGAAGCAGGTGCCGTTTTCCCCATTCGCTTCAGCAAAAGTCTCAGGGCTATCACTGATTGGCCCAGCTTGGGCCACATGCTCATGGAATCAGGGGCTAGAGTGCTCTGATTGGCTGGGCCAGGTCACATGTCCATCACTCAAATTGGGGTGGAGACACTGCCCTGCCTGCCCAATCGCATCAACAGTGAGAAGAGGAACAATTTCCCAAAGAGAAATGGGGGGCCGGGGAGGACTTCCCAAGGGGATGCCGAATGGGGGGGGTCACTGATTTAGAGCTGATCCTCGAATTGGTCTCAGGGTTTTAGAGAATTAAGCCAGCAGGAGCACGATCCACTCCCCGTGTGGATAGGAAATAGGGCGCTGCCCACAGCCTCGGGCCCACCCTTCCTATCTAGGCTTGGCAGTGGACAAGCCCGGCAGACTTCCCAGAGGAGGTGTACCGAAAAGAGGCCCTGGTGGTGAACGTGTCCTGGGAAAAAGGTGAGGGAACGGACCTGGACACGCCCGGGCATCTCAAGGAGAAGACACGGCTGCTTCAGGGCACTCCTGAGCTGGCCTTGGACGCGGAGCTGCCCTCGGAGGACAGGAGACAGGTGCGAGGACACCCTGAGGCTCAGACTCCGGAGCCGGGAAGGCAGGATGGTCTGGAGGGCAGCCCTGCCCAGGCGGCTGGACTCTCACTGCTCTTGGGAGACCTAATACAGACTCCCGTATTCGGTGGCCCTTCGCACACCGGCCTGGAGGCCTGAGGGACAGAGGAGAAAGTCGTCCTTCAGGCAGGAAGCCTGAAGACAGCCGGTTATTAAGCAAACATTGCATACCCAGCTTATTCTGTCTAGACACTCCCGCGATGTCCTGAACCCCCACAACCACCTCGAGAGGTACATGGCTGTTCTATCTTACAGACACGGCCACTGAGGCTCAGAGAGGGCAAGTGGCTAGGCTGAAGCTACACAGCACTGGTGGGAGTCAAACCTGGGCCAGGTGACCCAGACCCCATTTCCACCCTGGAGGCTCTGATGCCACCGTCCTCCCCGCCTCCCCCCCCCCCCCAACTCTGTCTAGCAAGTCTTGCAACATGTCCTCTGGTGGGAACTCTAGAAAGCGCCAGAAAATGGAAGCTGCTACCCCCCGAGACATCCGTGGGGGAAGGGACAGAACTTTTCGGTGTTGAATAGGCTGGGGCGGGGGCTCGTGCTGATCCTAGGACCCGAGGCTGGACGTCTTGTCCCAGGAGCACTTGATGGGGAGTCTGGGCACAGAGTTCCTGCGGCGCCGCAGGGTGTCCAGGCTCTGAGGATCTAGTGGTGGGGAAAACAAGGGGGGGGGGGAGGGCTCTAATCATTCTGAAGGAAGTGATGGCCCCTCCTCAGCCTCAGTCTCCTCCCCTGTAGAATGGGGGTGAGGATAATACTGAACTCACAGAGCTGTGGGGTGGGGGAGGGAGCTTATGGCTGAATAAATGAGCCTTCCGTTTTAATAAATGAGACACACTGGATGATCACTCCGAACTCTACCAGATCAGGACTGGGCAAGGGGAGGGACAGCCCGAGGGGGAGCGGGTCCCCTGAAATCAGGAGCCATGGTTCCTTCCCCCAGCTCCACCCCTCTTAGGGGTCGATCCGCCCTCCGCCCAGGGTCAGCGCTTGGGGTTCCTCCTTTCTCTTCGCCCTCAACGCTCCGCAGCACCCCCGCCCCCCCAACGCCCCATTCGGACCCTGAATCTGCCCTCTTTCCGTCCCTCCCCACCCGAGCTCCTCCCGTCGTCTCGGATTCCCCCGTGGCCACCAGGTGGCAACACCAGCCCGTGTCTCTCGCCCCTCGCGGGCCTCCCCTGCCCCCTCCCCGCCCCCTCCCCTGCCACGGAGTTTGCAAAACAGACTTTAACGGTTTTAAGGGAGGGCGGGGAGGGGGAAGGGGAGGAGATTAGAACCCAGAACCCCTGGAAGCTTCTGGGGCAGAAAGGTCTGGCTCCATAACGCCCCGGGGAGGGGAGAGGCTCAGGCCTCGCCCCCTGGGGGGCGCCCCAGTTTTCCATCTATGCATCTAGACGGGAGAACAGAAGCCTTGCCCCCCCCGCCGTGCTCCAGCTGCGAGAGACGGTTCACCGTTGTGCGCATGCTCCCTCCCGTGGATGTGCCACCTCCCATCCAGGCATGCCTTCCCTTGCGAATCAGTGCTCCTCCTTCCTTGGTGGCAAGACCAAGTGGGCAGACAGCAAGGGATGCCGGGTCAGCGGCCTCATAAAAAAGACCAGAGGGACCTGGGCCGCAGCTCAAAGCTACCTTCTCAAGTCCAGAACCCGATACCCACCCCTACCCCTCACAGTGAAGCGTCCAGGTAACTAAACGCCCCCATAGGGGCTGCCCCAGTCCTGGACCCACCCTGTTTGGTGGCCCCATGAGTTAACAAACCCATACGGAGGCACAGCCCCCTGGGTCCAAGGAGTAGGAGTTGGACCTTTATTGAGCACCATCTGGAATTTTCTTGCTGTAGAAATGGGGAGAGTGCTTCCACAGGGTGGGGGGGGGGGGATGGGGAAGGCTGAAACTGCCTTGGGAGAGAAGCTTTCGGGGAGGACAGCAGCCCAGTGAGATGGCTCCCTTGTCTCTGGATCCAGCCATGCCTGAAGCCCACCACCTTGGGATTTTTTTTTTTTTTTTTTTTTTTTCCTCCATCAGGTTCCCTTTTTGTTGACTTTGAGTTCCCTTTTTGTACTTTGAGTTGTTTCTGCTGCTAGGAAATGACCTATAGGAGGTGCTTCTCTGGGTTTCTGTTTGCCTGTGTGTATAATAGGAAAGGGTTCAGAGCACTGGTTTGGGGTCCCTACCTCACTGGGTTGGACCACCCTGCTTAGCAGAGCCCCAGCCCGGTGTTTATTGAGCGCCCAGTGTGGACTCGTTATTCTGGGGTCCTCCGAATGTCCAGTCCTCAGCTCCTCCCAGCAGCTCTAGCAGTCAGGACTGTAGTAGACCCCGTTTCACATCTGTATTCATTCGTTGATTTGCGAAGTCCGCGTTGAGCACCTACTGTGTGCCAAGCCCTATCCTGCGCAGGTCAGAATTGGTTCTGTCACGAGGGGCTTCTGGCGCGGTGGGGAAGGCAGATGGTCACGTAATCGTCACGCAGGGACTTATAATAAACCCGACACAGTGACGGCGACTAGTGAAAGTGTGAACAGTGGGTAAGGGAGGGCTTCCTGGAAGCAGTGATACCAGGGTCAAGTGGTGAAGAGAGGCCAGCACAACGGAGAGAGCAAAGGCCCTGAGGCAGGCGTGGTTGATGGGGGAGTGGGGGCGTGGGGGGGGGTGGGGATAGAAGTTACTGCCTCCTGGGGCCTATGGGTTTTATTCTCAGGCTGGGGGATGGTGTCCTGGAGCAGGATGGTTGAGACCTGATGTGTGAGTCCTGCTACTGTTCAGAGGAACAGACAACTCAGCCTTGCTGGCCTCAGCGTCCTGGTCTGGAAAATGGATAAGGTGGCCTCTCCAGAGCCCTTGGCCCCCTCTCGCTCCCTCTCCTCTGTCTCTGTCTCTCTTGATCTGACTCCCTCTCATCATGGCTTCCGCCTCGAGTCAGGAAGCATGTCTCCATCAGGGAGATAGGCTGCCTCAGTTTACCTCCCCAGATCCCCCCGTCCTCTGTTTCTCCAGGGGCCTCTGCACTTGGTCAGGAAGAGATGTTGTCTCTCTGTCTCCTCCCTTGAGCCAGGATGGGGCTGGGGTTATCAGCGGCCCCCGAGGACCCTGGGCCGTAGGGATGACGCAGGACAGCCGTGGCCAGGCCTCTCGCGCTTAACCGCCCTCACCCTGCAGACGCCAGGCCCTTGGCCCTTCCCCCAGCTGTGTGCCTTTGTTCCTTCCTCCTTTTTTTGTTTGTCAGTGTTTTGTTTTGTTTTGTTTTTTTTAAGAGATGTCCACACACCATACAGATCACCCTTGTAAAACGAACAATTAATTCCGTGGTGCTTGGTGCCTTCGCAATACTGCGCGATCGTCACCTTTGTCTAATTCCAGAACATTTCCATCACCTCCAAAGGAAACCTTGTGCCCGTGAGCGGTCACTCCCTCTCCCCTCCCCCGCCCTGCCCCAGCCCCTGGCTCTCTGTCTTCCCGCCAATCTGCTGTCTGTCTCTCTATGGATCTGTCTCTTTGGACATTTCATATAAACGGGATCATACGACGCGTGGCCTCCCGTGTGTGTTCTTCAGCGAAAGAAACTCAGCATAAATGTCTCAGAGCTTCATCCGTGTTGTAGCGTGTGTCCAAACTCCATTCCTTTACGATGGCTGAGTAATATTCCATCGCATGGACGTTATCCCCGTGTATTTATTCACTCACCTACCTTCCTTCCTTCCTTCCTTCCTTCCTTCCTTCCTTCCTTCCTCCCTCCCTCCCTCCCTCCCTTTCATTCCTCTCTCCCTCCCTCCTTTCTTTCTTTCATTTGTTCTTTCTTTCTTTCTTTCTGTGCCTTTTCATGTGCTTATTGGCCATTTATAGACCTTCTTCGGAGAAACATCTATTTGAATGCTTTCCATATTTTTTTTCATAATTGCGTTTTCATTGGTTGTTCTGAGGGTCAGTACAGACAATTCAGTTTGTACACAATTCTTAGTATGTACTGAAAATCTAAAAAAATCACGTAGTTGTGATTCTCTTCGAAAAGTTGTTCCAGTGACCCCTCCAGCTTAAAATTCGGAGGCACGTTTTCCTTAACAGGATATCAAGTACCAATATCTTCAAATGTTGATAGGCTGTCACATTAAGTCCCTCCTTTCCTTATTTTTTAATTGGGCTATTTGTCTGTTTCCTTTTGAGTTGTAAGAGTGCTTCATATATTCTGGATATCGATCCCTTGTCAGATACAAGATTTGCAGATGGTTCTCCTTCCATTCTGTGGGTTGCCTTTTCAACTTTCTTTTTAGAACTTTTTTTTAATGTTTATTCAGTTTTGAAAGACAGAGAGAGAGACAGAGCACAAGCCGGGGCGGGGGGGGGGGGGGGGGGGGGTGTGGACACAGAACCAGAAGCAGGCTCCAGGCTGTCAACACGGGGCTCGAACTCACAAACCGCAAGATCATGACCTGAGCCAAAGTCATGATGCTTAACCGACTGAGCCACCCAGGCGCCCCTGCCTTTTCAACTTTCTTAGGAATGACCTTGGTCAATTTTTGTTGTTTTTCTTTTTAATTTGATGGAGACCAATTTACGTATTCCTTTGGTTGCTTATGATTAGGTGTCATAGCTAAGAATTCTCCCGGCCTTCCAGGCACTTGTCCCATCCTCCTGCCCCCAGCCCCTCCCTCTGGTCCTGGCCGGAACACCCCCCACCCCACTGGGGTTGGGGCGTCTGCTCCCTGCCCTCGTTCCCCCAACTGGGAGGCCTCTTGGGCCGGCACCCTGCAGCCTCCATCAATGTTTAATAACGAACAGAGCGCACGGAACCTTGGCAAGGACGCGGGAAACCCCGCCCGGAGCCACCCGCCCGCATCCAGCGAGGGGGCCCCCGTGGCCACAGATGGGGGCCGCGACCACGCTGGGCCCCGCTGTCCAGGTGGAGCCAGCGGGACACGGGTTGGGGGGGGGGGACAAGGGGAGAGGAAAACGGAACTGGCTGAGCAACTGGGGGGGGCAAGGGCGGTGATCGCTCCCTGAGTCCTCCCCACCCTGGCCCTGGCGCTGCTCCTGGCTCCCCGCCAGCCCTGGGCTGACCCTGCCGGCGGGAACCGCCTGTTACGCGGCCTGCCGCTCCGGGGCCCAAAACCAAAACACCCAGGAGGAGGGAAGAAAAACACTCCGGGAGGGCTGGTGGGGGAAGGGGGCGGTCAGCGGATGTGCCTTGGGGTTGGGGGCTGGGCGGGGGCGGGGGCGGGGGGGGGGGGTGAGGGTGGGGTCACCTAGGCAACCGACAAACGTCTCACGCACCAGCACCCGGGCTGTCCCGGCTCTGCTCCCAGCCTAGCTGTGCAGCCTGGGGGGGGGGGGGGGGGGGTGCTCTCTGACCCTCAGTTTCTCCATCGGTGAAATGGCGGTAGTTAGTCCTCCCTAGGGGTTGTGAGAGTGGAGAGCGAGCAGAGTGAAGCTGTCGCTAACATCATCCACAACGGTATGTTTTTTTAAAGTGTGTTTATTTGTTGAAGTTTGTTTATTTATTTATTTACTTTGGGGGGGGAGGGGCAGAGAGAGCAAATCTTAAAAAGAAACATTTTTTAAGAACGTTTCTTCATTTTTGAAAGTCAGAGAGAGACAGAGCACAAGCAGGGGTGGGGCGGAGAGAGAAAGGGGGACACAGAATCTGAAACAGGCTCCGGGCTCTGAGCTGTCAGCACAGGGCCCGGAGCGGGGCTCGAACTCACGAAACCGCGAGATCACGAGCTGAGCCAAAATCAAGAGCTGGACGCTTAACCGACCGAGCCACCCAGATGCCCCTCATCCACCATAATATTAAAGTCATGGTTTGCTCAACGGCACACAGAGATTAAGGAGGCAAACCATGCAAGACTCTTAAACACTGAGAATAAACTGAGGGTTGATGGGGGGTGGGAGGGAGGGGAGGGTGGGTGAGGGGCATTGAGGAGGGCACCTGTCGGAGGAGCGCTGGGTGTTGCATGGAAACCAATTAAATTATATTTAATAATAATTTTAAAAAGCACACAGATTAATGCCCCACCCAGGGGCTCCTCTGGCCCAGTGGACAAGGGGGCTGGTCCTGAGCCCCCAGCTTCCCATGGATTTGTAGGGTGGGGGGGCCTGTGCCTCCCTCAGCGTACCCCCCCCCAATCTTTCCCATTTCTCTCCCTTTCATATTTCATTTCCCTGTCTCACATTCTCCCGATCCGTTCCTGTCTCTCCCTGCTTCTGTCTCTCACTCAAGCCTGCCTGGGGATCTCCCGCACTAACCCAGCGCCAGCCCTCAGTCTAAGAGGCTCTCCCCCCCATCTGTCCTCACTGTGGCCTCAGGGCCCCCGCTCCAGGAAGCCTGGGGCTCTCTCTTGCTGCCCAGGAGACCCAAACCGCGTCAGAATCCCTCTCAAACCTAGGAAACCCAGCAGCCCAGCATCCACAGCCTTACACACAGCCACCACTCCCCTCCCCTGACTTTTTTAGATGGGGAAACTGAAGCCTGTATCATGAGGAGTCTCATCCAGGGCCTCCAACCCCCAGTGGCATAACTGGTCATTCTGGTCCAGCCACCAGGCTCTGTGGCTCTCAGGCTGTCCTCCAGCCTGCGGTCCCCTGGGCCTGCCCCATAAATAGTCACTGTAAATGGTCCCCCCCCCCCCCCCCCCGCCGGGCAGGCTGGACAGCGACACCCTCACCTCCCGCAGCTGGTTTCCCAGTGGCTGTGGTCTGGTGGGTGGCCCAAGTCATGTCGCGGTGGCACTGGAGGTGGCCTGGTGCCAGCCAGGAGCTGGGGGGGGGGGCAGCTAAAAGCAGGGTCTGAGGTGGAACCTCCACCCAGGAAGTGCCTCCATTGGCCCCGAGCTCCCTGCCTTTCATCGTAACTGTGGGGGGGTGCAGGAAGGGAGTCTCAGGCTGAGGGTCCCTTCTTCAGGAAGCCCCCAGGCTCTTGGGGACCCCCAGCTCGGGGTAACTCCTCCCGGCCTAGACTCTATGGAACTGGGAGTATCTGTGTCAGGCCTAGACCTTCCCAAGCTGGGGCCTTGGACTTCACCTGCACAAGGCAGGAACCTGAAGGTGGCTAGGAATGAATGAACAATCCCACAACCACAAAAACCCCATCTGAAGCCGGGTACTAAATAATACGTGCCAGGGTGGGACATTTGATGACGCCACCCCCTCCCCCAGGCAGAGCGCCATCCCAACAACGGGGTCTGGAGCCTGACGTCCTGGGTTCGAAACCCCTCCTCTGCCACTCATCAACCTGCGTGACGGGTTCGTCTGTCTGCGCCTCTGTTTCCCCTTCTGTAAAAGATGGTACCCTGGTCTCAGAGCTGCTGAGGGGAGTTAAATGAGCCTGTGGGAAGCTGGGTCGGGCCTATCGTCAACCGTAAGAGGTGAGCCTCTTCCCTCTGACAAGATTGAAATTCTAGAGAAAATCAGAGATAGAAGCATGGTGTCTGTACCAGCCCTGGTGAGTCTGGGGAGGCCCCGAATCTCCGTCCCAGACCCTGGCCACCTCTTAACGTCCCTCTTTCCCTTTCAGCCTCTCCTTTACCTACATCCCTCCGCTCCCAGATCCCCAGTTTACCTCCCTGTGAGATGGGCTCAAACAGGCCCATCCTCTTCTCCATTCTCCCGCAAAACTGCTCCTAAGCCCGACCCTTTCTCCCCAGATTCTGGTCCAACCCCAGCAGAATCTGTCCCTATAACCAGCCAGGCACTGCCTCCCTGGTCTCTGTGCTTCTGCTCTCAGCCCCCATAGAACCTTCCCTCCATGTGGCCAGGGTCAGACTCGTCCTGCCTTTCTCCAGAACCCTCTATGGCTCCCACCTTCCGTGGGGTAAGAGCCAAAGGCCTTCTCATAGCCCCAGGACCCTGCTGGCCTTGCGGTTCCCACTTCCTTCCAACTGTCGGCAGGGAGGCTGGGGAGAACCCCGGGTCCTGCGGCCTCCATCCAGCTGCACCCCGGGATGCTGCCAGAGGCTCTTGGTCTCCTTTGCGAGAGAGAATTCGAGGACAGACCAGGCATAACGGCTGAGTGGTTCAAGAAGGAACGTGTAATTCAAGCGAGCATACACTCTTGAGAGGTGAGAGCAGGCAGGCTCAAGGAAGAGCTGCTAGGCCTGGGGTTTGGGTCTCTAGCCTTTATTGACAGTTGTTAACGAGGGGGTGGAATATTTATTTCTTGGGGAGGGGATTTTGGGGGAGCAGGGCTTTGTACTTTTGTTGTTGTTGTTGTTGTTGTTGTTGTCTTGGGCCTGTCTGGTTTGATCCGGCTTTTTGTGGCTTTGTTTTGGAGGGCTGCCAGGACAGACCTCTGACTTTCCCCATAACTGACCGTGACTCACACTTTGCTGGCCTTCAGACATCCTGTTAAAGCCTAACGAACTGCTTACTCTAACACAACTCTCACTCCACTCAGGCCACATGGGCCTCTGGGAAACTCCTCCACGGCAGGCACTCTCCTGCCCCAGGGCCTTTGCACAGGCCGTGCCTCTGCCCTGGACGGTCTCCCCCAAGACATCCGTATGTCTCCGTCACCTCCTTCAGGTCTCAGCTCGGAGGTCCGCCCACATGCCCTTCTTTTTCTCTTGCCATCAGGAGTCTGTGTTTTGTTCACAGCAATGTCAAGCCAACGTGCTTAATCAGCGTGCTTAATCACGTTCTTAATGAGAGCCATTTACCAGGCGCTTACTGTGTTGCCAGGGCCTGGGCTACGGGGCTGGGGACAGGGCTGAGGATGATGGGGACATATCCCTTGGTGGGATTTATGGCCTGGGGGCAGGGAGGGAGATGGATCGAATGAATGGAGTAGGACACTTGGCCAGATGGGGCAGAGAGAGAGTTTTTCAGATGAGCACCTTCTGGAAAGGGTGGCATGGAGACCGAAGCCCTGAGATAGGAATGCATTTGTTTGTTTCTGAGGAGGTGGCGTGGGGAGGTCATGTGGGGAGGGCAGCAAGGTGGGACTCATGGGGCCTTTGGGGCCACAGGGAGGGGGGTTGGTCGTCACCTTCAGAGCAGTGGGGCACCCTGGGAGATCTCAAGGCAGGTGATCGGATTTGAGTCATGTCTCCCAAAGGAAAGAGCAGCTGTGTGTGTCTCACCAGTTCACACATGGGGAAACTGAGGCTCAGAGGGGTGAAGTCACTTACCCAGCGTCCCCGACTCCCACGTCTCCCACCAGGAGCCCGCAGATCCCTCCCCTGCCCCCACCCAGTTGCAGATGGGTAAACCGAAGCAAAAAGGTGCCGTTACTTCCCAAGGTCCCCTGGGAACACAGTCAGCCCTCCTCCACTCCCCTTGCCCCTCCCCACGTCCCCTCACTGGGGGACTTTCTGACAGGGAGGAAACAGCAGCGGCTGGTTTCACAAGTGGGTGGCCAAAGCCTCAGTCCCGTTTCGATTTGCTCGATTTGCAAATAGCGTCTGGCTCCAACCGCCTGAGGCCTGGGGAGGTTTGCTGCCCCACCGGCTGCCTGCTCTGCTCGGGGCTGATCAACCTGTCTGCTCAGGGGAGGCAGGGCAACCCTGGGCAGAGGGGAGGTCAGGGGTCTGGGGACCGTGTGGGCAGGGGAGCCAGGGGCCTGGGAGTGCACGGAGCCCTCATCCCCACTGAGCTTTGATCACTCATTCAATCAACAGTCAACAATGACTTCGTGCTTTGCTGAATTAGCACATTTTATTCTCCTGCGGAGCATATATTAAGTGCTTGCTGTTTAAAAGGCTGTGTACCAGGTATTAGTTCATCCCATCACCCCCAACAACGCTCTAAGGCAAAATCTGAGCTTCCTGGGGCTGGAACAGATGACCGTGAACCTGCCACATTTCAAACAACTTGTTCTCACACAGTCCAGGGGGCCGGAGGCCTGGAACCCAAGTGGTGGCGAGGTGGGTTCCTCCTGGGGGCTCAGAGGGAGTGCCCAACCCAGGCCTGTCTCCTGGCTTCCCGTGGTCGCCGGCAGCCCGTGGGGTTCCTTGGCTTGTGGCTGCATCACCCCGATGTCTGCCTCTATGTCCACGTGCACGTGGCCTTTGTCTCTGTCTTCTTCTTTGTCCCTTAACCCGAGTCCCCGAAGCTCTTGTCTCCAGATCCAAAGCTCATTATGTTTGCAGTGACCCTTGTTAAAGAACAAAAATTGAGGGGCGCCTGGGTGGCGCAGTCGGTTAAGCGTCCGACTTCAGCCAGGTCACGATCTCGCGGTCCGTGAGTTCGAGCCCCGCGTCGGGCTCTGGGCTGATGGCTCAGAGCCTGGAGCCTGTTTCCGATTCTGTGTCTCCCTCTCTCTCTGCCCCTCCCCCATTCATACTCTGTCTCTCTCTGTCCCAAAAATAAATAAATGTTGAAAAAAAAAAAATTAAAAAAAAAAAAGAACAAAAATTGGACCAAGTAGAAGATCTAATTGCCTTTATCAAGCCAGACACGGGGCGCCTGGGTGGTTCAGTCGATTAAGCGTCCGACTTCAGCTCAGGTTACGATCTCATGGCTCATGGGTTCGAGCCCCGCAGCGGGCTCTGTGCTGCCCGCGCAGAGCCTGGAGCCTGCTTCGGATTCTGTGTCTTTCTCTCTCTGCTCCTCCCCCACTCACACTGTCTCTCTCTGTCTCTCAAAAAATAGATAAATATTTAAAAAAAAATTGTTTTTTTTTAATCAGGCCAGGCACAAATGGGACAGCATCGCACCTAGTGACTGGAGGGGAGCTGGGAGGAGCTGTGAAAAAAATGGAAGGTTTTTACCAGAAGGAGGGTGGGGCTAGAAAGTTATTAGCAAAAGAAAAGAAAGGGTTATTCCAGGCCAAGTCACCTGAAGTGAGAAGGGCCAAGGAGTCTTATTAGGTGCGTTCCCTCATCTTCCTTTGGGGGGCATGGACAGGGCCCACAACTGATCCCTCATTGGCGCAGATTGAAAATTCCTGGCTGGGGCGCCTGGGTGGCTAAGTTGGGCGTCCAACTTCGGCTCAGAGCCCGAAGTTTCATGGGTTTGCTCTGTGCTGACAGCTCAGAGCCTGGGGCCTGCTTCGGATTCTGTGTCTCCCTCTCTCTCTGACCCTCCCTCGCACGCACGCGCGCTCTCTCTCCCAAAAATAAATAACCAATTAAAAAAAAATTAAAAAACGGGGCACCTGGGTGGCACAGTCGGTGAAGCGTCCGACTTCAGCCAGGTCACGATCTCGCGGTCCGGGAGTTCGAGCCCCGCGTCGGGCTCTGGGCTGACGGCTCAGAGCCTGGAGCCTGCTTCGGATTCCGTGTCTCCCTCTCTCTCTCTGCCCCTCCCCCGTTCATGCTCTGTCTCTCTCTGTCTCAAAAATAAATAAAGGTTAAAAAAAAAAATTAAAAAAAAAAAATTAAAAAACAAGAAAGAAAGAAAATTCCTGGCTGGCTGGTTAAGACTTACATTCTCAGGGAGGTTGAATTTGCAATTAGGTTAGGTATTAAGCCTCCTTTTGGCCTAAGGGACACTATTGCTTTCACACCCTTTAAGGTCACATTCTCAGGTTGTGGGTAGACATCTCTTTTTTGCGGGGGGGGGGGGGGCACAACCCAACATTGTCCAAGAAGATCATTATCAGCTCTACTTTATGGGCAACTGAGGCACAGAGAGATCAGGTTGCTGCTCTGAGGGGCTAGGACTTCAACCCTGGCTGTCGGGAGCCTGAATCTATTCGCTTCACCGCTCTGGAATCCTCTCCAGTCTGCTGTGGGCCAAGCCCTTGCCGGAAGTGGGGACATCGAGGCGAGCAAGGATTGGAAGCAACAGGTACATGACCTTGTGGACCCCAGGCTAATGGGTGTTCACTGTGTTCTGGTATGAGCTTAAGACCAAGGGTCCCCCGAAGCGTTCTGCCTGGTGTCCTCCAAAAGACGGGTCCACCTGGAACCTGTGAATGTGGCCTTATTTGGAATAGGGTCTCTGTGGATGTCATTAAGGTAAAGATCTCGAGATAGGATCATTCTGGTTTAGGGTGGGCCCTAAATCCAATGCCAAGTGTCCTTGGAAGATAAGAGAAAGGAGGGGAAGAGCTGAGACAGAAGAGAAGGCCATGTGAGATGGAAACGGAGACTGGAGCCGGAGACTGAGTTTTGTGTGTGATGTGACAAAGGGACCCAACTGGATTGTTTGGGCTTTTTTTTTTGTACAGAAAAAGTGGTTTTATTAGAGCACGGGGACAGGACCCGTGGGCAGAAAGAACTACCTGAATTGTTTTCAACATAGACTCTCACTGTATGGATTCTTTTAGACAATAATCTCCCCTCCCCGCTGCTGAGATAGATCCTCTCTATCTTGGAGCCAATTCCTGACCTCCATAGGGTGACCGTGGGCATTTAATTCCAATCCATTGGTCAACGTGTCCCTGCCTGTGCCAGTATCCCTCTGACTTAATTACAAGCTTTGTCATGGGTCCCCATAGCTGGTAGGACAGGTAACACCGCCCTGTTCTTCTGTATAAGTATTCTGACTACTTGCAACCCTCTGCTCTTCCCGGTGAATTTTTGTGTCACCTTATCATGCTCCTGAGGGAAAGCCTGTGTTGTGACTTTGGATGGGGTTGTGTTAAAACTTCAGAAGTGGGGGGGGGGGGGGGAGGAGACAAAACAGACCCTCAGATGGGGAGAATCTGCATCTTTTAAGCCTCAGCCTCCCCGTCCATGAATATGGTACATCCACCTTCCCTGTTGTTTCTTTAGGATCTCTTAAGAGAGCCATTTCTGTTTCCCTGAAGGGTCGAGAGCCCCATTTATTTCATTTATTTCTCTTTCCAATGTAGGGAGGCCTCCACTTGATCTGTTTCACCAGCTCATTCCTTCCTCTATCATATTCCCGATACCACCGAGCTGTTTTGTTTCTTTGTTTGTTTGTTTTTGGATGGACCGATTTTCACATGGCCGGCATCTGCCCTCATGGGTTTTGGGGTGCACGACAAGTTCATTTGAAGCTATCTGTCCTCTGTTCCCACTCTTGGTGGAGGTCATGGTTCAGAGATTTTTCCTGGTGAAATGATGGGTTTCTCCAGATCTGGTCATTTGGATTCCAGCCCGCTTCCTCAGCGACATCAGTCATAAGGCCAGCCCCGCTCCCCCAGTCTCAGGGAGTGAGATGAGATCCCCAGGTCCCCTAAAACTCAGGCTGTCACCTCTCACTCCCCACCTCTCCCCTGTCCGGCCTTCCCCCCAGCGTCTCCCAGGAAGGCAGCCCGTGGAAGGGCGGTCATTCCTTATATTGCAAGTGCCTCCCCAGGGATGAAGGAGTCACTGCTCTGGTCACTCCAGCCTCGGAGCTGGCAGGTGTGGGGGTGCACATCACATATTTCCGCAATGGCAGGGGGATGCCAGCAGCAGAATTCCCAGCCGCCTTCTTGAGGCGGCCTGGCGCCTCTGTCTCAGGCCTGGGGCATTCTCGGAGTTTTCTAGACATCCCCCACTCTGGCGCCACTGGGCTTTGCTCCAGGAAGAGCTGAGATTTCCCTCGATCCTGGACATCAGGCCTGGGATCAGACCCAGGAGCCCAGAGATCATTTTATGTATTTATTTATTTTTTCCAGAGATCATTTAAAAATGCCTTGTGTTATGGAAAATTTCAAACATGCCCTGAAGTCAAGAATGCACAGTGACCCATGGGCCCGTCCCCGGACGCACAGTGACCCAGGAGGCACTGACCTCAGTTCCATGACACTCCTTCCCCCTCGACCTTATGAGGTTCCTACTAATCCCAGGGTCATGCTTCTCATCCGAGACTTGAGATGGGTCTTACAGGATGAGCCCAGCTCCAAAATCAAAATCGCCCTTGAGACCCTCTCTCCCCGTCTCTCCCCCATCTGTCTGTCTCTCTCACAGGTGGACTGGGTCCCCTGTCTCACCTCCCCCGTCTCCTGCATCTACCTCTGGGCCTCCAGTCTGAGTGGGATGAGCCACGCTGTCGAACCTCCAGGGAATGGTTGACGGGCTGGACTTTGAAAGGGGCCAAAGTTATACACGCTGAGCCCAACCTGGGCCTGGCTGCCTTGCCCCACCCCTTAACCCCCTCCCCTCATCTTGGGAGCCACATTGCTGGGTCCCAAAGCCTCCCACCCCAGCTCCCCCATTGGTCACCCTGAATCCAACCTCCTGGTGACCCCAGGGGCTCCGGGGTCTCAAGGCACTGGCCTGGGCTCCTCAGCACCCCCAAGATCGTTCTAGAAGAGAAGCAGGACCACGAGTGGACCTTGTCAAGGGGCGGCTGCGCACTGGGCATGGCTGAGGCGATGCTGCTGAACGCCACCTCACTGGGTTGGCCTGCCGTGTAGACGAACAACTCAGGCAAGCCTGCCGTGTAGACGAACAACTCAGGCACTTGGACAATGATGGGAATCGCCGTCCACCCGTTGTGTTGATTTATGTCAGCATAAAGCAAACACGTACAGCAGATAGGGCAAAGGATACCAAATCCAATCTAGGATTTATTTTTATTTTATTTTATTTTTGTTTATCCTGAGAGAGAGAGATGGAGAGCGTGTGAGCAGGGGAGGGGCAGAGACAGCGAGAGGGAGAGAGAGAATCCCAAGGAGGTTATTATTACGTCATTGCACAGATGGGGAAACGGAGGCAGCGTCTGGGTGTGGGGCTTTGACAGCTGTGACATCTCCCAGCCTAGATTGACTGCTTTTATCTTCTTTTCTGTGTTTATGTAGCAGTATGTTCGTGTGTATTTCGCCAAGGCTTTGCAGATAGCACCTTAGGGTCGACATGATTTAAAATACAGATGCGTTTTATTCCGAAGGGAGGAAGGGAACACTACCAGGCACGTCTGGACAGCTAGAGTCTATAGTGAGATAGCACTTGACGTCCTTCCGTAGGTACAGCAAATAACTCAAGTTCCCCAAACAGAAGACTTTGTATAAAAGCACGTGAATTTTATGGGGCGCCTGGGTGACTCAGTCGGTTAAGCGTCCGACTTCAGCTCAGGTCATGATCTCGTGGTTCACGAGTTCGAGCCCCGCGTCAGGCTCTGGGCTGACAGCTCAGAGCCTGGAGCCTGCTTCCAATTCTGTGTCTCCCTCTCTCTCTGACCCTCCCGCCATTCATGCTCTGTCTCTCTCTGTCTCAAAAATAAATAAACGTTAAAAAAAAAAAATTAAAAAAAAAAAAGCACGTGAATTTTGTTATGATGTTGCCTTTCCCCAACTGGTCTTAAAATAAACTTTCATATAACTGTGTTAAAGGTCAGCTTTGTTAGGGCCTAACTCCCATACAATAGAATTCAGTACGTGACTCACGTACTGAGCCTGGGTGGCTCAGCTGGTGAAGCGTCTGACTCTTGATTTCAGCTCAGGTCATGATCTCGTGGTTCGTGGGATCGAGCCCAGAGTTGGGCTCTGTGCTGATGGCGAAGAGCCTGCTTGGGATTCTCTCTCTCCGTCTCTCTGCCCCTCCCCTTCCTGAGCTCTCTCTCTCTCTCTCCCTCTCTCAATAAATAAATAAACGTTAAAAAATAAAACCCAGGGGCGCCTGGGTGGCTCAGTCGGTTAAGCGGCCGACTTTGGCTCAGGTTATGATCTCATGGTTCGTGGGTTCGAGCCCCGCGTCGGGCTCTGTGCTGACTGCTCAGAGCCTGGAGCCTGTTTCGGATTCTGTGTCTCCCTCTCTCTCTCTGACCCTCCCCCGTTCATGCTCTGTCTCTCTCCGTCTCAAAATAAATAAATGTTTAAAAAAAAATTAAAAAAAACCCCAAAAGCCAGTAAAGTACAGTTGGATGTGTTTTGGCAAATGCATAAATCCTGAAACTGTCAATCTGGATATCATATTTCCATCACCCAGAAAGTCCCATCGGCCCCGTGGCAGCCCATCCCCTCCCCCAGGTATACAGTAAGTAACAGATAGTGGATGTACACATTTGCCTTTACCAACTGGACACGGCGAGTTACAGATTCAACCGGGAGATGGAAACATCTCCTGCCATAGTCCCTCTGGGCTGAGCCCAGAGTGGGCTCAGGAGCCCGGGGTCAAGGTCTTCCTATGGATATTGGCAATTGGCCAAAGTCCCATTTTTATGGCCAGTACTAATGAGGCTAGAGACAAATGGCCCGGAGGGTCCAATGGGCCCTGATGTCAGCCCCTCAACAGTGAGGATAAAAAGGAAATGCGGGTGTGGCTATAGACTGACTGCTTGCGTCCCTTCCCAAGTTCATAAATTGAAACCCCGATCCCCAGTGTGATGGCGTTAGAAGGGGGGGGGGGGTGCCTTTGGGCGGTGATTAGGTCACGATAGTGGAGCCCCCACGATGAGATTAGTGCCCTTACGAGAAGGGACACAAGACAGCTTGCTCCCTCTCCCTGCTTTCTGCCATGTGAGGACACAGACAGAAGGCAGGTGTCCACAAACCAAGAATCATCCCTCACCAAACACCGGATCTGCCAGCATCCCGATCCTGGACTTCCCAGCCTCCGGACTTGTGAGAAGTACCTGTCTGCTGTTTAAGCCCCCCGTTCCGTGGTAGTTATTGTCGTAGGAGCCTGAATGAAGATTTGCCACATCCCGGGGTCACCAGGAGCCCTCAACCAGTAGCTTCATCCTTCTGAGTCTCAGTCTTTCTCTCTGTAAAACGGGGATACTTCCGGAACCAGCCTGCTGGGGCTTTTGTGGCTATTAAATCTCCCTGCCAGGACTCAGCTGGGCACTTTTAGGCCTTAGCAGCTATTATCGTGATTGCTACTGTTGCCATCCCGGCTCTGGTTCTCGGTCCTGAGAGTTCCCAGCTGGGCGTCCCAGAACTCTTCTCTCTGCCTCCTGACTCCACCCAGCAGTGGCTTGTGGCCTTGTCTCTATCCTGCTGCTCTGTGCCCTGGGAAGTGGCTATGGCAATGTGGGCGAGGAGGGTGGACTGGGCCGGCAAGTAGCTCAGGAAATTCCAGGGCAGAGGCGGTGCTGGGCGCCGTTCACCTCACCTGCTCCTCCCCACCCCTCTGGCTGAGGATGCGCCCAGACTTTTGTCCTTCCCCCACTGTGGGTGGTTGAGGGCATCACATCCTGCTCCTCTCGCCGGGAGACCCCGACCATCTTACACTTAGCCTTGCCTATCTGCTGGAGCCTGCAACTTGTCAAAGGGAGCTGGGGGTGGCACGAAGCCAGCCCCCGAAATTACGTTCGCTCTCACCCCAGGACCTTTGCACAGGCTGTGCCCACTACCTAAGATGCTCTGTGCCATGTTTGTACCTGCGAATCTCTTCCTCCAGGTCCCCATAAAGTGTCACTCCCCCAGAAAGCCCCTCTGGGCCCTACTCAGGGCCCTCTGGATCCTACTAGCACTGCGTATCTCCCTTTGGCAGGTCTTGTCCAAGTTATAATTTTGCGTTTATGCTGATGACTGTATTTAATTTTTTTAATGTTTATTTATTTTTGAGACAGAGAGAGACAGAGTGCGAGCATGGGAGGGGCAGAGAGAGGGGGAGACACAGAATCCGAAGCAGGCTCCAGGCTCCGAGCTGTCAGCACAGAGCCTGACCTGGGGCTCGAACTCACAAACCCTGAGATCATGACCTGAGCCCAAGTCGGCCACTTGACCGACAGAGCCACCCAGGCGCCCCTGAAATTCCATATTAACTGGGTATCCTGTATTTTATTTGGCAACCTTGATCCATCGCCCTGCCCATTTTCCAGATAGAGAAGTGAAGGCTCAGATAAGCGAAGCGATGCGCGCAAGGTGGCGCGGCCGGGAATGAGCAGAGAGAGTGGCGGCCAGACCGCGGAACCTGATGCCCCGCAGGGCTCAATTCCTGCCCCCAAAGAGCAGGGATGAGCGTGGGGGGCCTCTGCGAGCAAAAGCCTCACCTCGCCTCGGCCACGAGCTCTCTCCTCATCCCCACTCCTGCCGCAGGAGCAGGGCGGTCCCCAGGACCTGGGCCCTCTGCAAACACCTGCAGAGGAGCCCGTCCCACCGGCCATCTGGACTCTGGCATCCGGAAGCAGGTCAGCTGGTCCCCTGTAAACAGCCAGTCTCATGTCACTGCAAACAGCTGGTGTCTGGAGATGTTGTCACAGCGCCCAAGCCTCAGTGTGACTGCCCTGTGACTCGATACCCGGCCGCCGGCCTCTGTCACTTGATACTTGGTAAACAGTGTTCTGAGAATGGGCAGGCGGCGCCCCGTTTGGTCCGCGTGGTGCTGGAGCCGGGGGGGCTGGGTCCAACTTAAACTGGGTCCTGACACCCAGGGAGCCACCCTCACTTGCTCCGATCTAATGCTTCGTAAACATCAAGCGTGATACCTGTCGCCTGTCAGGGGTCAGACGCTGTTAAGCGTCTACCCTGCTCTAAAATTTCGTCGCTGGCGACCTGCAATCCTTTAAGCAGAGCTCCAGTGTTTGTAAGACGACCACTCCCGATACTTTGTTGCCCACTGAAGGTCTCATCCAGGGGCTGGCAAATGATGTAGCTTTGGCCACGCGCTAGACGTGCCTTTTACGCTTTTGCAATGATTACAAACGTACCGAAGGAAGGTTTCCGGACACACGACAACTATATGAAATTCAAAACTATGTAAATAAAGTTTTATTGGGACACTGCCCACGCCCCCCCTCATGTGTGTATTGTTTATGGCTGCTTTCAAGGGAACGGCTGGCCAGGCTCCGAGCGGTCAGCGCAGAGCCCGACGCGGGGCTCGAACTCACGACCCGCGAGATCGTGACCTGAGCCCAAGTCGGTCGCCCAGCCGACGGAGCCACCCGGGCGCCCCTATGTTATTTTATTTTTTTTAAGTAGGTTTCAGGCCCAACATGGAGCCCAACGTGGGGCTTGAAGTCATGACCCTGAGGGGCGCCTGGGTGGCTCAGCGGGTTAAGCGGCGGACTCTTGATTTTGGCTTGGGCCACCGGCTCTCGGGGTTCATGAGGTCTGGCCCCGCGTCGGGCTCAGCGTGGAACAGGGAGCCTGCTGGGGATTCCCAATCTCTCTCCCCCTCTCTGCCCCTCCTCCAATGCGAACGCCCTCTCTCAAAATAAATAAACACACTTTAAAGACAAAGCAAAACAAACTGACCCTGAGATCAAGACCGGAGCTGAGATCGAGAGTCGGACGCTCCAACGACTGAGCCACCCGGGTGCCCCATACTATGTGACTTTTTATAGCAAAAGTTTGTCAACCCCTGATCTAAGCGCTTGGGCAGCCTCTGTTCTCTACGCGGCTGTCAGTAGCCAACAAGCAACGGCGTTTACGTACTGGGCAGACTATGGATTCATCGGTCCGCAATGTTCATATACCGCGCAAACGAGTCCCCTTCCTTTGTACTCAGCCCGATGTGCTGACATGCTCAGTGCAGCAAATAGTTGGTCTCTGACAGCAGCTGAGAATTAAGGAAAGGAAGAGGAAGGGTTTTGCCATAAGCGGGCTGGACCTTGAACTCCGAGCCTAAGAGCCGGACGTTCTCCCGCAGGTGAGGTGGAGCTCTGGCCACGTGGGGGGAGGAGTATGCTCTGCCTGGACATGGGGACGCCGCCTCTCCTTCCCTGGGATTTCCCATCTATGCTGTTGGCTGATACAGCCAGAATGAGGAAACTTCTAGGCCCAGTCTGGAAGGAAAGGGTGAGACATGATGCTGGGAAACTCTCCCATTTCGGGGAGGGGCGTTATGCCCCGCCCCCTCCTTTTGGAGGTCCCATTACAGAGGAGAGGTGGAGGATGGCCATGAAGCCACAGATATGTGGTAATTATGAATTTCCAGAGGCGGAAGGGAGGGGTTGAGAGAGCGGCAGCTTTGGTCAGGGAGGCTGAGGGGCCTCTGAGGAGGGGACACTTGAACTTAGATCAAGGAGGAGAAGGTAGGGAGCAGGGGAAGGGCTCTCTGAGCAGAAGGAACAGTGCAAAGGCCCTGAGGTAGGCCTAAGTCTGTTGTGATAGAGGCTGCGGGGCGAGGCCACAGAGGGCCTGGTGGGCTTTGGGGGAGGGGGCGTGAGGGATGGGATCTGAGCCTTGTTTCAAAGCCCCCATGGCGGCCCTGGGGCTGGCACACTGAGATACCAGCGAGAAACCCCCATCACACGGCCTGGGCCTTGGAAAATCTCTGGTCCATCCCACAGACAAAGCAGACTGGCATTGAACTGCTGCGGGCCAAGGCCAGAAAGCCCACAGGCCTGGGCGGGGGACTTTCCAGAACACATGGGCCTGTGGATCAAGTGGAAATGTCTTGCCCGAACTTCTAAACCACCGGGTTTGGCAGGTCCTGAGGATGATATGGCGGCAGGAGTCCCCCTCCTGGGGATCAGGTATGGCAAAGGAATCTGGGCCAACTCCAGAAAGTCAGCATGTGGGGAACATGGCCCTGTGTTCCTGGCGATGCCCCTCAGCATCCAGAGGGGATAGACATGGCCAGACACGAAATGCCCTCAGCCCATGGCGTCAGGACTGGCTTAGAAAAAAAGGGGTATTTGAGATGGGGTTTTCTTATTATAATTTTTTTAACGTTTATTTATTTTTGAGAGGAGGGGGTGCAGAGAGGGAGAGAGGCAGACACAGAATCCGAAGCAGGCTCCGGGCTCCGAGCTGTCAGCGCAGAGCCCGACGCGGGGCTCGGACTCACGAACCGTGAGATCGTGACCTGAGCCGAAGTCAGATGCCCAACCCGCTGAGCCACCCAGGCGAGATGGGGTTTTGAAGGATGAGTAGAAGTTTGCCGGCAAGTGAAAAGCCTCTCAGGAACATGGCGTGAGGAGGCCCCAGTTTGGCTCCCTCTGGCCCCCGTGGCTGAGTGACTCCAGACCGTCACTGACCCTTAGGTGTTTCCCCCACTGGCTAGCTCCCGCCAGCACTCCCCGGTCCCCACTGCGGATAGACACCGATGCCTGCCACCTAGACCCAGACTCACAAATGCACCCACCAGCCCGCGTTTGCTTCCCCGACGTGTGCAAACCCACATTCAAGCACGCGCACCATGGGCACGTGCTTCCGGATAACTCCACGGACAAAGCTGACACGCAGACACGTGTGCACGCGTTGGTGGACTTCACTCATCTCCAGGCCGCCTGCAAACACGCATGTGCGTGCACGGCCCCCCCCCCCCCGCCTCCCCCCTCCTTCCCTCCCAGCACGCGTCATGAGGAGGCTCAGGAAGCGCTGCTGGGGGGCTCCCTTGAGAGCCAGCTTCCTGTTTTCAAAGAGGCCAGGAACTGCTGAGGGAATGTGTTGGACGGCCCAGCCCCTCCTCCACTGGCTCAGCACACCCCATCCGGTCCCGCAGACCTGGTGTTGCTTCTGTGCCCGGTACCGACCCTGTCCTACCGCGAAGTCAGGTTCCAGATGACGAAACTGAGGCCCGGAGACGTGCCGTCACCATCCCAGGGTCGCACAGGAAGGCAGAGGCCCCCATCTGCCTCCCCTTGGAGGGCCATGCCCAGGACTGGGGGCTCACAGACGGGGAGACGGGAAGTGCCCCCTCCTGCCTGGGACCGCGGTGCTGTTCCCAGGCCCCCCGGGGGCCACCCTGACCCGGCCCTGGGCTCTCTGGCCCCCTGAATCCCATTCTCCCATTCACGGCCCACCCATCTCACTCATCTGCGTCCCCAGACAAGGGCCACCTACGCCACAAACGTTAATGGAACGTCAGCTGCCAACAAGGCTGCCGGCAAAGAGGTGGTCTCACCCTTAGGGGGCTCATGGGGGTGCCTAGGAGCAAATAAACACAGCCGCGGCTGCCCTCTCTTGGAATGCCCTTCTCCACCTCCCTGGTGAACTCCTCTTCACCCATCAAAACCCCAACGCCAGTGGCCTCTCCTCCTGGGAGGAGTGTCTATGGATTCCACCACAATGGCCTTGGAACTCTCTGTTCTGCCCCTCTTTATTATCACCTCCAGGCCTATCAGTAGCTCTGGGAACCCCCCCAAAGTCCCAGCACGATTGGCCCAGTCAGAGTCACATGCCTATTCCTGAACCAATCCCTGAGTCTGTGGTCACAAAAGGCTCTAATTGGCCAGACCTGGTCATATGTCCACATCTGGAGCCATGAAGTGGACCAGGCTCCTTTTGTCCTCCAAAAGGAGAGCAGGAAGAGGGGACGCCCCCCCCAAAACCTTTTACCAAGGACTTCGGGGGCCTCTGCCTGCCCCATCATGGCTGGAGGGGCTTGGGCAAGTCATTTGATCCCTGTGCCTCGGTTTCCCCACCTGGGAATCAGGCTCAGCAGAGTGGGGGTATTGGAGCCCCGGGAACCCCTTGAGGCACGCCCCCTCCCCTCCCCCACCCCGCTCAGCAGGCCCCATTGGCCCCGTCCACCCCCCAATCCTTTTTTTTTTTTTTTTTTTTTTTTTAAATTTTTTTTTTTTCAACGTTTATTTATTTTTGGGACAGAGAGAGACAGAGCATGAACGGGGGAGGGGCAGAGAGAGAGGGAGACACAGAATCGGAAACAGGCTCCAGGCTCCGAGCCATCAGCCCAGAGCCCGACGCGGGGCTCGAACTCACGGACCGCGAGATCGTGACCTGGCTGAAGTCGGACGCTTAACCGACTGCGCCACCCAGGCGCCCCCACCCCCCAATCCTTTATTGTTGTTTTCTGTAAGTCCCCCCAACCCTCCGGAGGGGGTCCCTTTGGGCACTGATGGCTGCCAGCTGATTCACTGCTTCCTCCTGGGCCTCTCGCCCAGCCTGATGCTTTCTGGGGACTTTCCTGGCCTTCCTCGAACACCCGAAATAAGGTGGGGGAAGCGAGGGCAGAGGGAACACCCTGCAAGCCCTCAACCAGAGCCGGGGGCGCCCGGCGTGGTCAATACCGTTGGACCTTACGTGTGTGTGCACGCAGGCGCACGCGGGTCTGTGTCCGTGGAGGTCTAGGCTGTGTGTGCCTGAGTTCACCGGCCCATTTCTGGGTCCCTGTATGTGTGTGTGCATGCGTTTCTGCGTGTGTGTGTGTGTGTGTGTGTGAGATAGCTGCCCCCGCATGGAGCCCAGTGGGTCTAAAAAACAGACAGACTCAGCCCCTCACTGGAAAAGGTGCATCTGGGGGAGGGAAGTCGCCAGAAGCAGCTGGGAGGGCAGAGATATTGCGGGTGTGCGGGGGGCGCAGGGGGCGCCAAGGTCAGGAGGAGGCAGGGTCTGGGGTAGGTCAGCCAGGTTGAAGGGACGGGAGCTGTGTGTGGGCGCCTGGGTGGCTAAGCTAGAGCTGAACTTTGGGATGAAATGGCAACAATTCTAAAGCATTCATTGAGCACCCAGTGTATGCCCGGGAGGGCTCTGGGGTAACAGACACCACACCAACGAACAAGTAAATATATAACTTTGAGGAAGGGGGAAGATCAGGAAGCGAAAGGCATCAGGACAGGAGTCAGGGAATTGAGGGGTGTTCTGACCCAGAGACAGGGAGGGCATTCTGAGGCAGTGACTTGTGAGCTGAAGCCTGCTGGGGAGAAGGTCCTGGGCCTATCTGGGGAGAGGGAACTCCAGGGGGAAGGCACAGCAGGTGCAAAGCCCCTGAGGTAGGGATGAGCTGGCAGAGGGGCCCCATTCACGAAGATCTAAGTCCCAAGCAAGGAGGGGAGGCATCAGGGGGCAGCACTGGTGGGGAGCAAGGCCACCAGGACGGGCTGTCCTGTAACTGGAGCCCGACAGGAACCCTCCACCCCCACCCCTCCCACCCCCAGTGCTCCCTGCTCGGGACAGAATGTGCTGGGAGGAGAGGCCAGAGGCGGCTGTGCCTGGTGGCTGCAGCTAGGCAGCTGGAGGGTTCCTGAACAGCGGCCCAGCTGGGCCCCCTGCCAGCGAGGGTGGAAAACAAGCAGAGGGTGCCCTGCCTGTCACCCCCAGGGCCCCGGGGGCCTGGCCAAGCCAGGAAAGGAGACGGAGATGGTGAAAGAATCAGAGACTGAGACAGAGAGATGGTAAACAAGAGAGACGGTGAGTGAAAGACAGAGACAAAGACAGAGAGAGAGAGAGAGAGAGAGAGAAAGGGAGAGAGAGAGATGCAGAGACGGTGAACCAGAGACAGAGAGGGGGTGGGGGTGGGGGACAAAGACGAGAGACTTACAGAAAGTGAGCCAAAGAGACAGTGAAAAAACATGGGAGAGGCAGAGGCCCTCAAAGCTTCAAATAAATGAGTATCTAAATCAAAATTTCAGAGAGGGATGAGGGCTAGGAAGGCAATAGGACAGGGAGATGGGAGAGGGAGTAACAGGGAGTGTCACCTTTAACCAACAGGTTGGGGCGTTCTTGGAAAAATGAGGTTAGGAGGTGAAGAAGAGCCAGTCACAGAGAAGAAGAGCCTTTCGGCAGCGGGAACCACATGTGCAAAGGTCCTGAGGTGGAAACCAGCTTGGATTACGTGAAGAGCAGTCAGGGATCCGGGGTGGGGGGGGGGGGCTGGAAGGAGGGGTGGGTGAGAGGGGCCTAGGGAAGGGTGGGATTTTATCTCGGCCACCCCCCTCTATGCCCTATGGGCCTCACTCTGTGTTCAGGGGGTTCCCTGAATTCTGGACAACCCAAGCCGGCTCCATTCTGATTCCCATTTATCTGAACCGGATAATCCACCTCTTAAGGGATCAGGTTCCAGCCAGTTGCAGACGCAGAAGTCCCGGGGACACGCGATGGCTTGTCCTCCCAAGCCTGCCAGGGGAAACTTTTGTAAAACTGTACCAGTGTCTCCTTTTGTAACAAACACCTTACTCTTCTGTTTGGGGACAGAGTTCTGGAGACTGGGATCTTGTGTCTTGCACACCAGGGCGACAGGGGAGCTCACCCCCTCCTGAGGCTATTTGCGAGGTCTGGGTGACCTGGTCTGTGCTGTGGGTACATCTCCCCTCTGCTGGGCCCAAAGGAACCCCAAATCTGACGGGTTCGAAGCTGGATGCCAGGTCAGCTGCCGAGGGCAGACGCCGCTGGACAGGGAGGGCTGGGCAAAACCCGGGGCCGGAAGTCGGTGGGGATCAGGACCCAAATTCACACCACGGGTGGGAGACAACTGAGGCTGTGGCAGGGAGGTGTCCCAAGAGTCTCGGGTGAGGAAACTGGCTCAGAGCCACGTGACTTGCCCTTGCCCGTAGGTCACTCAGAAAGCTAAGCCTGAACCCATACCTGCCAGGGTCCGGGCCCTGGGTGCCCTCGTCCTCCTCCCTGTTCCTCAGCCCTGCCAATGGTCACCCCAGACTGCCAGTTAATTCTCACTGCCTGGGGCAAATGGGTGAACACAGCCGGGACAATTAAAACGGGGTTCTAATTGGGCCCAGCCCTGTGGGGGCGGGGCCTCGGGTCGGGGGCGGGGCCTGAGCGCTGGGAGCCCCTCCAGGAGCCGACCTGTGAGCCTGGCGGTTCCGAGTGGGGTCTCTGGACCCTGCACGAGTCACCTCACTCCGTGGGACTCCCTTTCCCTACCCGCAGCTCCAGAAGAATGACGACCTCCATGCCAACAAATCCTTGCACACGCATGCCCATAGCAGCCCTGTTCGCCGTTGCTGAGAGGTGGAAACGGCCCAAACGTCTATCGAGGGGTGAAGGGAGAATCCAAACGTAGTCCATCCCCGCTACAGAGTATTATTTGGCCACAAAAAGTTATGAAACGTTGACGAAATGCTGCCACGTGGGTGAAAACGTGGACGTTTATGCTGAGTGCAAGCCAGGCCGGAGAGGCCACACGCAGCATGATCCCATCTACTGAAATGCCCAGAACAGGAAAATCCACAGAGGCAGGAAACAGATGAGTGGGTGCCAGGAGTGAGGGAGGGGGTGGGTGGGGGTGACTGCTAACAGGGGCGGGGTCTCCTTTGGGGAGGTGATGGGTGCACACTGCACGTGTGAATGCACAAAACGCTACCAAACCTTATGCTTTAAAGGGGTTCGTTTCATGGCATAGAAGTTTCATCTGAATAAAAACAAAAGCGGTTCAAACTCAAGAGAAGCCAAGATCCACCTGTCCCGGGGCGCCCCTGCCCGGCCAGCTTTTTTTCCTCTCTGAGGCCTCTGTCTGCCTTCCCCCATTCAAGTTCCTAGCCTCTGTGACTGTGCTAGGGAAGGGGCATGGGGTCCAGCTGCAACCTGAGCTCAGCCTCCCTTTGTGTCCCTGGGCCTCAGTTTCTCCTTCTGGACAAGGGGCCCCTCCGCCCTCCTCGGCCTGGAGTTCGACCCTTGAGATCCTGACGCAAGATGGAGGTCATGGCCACTCAGCTCCCTTGGCAGCTGGGGGAAATAAACCAGTAAGCCCAGTCTCGTTCCCCACGCTTTTATTAAAAAAAAAAAAAAAAAAAAAATCTGTAAAAAAGAGAACAATTTAAGGCTTATCAAAAATGATGAGTCCCAGGCAGGGGTCCCGCCCCCAGCTATGGCTGAGACTCTCCAACTGGGGGCTTGTCCAGCTGCCCCCTCACACTTTGTCCCTCCAGGATACAGGAAGGCTCCAGAGGCTCACTGGTCCTCCTGTGTTACCCCAGGCTGACCTCTGACCCCAAGGTCTGGCTTAATATTCTGAACCAGGTTTCCCTGGTCATATGATACCCAGGCAAGTCGCATGTCCTGGAGTACTTGGAGGAGCCCCCAGGCAGGCCCAGCCTAGGCCAGGAATCTCTCTCTGGCTTTCAAAGGCTGGAGGGGGGCCGGGATGGCTCAGTCGGTTGAGCGTTCGTTCAGCCCTTGATCTCTGCTCAGGTCATGACCTCACCATCCGTGGGTTCAAGCCCCGAGCTGGGCTCGGCGCTGTCGGCATGGAGCCCGCTAGGGATTCTCTCTCCTCTCCCTCTCTCTCTGCCCCTCCCCTGCTCGTGCGCTCTCTCAAAATAAATAAATACTTTTAAAAAACAAACAAAACAAAGGCTGGAGCAGTGGTCTCCTGCCACCCATAAGCCCCACGGAGCTCCAATGACCCGCTTCCCTGAATGCCTCACTCCTGGGCCCTCTCGCCTGCCGGCCCTTGCCGTGTGGCCTCAACGGAGGCACTCGCTTTCTGAGCCCCAGTTCTGAGATGAAGGGGGTGATCTCCAAACATCGCTCAGCTCTGACCTTCTCCGACTTCTTCCTCCTCTTGCTTGTCTGCCTGCTGGGCCGCTATTCACACGCCACCGCCTCAGCCAGAACGCCCTCTGCTCCGGGAAGCCCTCTCTGCTCCCGTCTGGACTCTCCCGGTCCTGGGTCTCTTCCTCTGGTCCCACGGGACCGGAAGCGTTTACGTCTGGCGACGTCTCTCCCAGACCAGAGGCTCCCGGGGGACCCGAGCCCTGTCCACAGGCCGGCGTAGACAAGACGGGATCCGACAAGGGGCATCTGATGCCTCGCGAGGGCCAGTCCACGTCAGTCAGGTTCCAGACTCTTCCCCCGTCCTGGGTTATGCCGGAAAGCCCTGCCCTGTTCCGAGCCGCGGATTCCCCAACTTCAGCGCAGTCCGGTCGGGCCGCTCTCGATGCAGCCATTCCCCGTGTCCACGGAGGCCGGAAGCCTGCGTGTACCCGCATCCCTCGAGGTATTCACTTGCCTCAGCAGGTCATGGAGCGTGGCCTCATGGCCTCTGAGGGTGGGTTTGGATCCTCCTGACAGAAAGAACCCGGTCAACTACCACGGCGGGGCTCCAGAGGCTCAGAAACACCCCTCTCCCGCCCTGCTCGTCTCCGACTCCTGCATTCAGTCGGGAAGCAACACGCGGTGCGGGTTGGGGCGCAAGGGGGGCTCGGGCCCTGAACGAAGGCATGCCATTCACATTTAAAACTCATCCGAGTCCCACCCCCACCCGGGCTCCCAGGGCCTGGAGAGGCTTCTCGGACCCCCAAGCTCACCTCGGAGTACAGGGGTGGGGGGCGGTAGCGGAACTCCCGGATATAGGCGAAGAAGGGGCCTTCAAGGTTCACGTCAGCGTCCTGCAGCGGTGGAAAGGGACTCTGCCCCGCGGCCGCCACCTCCCCACCTGCCACCACCTCTGAGTACTCGGGAGGAGCTGCAAGTGAGAGACAGGGTGGGTGAGGCCGGTGGGAAAGGGGAGCCCCAGAATCGGGGACAACGGCCAGGAGCCGGCGTGCGCCAATCCTGGGGCTGCCGGGCGGTGTGCCCTCGGCATGAGATTCTGCGGGGGGATCTGGGGCCACCGACGCGATCGTTACTGTGTACTTTCACAGACGTGGCCACTGAGGTCGGGGGAGGCGGGGAGGGTCAGCCCGGCGCCCCGCCTCTCCGCCCCCCCAGCCCCCGGACAGCGGGACGGGGAGCTTACCCTCAGGTCGCTCTGGCAGGGCCCCCAGCCCCCAGTCCAGCAGGAAGCTGGCACGGCTGCCCACGCTGGACGAGCGGCTGCCGAAAGGGTGCAGGGGGATGGTGCCGATGACCAGCGGCAGCTCCAGGAGCAACTTGGAGGTGCCAGGGATGTCCACGCAGACCTGGAGGGACAGACCGTGAGGGAGGGCCCCCAGGCAGCCTCGGGGGAACCCCAGTCTGGAGAACAGAGCAGACATAGCCGCCTCTGCTTCCTAGGACCGACGGGGCACTCTACCTTGAGGGAATAGTCCACGTGTAGCACCCGGCAGTGCAGGATGGAAGGACCCACGGGGGGGATCCGCAGCGCCCGGCCCTGCCACAGCGCCCGCCGCCCGGGGCCCACGGGCTCGCCCGAGAGACTGGCCACCACTGCTCGCTTCTGCTTGCGGGCACCTCGGGCCATGAAGGTCTGCGTCTGGACCACTGCTGCCCGAGGCAGCACTGGGCGCGTGGAGCCGTTGTCGATCTCGGCGAAGACGGGGATAACCTCACCTGCAGTGGGGAGCGGGGGGGGGGGGGGGGGGGCGGCCTCAGTTTCCCCGTCTGCAGCTCTGACGTCGGCCCTCTTCCCCAACCAGCTCCGCTCGCCTGGTACCTGGCGTATAGCCCTTTCGGTCAATCTTGGCCGAGAGGGAGACAAGGCCACGACTGCTGTACCACGATCGGGCGACTTTCTCCAGAGCTCCCGCCTGAGGGGCCTGGTGGGGCAGAGGAGAGGGACAGGAACAGGTCACTTTGTGCAAACCACAGACCCTGCCCCAAGAGCTTCCCGACCACCCCCAGCAGAGGGGGGGATTTGGGGCAGCGTTCCTGGGTTCTTCATAACTACCTGTAACAGACAGCCGCAGAAAAAACCCATCTCAGAAGGCTGAAAATGTGATGAACGAGCTAATCGCTTAGTATACAATCAGTGCTCAGAAAACCATTATCATCGCAAGTCCTGGCGGTCCCCTATTTCACAGATGGAGCCCTTTGAGGCTCAGACACGGTGAGATACTTGTCTAGAGCCACACAGATTATTGGTGCAGGTGGGATCTGCACCCAGCTCCACTGGACTCCAAAGGCATTCCCACGCCTGCCTCCCTTCCTGCCAGGGCCCAGCAGTGATTTCCCACTTTGGGAAGGAAGTGAAGGGGGTGAGGAGCCCGTCGGGGTCACCCAGCAGCCAGGCCCCCACCTGCAACGCTCCCATCCCACCTCCCCTGGAACGGCCGCTCACCAGCAGGGCAGGCGTGTTGATGTCCACGGGCTCTATGACAGTAAATACCTTCCTTGCCCGGCGGGCAGGGACCCAGGGCCGGTGCAGGGTGGCCTTGATGCAGTATCGGACACTGCCATGTTTACCCTCGAATGACGTCACCAGGGTCCTGGGGGGGCGGGGGGAGATGGAGGGAAGGGACTTCAGGGGGCGAGATACAAGTGGGGGGTGGCCCCAGAGACTTAGGATGAGAGGCAGAGACCCGGAGGATCCTCCCCCAGGGGGGCAGTGCTGGGGTGCTGGGGTTTCGAGGGTCCCCAGATACAGAGCAATGGAGCCCTAAACCTGAAAGCAGCAGCAGGCTTAGCGATTCCCCTGCAATCCTGCGCCCGACACCGTAAGACTTACGGAGGCAGCTGGAAGCTGAACGGGAACTCGTGGCGCCCGGGAGGCAGCGTCGTGGTCTCTCCGGTGTCTGCAAGTAGAAGCCAGAAAGGGAGGCTCAGCGGCCGCGCCAGGTTCCAGGAGCGCGCAGCACGTGCGCCGCGTTGGGGTCGCCGGCCGGTACCTGGCGCGAGTAGCGTGGCACGGTGGCTCACGACCTCCACACGCTCGCTGTAGCTCTGCGTGTACGCGGTGCTCGAGCCGGCGCTGCGCGACTCGGTCCAGTGCACGTGGGCGCGGCCCCGCGCGCGCAGCTTCAGGGAGCCCACGCGCGCCGGGCCCGCCAGCTCCAGCAGCACTCGGCCGGCAACGGCCTGGCCGCCGCTGAACACCGGCTCGGCGCCCGCGCTCGCGCCATCCAGCTGCACCACGAACGCCTTCACCTTGTCGAACAGCATCGCGGCCGGGATGCGAACCCGCGACGCACACACCCTGGCCTCGAACCCGCGACGCGGCGGCACGGCGGCGCGAGGCGCCGAGGCTACAGCTTCAGAACTCGAACCGGCCCAACGTGCGCAGGCGCACTTGCGGACCAGGACAGAAATTCCTGTGCGCCCGGCGCCGGCGCTGCCTTTATACGGCGGGCGGGGCGGGGCGGGGCGAGACACAGGCCCCACCCCCACAAAGGACCACACCAATGGCGCGGCGAGGGGCGTGGCTCCTCCCAGGCGTGGAACAAAACCTCAAACGCCCCAGCTGCCTGCCCTCTGCCCTCGGTGAAACTGAAGCATCGGGGGCCAGAGCCGGTCTCTCGAAGACCCCGGGGGTAAAGAGGGGAGACAGGGCCGGAAGCGGGTCCCGGGCTTGAAGTTACCCAGCAAGAGCATTCTGGCACTAGGTTTAATCATCAACTGGCCACCACTTTCAGATATGACTCGAGACACGTCCAGCCCCGAGCTAGAGGGGTGTGGGATGCGCTGGACCCAATCGGGGCCTTGAGTGCCCAGGACTACCCTGGGCCTCAGTTTCCCCTCTAAGTGAGGGCGGAAGGAGGAGGAAGTGCGTGGGGCCCTCCTCTGCTTGGGCGCCCGCCCCCCTCTTCTGATTAGAATCCCGCTTAGCTGGGTGACCCCGGGCTAGTGACAATCTCTTAAAACTTAAGTTTCCTTGTTTGTAGAGCTGGAAGAAAATCAGTCCTGACCTCAGAATGTCGGGCCTTGAATCACTGTGTAGCCCATGCTCGACCTCTCCCAGAGCCTTGCTCCCACGTCATCAACCCACTCCCCACAAGCCGCCACTCTGTCGCACCTCGGCGCTTTTGCCCAGGCTGTTCCCAACTCTCGATGTTCCTGTCCCAATTTGCAGCCCCCAGCAAACTCCTACAAACCCCCTAGGCGTCCTTGTGCCCACTCCTGGCAGCCCGCACCCCCCCCCCCCCGCCCCTCACCCGGCCCCAGTCCCCTCCCAGACAGCCGAATGGAAGGGACGTCCCAGGAACCCCTAGGGTCAGGGCTGCGGTGTGCCCTCGAAACGGTAGGACTCCTCTCTGGGCCTCAGTTTCCTCAGAGAAGCACCTCCAGGAGAGTTTCTAAGGCAGTTTCCTCTTGGCGGTCTGCAGGGCACCGGCGCCCTCTGCTGGCAGCGAGATGAGCAGCTGCTCGAACCTACCCACTACCCTGGCGGCCACCTTTGAGGGGCCCTCAGACGACCCTGGGACCACCCCTGAGGCCTCGGAAGCCCCAGTGGGAGGAAATCATAACCGGACACGGTAACCTGCAGCCAGAGTGGCCACAGGGGCATTGGGGTCAGAACAGTACGTAAGGGAGGGGCAGAGGCGGTAGACGCAGTGATCAGCTTGGGGGGTCTGCACGGAAGAGGGGACTCTGAGACCAAAATGAAGGGCTAGTACCTTCCCCCCGCCCACCAGGGCCAAGTGGAGCCCTGGAGGCTATAAGCCCAGGAGGAGATGGGGGATGAGGTGAGTCCATTTCACAGATCGGTCCCCAGAGGCCCACAGAAGGGCAGGGCCTCACCTGAGGCTACCCAGCAGTTCTGCAAGCTTCACCCCTGCAGTGTCTTAATGAAGCAGCTGGTGAGTGGAACCAGGGGTGAGACCAGCCCCAACTTCCCTTGAACCTCAGGGGAAGGGAAGTGCCTCGGGGGGGGGGGGGCCCTTCCTGTCCCACCCTAGGGCCCTTGAGGTCTGGGTTTCCACAGCTAGTAAGGGGAGAGCCTGCACCTGGGGTGTTGAGACAAGACTGAAAGGCCGTGGGCAAAGCATCTGCTTGGAAAAAAGGGGGCCATAGGTGGGAAACCAGGTCTGAGCTGTCTCTTTCCTCTGCCCATTTTACAGAAGAGTATAGTGAAGTCTGGCTTAGCCGAAGGGGTTTGGCGGACCCAGGAAGCCAACATCCTCCACAGCAAACATAGCTCACTGCCAAGGCTCGCCCCTGGCCTGCTTCTGACTCTCTGTGTTGGCCTAAATGTGGGGGGCTGAGGTTCAGAGCTGGAAGTCTTCGCAGCCCGATCTGTCCCCACCCCAAGTCTCCTCTCTCTTTGGGATGCAAACCTACCTGCAACTATCACCAGAACTCCCAACCCGGGTTAGAACTGGTTCTTGCAAACACCGGGGGTAAACTGAGGGCGCGGGAGATGGGGGTCTTCTTTGGGAAATCAGGGACCCAAATCTGGAGTTAAAAGGAGATCCTGGGGTCCAGAGAGAAGGATGTCCCGACTCCACCCAGGGGTTCTCCAAACTCGGGATGGGAGGGGTGGGGGGGAGGGTCCCGCCGCATAGCCTTTAGGTGGAGGGTTTTCCCAGCTCTGTCAAGGTGGGGAGGGGGGGGGGGTGCCCAGACACCCCCTGTAAAGCGGGGGGTGTCTCTTTCCTGGGAAAGAGGATTTGGGAGGGGGGTAGGTGGGTAGGTGTCCTGTGGGAGGGTCAAGACCCTGGGGAGGAGGTCCCCACTACTTAAGAAAGGTCACTCGACCACACAGCCTCTAAACTGAAACTCTCCCCGCACTGGAGTAGAGCGCCCAGATCTGGGGCGAGGGTCCCAGGGGATCCCAGCTGGGAGTGGGGGCGGGGGGCTGAGAGGCTCACCTCGGAGCAGCAGCTGCCGCCGCCGCAGGTACGTCTCGGCAGCAGCGTAGTCGCTGGAAACCGCGTTGACACCCACGCTTCGGCCCTCGAGCCAGTGCGTCGCCGCCCCGCCGCGTGCCGCCACCTCCAGCGCTCTCACCCGCAGAGGCGCCGCCGCCTCCAGCAGCACCCGGCCGCACAGCCGCTCCCCGCCGCGGTACGCGCCGCCGGGGCCCCGGGCCAGCTCCAGCGCGAAGCTTCGCACGCCCCCAGGGCGCATGGCGCAGGCCCGGGCGCCCGGCGGGGACGCGGCACCCCGCTGGGAGGACGGCCCCCGCGCCCAGCGACCGGGCGCGCGGCCGGGGTGCGCCCGAGGCCCTCCCGCGGCTCAGCGCCCTTCCTCGCGGCGCCGGTCGCCCCCGAGCTTCCCCCGGCTTCCGCGAACTCGTGCGGGCGCCCCGGGTCCCCGGCGGGCGCGTCGGCCGCCGACTTCCTGGTCCTCCGCGGCCGCCCCCGTGACGCGCCCGGGGCCGCCGGGGACGTGCCGCCCGCGTGCCCGCGCTGTTGACTTTGCCACCCCCCGGCGCGGGGCGGGCCCTGTTTTTGCAGGGTCGGCGCCGTTGAGTCAGAGGCGGGCGGGGGCGGATGTGGCTGGCCCGGAGCGGAGGCAGCCACCGGGCTATCTTGCGGTTTCATCTGGCCCCTACCCGGCACCTTTGGCCCCGGGCACCGACCCAGCCTCCCACTCTGGTCTCCGTGCCACCTCCTGACTGTTCTCCAACCCCCCCGAGCTCAGGTCTTGCCTCTTGGCCTTTGCACTGACCAGTCCCCTACTAGGAACGCCCTTCCCCAGATCGGCTCTCCCAACTACCCCCCCCACCCCCCCACCCCCCACCCCCCCGCCACCCCGCCACCTCCGCCCCGCCCATGCCCAAATGTCACTTCCTCAGAGTCCCCTAGTCATACTCTGCCTTGTTGATTTCTTTATGGCTCTGGTCTCTGTCTGAGTGCTGTTTACCGTGCCTCCTCCCTCCGACTAGGTGATCCCCAAAGCTGGGCACTGTGCCCTATTCTCCTCAGCCCATCTTACAGAGAGGGAAACTGAGGCCCCCACAGGGGGGCAGCCTCTGCCCAGTAGCACCCAGCCCTGGTAGTCAGGACTCCCAACTCCGGTCTGGAGCCCATGGGCACGTCCCCACTCTTCTCGATCTTGCACCCACGTTATCTCCTGAGCCAGGTTGCTGAGCTCTTTATCAGAGGCTGCCAGGACCTGAGGCTCTCAGCTGGGCCAGGACTAGCCTCCCAGGGGCCAGGCCACCATCTCCCTGCTATACCCAGAGCCCAGCAGCTGCCAAGTGCCTGCCATCCCTGCCTCACCACAGCACACTGAGCCCAAGGCCTGGAAGGACCTTTCTGATTTTCCTTGTGTCCAGAACCGGGAAGGTTCCGGAGGGGAACTCCAGCCCACCCCAAGCCCACCCGGAGGCCACTCTAACCCGAGGATCATACCACACCCTCCCCCACTTGTACTCCCCCCCCTCCTCCAGCGCCCTCCACCGAGGTTTTTCGCTTTGACCCATGGGCCCCCGAGTTTGAATCCCGACTCAGCCCTCCTCGTTCTGCAGCCCCAGGCAGGTGGCTTCACTTCTCTGGCCCGCAGTTTCCCTACCCCACCCGGGCCAGGTTCTGGTGACGAAGTGTGGTGATTTACGTGATGGTCCCTGTCCACGGCAGGTCCCATGAACATGGTGCTCTTACTCATGTCACCTTCCCCACCGGACCCTGGTCCACTGTGGGTGCTCCAGCAAAGTCGGCTGGTAGAATGGGAAGGATGTCTCGATTATCTGCTGCCTCCTGCAGGCCGGGGTTGGGTCCAGTGGGGACTGCCGCTGCTGTCCTCAGGAGGTGTACCCAGCTGAGCTCCGGCTTGGGGGGCCACCAGGCTAGAACAGTGATGGCAGGGGCTCGCCTAGACCCCCCCATCCGTTCTGGGACCTGGAGTCAGGTGGCCACCTCCCTTGTCATGAGTGTCCCCCAGCCATGCAAAACAGGCAGCAACTGGGTGGGTCCTGCTTTATTCAGAACTGGCAAGGACCCCTCTCCTGGTTGCTCCGTGCCCACCGGGGGCCAGGGGACCAGAGGAAGCTCCTGGCTCCCCCCGGCTCCGTTCAGGGAGGAAACGGGTGGTGGCCCACCCCTGCCCTCGCCTGCGGTCCGGCCCTGCCTTCTGCCCAGACGGTCTGGGTGGGGAGGGCCCTGGTCCACTCAGCCCAACTCAGCTTCGGCTCCTTGAACTCCAAGAGGCACCACTGTACAGGGCTTCCTGGATGGCGTGGACGTGGCGGCCACACGATGGCCAAGATTGAGGGGTCTGGTGGTGGGCAGGGTTGTCACCCGCAGTCTGAAGGGGCCATGGGTGGCCACCGGCACGGGGGGCTCCGGGCTGCCTGGTCCAGGGGTCCGGGGCCAGGCCGGGGAGGCAGGGGTGGGGGTGGCGGGCGTATGGCTTGGGCGATGAGGCCGGGCAGGGCCTGCAGGGAGGCGCCCAGCGCATCCAGGCGGCTTTCGAGGGCAGCCAGGCGGGCCTCAAGCTCCTCGTGCTGGGCGTGCAGCTCGGACATGAGGTCGTACATGACATTCTGAGTCTGCCAGAGACAGAGTGGGAGAGAGAGGAGAGGCCAAGTGAGAGAGAGGGAGGGCCAGGTGCAGAGATGGTTGACCAGCCCCAGTTGGGGGGGGGGGGGGCCCAGGAAGGCGGACCCAAGTGAGGGACAACTGTGAAGACATGGCAGAGCCACAGGTCTCTTGCTGGGCCCCCGGAACTGGTAGGAGGACAGACAGGTCTTGGACACCAGGCTGGGGGCCAGCAGGCCAGGGGAAGGTGGAGGGAGGTCCCGGGGCACAAGTGGTCAGAGCTGCCCTGAGGGGTTTAACTGGCCACCTGGACAGGCAGCCAAAGGGGGGGGTCTTGGGTGGTGCCTTCACCCAGGGGAACCACGGCCCAGAGGCCTGGAGGGGGTTTGGGGCTGACGCTGCTCCAGGCTGGGGCCATGGCTGAGAGGGAGGAGGTCAGTTGTGAACCGCCTCCCCGCGCCCCGCACTACGCTGGGGAAGGGACCGCTCCAAGGATCCGACCCGGTCACAGACCAGGGAGTACAACAGCCACAACAACTACTGTTACGGTAGGCCATGGGATGTCCCCGCCGACTCGACTGCTCCCCACAATCCAGCAAGCAGGAGGCAGTTCTGAGACTGTCCACGTGGGCCCTGGGAGGGGAGGCTGGCCACTCCACGTGGCGGGCCAATGCTGCCACCAGGTGGCGATAGAACATCGTTCCTCATCTCTAACCTCAGCTAAGCGCTGGGCACCCCCCTGCAAGGGGGACAGCCACTCCCCAGCCACTGCCTGGGATGGGAGAATTGATGCTGAGGCGGGGAAAGAGCCCCCAACCCCCCCCCCCCCCCCCCCCCCCCGCTCCATGGAAGGGGGACAGGATGAGGCATCTACCCCGGCATTTTGCTGCGTTCCACCCCTAACCTCTCCCTTCCAACCTCCATGCCTCAGAGGGCCGCGGTCCCCAGGGCCAGAGGATAACATCTGGAGGCATCCAGCCCTCTGATGATTTTTTTTTTTTCCTGGCCTCTGAGGTTTAAGTTTTTTTTAAACTTGGAACACGCATGTGACTTTTATCAGAGATACACAAATTAAATCAGCAACCTGGGGCAGGAGCGCATTAAAGTTTAATACTGGAAAACATCTTAACCTTGTTAAATTAAAAAAATCAGGAACCCATATAATCCAATCCAATCAAAGCCTTCCTTCAAAGAAGGCTTTGTTAAATGTACTCGGAGAGTATACTACCGTGATTGCAAGGTTTAAATAACTTTGAAAAATTCAAATTTCAGTCATCTGTACTAACAGAAGGAAGTGTGATAGAGATAATCCAAATTATAATATCTAGTGTCTCAAAGGCATTTCATGTGTATTTATAGCCGTTATCTCACACGACATCAAATTAGTTTGGCAAGGGTTTTCCATATGCTTTTGGGACTATGTTCTCTCTACTACCAACGGAATGATTTCTTCAGGGTTCTAGAATATGTTTTCTCCTCCATAATGTTTCTTTCCAAATTAAATTTATGTAGGTTAACATTATATCGCATTCTCTTGACAATGATGAAGAGAATGAGTCCGAAACGCTCTGGGTATAGGAAGTAGGATGGGACTTATAAGCATCTTCTGAAGATAATATTAAATTAACCTCAGACTAATTAAACTGATTCGGGGAGGGAGCCAATGAGCAGAGTTCACACATGAACTATTCATGGAGGGTATGCCACTGCTCAGAAGGGGGTTCAGAACAGTGTGCCGAATATTCAAAGAGCAGGACTTGCTAATAAGACCAACAAATAGATTGCTGTATACCATAAACTGATCTTACAGAGCCCTTGCAACCAGCTTTAATTTCCTGAAAGATGTTTAATTGCCGTGCAAAGCAGCTCTCTGCTGATGCTAGGATTTGAATTTCCATCCGTAGCAAAAGAATTTTGATTTTCTCTTGAATTTTGGGGCTTGGGTGTCGATATGCCTAAAACACAAAGGACCACTTCACCAATGTGGACCACTAATTAGATATTCTTATTAAAGGGGCGCCTGGGTGGCTCAGTTGGTGAAGCGCTCGACTTTGCCACAGGTCACGATCATGGTTCATGGGTTCGAGCCCCGCGTTGGGCTCTGTGCTGATGGCTCAGAGCCTGCAGCCTGCTTGGGATTCTGTGTTTTCCTCTCTCTCCGCCCCTCCCCTTCTCCTGCTCTGTCTCTCAGAACTAAATCAACATTAACAAAAAAGATATCCCTTTAAAGCTATTTTACTAGATACGGTTTAAAAAAAAAAAAAGCTGCCCACGCTAAAAAAGTAGTTTACTTACAGATGTGGATTCCTAGCCTCTCTCTGACAAGCAGAACCTCTGGAGCCTTGCAGACCCGGCCTGCGTCCCCCGTCTGCCCTACCGGTGCCCGCACTGTTCCTCCCCGGGCAGGAGGCGGGCTCTGTTCTTTACTGAATGTCTCCCATCCTCCTTCGGAGGGGCCTGACCACCCCCTGCTGGCCTGGGGAGCCACCCCGCCCAGCCCCGCTTGGCTCACCTTGGCCAGGTCGGCGAGAGTGTTGGTCTGGTCATTCAGCTTCCCCTGCTCAATCTTCACACTCCGGAGCCTGGGAGACAGACAGGGGGGTGGGTAGACAGGGTTGGTGGAGGCTGCAGGGGAGTGGGGCCCTTCATGCACCCACCCCACCCGGGGTCGCCTTGTGGGACATGCAGAAGGTGGGAGATGAGGGCGGAGGTAGGGTCGGGCCCCATGCTGCGCATTCCCTCCTAGCACACATGGGGTAGCAGGGCCTGGCGGGTGGCTAAGCCACCCCCGACAGCGTCCACCTTCTGGCCACGTCCACGCGGCCTGATTCAGGATGTCCCGGGAACTTGGACTCCCAGGCCTAGGTGAAGGCTGCATACGCTGGACACGTGCCCTGGCCACCTCCTGGGGCCAGCGGGCAGTGATCCGCCAGCGGCCCTGGGTGTGTCCCCTGCCCCGCGAGCACCATGCACCCCTCAACCCCCCGGGAGAGACTTACTTCTGAGCTCTGGCAGGCCCCGGCAGAGCAGAGAGAAATCACAAGGCAATTTTAATCTCCGTGCGGCCGGGTGCCGCGCGCCCAACCCTGCCCGCCTCCCACTTGCACGAGTCCAAGACCAGACCGGGGGCCCTGGATGGCTGAGGGGCTGTCGCCCTGACTCTGCGAAGAGGCTCAGCCTGAGCGGGCAGCGCCAGCCCCTGGGGGACGCACCCGTTGGCCTCCCCTCCCTCCAGCCGCGCCCACCCAGCAAATGCAGCTGCCTGCAGCCTTGTGGTGCCACGGTAGCCCAGTCTGTGCCAGGCACCTGGTCCCAGAGGTGGCATTCAGTCCAGGGAACTATGCCCATGCTGTTTCCCAAGAATAACGGGGCTCCGAGAGGCAAAGCCAGTGCCCACCGGCACTTCAGCAGGGATGGCCATTTGAAGACGGAGGGCTGGGGAGATATATCTAGAAGCCAAGGACCGCCCGAGGCTGCCAGAAGCTAAAAGAGGCCTGGAACAGATCTTCCCCTAGCACCTTCAGAGGGCAAACGGCCCTGCCAGCTCTGATCTTGGACTTCCGGCCTCTGGAACAGTGAGATAATAAATTCTACTGTTTTAAACCACCCAGTTGGTAGTACTCTGTTATGGCATCCCGAGCAAGTGCCCACTACGTTCCTCGATCTTTCCAGAGATCATGTCTGCCTTTTCACTGGCTGATCATACGGTGTCCCCGTCACGGAGACTCCCCAGCGCAAGACCCTGCCAAGGCTCCCTCATGCCCGCATATCAGACCTCCAGTCTCCCTGGCACCACGCTCATTCCTACCTCCCCACCACTGCCCGGGCTGTGGACAATCCTTGCTATGCCCCCCCCCCGCCCCCCTTTGGCTTCCTAACCAAATCTCACCCACCCTTCAGGCCCTAGTTCCAACTTGTTTGGTTTTATCAGCTTTATGGGGCCATTTTTTTCTTTTTCTTTTCCGATTGGGAAGGGAGTAGGTTTAGGGGGACCCAAAGATTGAGTGAGGGGCGCCTGGCTGGCTTGGTCGGTGGAGTGGACGACTCTTGATCTCAGGGTTGTGAGTTCAAGCCCCATGTGGGTTATGGAGATTACTTAAAAATGAAATCGCTAGGGGCGCCTGGGTGGCGCAGTCGGTTAAGCGTCCGACTTCAGCCAGGTCACGATCTCGCGGTCCGTGAGTTCGAGCCCCGCGTCAGGCTCTGGGCTGATGGCTCGGAGCCTGGAGCCTGTTTCCGATTCTGTGTCTCCCTCTCTCTCTGCCCCTCCCCCATTCATGCTCTGTCTCTCTCTGTCCCAAAAATAAATAAAAACGTTGAAAAAAAAAATTAAAAAAAAAAAAAAATGAAATCGCTAAAAAAATTAAAAATGGGGGCGCCCAGGTGGCTCAGGTGGCTTATTTATAAACAAAGAAACAAACAAATAAATAAATAAAGAAGAAGGAGACAGTCCTGCCCCAGAACAAAGGGAAACAGGTAACTCACAGAGCAAGTGCCTTCTCCACAGGCCTGGCTTTCCTAAATTCCTACCCTCCTGCTTCCCTCCAACAACCTTCCGGAACCTCCCTTGGGGCAAAGTCCAGGACAGGGCCAATGTCTGTGCCCCCCATGCCTGGCACACCAGCTGGCATAGGAAATGCGTATACAGTAACCAAATGAACATATCGAGGGTGGTAATGACAACATTGCTGGTTCTCCTGTTTAGAAAACACTGTACAGCAGGTAGGCGGAGGTGAATCCCCCATTGTGTTCTATCCACGCCTCATCCCTGGAGGAAAGGCACATTAACGACCATTGGCTCCACTTATAAAGATACAAAAACGCAGCTTGGAATAGCACAGTCGCTTGCCAAGGTCCCACAGTTAGGTGGCAGAAACCAGACTGGGACAACAGTAGTCAGTTACTAACTGCGGGAGGGCCAACGAAGAGGGGTCTCTGTCCTCAAGGGGCTTGGGGTCTCGTGAGAAGGCACTGGACACAGTGAGGTTGAGTAAGTGTGGTACCAGCTCCTCTCCCTGCTTTTTAGACGATGGTGGAAGCAGAAGCAGAGGGCACCATGTGTTACCAGTATCTGTTCTGTGCCAAGGACCATGCCAGGCATTTCTGCATATCCTCCCATTTAGATCTCCCTGCAGTCTTGTGAAGTAGGGACTGTTATCATTTGAAACCCATCCAATTATAACAGTAAACACAATAAATGTAAATGTACTAAACTCTCTAGCTAAAAGACAAAGACGGTAAGGAGCCCGAAGAAACTCTGGGGGCAATGGATCTGTTTTTTTGTTTTTTTTTTTATCTTGACTGTGCTAATTGTTATGTGGATGTATACATACGGTAACACTGATTATGCAGTGTAAATAGGTGCAGTTGACTATAGTCAATTATAGCTTAATAAAGCTTTTTTTTTTTTTTTTTTTTTTTTAAGAGGCAAAGATTATTAAACAGGATTAAAAAGTTGAAATCCAGCTGGCTGAGCTTCCTCTCCTATGGCCTGGTCTCCTCATGGCCACACTCGTTTACCTTCTGACATCCCAGAAACTGGGCTGTTTCAGCCACACCCTCAGCTCTGCTCCAACCCAACCTTCCTACTCTACCATTGACACCAGGGTTCTCCATGCTGCCTCTTGTCTCTTTTCTCCACAGCTGAATCAGCTGCCTTGCTGCTGTACTAGTTCAGCCTCTAACACTATTCACTTTACTTTGTGACTCATTGGCCCCTGAGTCTGGCCTAGGAGCTCCCAGGGCAAGGAGCCACCTGATTTTCTTAGGGGAACCCAATTGTGAATAGGTTTTCCCACAACACGAGAGATGGGAATCCATGGGCTCATTCTGAAAAGTGCCTAAATACGTTTTTACTATTTTAAATCAGGTACCACAGGACTCAGTTGTAATTTATATTTGAGTGCCTCACTCCCAGGATTTGGAGCTGTTTAAAATTCTAGACTGGGTGCTGGTCTCATACATCCTCAGTGTGGCTACTGAACATTCGAAAGGTGGATGGTCTGAATAAAAATGGACTGTAAATAAATGTAAAATACACAATAGAATTTGAAGATTTAGCACAAAAAAAATTCTAAAATACCTGATTTTTTATACTAATCATGTTAAGATAATATTTTGCATCTATTGCATGAATATATTAAAATTTATTTCACTTGTTTTCATTCCTATTTTAAAATTTAATTTATTATTATTATTATTATTATTATTAAAATAGGCTTCATACCCAGAATGGAGCCCAACACAGGGCCCAAACTCACAGCCCCAAGATCAAGACCTTGATCAAGAGTCAGACACTGACTGAGCCACTCAGGTTCCCCTCTTTTACTTTTTTGTAATGTGGCTACTAGGAAATTTAAAACTATATTGTGGTTTACGTGATATTTCTAGTGGACAGTGCTTGGCATATGATAGCCTGGCCCAGCCCAAATCTGGCCAGCTACCTGTTTTGGGAAAATAAGGTTTTATTAGAGGATAGCCCACCCACTCCTCTTCACTGCGTTCCTGCTACAGTGGCAGAGTAGAGTAGTTGTGACAGACCGTCTGGTCCACAAAACCTGAAATATTTACCCTCCGGCCCTTTATAGGAAAAGTTTGCCAACTCTGGCTGCACACTGGACTCACGCAAGGAACTTAAACTTAAGCTCACGGTGCATCCCAGACTCTGCTGTGTTGGGTGCAGCCTGTGGGCCTTTTAAGGCCCCGTGGGGGATTCCAGTGAGGAGCCAAGGTGGAGAACTACTTGACTAAATAATTCTCAGGACAAAGGGACAACAGAGGGAATCAAGGAATTTCTAGTTACCCCACATGATCACATGGATCAGGGCACAAATTTAATTCGGAGCTTCCTGGCAGCCAAAGCAAAAAAGGGAAATGGCTTCTCATCTAAAAGGTAAAACAATTTTGGCTATTCTGGAGAAAACAATATGCTTCTTGCCATGTATTTGGGGTGGGTTGCATGACTTATCAAGGGTGATCGCTCTGGACAACTGCTGGGCCCATCACCTGCCTCCTTCTGACCATCCCACCCAGCACAGACACTGCAAGCCCCAACCAACTGACCACCCGGCATGGGAGGGGCCGTGATGAGGCCACGCTGAGCTGTCTGGCCTGGCCTGTAGCCTCCTCCCGAGGACCACAGTTGCCTCCGCACCAGGTGGACACAGAAACGTGAGCGGGAAAGGTGCTGGACTTACTGATGGATGGCTTGGAGGAACTTACGCTGGTGTTTCCGAACCCGGGCGTGGTCTGGCTTCTTCACCAGCCTAGTGTGTTTGTAGATGAGCCACGTCTCCCTGAGAACGTTAGCAGCGGCATTTTTTACCTGGGGCCAGAAAAAGAACAGTTCCTCAAGGCAGGCACGAAACTGTGGAAGGCTCTGGAAACTTCCGGAAACCTCCAGAAACTTTTAGAAACTCCTGGAAATGCCCCTCTGGGATCCTGGGACCGTAAGGCAAGGACATGTTTACGTGGCCACACCTGCACTGTGTGGGTGTGTGTGTGTGTGTATGTGTGTGTGCGCGCTTCATTTGTATCATTCAGCGTGGGTCAGACCCTTTCTATACACCTTGCAAATGTTATATCAGTGAATCTACACACGCTGGCATCTCTCTCACTTTACACACGGGGAAACTGAGGCACAGGGCGGTCGACCTGCCAAGGTCAGACAGCTTTTAAGTTGTACCCGGCTGCCTGGCCCCCAAATGCCTGCCTCTTGCTGTGTGGCTCAGGGTGGGGCTATGACTAGGCACACAGGTGGGCACCTGGGGCCACTGCCACGTCTCTGTGCGTGGTTCATGCACATTCACGTGGGCAGCAGAGCACAAGGCAGGGCAGTGACCGGTGGGCATGTGCACATGCCTGGCACGTACAGAAGTAAGGTGGGGAGGGTCTGCCCTTGATGACCGAGAAGAGGACGTGGCTGTGATGGAGGTCTTTACCCGCTTGGTGAGCTGAGTGTCCATCATGAAGTTGTGCACGTGTTTCTCTGCCTTGGTGAGCTCCAGTTTCCGGGCCACCACGGCCACCACAAGTGCTGTGCAGCCGGCCCCCTGCATGCGGAGGGTGGGGAACACATCAGTGTCCTGCCCCATGTAGGTCCCGGGTCACAGGCAGGACACCCTCCCTCCTCCAGGAAGCCTGCCCTGATTCCACCCTCACCTTTACCTTCTAAGCCCACAGTGTTGGCAGGTCCCACCTGCTGAGCTCACTGACTCCCAGTCCCACCTGCTTAATATCGGTTGAATGTCTGGGGACTGTGTCCCACTGATGAGCTCATCTGATCCCCCACAGCCCTGGGAGGTAATACCACTCTTATCCCCACTAGACAGAGAGGGAAACTGAGGCTTGGAGATAAGAAAGGGAGAAGAAAAGGGCAGGATCTGCAGGTACGTTCGGAACATGGAGGAGGGAGGATTTGGAAGCATTTCCCGCAAGGCGCTGGGGTCTGGGCATTGAGGGCAGAGACCCAGACAACACGTCTTTCTACAGTCCTGGGAGGGGTCAGTTGGCAGGGTGAGAAGGCAGCGTGAGCGAAGGGTCAGGCTGGCTGCCTGTGGTGGGGCATTTGCAGGTAGGAAGGAGCAGAGCGGAGGTCCCAGGAGGGGTGGGGAGTGGAGGGGAGAATGGTTGGCCTCCCCGCCTGATACAATCACACTCCCCAGGATGCCCCAAATGGCAGATCTCCTGGCTAGTGAAGGAGGTCAGAGAGGACTTGTATGTCTACCGGGAGCAGCCTAGGAGAGAGAGAAAGAGAGAGAAAAGAGCAGGAGCGAGGACCCAAGAGAGGAGAGGGCAGACAGGTGGAGGGGGGCAGCAAAAAGTGACGTGGGAGGGAGGGAGAGGGTCTGCCACCGAGGAGCAGGGGCCAGGGGCCAGCCTAGAACCCCCAGGAGTGTCATCAGCCCCAGAAGTGCCCGAGGCCGGTGACAGGAGCAGGTGAGGGGGGCCAGCAGGTGTTCAAGGCAGGTGGCGGGAGCAGGTGTGAAGGGGGGAGGCAGTTCCCCGCCTACACTGAGGGCTGTTCCTGATGCTTTCCTGCAAGCTGCTTGCTCCTGAGGCCATGACCTCCAAGAAGGAAGAAGGGAGAGTTCAGCCTGGGACACTTGGCCAGGGATGCTCAGTTCTTCTTAGGGATGGAAGGAAACATCTATGGGGAGGGGTGGGCCAGGGCCACCATCGGACGGTCCTGGGCAGGTCTGGGTCCCCACATGCCCCGCCAGGGCGACATGGGCACAAGGTCGCCTTCTGAGAAAACCCTGACATAGGTTCCTGGAGTCTGTTCTCAGAAGAATCCCTGGCAACTGGGGCAGAGAAACATCCTGGGTGGAGGAGGGGGGGGCGGGCAAAAAAACACACAAACAAACAAACGAAACAAAACGAAACAAAACCCTCCAGGTGGAATACTACGCAGAAAGGAAAAAAAAAGACATCTGGTGGCTCCGCAAAATAGCATGGAAACCACGTCCAGCGAAAGACGCCAGGCTCAGAGGGGGCCACACTGGGATGCCCTGAAGTTCAAGAACAGACAAACGCATGGCTGGTGAGATCCTGGACAGGGCAGTGACCGGAAGTGGACACGCTTGGGCAAGGGTGGCAGAGAGAGCCAAGAGGAGAACTAGAAACCAGCCCAAGCGTGACCACCCGTGCGTGTGCCAGCAGCGAGGGCGGAGACGTGGCCACACATGGAACTCATTTTCCAGAAGGAGCCATGTCCCAAAGAACGGAACTCGGCGTTTCCGTTTTGTCTTGGGCTTTCCGGGTTTGAGCTCGCCTTACCTGAGTCCTTTTTTGGTTCTTTTGTAAAGTTCGTTTGCTTGTAGTGGGGGTTGGACTGTGGCCCACCTTTAGTTTTTCCCCTTCGCCTCTTGCAAAGTAACACAGGCAAATAGGCGTGGTGCCATTTCACAAGAGGGGGGCCGCGTCAGCGCAGCCAGGAGGAGGGAGGCCCCGGGGGGGGGGGTTCCGAGGAGGACGTGGAGCCCCCAGCTTCTGCTCAAACAGCTTAGAGAGGGTGAGGAGAAATGGGGACAGAGCCGCGGGCCTCGGGACACAGTGACAACTGACCACGGTCTGCAAGCAGCGAAACAGGGTGGGCAGAGGCACACAAGATGCTCCTTCCGTCGGCGGGAGAAAAGGAAACTCTTGTGGGGATCGTGCCCTATGTTTGCCAGAACGGAGGAGGAGTGGCCTGGCGTGGAACCTGGGGGGTGGGATTAAGTCAGCTTCTTTGGTGCTACTTTGGTCCCACCGATGCTCACTGTTCTTCACAAATGAACAGGTTATTAACTGGGGACTGGGGAGAGGAGCTCCCTATGACGCATCCGATCATCCGCAACCCAAAAACACGGAAGAGCATTTGTGAAGGAGGTGGAGGCTTGGAGAAAGAAGGTTCCAGAAGGAGGGGATGAGCAGCAAAACCGAAGATGGGACCAGGGAAAGAAGGTGCTGGGTGTCAAAGGCTGCCCACACCCACCGACAGACTTGAGAAGTCTTCGGGGGAGAAGGGGTGCTGTCAGGGCCCAACGAGTCACAGGAGACAAGCTGCACAGCACGGGGGCTCAGCGGGGTGCTTGGGATGCCCCAAGAATCAGGCAAGGATGGGGAAGGGAGCCGTGACGGCACAACCCAGAGGGTGTTGACTGGGTGTCCACAGCATTCGCCGTTCTAGACGTTTCACGTAAAGGAACAGACTTGAGGGGCGCCTGGGCGGCTCAATCGGTTGAGTGTCTGACCACGGCTCAGGTCGTGATCTTGCGGTCTGTGAGTTTGAACCCCACGTCGGGCTCTGTGCCGGCAGCTCCGAGCCCGGAGCCTGCTTTGGATTCTGTGTCTCCCTCTCTCTCCGCCCCTCCCCTGCTCGTGCTCTGTCTCTGTCTCTCTCAAAAATAAAGGGAAACATTTAAAAAATTTAACAAGACATAAATAAATCAAAAGGGACAGACTTGAGCTTCATGATGAACAGAGGAGATGGGCACCGGTTATAGCTGGGGAAACTGAGGCATGGAAGCATCAAGTCCCTAGCCCTGGACCCCAGGGCTGTGAAGTAAGCAGGCTGCAGAGAATAAAGGGGCAGACCAACGCCAGGCTAACAGCGGACCACAGCATCCAGCCCTGCGGGGACCACAGGAGTTACATACATACCTAGGGCTGGAAGAAGCCAAGAAGAGATGCCCCCCAGGAAGCCCAAGGGTGCAGATTTCTGAGTCACGGCCGGGGTAAGGAGGAGCCGGGGGGGGGGGGGCGCAGTGAAGGAGCAGGATGACACAAAGAGGAAGGGGCAGGCTGATGCATTACGGTTCACAATGGAGTGAGCTCCCCATCCGTAGGGGGTGTGCAAGGGCCCCCGCCCTTACCATGATGCCAGTGAGCAGGCACACGCCCTTCCCGCAGTAGGTGTGGGGCACCATGTCGCCATAGCCGATGGAGAGGAAGGTGATGGAGATTAGCCACATGGCCCCCAAAAAGTTGCTGGTCACTTCCTGCTTGTCATGGTACCTGAGGGGAGCCGGGGAAGGCCCAGTCAGTCCACACTGGTCTCTCTGCCTTCATCACACCCTCTGGTGCCCTGGGTCCACCCGGCTAGGTGGGGGCCCTGACTACAAGCAGCGGACCACTTTGAGGGCTCAAAAAGGTACCGCTGCAGGGAGAGGGGATGGTCAGCATCCTCCCAAGGGTACCGTCGGGCAGAGGGCACCCACACTCTCCTCCCGGGATCCCTCCCACCATTCTCCCTTCACCCCCACCCCAAGCTGCCGCCCAGGATGTGTGCCCTCCCTGGCCCTGGCCCGGGGGCAGAGGGGTCCGGGTGAGGGTCCGTCCACTGTGTCCACGCGATCCCCCTCCCAAAGACAGACGCACAGACAGACGCAGACACAGGTGGCCACGGGTGCCAGAAGCGGCAGGGAGTGGAGGTGAGGATTCAGGTGAGACATCGGGAAGAACTTCCCCAGCCAGCAGGGCTCCGTGAGGTCGAGGGGGCAGGGGGAGAGGGCCCCTGGGGGACACGGGTGGCTGCAGTATTCCAGGACTTGGGAGCAAAAGGGAAGTCAGTATGTGTGGGGCAGCACCAATGGTCCCCAAATCCCAGGCTTAGGGTTTGTTTGGGAGTTGGGGAAGGAGGCGGCAGCTTGGCACTGAGGGGAGGCTGGCGGTTAACTTTGTGGTATGGGGGGGGGGGGGGCGGGCCCCAAGGGACATGAATTGGTCCCTGGCCATGGCCAGCCCTGCGAACCCGGTCACGTGGGCTACAGACACGTCCTACCTACGGTCAGCCCAGGCTGGGGGTCAGAGGGGTTTAGCTCGAGGTTCCCCAGCCTGTGAAGCCCCTCCAGCTCAGGGAGCCCTTTCCTGATGACCCACTCTTTCCCAGGCCTCAGGCCCTGAGGGGGCTCAAGGTTAGAGGTCAACTGAGGTGGCGCAGAGGAGGGGGGACGCTGGCAGGGGCAGGACAGGGGAAGCTGGGGGGAGGGCTGCTCCAGACAGACAGGGCTGGAGTCAGGGGCTCAAGAGGAGGCCACAGAAGCCCCCAAAGGAGGATGGGAAGGCTGGAGACCTTCTCGGCAGGTGTGGTGTTTGGGGGTCCCTGTCGGGATGCCATTCCAGGCCCCTCCTCCTGGGCTGCCAGTCTGCTTGCTGGGTGCGGGGGACCTGGGACCGAATCCCACCGAGGCATCTGAGCCCCAAGTTACCCTGGCTTCTGTCTCCCGGGAAACCAGCACCCCATACCAGCAAGTAAGACGAGAGGGAGGCCCTCCAGCAGCGGGTGGGGGAGCCCGGGGCCTGGCTGGAGCTGTGGTGGGTGCTGCAGGACCCCCCCGGGACTACCTAGGACCACAGAGTGGGGGACATGCGGGAGGCAGGGTGGGGGTGGGACAGAGCCGCAGGGGTGGAGCGAGGCAGGCGAGGGGGCTTCAAGCAGCATCATAGGGCTCAGAATTTAGGATTGGCTGCCCCCCTGGTCCTGCCCCGTTCCCTGCCCCAACCTGGGGACCCCTGCGATGACCTAGACTGCACCTCAAGGATGCCCGAGGAGGGGAGCCCCTCTCTCACTCCCCAGACCACAATCCTGACCCCGCCGTGACAGGGTAGGGGATGGGCTGTGGGAACTGGCATAGGGATCCAAGCAGGGGTCCAAGGAGACCCCGTCTGGTCCCAAGACGGTAAGCCTCGAGGACGAGAAGGGCTGGGCCCTCGCCCCCATGAGCCCCACATCAGGCTGAGGCAGGCGCCATGGAGGAGATTAAGGGGTGAAGACTGGGGTCCTGGGGGGACAAGTCCAGCCCAGGGACCCCCAGGAAGCCCAGTCTCAGCCCCACCTGCCATACACCCTTCCAGGGCCTTCCCCAGCAAAGCATGAGGTAGGAGAGGCTCTTTCCCAGCCAAGGCACCCCCACGTCCCGAGAGGCCCAGTGCAGACCCTCCCTTTCCCGAAGCACCCTGTGGGTCTCAGGGCCGACCCGGAATCAGGCCCTCAGGAATGTCCCTTTGCCCCAGAGCCTCCCTTTCCCCGTCTGTAAGTTGGGTGAATGGCCTGCACCTTCCAGGGCTGTTGAGAACAAACCCCGTGCAGAGACAGGTACTAAAGGCTGGGTCAGTTTTTATTTACTCCGGACCCACCTAACTCTCCGGAGGGGCTGTCCAAGTCCCCCAGGGTCAGCTGTCCAGACAAAACCCTCCCCAACCTCGGAGACAAGGACCTCCAGGATGCCCAGTGGACACGGCCTGAGAGCAGTCCTGGGCCTGACTCCGAACTTGCCTGCCCCGGCCCCGCCTCACCTCCCTATGCACCAACGCACCCCCCCCGCCCCACCCCACCTTGCGGCAGCTAATCTTAAATTCCTGGCGGACAGGACGGCAGCGGCTCTGTGCACACAGCTTGGTCAAGGGTAGGACTCACATGTTTTCCCTACAGTCCGGTGGGGCGGGCGGAGGGGAGAAGGAGAGCTGGTTAAATTGTGGGGGAAACAGGCAGATGGGGGGCGGGGGGCATCCTGTTCCTGCTGCCTCCACTGCCCTGGGCCAGAGGTCAGAGGTTAGCTGCTCGCAGCGGAAGAGCTGGGAGAAAGACGAGCATGAGACCCGCCCCCACCCCACCCTGGGGGAGAGGCCTGGGGTCCCAGGGGGGTGTCGCTTGGGGTAGGGGACAGGATACACAGGCTGGAGTCCCAGGGATGAGGGGGCCGCGCTTGAAGGACGGTCACTGAGGCCAGGAACTGGGAGGGGGGGGGGGGTATCATGTGGGTCAGGGGCTGTGATGGCCAGGGGAGCCCTGGGTCCCCGGAGCCGCGGGAGGGCACGGTGGGCCCCGGGGCCGGGGGCGTACCTCTCACAGACCCGCACCGTCCAGGCGGCGACGATCCAGGAGGAGATGCTGAAGACGAGCAGCACGGTGCCCGGGCAGATGGTCATGAGTGTCTTCATGACAAAGCGTGTGTTGAAGGTGACCTTGTTGAGGGCGCCGATGCTGCGGCTGGAGGCATCTGTGAATATCTTGCTGTGCAGCAGCATGACGCGGCCCAACAGGTAGAGGCGCAGGAACATGGGGACAGACAGCAGCACGTCCACGTCGGCCTCGGCTGCCGACGGCGCGTACGTGAAGGCCAGCCGCGCCGTCCACGTGAAGCGGTAGTGACCCGGCACCGGGTGGATGGCGCACACGGCCAGCTCCAGAGAGATGAGGAAGACGCGCTCGCATGTCATGGCGATGCGCCAGTCATCCGCCCCGTTGTCCACCATGAACAGCTGCGGGGGGCAGGGCGGGGGGGGGGGACAGGCGGCGGTGGGTGTCAGACTCGCGCCCGTGCCCCCTCAGGGAGGACCCCCCCTCCTCCCCCAGCCCTCGAACCCCTGGCTTGGCTTTTATGAGAAACACAGCCTCCGACGCGAAACTCCCTAGCTCTCGGGGTCAGCCACGATTCAAATTAAATGTGGAAGAAAACACGGGGTTACCAAGGACCTAGCAATCTCGTCCCCGGGGACACACGCAAGAGACATGAAAACGAGCATCAGAAAAAAAAAACAAAAAACATAGAAACCAAAACAAAACCGGCATTGGGACAAATCCTTGCACGCGAACAACTACCCAAAGCGGAAACCACCCAAGTGTCCGTCAATGAATGAATGGATCACCAAAACGGGGTCCTTCCAAACAATGGGATATTATTCGGCCGTCAAGAGGAAGGGGCTCTGATACACGCTGCCATGTGGCAGAACCTCGGAAACATGCTGAGTCGAAGAACACAGGCACCAAAGGCCACCACCCAGAGCCGAGGGGACAACGGTGCCACCCCAGTGGGCTCGGAAACCGCGGCACTGAGCATTCAGAACGCGGAGAATTTGCCTTGGGAGCTCTTTGACTTGCTCAGCATCTGCCAACTTTCCTTCTTTCAGATTTCCCTTCTGGAATAGGAAGGCCTCTCCTACGCCTGTCCCACCCCTACATCTTGGGTGATTTGTCCGGCTCTCGGCTGGAGTGGCGCCTCAGTCTCACCCGTATCTGATACTTAAGTGATACATGAAACTTGGGAGTTGGTGTCGGAATGCCTTAAGACTTTGGGGCAGGTGGGAAGTTGTGAATGCATTTTGCATGGGAGGAGGACATGAATTTGGGGGATGGGCCCGAGGCTGAAATGTTCTGGACTGACTTGTGTCCCCTCAAAACTCATAAATTGAAGCCTTAACTCCCATTGTGACTGTATTTGGAGAGAGACAACCCGCCCCCCCCCCGCCGCTTTTTTTTTTTTTTTAAGCAGGCTCCGTGCCCAGTGTGGGGCTCGAACTCATGACCCTGAGATCGCGACCTGAGCTGAAATCAAGAGTCAGACATTGAACCAACTGAGCCACCCAGGTGTCCCTGGAGAGAGGGTCTTTAACGGAGTAATTAAGGTTAGGGGCGCCTGGGTGGCTCAGTCAGTTAAGCGTCCGACTCTCGATTTCAGCCCAGGTCATGATCTCACCGTTCGTGGGTTTGAGCCCCCATCCGGCTCTGCTCCGACAGCGTAGGGCCTGCTTGGGATTCTCTCTCTCCCTCTCTGCCCCTCTCTTGTTCACCCTCTCTCTCTCTCTCTCTCTCTCTCAAAATAAATAAATAAACATTTAAAAAATCAAGGAAGTAATTAAGATTAAATGAGGTCATAAGGGTGGAACCCTGCTCCCACAGGACCCGTGTCCTCGTAAGAAGAGGCAACTCCAGGGATGCGCGCACACAGAGGAAGCCGAGAGGACACAGGGGGAGAAGGCAGCCGTCTGCAAGTGGAGGAAAGGGGCCTCAGCAGAAACCGACCCTGCCAGCACCTGATCTTGGACTTCCAGCCCCAGCACCGTGAGGACACATTTCCTGCCGTCTCAGCCCCTCGGCTGTGGTGCTCTGTTAAAGCAGCCGGGAACACCCTCACACAGTGCTTCGGTTTCTTAGTGGGTGAACCACATCCCACTGTGTGGGCACACGACATTTTGTTGGTCCATACACCGGGGATCTGGGTTGTTTCCACTTTGTGGTACCCGCGAATAGGGCTGCTAGGTGCATACGTATACGAGTTGCGTGTGGAGGTAGGCGGTGGGGGTTTTCATTTCTCTTGGATGTCCCCAGGGATCTCTGCAGGTGGTTCCACCCAGGCAGGATTTTCCTCCACCCACCTCCCGTCAGACCACGGCTCCTTCAGGCCAGGGGTCAGGGGCCAGAGTCGGGAGCCAGATCTGACACCCTCTGGCATCCCCAGGCCCCGGTGCCAACCCCAGGTGACATCTGCCTGCTGTGACAGGCTGTGACAGCACGCCCTGAGCTGGGCTCTCCGGGCTCCATCGAGGTTGCAGTGAACTCCCGAAACAGGAGAACAGCCTCCCTGGCATGTAATAAATCTTTCAAACGCAGGGTCTAACCGAATAGGAACAGAAGGCTGGGGTCGGCTTCTAAGGCTGCAAAACCTCGGAAGACCCCCCAGGGCTGCGAAGATGACTTATGTGTGCCAGACCCCAGCTCACCTCTGGCTCCCTCGTTGTCCTCTCCGCCCCCCCCACCCCCACCCCCCCAAATAACCAATGAAAAATAAAACATAGACAAGTATTCTAAACACATTTAGAGTGATCTAAAGGGCATGTCTTCAGAGAGGTCTTTTTTTTTTTTTTTTTTTTTTTTGTCTATAAAGAGGCTACTGGTCCTTTCATGTTTTAGGGGGCTGGGGTCCCCGGTGCCTGGTACGGGGAGGGTCTCTGGGGGCACGGAGAGGGGAACTGCCCTGGCACTGACCTGGATCTCCCTGGCGTGGTAAAGGACCACCAGGCCCAGCAGGATGACCGTGGAGAGGCTGATGAGGCATTTCAGTGCAAACGAGTACAGGGACTCCTGGGCGGAGAGAGAGAGAGGGCAGGAGGACAAGGGCGCTGGGGGGTGGGTGGCCCTCCTCACCGCCCCCCTCACCTGGGCTCCCCCCTCAGGAAGGAATGCTCCTGTCCTTTCTCCTTAGGCCTGGGTCGATGGCAACGCTGGCCTATACTTCAGAGTTGATAAGGCCTGGCCTCCTAAAGGCCCAGCATGTCACAGCCGATAAGGCCTGGCCTCACGTAGGTACTTCACCGTTTAGAAGGCCTCGCCGCATCCACCGGCGGCATTTCACAGTCTACCGGCCGACGTGCCCCGATCTCTCTCTCTGTCCTCACACACCCTTGGGTGGCACGAGGGGGCATACAGCCATAGCTGCAGCCCAGCCCGATCACTCTCAGGAGGAGCAGCTCTTTCCGGGCTCTGAGGCCCAGGCCTTCGCTGGGGCTCTCCTGTCCTAGGCCTGGACTGGGGGGCAGCCGCCACCCCCCCCCCCCTTAAGCCAGGGTGTGGCCTCTTGGTGCAGGGCAGAAGGAATGGGCTGGAGCCTAACTCCCCCACGTACAGCCTGCCTGCAACCCCCACAAGGTAGACACAGTGGGAGGCCCAGTACCCACCCCCTGCCCTGCCTCCAGGACCCCCGCCCCCCCTACTCCTCCAGCATTTTCCACCTTCTCCTCCTGGGGCCAATATGGTCCCTGACCCCACGCCCCAGGGGCAGTGAGGAGCCAAGTAGGTCCACAGGGCCCTCCCTGGGCCAAGGGGAAAGGCCATGCCTACCTTGGTGTAGACCCCCCAGGACAGCTCCGTCTCGGTCACCATGACGACAATGCCAAACATGCCGAAGATGAGGGCGTAGTCACTGAGGCGCTTCCGCTTCTCGAAGAGCGCCCGCCGGTGGCCCAGGCGGTGGCCCACGTTTGGGGTCTTCCCCAAGTCCCTCCTCCTGCCTGCCTCATCCTCTTCATCGTCTTCCTCCTCTTCTTGGTCCTGGGGCTGCCCCCGGGGACTGCCGGGTGAGGGCCGGGCTGGCTCGCTCTTGGCCACCACCACCTGGAGGCCCGGGCCATGTGGGGGCTGGGGGGGGTGGCCGGCCTCGGGCTCCGAAGGGTCTCTGCCCAGGGCACCCAGCCCGCTGCCCAGCGGCCGCCCCCCACAGCCATTGTGGCTGTGGCTGTTCATGACTATGTGGGTGCCGGGGTTGGGCTCGCTGTAGGCCACCCGGGGCCCAGCATGGCTCAGTGACCGGGCTCCTGTGCCGACCTGAGGGGCATGAGGGACACAGTCAGGGAAGGGCCTTGCCAACCGACCAGAGGGCAGGGACCCCTGTCACCACCCCAAGACATTCTGAGGCTCAGGAAGCCCTGAACCCAGACACGCGACTGACACGTGGGTTGGCCTTCCAAGAAACACCCAAGCCAGCCTATATTCCTCTCCTGCTCAAAACCCTCCCATGGCTCCCCAGTGCTGCTGCACAAAAACCAAAGACCTCACTGTGGCCAGGAGGGCCTCTGTGGTCTGGCTCCTACCCACCTCAACCCTCTCACTCTTCCAGAGTCATTCTCTTCCAGCCACATAAGCATCCCCATCACCAGATCCTGACCAGCCTGGTCCAGCCTGGGGCCTTTGCACCTGCTGGGCCCTCTGCCTGGAACACCCTCTTATTGAACCTTTGCCCACTGGTTTTCTGTCTCCAAGTACCTAGAACAATGCCGAGCACTCAGCTGACACTCAGTAAACACTTGGGAATGTCTGGAGACAGAATGTGCTGGCAGGTTTGCCTGGGAGGACCAGAGGCCGTGTGTGTGGTCAGGAGGTGGTTCCAACCTGGGCTCGTCTCCTTCTGACCTTCGGGTTCTCGGGCAAGTCAAGCTCACCCTGCTGGGCCTCCAATTCCTCCCCTAGAGCTGTCCGAAGGCCTGAACACACGCAAGCATGGGGTATCAGTGTGGGGACACGAGGACCGTGGCTGTGGCTGCAGAGACCCCCAGCCCCCTCCTGCCTGCGTGGAAGGAGGTTTGTGATCTCCAAAGAGACTCCGGGACCGACGTGGCAACCCGGTATTTACCTCTAAGATCCCAGAGTTGATTCTGTAGGGCCTTGTGAGATGTGCTCAGCCTGGCCCTGTGACCCCGGGTCAGCCTCAGTTTCCCCACCAGGCTACCAGAGAGCAGACTGTCTGACCGCCCGACATCCTGGGATTCTGCCCTTGCGTAGGGCAGTGTCCTCTGGCACCATGTTCGAGAGCGAAGACCTTGAGGACAGTGACCCATACAAGATGAGGCTGCCTGGAGTCTCACCTTCTGGGTCCCAACTTGCTAGACCCTCCCCTGTCCCACCCCAACCCACCATCTCTCCCTCCCTCCTGTGTACCCCCTGTTGCCGCTACGAGCTGATGTTTAGCGAACGTCTACAACACGCCAGGCTACGTCCTTCACACAAATCTGCTCCTTGATCCTTGCCAATACCCCCAAGAAGGGGTGCTGGGATTTGGCCAGTTTTACCGGTGGGGAAACTGAGGCGCTGTGCCGTGAAGGGGCCATGTCCTTCTAGGGCAGATTCTGGACCGGGCTGCTTTGTAAGATTCTCTCAGCAGGAATAAGTGGGGCAGCGACAGGCAGTGGCCAAGTGCTGACCCCCTTTGAAAAGGCCAGCCTCGGGGCGCCTGGGTGGCGCAGTCGGTTAAGCGTCCGACTTCAGCCAGGTCACGATCTCGCGGTCCGTGAGTTCGAGCCCCGCGTCGGGCTCTGGGCTGATGGCTCAGAGCCTGGAACCTGTTTCCGATTCTGTGTCTCCCTCTCTCTCTGCCCCTCCCCCGTTCATGCTCTGTCTCTCTCTGTCCCAAAAATAAATAAACGTTGAAAAAAAAAAAAATTAAAAAAAAAAAAAAGAAAAGGCCAGCCTGGCATGCACGGCGGGCCCCTGTGGACCAGGCCCGGGAGACAGGGCTGTGCGTACAGACAGGATGCCTCTGCGGCCCTGCAACCACACTCTGGGCGGGGGGGGGGGGGGGGGGTGACAGACACGGAAACTGTCACATAAAGACATGCCAAGATGACACCTTGTCGGGCACCCCCCAGACAGTGTCTGTCCCACTCACCGCATGTCCCCAGATGCTGGTGCCCGCGCACAGTAGGGGCACAAGAAACCTTCCTTTCGTGGCAAAGCGACCTCATGAGTACTAGAACGTGTCCCTTCCCTCGCCCCTCCATCCGTTACCTCAACCAGGCCGTGGCCACCTGTGGCCTGACACGTTGGTTTATAAGTCCTGGCCTCACACGGGCTTAGCACTTCACAGTTTATAAGGCTGACCTTGGCCCCCGATCTCTCTCTCCACCTTCACGAACACTCAGGGGCCTTGCTACTCCCGGGCGAGGGCCCCTGCTCGCCACCTGAAGGGCCATCAGCTGGCAGGTGGGGCCGGGAGCCTGTCGCCAGGAGACACACAGCGATCGCAGACACTGCTCTCTCCCAGGAGGTGAGGAAACCCCAGGCATCGCTCCTACCATCCCTCCTGAAAGCGCAGGGGGTCCTCACCCAGGGCTCGGGGGCACGGGCAGGAGAGGCGAGTGGCCTGGCAGACGGAGCCTGGAGGGGGTGGGGGTGTTGCAAACGACCTTCCGAAACGCACTTACGAAGATACAATTTGGGGATGTGACTCAGCCGCCCGACGCATAGGCCAAATTCAGCCGTGTGTCGGCCATGCTCCTCCTTGCCTGGCAGCCTCGTCCTAAGGTGCCCTGGGCAGGGAGGGGTTGGGAGGATGGGTACAGGTGGCTTCTGGGAGGGAGAGAGGTGGAGGGCTTTCCTGTGGCCCATCACCTTAACGTGCCCATGGCGCTTACTGTGGGCTTGTTGGGCTCTTTATCAGAATTATCATGTTTAACCTCCATTGCCACTAAGTGAGGCAGGCAGCATTCCCGCTCCCATTTTACAGATGGGAGACAAGGCTCAGAGAGGTTTAGCACCTTGCCCAAGGTCACAAAGTCAGGAAGGGAGCAGAGACGAAGTCAGTGCCGTCTGGGGGGGCAGAGGGTGGTGGGATGTGCCAAGTTCCCTCTTGACGAGCCTTCTGGGAAGGGAGTCAGCCAAGCCCTGCCCTTGAGGGGCCACAGAGCTCAGGACACAGGCACGGTGGGTGTCTGACCCTTCCTGTGACCTCAGAAGAAACAGGACAGAGTGGCCTGCCTGAGATTCCATAGAAGGGGGCAGCTGGTTTCTGCAGTTCGGGTGGGACCGGGGGGGGGGGGGGCCCTGGGAGACGAGAGACCCCACCCCTTCCCAGGTATACCTTCCCCTCCCCCACTGCAACTAGGCCCAAAGCTGGGGTCCCTGGAACCCTCAGAGATTCCCAAAGAACCTGGAGCCTCTCTAAAACTCTGGCCAAGGTTTGGATGTCTGTGAAAGGGTGTATTTTTCTGGGTGAAGGCCCTGGGTTCGCCACTGAGTTCTAAAAAGTTAGAAACACCTCGTGGGCTGCATCTGGTTCGGAAGGTCCCTAGAATTGCCAAAATTACCTAATGTGTCTGGGGCATGAGCCCTCTGTTCACTGAAGGCTGGCATGGGAGGATGAGCCGAACCCCCCCCCCCTTTCACACCACCCCAAGAGACACTGTGGGAACCCGGCGGGCCACCCACGGCAGGGGGCGCCCAGGAGGACTCGAGGAGTGGGAGAAGGCAGGCAGGTGGCAGGAAGCAGGGCGGCTGGCTTCTCCAAGCTTTTCTACTCAACAGAAAGACAAAGAAACTGGCCAGACCCCCCAAGGTCCTCGAGTGAGCCCTTTTACAAATGACAAGTTGGTGCAGTGGCTGCCTGGGAGGGACCCTTGGGTGTCCCAGCCAGGATGAAGTCACTGCCCCCTCCTCAGCTGCCTGCCTCTTCAGTAAAAGGATGTCTCGGTGCCCGCCCCCCGCCCCCCCCCCCAGCAGGTTGGTGGCCAAAATGGAAGTGAGATCTCACATGGAAAATGCTTAGCATGTGGCCGTGGGTACATCTGAGGAGGTGCTGCTGCCCATCCTTCGGAGCTGGACCAGAAGGGGCCTATCTCCAAAGCAGAGCCCCCCCTTGCGGTGAAATCCACATCCCACCGCTCCCAGGAACCGTGGCCAGGGCAACACATGGCAGAACCTTCCAGGACGTGTGGGTGAGCTGTGTGGGGTGTGTGTGATGGGATCCACTTGCCCTCCCACCCCTGGGCTGCCCAGGAGTGGGTACAGTAAGGCAGGCGCTGACTGCCCAATTCCCTTGGGCGCCCCCCCACCCCCACCCCCATCACCACCAGTCAGGAACCTGCCAGCGCTCAGCAGGGTGCAATTAGCCTGCTCTGCCCTCCGCGGGGCTGCCTCCACCAGCGCCCTCCACGCTGACCCCTCTCCATCAGCGTCTCCCATTTGGCTCCCAGCCTCCAGCACTCACATCTGCAGCCTGCCCTCCAGGACAGCCAAGGCAGTGCCCTGTGTAGGGTACCCGAACCTCTGTCCGGGGACAGCTGAGAGACCTAGCTCCTTGGCCCCTGCATTAGGGCGACCCTAACGGCAGTTTCTGGGAGCCAGTGGTGAGGGTCTCCTCCCTCCCGTTCCCAAATAAGTCCCAGGTCGCTGCCTTCACCCCAAGAGCTCCCCCCACCGTATCTATGGAGTTTAGAGACTCACTGCTCTACCCCGGCCAAAGTGAACCCAGTACCTTCCCCCTCCGGGATTGGGGGTCCGCGAATCTCCACTCGCTCAGGCAGTGCACAGACACACATTCCCTTCCTCTCCGTGTCCCCTGGGTTCCGGATCCTTCGGAGACCCTCCGTCCTGGCCCCTGTCCCAAACCGCGTCCCCCCTCCAGGACGTGCCTCCCTCTTTGGGCGCTCCGGTCCGTCCCACCCGGTACCTGCAGGGCTCGGCTCCCGTGGGCAGAAGAAGCTGGAGGGGAGAGGGTCCCGCGCGGCCGCAGACCCTCGCGTGGGGGCCGGGCCCGGGGCCGCGGACGGGGCGGGCAGCAGCCGGCGGGCGTGGGGCCCGGAGGCGGCCGGGCCGGGGGCGGCGGCGGGTGCATCCCCCGCCGCCCTGTCCACGGGCCCGGCCGGGGGCGAGCGCCCGCCCGGGCCGGGAGAGGAGGGGGCGGTGCGACGCGGACGGCGCCGCCGATTGGTCGAGCCCGGGTTGGCACCGCCCCCGGCGACCCCGCAAGCTCCGCCTACATTTAAAGATCCCACATTCCCGGGAGCCCCCTTCGGCCCCCAGCGCTCAGCTGGTCCTCAAACCCGCTCTCTGGCTGGGCGCAACGGAGGGGACCTTACTTAGGGAAGCGACAACTCCGGTCCCCGACAGGTCTCGAGAACTCCTAGCCGCCCCCTTTCTAAAATCGGGTCTTCAAACTCCAACCCTCCTTCAACCCCTCAAATACACGCATTTGCTGAGGGGATAACTTTGCAAAGCGACTGGACACCTCCGTCCTGAAACTACCTCCTCAGACGTCCTGCTTGCAGGATGTTGCCACGTGGAGGGTGCCTAGGACCCCGACGTGGGGGCTCCCAGGAGCTGAGGGGGTGCCTGCTAGGGCCATAGGTTCAAGGCCACCATCATCGGGACTGAGCCCCCACCCCCATTTCTAACCCTTATCACCAATGCCAGGAAGACAGGCCAGCAGAAGCCTGCTTTGGGGCTGTCCAAAACCAAGCTCCTTTCTGGCACAGAGGGCGTGCTTGGGCGGCTCATTCATTCAGCCTTGGGGACAGGGAGGTGGGGAGCCCTTTCCTCCTCCTCCCCCAGGCCTCCTAACTACCTAGGCCTCACCCTGTCCCAGCCTGACTGAGGGTGACTGAGTCCAGCTTTGACACACACACACACACACACACACACACACACACACACACACACACACCATCTCTCTCCCAGTGTTTTCTTCCTAGCTCTGAGCTTGGGACAGGGTCAGGACATCTGATTGCTCATCACTGCCTGCGGGCAGCTGATCTGTTTCCTCTGTGGTGTCCAGAAAATAGCTGGGCCACATGAATGAATGAGTGGACGGCTGCCTGGGCAGGGGGTGGCCTCATGGGCCAGTGATGAGGCTGAGCAGAGCCAGGTGATGGCCTGGGGTCTGCAGACAGGACTTCGGTTTCTCATCCCAGCCTCTCGGGGACACCCTGGAGAAGGCCTGGCTGTGGTGGCAGAGGAGGCCTGGGGACCACTCATGCCCTCCCATGTCCACAGGGATGCCAGGAGAGGGGACCCTAAATGGATGCATTCTCAGCCATGCTCGAAGAGCAGCCATCCCCTCTCCATCCCCCCCATCCACTCACCAGGCCCCCACCCCAGGCCTGCATGGCCTGCTGGGGGCTCTTTCTAAAGCACAGTCGTGATGAAGCCACCCACATCTCCCTCAGGACCGGGCACACATCCCTGTATGGCATTCAGTGCCCCAGCCCCTGACAACAGAGCCTGCCCCTGTGCGGGTCCCTGCCCCATAAGAAGCATTCACACTGTGCCCACTGGCTGACTCCAGCCTGTGCAGACTTCTGTGGAGTCCTTGCGGCATCTGATGCTTTTTGAATTCAAGTCCAATATGTCGACATCCAGATACTCACAAAAGCACGAGCCACAGACCCTGGAGGCTCTGCCAGGCCTCCCACCCTGAACAGGCCCTGCAGGCTCTATACCCACCTTCTCTCTCTGGAAAGATCCCTCTTTCCCCTTTGGGGTCATCTGCCCTGAGGGGTCAGAGACCCCCTTGAAGGGGCTGAACTTAGAATGGGGGGGCCTGGTGAATGATCACCATCCACCCGTGTCTGCCCTGCTGCCTGCTTGAACCTCACCCCTCAGAGACGAGGCTGGCAGAGGTGGCTAGGGGTCAGGGGTGGATGGAGGTGGGACTGTGGGTGGGCATCACCTGAGATTCCATTCCAGATGGAGCCTCTTATCAGCCCATGGCTGGCTGGAAGAGACCTGAGGAGCCTCCAAACGAACCTGTCAGTTGGGATGCCCCAGGACTCACACTCCCAGGAAATGGCCGATCAAACAGGCAGGGGTTGGGGTGGTGGCTGAACAGGAAGCCCCTCTTCCAGGAGCCTGAGGGCTGGGCCACAAGTCTAGGTCCGGATGCCAGAGACCTGGAAGAGGTCTCCCAGGGGCTGAGGGACCCACAGGCTGCCTGAGTAGGGAAGGACTCAAGCCTGCAGGTGTGCATCCACAGAAATCTCAGACCCATCCTGGGTCTAACAGATAACTGCCCAGAAGGAGGCTAGACCCTGAGTCTCCCATAAGTGTGGAGATGGCAGAGTGGGGAATGTATTCACTCATTCGCTCATTCATTCACTCACATATTCATTCATTCACTCACATATTCATTCATTCACTCACATATTCATTCATTCACTCACATATTCATTCATTCATTCATTCATTCATTCATTCATTCACCTAGCCACCAAGCCCCTTTTCTGAGTCTGTTGCTGGGAATGCAGAAGCAGAGATACAAACCTATCCTTCGTGGCGCTGCATTTCTAGAACGCTAGGCACAACCCTCTCCAAATAAAGGGACCAGTAAGAATTCTAGATACACAAAAGTATTAGGAAAAGATCCAATGAAGTTGAGAAAAATAGGAATGGGGATGGGGAGACTTTGAGGTGGTCATGGGAGGCCTCCTGGAAGGGGGGACATTCAACAGGGGTCAAGGAGCAGGCCCTCGAAGAGCTAGAAGGGTGCCTTGGGTAGAAGACACTGCAAGGATCAAGACGTTGAGGTGGGCAATGTTTGAGGAAGGGAAGGGAGACCTGTGTGGCTGGAGGGAAGGGGCAAAGGGATGGGGCAAGCCAGAGGCTGGCAGGGGTTCCACCTGCAGGGTTGAGTGCGTGAGGCCTCAGCAGACTGGGAGTCATGGGGGGTTAAGCCCCTTAGGGTCCTGTGAATTGTAGGGGCAGGAAGGGGGACAGGAAGGCCCAAGGGAGCTGGAGTGTGTGTCTCGGAGAGCTTATTCCTGGGCTCTCTGGGATTCGGGGACTCAGAGAAGCTTCATTCATTCTATCAGTGTTTCTTGAGCGCCTCCCGTATACAAGGCATGGACCCAAAGTGGAGATACCATGGTGAAGACACAAAAAAAAGTCCCCTGAACTCGTGTTTTCAGCAGGCAAGATCAGATCTTGAGACAGTAAGTAAATACAGTTGACCCTTGCAGATGGTCCCCGGGGGAAATGAGGCCAGGGAGGGGTACAGAGGAGCTAAGCCTGGCAGCCCCTGGTCCTCCCCATGGGCAGCCCACCTAATCCTTGCTCTGGAGGAGGAGCTGGGAGTCTGGGGGTGACAGGCAGGCAGGGAACCAGTATTATCGGAAACACAGACTCCCCACAAAGCAGCCTCTGGCCTGGGAGCCCCTGTCACACCCACCAGGGGATCCCCGCCGCCTCCCCCCCCCCCTCCCACCCGGGGGGCTGTCTCCTTCATTCAGCTGGCGGCAGCCTCCCTATTCCAGGCACCAGCGTCCCCTCCCTTCTCACACTCCAGCCTAACTCTTCCTTTCCGGCCACCCCCACATCTAATGGGACCCCAGGTCTGCCCATCCTTGTCCCTAAATTCACTCGGTCCCCATCCCTGCGGCCACTGCTTCACCATAGGCCCTGGGAGCAAAGGCATGACTGCAGTAGGGTATTCTGCTTGTGGCCATACTAGTTTGGAGGGTATTCCCCCCCAAATTCCAGTCCATCCAGGACCTCAGAATGTGACCTTATTTGGAAACAGGGTCTTTAAAGACACAGTGAAATTAACGTGAGGTCATACTAGACGAGGGCGGGCCTTAACCCAACGACCAGCGTCCTTCTCAGACGGCCACGTGAAGACAGGTACAGGGACTGGAGTGATGTGGCCATAAGCCAAGGGACACATGAAGCCCCCCCAGGAAGGGGAAGAGACAAAAAGAAGGATCCTCCCCTAGACCCTCCAGAGGGAATGTGGCCCTGCCGATGCCTGGATCTCAGGCTCTGGCCTCCAGAACTGTGAGACGCGACATTTCTGTTGTTCTCAGGTCGTAGTCATTTATTACTACAGCCCCTGGAAAGTCATACAGTGGTCACAGGCAAGGCACATCCCTCTTTGAGCCTCAGTTTCTTCAGCGAGGCAGTGGGGCCCTCCGAGGGCAGTGAGAGGGGCTGGGGATCCAATCCCCCTCAGATGTGCTAGGCACACAGCAAGCGCTCACTGGATGCTCCCAGTTGCTACTAGCCTGATCGGGATCTGAACCATTTCAAGTGCCTTCCTGACTTCTCTGGCTCCCGTCCAGTCTCTGCCAGGCGCCCCCGAGGGATATTTCCTTGCTAAAATCTCATTATGTTGCTTCTAATTCTGAATGCTCAGTGGCTCCCCATGGCCCTCGTGGCATCTGTACAATTTGACCCTCAGCACAACTCCAGTTGGACACCAGCAAAGACCTACTTGCCCGACCAGACCCAGCTCAAAGAGCAAGAAGAACACCTCTTCCAGGATGCCTTCCCAGATTTCCCAGAGCACAACAAATCTCTCCCTCCTCCCTGTGGTTCCTCAGCATTGGGCAGAAAACTGGCCACACACAGTCCATCCTCCACGCCCAGCTGAGTCCCAGAGTCTGCCCACTTCTCTTCGTCTCTGCCTCTATCCAGTCCTGGCGGAGCTCACTCTACCCAGTTGCCTCCTGGGCTCCCCTCCGGCCTTCTGCCGCTTCCACTCTTGCCCCACCAGTCCCTGCTCTCCACAGTAGTCACAGAGGCTTTTGAAAATCATAAACCAGACCCTGTCCCTCTCTGCTCACACCCCCTCCATGGTTCCCCACGGCTCTGCAGTCTGTTTCTTGACCTCAGCCCCTGCCTGCAGATCCCTCGGTCTTCCTCTTCCTCCTCTCTCCCCCTCGCTCATTCTGTTCCAGTCACAGCAGCCTCCTCACTGTTCCTCAAACGTGCCAACCTCACTTCTGCCTCAGGACCCTTGCACTTGCTGTCCCTGCTGCCAAGTATGCCGTTCTCCCAACTGCCACCTGGCTGGCTCCTCCTCCCGCCTTCTGTCCCCCCTCCAGGAGCCTCCCTCTCCCCGGGTCGTTCTCTCATACATCATTGCGAGGGGCCCCTGGATGGCTCAGTCGGTTGAGCATCCAGCTCGATTTTGGCTCAGGCCATGATTCCACACACAGTGTGTGAGATCAAGCCCCGCACTGGGCTCTGAGCTGACAGCAAGGAGCCTGCTTGAGATTCTCTCCCTCTTTCTCTGCCCTTCCCCCACTCATTCATTTTCTCTCTCTCTCTCAAAATAAATGAATAAACTTAAAAAAAAAAAAAAAAAAAGGATCACTGTGTTCTATTTCCCTCCCAGTATGTCTCAAGGGCTGATCTGGGCCTGCCTCAGCCCCTGCCGTGTCCCCAGCACCCAGCCCAGGGCACACAGTACCTGTTCGGTGTTTGCTGACTGATTAAACCGACCATACGTATTTAGAACCGTTGCCTCCATTTTCTCCATATCCCGCCCCCATTGGCAGCTCATTGCTGACCCTGAAATGTCAGCCAATGTTTGCAGGGGACAGAAGGAGTAAAGGAGATACTCCCTAAAAGCTGTCTCCCGGAGCGAGACCACAGAATCTGGGTGGCGGACCAGGGGTGGGGGACCTTCCAACCTGGCTCATCTCCTCCCTTCTGGCTGTGTGACACAGAGCGGGTTCCCCACCACCAGCGACTGGAGAAAATGGGCAGTGACTCTCTGGGGGCTCTAGAAAGCACAGCTGTTGTGGTGGTGGTTATTGTACTGTTAGTCTGATGTCAGAGGTTGGCGCTTTTTTCTTACGTCGCCAGATTGTCCACGTAGCTCCCGGGCCACCCTTACTCCCAAATATGACCCAGACCTGGATTCACTCACCCTGGTGTGCAGGGGTCTCCCGGATGAGCCACCACCAAAGGGCCTGTCCCCTTCAGTCCTGCTGGATTACCACCTGGCTGGCAGGGGGCTGAGCTGCCTTTCTTCTCCCCTTGACCTGTAAGGACCAGACACGGGTAAGGGGTTTCCCCATGCTGTTCCCTGTCCTGCTCCTAGGTCCCCCCCAATTCCTTCACCACAGGGAGATCTAGGTGGATGAGGCTGGGACAGGCTGCTGTAAGGGTGAAGGAGGTAGGGATCCCTGACTCAGCCAGCTGTATTCTTGGCCACCCCCTGATCCTCACCCTGTCTGCAGCTGCCCTGGGGTAACTCCCTCAAGGAATTCACTCTGTACTGGGCTGTTGCGAAAGCCCCATGGTACCCATGGAACCCAGGCCCCACTCCGGAGGAGAGGGCGAAAGGGGACACAGAGCAGCCCCATGGCGGAGAGGGGTGAGGGAGCACGACCCCAGGATGGAACTGAAGGGGAAACACGGGCTGAGATGGACATCCCAGCTGCCCTTCCTCTCGCTGGGGATCTGGAGTGGGGCCAGTGGCCACCTGGACGAGTCAGGGGCTGCCTGTTCTAGTCGGGGGGGGGGGGGGCTTTGGATCTGACTCTGGCTCTGGGAGAACAGGGAGATTGTCCAAGGTCACCCAGTGGGTCGGTGCGTCAGAGTGATCACTCTACCAGCTCTGGAAGGACCCCTTGCCCTCCCTCCCCTTCTCCCCTTCACCAGCCAGACTTCCTTTGAGGTCTAAGGCAGCTTGAGGAGGCTGGGGGAAGAAGGACTAGGAGGGACATGAGACCCGGGAACCCGGAGGAGGGAGCCAGTTAGGGGGCTCATCCACTCAGTCCTGTCTGGGCCTCCAGCAGTGTGGAGAGACTTGGAGAGAGTGTGGTACTCCCCCTACCCAGTTCCAGACAGGGCCCTCAAGCCCCACCCTGACAGTTAAACGCAGGAAGCAGAGGGGACCCTGGAGCCCACACCACCAGCTGAGTTCTGGGGTTCCTGAATCTGAGTCCGCCACAAACACAGCTCTGCCTCTGCCCAGCTGGGTGACCTTGGGTAAGTGCTAACCCTCTCTGGGCCTCGGCCCCTTTCCCAGTCAGTGGGGTGGGGGCGGGGGGAGGTGGAGCTTAGGGAAGGGAGCAGAGGAGGAGCTCCCACGCACAGTAGGCTGGCAGGTGGGGGGGGGGGTTCCCTTCCACTCTGCAGTGGGCCAGCCGGGGGAATCCCCACCACACTCCGTGAGAGGTGGAAGGACTGAGGGGGAAGGCAGGGGAAGGGAGCAATGGAGCCACCACTGCCCCCCCCACCCCGCCACTTTCCCCACCCCCACCCCCCACCCCCCACCCCCAGCTAGCGCCTGAGGGTCCCCTGGTCTCCACCTTCTCCTCTGTGGGAGGACGTCTCCGCATTCCAGATTCCGGGAGCGGAAGCCCCCCTCCTCCCAGGGGGATGCTGGGGCGGGGGGGGGGGGCGTCTGGAGTGACTCGAGGCTTGGAGTTGGGGAGGGGGGGCGGAGATGGAAGGGTTTCCCCTCCCTCCCGCACCTCCCCCCTTTGAATTCCGGGAGTCGGGGCAAACCCTGACCGAAACGCCCACCAAGGAGAAGGGGAGCGCCGCTGGGCCCTCCGCCCTGTCAGCGCCCCCACCCCAATTCCCCACTAGTGCCTACTCACCGGCCAGAGACGGCCGCCGCCGCCGGAGCCCCAGCGCCTGGCCCGAGCGCGAAGACAAGTGCACGGCCGGGCAAGGGCGTGTGAGCCGGGAGGGTGTGCGCGCGCCGCCGCAGAGCTGACCCCCTCCCCGCCGACCTGGGCCCCGCCCCGCCTCCCCGGGAGGGGCGCCTACCCGGTGGAGCGAGAGAGGCAGACTGCGGCGGCCACCGTGCGACCCCCCCTCTCCCGCTCTGCTTTTCCAGAAAGGGTGGGGAGGGAATCCCCCTCCCCGCAGGAGTGGAACAGCCAATCTCTAAGAACGCTCAAAGAGCTGGGAGGACCCTCCGCCGCCGCTGGCCCATCACGTTCATTTTACAGATGGGGAAACTGAGACCCAGAGTTGGGGCGCCCCTGGCCAGGGCCCAGCGCCCCAGCAGCATAGAAATGCGGCTGCCCGCCTGTCTCTGGGGGGTCGCTTCCTGGCGTCCGGGTTAGGAATGGAGCCGCGGAGAGAAAGGGAGGCAATTCAGCCCCCCACCTTGAGCGGGCTCTGGGGCCTGGGAGGTCCAGGGGGGGGACCCGGAGGCTTCAGGCAGCTGGTGACGTTGCTGGGGCTGGAAGGTCCCAGTGAGGGAGGGGTACCTCGGGTGGCCATGAAACAAACCACAGAAAACTTCTCTAATGTCATTGTTGGGCTGTGACGTCCCTCTTCTCACCGCACGATTCAGGGACCCCGCTGAACGTGAACAGCCGGGCCCTGGGCCGCGAGATTGTTTGTGAAGGTCACTCTGCCAAATTAGAAGAATGCGGCTCCCCGGGTTAGGGTCACTAGGGGATGGCAGAGGGGGCGCTGCGCAGGGCTCAGCCCCTCCTGTGACCTTGGCCCTGTTCAGGCCCCTCTCTCAGCCTATTTCTTTCTTGCGACTGGACAGCATTCACTTCTGGGGTCCCTCCAGCTCTCCGAGGTCCTTGGGGCTGCCGGCTGTATTTTGCTGTTATCCAATTCCGCCCCCCACCCCCACCCCAGGAGGAGTGGTGCCCTCCCAGACCACCGTGTTCTCCCTCTCGGCCCCCCTGCCCCCCGCAGCCCCACCCACCCGGTCTCTGAACCCCCACCCACCTTCCGCCGTGGCCTGGGATGAGGGGGGTTTCCTCTTGGGAGCCAGGAAGCTTCCATGAGCCTCCATCCTTTTTCTTTTTGGTTGTTTTTTTCCCCCCTCTTTTCTTCCATTCATTCTAAAAATAGCCCTCCCTCTCCAACTCTCCTCCCCCCCGCCCCCCCCACGCCGCCGGGCGCCTCCCTTGGAAAGGTAATGCACTCCCCGGGTGGGGTCCCGGAGCCCGGGATTCCGCGGCGCGGGCGGGGCCGCGGGGGGGGGATGGAGTGGGGGGCGATTGGGAGCGCACCACCCCCCCCCATTGTGTGTGAGATGCTCTCAGAAGGAGCCGTCAGCGTGACCGTGACCGTGTGTGTAGGGAAAGAGAACAAAGGGGCGGGGGACCTCTAGGGTATTCACTGTGGAGGCAGATTGAGGGAGGGCTGGGGGAACCGCAGGGACTCCACCGATGAGGGGTCCCACCCAGTACCTCTGCGGGGATGACTCTCCACCGGCGGGGGGAAGGCTGAGGTCTGCACCTTGGACACAGGGAGGGTCAAGAGTCAGCAGTGACAGGGTGGCTTCACGGGGGGAGGGGGGAGTCCTCCACCCTTGAACCTGGACATCTGCCCTGCGGAGCCCCCAGAAGGCCCCTCCCACTGCTCCTTGCCTCGCACCCATGGCCTCCCTCGTCCCTTCTCCGTGATGCAACTACAGAATTCCATACTCAGCTATGTGACTGATCATGGCTCTGTCCACAGAACTAGCACCTTCCTCCTTGAACTCTCCCTCTCTTCCAAGTCCTGAGAGCTCCGGCTCCCACTCCCTTTTGTCCCAGCACTAGGGCTGTCTCCCTAGACCACCCACCACACTCTGGCCTGACTCAACCTCTGTGTTAATGTGTCCAGCCTCAGGGGCTTTGCATCCGCCCTTCTTTCTGCCAAGATCACCCTTCCCTCACCCCCTATTGTCTTTCAGAGCCCGGTTCAAAGTCACCTCCTGCTCTGGGAACATCCCTCTAGTTTCAGGCCTTCCATTCCTGGTGTGCTGTGTTACTTGTTCACCTTCTGCCTCCCCCAGGGAATGGGGGGGTTCTCGGCAACTTGGGCTTGGCTGATGACGGGTGGGCCAACTCCGACCCAGCACCTCCCCAGGAGCTACCCAGCTCCAGAGACAGAGATAGCACCACTGCCCCAGCTAGCCACTCTGGAAAGCACCCCTGGGACGTGGCACAAAAGATCCATCATCTGCTCCCGTAGGGGTGTCACCTTGCACAGGGACACTAAAAACCACAGGCCCCCAAATGTTCCCTACCAGGGATGGCTTAGCCCGTTTCCAGAATAACATGATGGTCATGGTCCGCAGGGACGCAGTTCCAGGCCGGTTGAGAAGCCAGCTCGGAGGCGTGTCTGCTCAGATGGCAAGTAAGTATGAAGAGCAAAGACTGAGGGGAGGAGGGGGCAGTGGGAGCAGTGACCTTTCCGCAGCAGTGACCTCAGCAGTGACTGAGGGGAGGGGAGTGACCTTTCCTTTGTTATTAGCTTTTCCATGTTTCATTAGCTTACACTTTTTGAAACCAAGGGGAGGATAAAGGGAAAATCTCTTTGTTGGAGGATATAAAAGCTCAGAGAGGGTATGTGCCCCCCCTGGGACAGAAAACGCAGCTGCCAGTGTTGAGAAATCAAACATCCCCCCTCCCATACTTGCCTCCATAAATTTACCTTGAAAGCTTTGAGCAACTACTATCTATATATTTATATGCCCAGACATTGAGGGTTGAATTCAGAGGAGGGGGGGGGGGGATTCCTGGGGTCCCTGAGAATACAGAGCCTTGTGGGTTCTGGGAAAAGGTGATGGGCTGGGGATGAGCAGGGACATGTGGTGTCAGCAGGGCCAGGCCCACAGCCATGGACTTGGGGGGAGCTTGTGGGTGCTGAGGGAGAAAGCCTCGGGATGGGTGAGTGCCCTGTCTTTGCACGTTTCACTGCCCAGCCCAGACTACACCTCAGGCTGGTGTTCAAGGCCAGAAGGGTGGGAGCTGGCATGGGAAGTGGGGGGACCTGGCATGCAGGACCAGGGGAACCAGCCAGGCAAGAGACAAAGGCATCATCCGAGAGGTTTCAGAAAGTCTCAAAGGACAGGCGGGAATGTGGAAGACAGTAAGGGGGGGGGGGGGGGGGGGGAGGGGTGCCCGACCATGCACAATTAGGGTTGCCACATAAAATACAGGACACGGAATGGGACATACTTGTAAAAATGAAAAGTATTCGTTGTTTATCTGCAAGTCAAGTTTTACTGGGCGACGTAGTTTTCTTTTTCTAAACCTGGAAACTCTAAGCCCAGATCTTCTGGCCAAGCAAACCTGGGGTTTGTGCGGAGGAGGAGGAGAAGGGGCCCTGGAAGTGTCCGTCCTCTCCCAGTCCATCACGCTGTCGCCGGCGCCGCACATGTTCCCTTCCTAGGCTTTCCTTTGTCCCCCACACGCTGTCCACGTCCCTTAACTGCTCCTCAAGTTTCCCCCTCCCCTCCTCTCTCTTCCTTTGTTGTCCCCCTCCTTCCACGCCCTCCCTCATTACCCCATCCCCCGACTCCTCCTACTCCTCTTGCACCCCTCTCCCCATCTTCCCCAGCCCTTCGCGTTTCCCCCACCTTCTCTGGCACTCACCCTTCCTCCTCGTCCCTCCACCCCCCCCCCCCTCGTCCCTCCACCCCCCCCTCCTCCTCCACGGCCCCTCTCTCCGCGCTAACCTCCTCCCCGGGCACCCACCCTCTCCTCTCTTCTGCGAACCCTCCCCCGTCAATCCCCGGGGCGCGCAAGGGGGAACCCCGGCCACCGGCGCCGCGCTCCACGCAGGCGCAGAGCCGCCCGGCTTCCCTGAGGCCGCCGCACCCCTCCCTGCGGCCCGCGCGCCCGGTTGCCAAGGCGACGGCGAGGGCCGGAGCGGGAACCTCCGGAAGACCCCACTCTCTCTCCCTCCCCCGCCACCTCCTCAGCAAACCCCACTCAGGTTTGAGCCGGTTTCCCCACCCCTCCCCCAGTGCGCACTGCGGCGTGTGAGGATTCCCTTGCCCACAGGGCGGGGGGGGGGGGGGGGGGTCGGTCGGGGATCGACGCATGCGCGCAGGGCGAGGCTTTCCCTCCCAGACCAGCGCTCGACGGGAAAGCCCTAGCGCGTGAAGCGAGCACCCCCGCGCAGGCGCAGTGAGCGCCCGGCGTCCCCACAGCCCCGCCCGGTTGCCCCGGCAACGCGCGCGGGGAGGGCTGGGAGAGCACGGAACTCCCGTCTCACGCCCCCTCCCGCGCACTGCAGCCGAGTCGGGGATTCCCTGCTGCCCGCGCGCAAGCGCGGGCCTGGGATTCCGCGGGGGCGGGGCCGGAGAAAGAAGGGGCTTTTCCGTGCTAGGGAACAAAGGCTATTACCATATTCCCTTTGTCAGAGGATCGAAGCGGTCCTCTCAGCTCCTGAGTGTTATTTCCTCTCTGGTCCACCGGCCATCCCTCTGCAGGTCCCCAGGAGAGCTTGCCACACGCAGCTCCGATACCTTTCCTACCTTGCTCACAGACCCGCCGTGGCTCCCTACCTTCCTGCGGTGAAGCCCTATTCTTCAGCCCGGCGTCTGAGGCCCTGAACGCCCAGCCGGTATCTACCTTCTGGTTATTCACCATTGGTCGCTAAACACCACCCCCAACCCCCCCCCCCCCCCATTCCAGACCACAAAGACCTCAACGTGCCCACGCAGGAGGCTCCTTTGCCAGGCCTTTCTTCAGGATATGCCCTTCCCAGGCACCATCTCGTTGATTCTCGAGATAGCCTGGGGTTAGATACTGTTTTAGTCCCGTTTTATATAGGAGGAAATTAAAGCTTAGCCCCATTAAGGCCCTGGCCTAAGACCGCAGAGGTAAAAGGCAGAACCCTCGATTTGTGAGGAGACATCTGGGCCCCTCCACCCATTATTTGGCCTTCAACCCTGATTCTGGACCCCACGGTTGTCCCTGCTGGCTCCCTCACAGCCCTGGGTGCCTTCTGGCTATGTGACAGGCAGGGGGCTTCGTTTTCCCATCTGTAAAGGGAATAAATATCTCATGGGGCTGTCCCCAGGCTTCGGTGACATATTACCATGTGCTAGGCCAGGGCCCAGCATCTAGGGGATGTTTCTCACAGCTGGTCTAGTTTGGTGGTGGCTTCCCCACCCTGCTTCCTGGTGCGATTTTCCTCCTTGTCATGGCAACCCCTGCAGGGCGCCTGCTTTCTGTCTCACTTCCCTAGAGCCCACGGGGTCTTCTGGGAATACTTCCTGGATTCCTCACATGTCTTCTAGTGATGGTTTTAGAGTTGGCTCCAGGATCCCCAAACTAAGCCATTGTTCAATATATGTTGGTTAGTTTTACGCCAACCAGCAATTGCTTCAGGAACCTTCCATTTTGCATTTTAGCTGTACCCAGTTATTAATGGCACCCCTCCCTTGAACAGGAAAGTTGTGACCTCCAGGCCTTTGCACATGTGGTTCCTTCAGCCTTTTCTGCCCCTGTCTGTGCACAGAATTCCTATGCATCCTTCGAGGCCTTCCCTCCATGAAACCCTCATGGCCCCCTTTGGCCCAGCCCTGGATGCCACGCAGTTGGGGGGTATGGAGGCCAGAAGCCGCAAGGGCAGCCTTGTGGAGGCTGTCACGTGGGTGAGAGCCATAGCAGTGACCTGGTAAATGCTTGGACCCTACCCCTACCCATGGGGGCCCATCTGGCTGCTGCCCTCCCTTTCTGCCAACTTTCCAAGGCCAAGTAAGCTCTAGGAAGCCAGAACCAGGAACAGATCTCACCCAACCCTTCCCAGACATGCAGCCTCTGATGGGACACTTATTCCTACCCAGATCCACCTGCCCGTTCAGCCTCCAGGCCCTCGCCTGCCTACGGCCCTGCCTGTACAATGGGATCTGACTCATCTCCCGCTCAGGCCCGCTCTGAAGAAATCCTCCACTGGGAAGCCTGCCCATGACTTGACCCAGATGCCTCCCCTGTTGGAGTAACACCAGAGCAGCCAGCATTTCCTGACCCCCCACCCCGAGCGCAGTATGTGACCTGACTGCTGACTCTGAACCAGAACCTCAGGATGCTAACACCTCGCCTTCAGCTCGCCTCTGGTTCTGCCCCTGAAGTACTTTGTGACCTGGAGCCAGTGCCTCCACCTCTCTGAGCAGTCCCCTCGTAGCAGCCCAGCAAAGCTTCCAGGGGTGGTGGTCCAGGTCCCTTAATGGACAGGTGGCCAGCCAGGTGGGGAGGCCGTAAGAGCCAGGCACAGGTCTCAGCTTGCTGAGACAACACGCATTTGGGGGCCCTGATCTTCTCTGGCCGTGACCCCTGCATTCCAGCCCTCCTCTCCCCACCACCCACCCACCCGCCACCCACAGAGACGTCGAGTGCACGGTTTGCCTCACCGATTGCCTTTATTGGGCATCAGCCCCAGGGCTCCACGGGCGCAGGAAGGGGGTGGTGGGTGTCACTTGAAGCAGGGACCCTCCGGTGGGAGGCACGACCGACGATGCCACCTAGCCCCCAGGATGCTTGCCTCAGCCCCGGACCTCTCTGTAACCCACGCAGCTGACCCAGCGGACGGCGTGTGAGGTCATGACCCTGACCGCCTGTAGGGCGGCTCCCCCAGTTCTGGGCTCACTTGGGGGTATTGAAGGGCACGGCCCGCTGGTTCATGGGGTTGTCTGGCGACCGCAGCCACTCCTTCTTGAGCAGCTGCTTCAGCTGCGACAGCCGCATGTTGGGGTTTTCTTGTTTGAGCCGCGGCAGCTGCGCCTCCTCGAAGGCGGTGAAGGCCGCCCGCATGCGGCGCTCCGGGTGCCGGTCTGCAGCCTCCTCCGTCACGCTAGGGGAGGACAGTGAGGAGGAGAGCCGAGTGAGGGGGGGGAGGGGTCTAGGGTGCGGCCCCGCCCGCGGGGAGGGCCGTGCTCCGCCCCCAGACACATAGCCCCACCCCCGGCGCTCAAGCCCCACCCCATCACCTGAGCACCGCGATGGCATCCTCGATGGTACGCGCCTCCACACTGCCCTCCTCCAGCACGCGGCGGTTCACATTCTCCTCCAGCGGCACCTCCAAGTGGCTCTTGGCTTTCTCGGCTGGGGGCGGAAGACAGCCAAGTGACAGGGACACACACAGGGACAGAGATAAGCTGGGATGCAGAGCTCCGGAGAGATGAGAGAGACGCAGTGGGGGAAGAGAGGAGAGAGAAGGAGGCAAGCAGGCAAAGAACGATGGGGGCGCCCTCCTGTCCTCCCAGCGCCCAGGCCCCTGCCCAGGCCACGCTGTCATCCTGACTGCCCTGCAACTGAGCACACAGGAGACACCCCCACTCCTGGCTGCTGTCTCCTTACCCTCCGGGCACCCCATTCAGTCCCCGGGGACCCCATGGCCCACAAGCGGAGGTCAGATGCACAGCAAGTAAATACACACGTGTTTGTGCCCATGCTCTCGGTGCTCAAAGCCAGGCCTGCCGGAACGCTGCCCACCCCTGCTTCACCACACAGCCCAGGCAGCTTCTCTGGGGGTGAGGAAGGGGCTCTGGATTCAGCCAGGGTTAGTCCTGCGGCCTGGCCTTTAGTGGGGAAAAAGGCAGCTCCGGAGCGAGCCAAAGCCCCACCTGGGTCTGGGGCTTCCTTGTGTTGGTGGTCTCGACGGAGCGTCTCCTCAATCTGGGCGCGGGTGACCTTGCTGGGCGCGGCCACCCGGGGGGCCTTGCCACCCTTGAGCTTGGAGTCTTCCTCCTCCAGCAGGCGCTGCGTCTCCTTCTTGCGCTCTAGCTGCTCCAGGCGCCGCTTCTCCTTCTCCTCCTGGGGGGAGGGAGGCGATCAGGAGTGGGCCCCACCACTGGCACGAGGTCTGGGTTTTTATCTATCTCACCCAAGGCAGACTGAGGCCCTGCTGTGTGCTAGACCCTGTGCTGGGCACAGCGGACACAGCCGGAGCACAACAGGCCTACCTGAGGGCTCCCAGCCTACAGTACTACGGGAGCAAAGGGAACCTTGGCCAGGGCAGGTGGATGGTGGCTCTTGAAGGAAAAGCGACACCTGGGCTGGAGGAGGAGCCAGACAGGAAGAGAGATGGAGGACAGGAAAGTCCTTAGAGGTGGGAATGCAGGTGCAAAGGCCCTGAGGCAGGAACCTCCGAGCAGGACAGAGGAGAGACTCACAAAGGCTGGTGTGGCTGGAGCAGGGAGGGGAAGCTCGGCAGGAGAAGAGGTGGGGAGGACATAGGGTGGGACCCCAAGGGGCCTCAAGGGAGGGGTTTGTATTGGATTCCGAAGGTGACAGGACCCAGGGAAGGTCTGAGCCCATTTTCTGGCTGGGGCAGGGGTCTGCCCTTATGGGCACTGTCCCTAGCCAAGTGTCGCAGGGGCTGTGACTGGTCCCACCTTGCCCCCCAGGGAGGCCTTGATGCCATCTGACCTACAGGACTTGCCCTTGGCCGCTGCCCCTCACCACCTCCACCAGGGGGCAGAGTCATGGCCTGGTTCATTTGTAGTGCAGGGCAACCACAGGCTTGGAATATTCGGCCACCTCCCACCCGCACCCCCACAGGGCCCTGCACCTCGGGCACCTCAACCTGCCTACCCTCTGCCTACAACTCTGCCATCTGACTTCCATGCCCTGGGGGTGATCCCCACTCCTTCAGTGCCCTCTGTGACACTCCTATAGTGGAACGAAGTGTCCCCCTGGGCCTCTGAACTCTAACCTGCCTGCGCAGCAGGAAAGTGGAGGCGAGGTTAAAGGTTAAGGGCCCCCACATCTGTGTTCAGGCACCTCAGGCAGGGCCACTGTCCGAGCCTGAGTTTACCCATCAATTAGAGGTAATGTCCTCCCGAGGCCCCCTAGTCCCTGCAGCACGGTACTCATACAGCCCATGTTCGTTCTGTCCCCAACACGGCCCTGCCTCAGCCTTTGCACTGGCTGTCCTCTCCTCCTGGGGCGCCGAGGCCTCCTTCCCTGGCTAAGCTCCTGGCTCCTTATCGGCACCTCCACCCCATGGCTCTTTCCCGTGTTCCGCAAATCCCTGCTTCTGGTCTTCTGACTATCTGGTTTGTCCTGGAGGCAGGAGGCAGGCCCTGGCCTGGGTTTTGAACAGCTGCCTGCTGGCCCCAGGCCCAGTAACACAGTAGGTGTTAGTAAAAGTATGCTGCATGAATGCATGAATTCCAAAAAGCTCCAATAACTCAGGAAAGACACTCGCTTGCGGCCGTTAGTCTCTAGTGACATGGGACTGAGGAGGAAACATGAGCATTTATGCTTTGACATTCAGCAAAATTTTGTGACAAAGTCACTTGCAGTTTGTAAAAAAAAGAGCCATCAGCAATTGGCAGTATCTGGTGATGGGTGACGATAAGTCCACTCTGCAGAATATTCCTGCGCCATAAAAAGTGAGTCTCATAAATAATTGACATGGAACCCGGAGAGTCAGGTGCTCAGGCAGAGCTGCTTAATACGGAACAAGTGGAGATAAACTGCTGACTTCCGGGCGGCGGGGGAGGGGGCGGCGATGAATTACGGCCCCATCCGCGACCGCTGCCTGGTGGCCAGGAGAAAGATGGCTGTGGGACCCTACTGAACTGAAGACACGGGCTTTAGGGTAGGACACTGGGTGAGAAAAGTCTGGTGTCATGTGAGGGAGGACGTGGGTTTTTTAGAGTGAGCATGAATTTGCTTTTTTCTTCCTTTTTTATTTTATTTTATTTTTTTAACTTTTTTAAATTTATTTTTGAGACAGGGAGAGACAGAGCATGAACAGGGGAGGGTCAGAGAGAGGGAGACACAGAATCGGAAGCAGGCTCCAGGCTCTGAGCTGTCAGCACAGAGCCCGACACGGGGCTCGAACTCAGGGACCACGAGATCATGACCTGAGCCAAAGTCGGACGCTCAACGGACTGAGCCACCCAGGCGCCCCTCTTCCTTTCTTTTTTAAAAGATTTTAGGGGGCGCCTAGGTGGCTCAGGCAGTTGAATGTCCGACTTTGACTCAGGTCATGATCTCACGGTTCGTGGGTTCGAGCCCCGCATCGGGCTCTGGGCTGACAGCTCAGAGCCTGGAGCCTGCTTCCGATTCTGTGTCTCCCTCTCTCTCTGCCCCTCCCCTGCTCACGCTCTGTCTCTCTCTCTCTCTCAAAAATAAACATTAAAAAAAAATCTTTTTAAATAAATAAATAAAAATAAAAAGATTTTATTTTATTTTAAGTAATCTCTACACGCAACGTGGGGCTCGAACTTACAACCCTGAGATCAAGGGTCACATGCTCCACCAATGGAGCCAGCCAGGCACCCAGATTTGCTTTTTTCATAGAAACGTTTTTTTCACGTATATATGAAATCCTAAGCAGGCTCCATGCTGTCAGCATAGAGCCCAATGCGGGACTCGAGCTCACGAACTGTGAGATCATGACCTGAGCCGAAACCAAGAGTGGGACGCTTAACCGACTGAGCCACCCAGGGGCCCCCACGGAAACAATGGTTTTTTTTTGTTTTTTTTTGTTTTAATTTTTTTTTTCAACGTTTATTTATTTTTGGGACAGAGAGAGTCAGAGCATGAACGGGGGAGGGGCAGAGAGAGAGGGAGACACAGAATCGGAAACAGGCTCCAGGCTCTGAGCCATCAGCCCAGAGCCCGACGCGGGGCTCGAACTCACGGACCGCGAGATCGTGACCTGGCTGAAGTCGGACGCTTAACCGACTGCGCCACCCAGGCGCCCCAGAAACAATGTTTTTAAAGCAGCTGTTGTATAGGGAAGAAAAGAAGGACTAGGTGGGCTACGTAAACTGTGGGTACCACATGCCCATCAGCAGGAAGAGGGCTAGACAAACCGCAGAAAACCACCCAATGTTGGCAACTGCATGCAAAACAGTCAGGAGGGTGGACTGCCTGGGAAGGGCCTGGAGGCTGGGAATATTCCAGACGGCAGGGGTTGGCAAACTACAGTCCTCCACCTGTTTTGGTAAAGGTTTTAGTCCATTTGCATATGGTGGCTCTGTGCCAGAAGGACAGGGTCAAAAAGCTGTGAGAGCTCATCTGGCCCCTCCAGCCTATCCGACCTCTGCTCTGCATGTTCTTGTAGGCTCATGCTACACAGGCGGGCAGACAGACAGCTCCCTAAGCCACACACCCAGGACAGGGCCTGTCCTTTAAGCCACCCCTTGTAACAGACCAAAAGGTAGACCCATGGCCTCAGCTAGTCCCAGCCCTTCACCACAGCCCTGCGACCTGGGCTTCCTGCCTTATCCGTGCCGCACTTTTCTCAACCAGGGACCCCAGAGCCCAAGACACTAGCCCAGGGAGGGCTCTTGGGGCCTGGGGCCTGGGCTGCTACCTCTGCTTCAGGTCTCTGTGGGGCACCTGGTTAGCTCAGGCAGTTAAACATTGACTCCTGAGCTCAGGTCAGGTCTTGATCTCAGGGTCGTGAGTTCAAGCCCCGTGCTGGGCATGGAGCCTACTTTAAAAAAAAAAAAAAAGGTCTCTGGCTTTTTCTCTCCGCGTAATGCATAAGGGCTCTTTGGCAGACGATGTTTTTTTTTCTTTTGGGTTTTCTTTTTTTTTTTTTTTTTTTTTTTAATTTTTTTTTTTTCAACGTTTATTTATTTTTGGGACAGAGAGAGACAGAGCATGAACGGGGGAGGGGCAGAGAGAGAGGGAGACACAGAATCGGAAACAGGCTCCAGGCTCCGAGCCATCAGCCCAGAGCCTACGCGGGGCTCGAACTCACGGACCGCGAGATCGTGACCTGGCTGAAGTCGGACGCTTAACCGACTGTGCCACCCAGGCGCCCCTCTTTTGGGTTTTCAACTATCCTATATTATCAAAATATTGACAGTCAAAAAGAAACTTGAAAGACCTCCATGGACCCAATGCAGCACAGGGTGTGGGGAGGGAACCAATGACGTGCCATGTCCAACTAAAAATAAGGCAGGATCCAGTCCTGCACAGCAAGGTGATGGGAAAAACTCACAAAAGCACCCAGGCATGCCCGGAACCGGGCAAGCAGGGAAGGTATGTCACCAGTGCTATTTTCTGCAGTTGTTACCAGTCTGGTCAGGAACTTCTGATCAGCCCCCCGGGGGGGGGGGGGGGGGGGGGGGACAAGCAGAGACAGCGACAGTGGGTCTCTGGCGCCACCTACTGGACAGAGCCAGTCAGCGTCACCCGTGATCCACTTCCCAGACACCAATTCAGTTACCCACTGGGTGCCTGACACTGGGACCCACTAGGGGACAGATGGCCATCCCTGCACTCCTCTGTGTTTTTGCACACACCTAGAAGAGCCTGCGAGCCCCGGGGTCAGCAGGGTGGATGCGGGGGACCTAGTACAGCAGCTCCCAGCCTTGTCGCTGCGGACGTCCGGGGCTGTCTCGTTCTTTTCACGGCGGGACTGTCCCGGACCCTGAAGGGTGTTGAGCAGCGATCCCGGCCCCCGCCCGCCAGATGCCAGTGGCCCCTTCCACCCACCGGCTGTGACAACCCAAAATGTCTCCGGATGTTACCAAGTGCCCGCTGGGTGCAGAACTGCTCGAGGCTGAGAAGTGCCAGTCTGACCCAGCCCGGACATTACCCGGAGGAGAGAGAGGAGCCCGCAGGGGGTGGTGGCTCCCTTGCCTAACGACTCCCCCCCCCCCCCCCCGGGCCTTTGCCTCCACCGCCCTCCTCGTCCTTGCTCTATGTCCAGGGCCTTCTCACTTTCTAGCCAAAGCCCCAGGGGCCTCCTGCCACCTTCTACCTCGTTTCCATGTTGACTGCCCACCTTACCCGCAGCTGCGGGAGCCTGGGAACCACCCACCTTGCGCTGTTCCTTCCTCATGACGTGTTTGTCCTCATCCTTCCAGTAGGCATCCTCCAGCTCCTTCTGCTTCCTGGCATCAGCTGCCGCCTTGGCCTCAGCCCTCCGCGCCCGGGCCGCTGCCGACTTGGTGTTCTCACCCTGGAACTTCTTGGGCATATCCCTCAGCAGGCTGCGGGAGGGCAGGGACCAGTGAGTAGGGGGCAGGCGGCCTTCGGCGCCCCCGCGCCCACACTTGCAGTCAAGAGCCCCTTGGAGCCTCAAGGGCCTTGTCTGTAAAATGAGGGCCTCAGACTTAGTGATCTCCCTTTAAAAAAAAAAAAAAATGGATTGAGGTGAAATTCACACAACAAAAAATGAACCATTTTCAAGTGCCCAATTTGGTGGCATTTAATACATTCGCAATGTCGTGCAACCATCGCCTCTATAGTTCCGGAACATTCCCGGCACCCCAAAAGGAAACCCCGCACCCACTAACAAACAGTCACGCACCCTCCCCCCTCCCCCTAGCCCCTGACAACCACCCATCTGCCTTCTGTCTCTACGGATTTGCCTCTTCTGGACGTTTCATATAAACAGAACGGTGCACTCTGTGGCCTTTTGTGGTCTGGCTTCTTTCACTCGGTGTGATGTTTTCAAGGTTCCTCTATGCTTTTTAGCATGTCAGTGCTTCGTTCTTTTTTTATGGCCGAGTAATATTCCATTGTACAGATTGACCACATTTTGTTTATCCGTTCACCACTAACGTTCACCCGGGTTGTTTCCGCTTTTTGGCTTTCATTTTTTTTTCATCATTTTTTAAGTTTATTTATTTATTTATTTTGAGAGATAATGGGAGTGGGGCGGGGGGGGGGAGTCGAGTGGGAGAGGGGCGGGGGGGGGAAGAGAGAGACAGAGAGAGAGAGAGAGAGAGAGAGAGAGAGAGAGAGAGAGAGAATCCCAAGCAGGCTCCACCCTGTCAGCGCGGAGCCCAACGTGAGGCTCGAACACACAAACTGAGATCACGACCTGAGCCTAAGTTGGATGTTTCACTGATTGGGCCACCCAGGCGCCCCTCCACATTTTGGCTTTTGGAGGCATGCTTCGGTGGACCCCTGCAGGCCAGTCTGTGTGTGGCCCCTCTTATTCTGCCACTTGTGACACCTCAGTCCCCAGAACCCTGAGGCTAAATCCTCCTCGCTGGGTACTCGGCTGCCGTGAACTGCTCCCAGTGACCCAGGAGATGTATAACTGGAAAGCTGTTGTCCAGGAGGCACATGGTCGGTGCAAGTCCCACGCTGGGTGCTGGGGAAATGATATACACAAACAGCAGGCACCACCTTCCCTCCACTAACCCCTTCATATGGACCAACTCAACCGGATGCCTCCAGAGCGGGGTGCCTACGTGGCTCGGTCGGTAGAACATGGGACCCTTGATCTCAGGGTCATGAGTTCAAGTCCCACAGCACGGGGCTTACTCAAAAAAAAAAAAAAAAAAATTCATGAATGCCTCCAAAGCTCCTGGGTTGTTTGTCTCCCCTGAATATCTCCAGCTCAGTCCCCTTAGGGAAATAGGCCCAGCATCCACAGATGAAGGGAAGAGAACGTGGGGGCCACTTTGACCCAGGACCACCAGGCCACCCCATTCCAGCCTCAACCCTTGTGAGGGTGAAGGGGTGAGGCTTCTGGGCAGAGGGCACAGGATATGCAAAGACCCTGCGGCACTGATGAGGCCACTGAGCACTGGGGAGGGGGAGGAAAAGAGGGTGGGAGGGCACGGGGCTGTCAGAGTGGGGTATTATGGGCCAAGGAAGAGCAAGGATTTTATTCTCTGGGCACCAGGGAGCCGTTAAGCAGCCCGGAGCAGGGCACGGACACATTTTGATTCAGGCTGCTCCCAAGCCCACTGTGGCTACTGTGCGGATAGGCCAGGGGACGACAATGATGCGGATGGAGTCGGGCAGTCATAACGATGTCAACTCGGACCGATGCTCGGCACCAGGGACACGCTAAACCACTTCATCCCCCAGCAGCAGCAGCAGAGGCTACTTTCAGCCCCATTTTACAGACGAAGGAACCTAAGGCTTTGCAGGACTAAGTAGTACGCTCAGGGCCACACAGCAGGTTAGTGGAGGAGGCCCGATTCCAACCCAGGGCCAGACCCCCAATCCCAACTCTGTGCTCCTAACCGCTGGCCCACCCCGGGGTCCCGACAGGCCCCGTTGATGTTCCCCGCGGATCAGGATTCTGAGGCCACTGCCCCCCTCCCCCCCCCCCCCACGTAACATCAAGGGGTGGCCTCCTGGCCAGGTGGTCCAGGCTGAGACTGAGGAGAGGGCCCCATGGGGCAGAGCAGGGCAAAGTAGGGGCGATCAGTGGACCCAGGAGACTCAGAGCTGCGATCACAGCTGAAGTGCTCCCCTTGAGCTGAGACACAGCATGGATCCCAGTCCCTCTCCTGACCCCCTGGATTTAAGAGCTGCCACAGGGGGATATGCTGGCCTGATCCCGCAGGCCTCCCAGCTGCTCCTTGACCACCTAAGTCAGCATTCATTACTGAGTGTCCACAGCATACTCAATAGAACCACCCCCACCCTGGATTCTCCAGGGGAGTGCCAAGAATTGGGAGTCACTGTCCAAGTTACAGATTAGAAAACTCCCCACCCGGGGCGCCCGGGGCGCTAGATTGGATCGAGCTTCTGATTCTTGGTTTTGGCCCAGGTCATGATCTCCTGGGTCGAGCCCCACGTGGGGATCCACACAGTGTGAAGCCTGCTTGGGATTCTCTCCCTCTCTCTGCCCCTCTCCCACTTGTGCGCGTGCGTGCTCTCTCTCTCTATGAATAAACTTTAAAATTTTTTTTTTTTTAACGTTTATTTATTTTTGGGACAGAGAGAGACAGAGCATGAACGGGGGAGGGGCAGAGAGAGAGGGAGACACAGAATCGGAAACAGGCTCCAGGCTCTGAGCCATCAGCCCAGAGCCCGACGCGGGGCTCGAACTCCCGGACCGCGAGATCGTGACCTGGCTGAAGTCGGACGCTTAACCGACTGCGCCACCCAGGCGCCCCATATGAATAAACTTTAAAGAGAGAAAACCTGCCACCCTACTCTCCCTCCATCTTCCCCTCACTCACTGGTGGCAGCCACGCCAGCCTCCCTGCCATTTTCCAAACATACTGCAGGTTCCCACCTCAGGGCCTTTGCACTTGTTGCATCCTCCACCTGGCGGCTCAAATTTCAGGGCCTACCTCAGGTGTGTCTGCCTCCATGAAGCCTTCCCCGAGACACCCTCTTTCAGACCGCAAGCTTCTCCTTGAGGCCCTCGTCCGGGTTGCTATTTTATGTTCACGTATATGATTATTTGACAAATGTCCATGTTTCCCACCAGCCTGGGAGTTCTGCGAAGGCAGGGACTGCCTTGGTCCCTACTGGCTCCCCACTGCCCGGTACAGTAGGGGCTCAACAAGTCCTAACCCTCAAGGCGACTGTCTTTGGAGACAGGGCCAGTGAGGGAGCGATAGCAATTAAGCAAAGTCATAAGGGTGCGGCCCTAATCTAATGGGGCTGGTGCCCCTATCATTGCAAAAGACACCAGGGCTTGCTCTCTGCACCACGTGAGGACACGGTTGAGAAGGTGGCCATTTGCAAGGCAGGAAGGGTGCCTGCGTCAGGAACCAAACTGGGGGGCACTTGGATCTTGCGTTTCCTCCCTTCTAGAACCGTAGGCACAGAAATTCCTGTTGCTTAGGCCGCCCAGTCTGTGGTATTTTTTAATGGCAGCCCGAGCTTTACACAGACAGCTTCTCTTCTGTTGCGGTAAACACTTACGCTGTCGTTCAGTAAGCACCTAGTACGCGTGGGACACTGGGTAGCGAAGCAGCACCCATCTGACCGCCAGGCTGGCTAGGGCTTAGACAGTAGGAGTGACAACTGGCCATAAGAACTGTGATGGGGACATGCAGGGCGCTGGGGAAGCCTCGAGGGGGGTTTCTGACCCAGGTTGGGGTTAAAGGGCTTCCTGAAGGAGACATCTAAGAAAAGGCCTGAAGGAGTCAGGGGCTCCTGAGCCCCCAGGAGGGTGGGGGAGGCAGGCTGCGAAGCGGGGATCTGTATTTCAGGGTGATGGAAACATGCGGAGGGTGTTAGAACCGGGAGGCGCTGATCTGTGAATAAGAGGCGAACTGTAGGGGTGAGATAAGCAAGGAACTCAGGCAGGGATCCGGGGAGTGGCTCCGGATGGACAAGGGGGTACGTTTAGGACGGAATCCAGACCCACGTGGTTGATTGGATGCAAAAGTAAAGAGAGAATAGAAGATAAAGCTCAACACCGCCTCTTCCAAGAAGCCCTCCCGCTACCCCTTCCGGACTCCCCCTTGCCCGTCGTGCCTCTCCCCAGTCCTGACCCCACTGCAAGACACCGGGGGGGGCGTCCGTACCCAGCTCTGTCACCCCCAAGCCTGGCAGGGCTGGAGCTGGCTGGCCTCCAAAAGGACGCAGTTCTCCCCGGGTCTCGGTCGCCCGCTCCGGGAAATGGGCACAGCCCCCGCGAGAGCCGTCTTGCCTGGACGCTGAAAGTGCCCGGGTCTCCGACCACCCCACCTCCAGCCCCCCCAGGGAGACGGTCTCAGGCCTAGCCACCCCGCCCCCCGGCTCCGCCCGCGCCGCGGCCGCTCCTACCTCCTTCCCCCAGCGCCGGCCCGGTCGCGAATCCATGACGTCACCGCAGGGCTTGCGCGCCGAGCTCCCGGAGGCGCGGGCTGATGACGCGTCAGCGTTGTCGCCATCTTGGTAAGGGAAACGCTCCCTGGCCTCCCACCCGAGCCAAGGTTATCAGCCACTTCTTTTCCTCTCCGCGAAGAGGCTATTTTATGAGGCCCCCACCCCCTCCTCTCGCTTCAGATATTGGCAAACTAGGAGGGGCGGCTAAAAACGACAATCTAGAATGTCGCCTTTACCAAGATGGCCGTTGCCCGGATGAAATATGGCGGCCTCCACTTCACACATGGTCCGACGGCGTCAGGCGGGAGTTGCCCTGCCACCAGGGGGCGCCAGAGCCTGCGGTCCAATCGCTGTCCGCAGCCGGCCAAGCCCAGAAGAATCCCCCCAAATTGTGCTGTCGCTTTGCGCTGAGAAGGCGCTCTTCTAATCCACACTCTCTGCGTCCCACCTGCGAAGCTGGGGAGAGGGGAGGCCGGAGAAAGTGGCAGAGAAACGAACCACCCCACCCCGTTCAGCTGGGGAAACCGAGGCTCAGAGACACCAGGAAGTGAATTTACTCAAAATGTAAGCCCCCCCCCCCCCCCCCCCCGCAGCAGCTCGAATTCCTCGCCGGCCCCTCCTGAAATGCTCCACTCTCACCCACCCCCTGCACACGCACCTTGCTTTTTTATTTTATTCAGCAATTAGTTTGGGGGGCCAATTTGTCCCAGGCACCTACACTTGAGAGTTTCTGCATTTCCTGGGGCTCCGTGTCCTCATCTGTAAAAATGGGGAGTACTAGGGGTCTGAGGGTGGTTACCCTGGACCTGGCTGTGGGGAAAGAGGCAGGGTTTGGATCTAGGGGACCGTCCGGGCAGGACGAGTGGACCACAGAGTCCTTCTCTGAAAGGCAACCCCAGTCACACTGCCAGGACCTTGCTCTAGAGCCTGGTGGGTTCCCACTGCCTTTCAAGACTCCTTTATTTCGGTCAGAGAATCAGCTTGCGTTGTCCATTTGTTGACCTGTTTGTTTTCTGCTTCTCCCGTGGCTGTGACATGGGACGGAACCCATGCAGCTGGAGCAGCCTCAGCAGAAAACATGTACAACTGACCCTTGAACCACACAGGATTTAGGGGCACCGACTCCCACAGGGTCGAAAGTCTGCGTATAGGGGCGCCTGGGTGGTTCAGTCGGTTGTGTCGGACTTCGGCTGAGGTCCTGATCTCGCGGTCCGTGAGTTCGAGCCCCGCGTTGGGGCCTGTGCTGACAGCTCGGAGCCTGGAGCCTGCTTCCGATTCTGTGTCTCCCTCCCTCTCTGCCCCTCCCCTGCTCTCTCTCTCTCAAAAGTAAACATTGGAAAAAGAAAAAAGAAAGTCTGCCGGAGTGCCTGGGTGGCTCCGTTGGTTAAGCGTCGGACTTCGGCTCAGGTCACGATCTCACGGTTCGTGGGTTCGAGCCCCGCATCGGGCTCTGTGCTGACAGCTCAGGGCCTGGAGCCTGCTTCCGATTCTGTGTCTCCCTCTTTCTCTCTTCCCCTCCCTGCTCGCGCTCTGTCTCTGTATCTCTCTCAACATTAAAGAAACATTAAAAAAAAAAAAAAAACCTTGCAAAAAAAAATCTGCCTATAACTTTTGACTCCCCAGAAACTTAATGACGAATGACCGGAAGCCTGACCAATAACAATCGGTTGCTTAACGCATATTTGGCATGTTATATAGATTATGTAATGCATTCTTACAAGAAAGTAAGCTAGAGAAAAAAATGTTACTAAGAAAAGCATCAGGGAGAGAAATTACATTGGTAGCCCTATACTGCATTTATGGAGAAAACAAAACAAAACAAAACAAAACCCTTGGATAAGTGGACCCATGCGGTTAAAAACCCATGCAGTTTAAGGGTCAACTGTATTGTTCAGTATTAGGTACAGGATGTGTGGAGGCAGCAAAGCCAACACCTAGTCAACCTTCTGCTGGTAAAGAGCCAGGTTTAAAAAAAAAAAAAATGCTAATAATAATTTAAAAGAGAGATTGGCTCGTCACACCTTCCCGGGGGCAGGATGCCTCTTGCTTCATATTGACATAACTCAGAGGTGTAGGTCAAGTGAATCATTCCAGAACAAGCAAAATCTTCTGCAAGATGACTTTTGCCACCGGCCAGGCACTCTGCCTCACAGTGCTACTCCCCGTCCTAAGGATTCTTAGCTTCTATCGTGGTGACACTACAGCTCTTCGATGCCCTCATTCTCAAACAAGTGTTGAGTGCCTACTTCGAGCCTGTGCTGGAATACAGAGACAAGTTGGGGGCACCTGGGTGGGTCCGATGGTTAAGCGTCCGACTCTTGATCTCAGCTCGGTTCGCGATCGTTCGTGAGATCGAGTCCCATGTGGGGGTCTGCACTGACAGCGTGGAGCCTGTTTGGGATATTTTCTCTCTCTCTCAAAATAAATAAGCATTTACAAAAAAATTAGACAGACGTGGTCCCTGGTCTTCTGGGGCTCACACAGTCAGGAAGTCACACACACAAAAATTATGATTCTTTATTTTTTAAATGTTTATTTCCTTTTGAGACTGAGGGAGACAGAGCGTGAACGGGGAAGGGGCAGAAAGAGAGGGAGACACAGGATCTGAAGCAGGCTCCAGGCTCCGAGCTGTCAGCGTGGAGCCCGACGCGGGGCTCGAACTCACGAGCCGGGAGATCGTGACCTGAGCCGAAGTCGGACGCTTAACCGACTGAGCCACCCCGGTGCCGCCCCCCCCCCCTTCAAATTATGATCCTCACCATACTCAGAAGATATTCCCCACATTGAGAGTGGGTGACAGAAGCCAGCAGGCTGGGTGATCAAAGAGGCCTTCTCAGAGGAGGTGGCCTTTAAACAGGGCTGCGTGAAGAAAGGGAGAGAAAGGCGTTCTGGGCAGAGGGAATGGCATGTGCAAAGGCCGGGTGATAGGTGTAAAGCGAGAAAGAAGAAAGCGGACCGTGACCTTGGTCCGGTGGGAGTTGGCCCAGCGTCTACAGCTGCGCTATGGTTTTCTCCTACGTGACGTAATTTCACAGAACGTCAGTATCAGAAAAGGCCACTCTAGCCACGATGAAGCAAGGCAAAAACAGGCCCCCTCCGGTGCATCTGACCTCAGACAAACACAAGGTCGTTATCACAAACCACCGAGAGGGCCAAACCTCCCCGTCCTCAAACCGCCTCACGTAAGCCCCAGTTTTATAATAAGCCCTTCCTAACCCCCTCTTTCTGGGATGCTACACAGAGCCCCCCTGCAATGAGCCATTACACCCAACTCGGTCTGACTACACGTATGTCTGGTAGGGCATCAGTAGGGATGGGCATCCTGTCGAGACCCCACCAAGACCCTCGCTGCCCCCACCCAGGACCCTCCAAGGGCTCTTTGGGGGACATCCCTCTTTGCCTTTTCCAGCTTCCGGCAGCCCCAGGCATTCCTCAGCTCGGGGGGCCACATCGCTCCAGTCTCCGCCTCCTTCTTCACGCGGCCTTCCCTTGTGTCTCTTCTAAAGACACGTGTCACTGGGTTGAGGGTCCACTCCAAATCCAGGCTGATCTCATCTCGGCCTCCGATGGGTATCGACCAGCCTTTAGCAAAGTTCTGGAAAGCCGAGGTTGCACAGGGGCCCTTCCAACACTCGTTGCTGTTCTCGTGGAGTTTTCTCCATCAAAAGCGGCGCTTGGTCCGGGCCAAGCACCTGCGTCTTTCGTGTTTCCGTCACGTTAACTCGAACACGGCGCTCTCGGCTGGGACTGTCCCCATCGGGGACGAGTTGGAACAAAGTTTCGGATTGCAGTGGCCACTGTGGGGCCTTTCATTGGACAGGGATCTAGAAACAAGAAAGAAAAAGGCTGTCACAGGGAGATCATCCTGTCTAAACAGACCATTTGGCCAAACACCCCTTTGTTTGTTTTAGATTTTGGGGCGTCTGTAACAAGGGCTGGGCTCCACAATCCACGGTTTGATGAGATTATCAAGGACCCAGATGAATGTTTGAACTGGGTATAATGACTCTGTTTGCGCTTGTGTGCCTGTGCCAATGGGTTTTCCTCCACTGAAACTTCTCGGTCCTTTGACCGAGTGGAAATACCGTATCTGAAAAGGACTCCCCTCGTTTCTTTTTTCTGTCTTTCTCCCTTTCCTCCTCACTTGGGAAACTTTAAAGACGATTTAATGGAAATAGCACCGTCTTTCCATGCATGTTCTCAGAGCATCTCCTCTGGCTAATGGGACAAAATTGTCGAAAAGACACAAAACCCTGGGGGCGCCCGGGTGGCTCAGTCGGTGAAGCGTCTGACTTCGGCGCGGGTCATGATCTCACAGTTCATGGGTTCGGGCCCCATGTCAGGCTCTGCACGGACAGCACGGAGCCTGCTTGGGATTCTCTCTCTCTCCCTCTCTCTGCCCCTTCGCTGCTCTCTCTCTCTCTCTCTCTCTCTCTCTCAAAATAAATAAATTTAAGAAAAAAAATGCCACTGAATTTCACGTTGACTTGGGATTGTGGGACCCCGAACCCAAAGCCCAGTTGAGCTCTGATGAACCTGGGCCTGGACCTACAGAAAATAATGAGATAAGAAATGAGTGTTGTTTTCAGCTGCTAAGTGTGTGGTCATCTGATGCGGCAGCAATGGAAAAGAAATTTGGTTTCTAAGTAAGGAAGAGATACAAAACACCGGTCATTACACGTAATTGTAATCTGCCTTTATTTTTTGCCATGTTTCTACTTCACACAATATGCACGCATCATATATATACATACACACATGTATAATGTACTTATATGTGTGTGTGTATAATTTTTTTTTTTTTTTTGCCACCATTTCCTGCTTTTGCAAATACACGCAAGTCACTTTTGGGGGTAGCTGGGTGATCAGCAGAGGGAACCTCTCTGTACTATTTTTGCAACTCCTTGTGGGTCTATAATCATAATCAAAATAAAAAACGGAAAAAAAAAAAAAAACCAGAAAGACCCGTTCATAATCATGTCTGAGCACAGGCAAACACAAGAACACCTTGCAAATCACAAAAACGGCCAGAAGTCTCCCTTCCTGGCTACCAGGAGCAACTGCTCCTGCTCAGTTATAGCCACAGCCTCCCCCGATTCCTCCTGACCCCTGGGTAAAAAATCAAGATGCCAAAACAGAGTCCTCCCCCTCTTCCTCTTTGTGGCCGATCCAGAGCCCAACTCTCCTTCCTTGAACCCAATAAAAATAAGCCCCTCCTTGCGCTCCGGTCCCCATGGTGTCTGTCTCCCTTGCCAATAACCAACATACCCAGCATGGGGCGCCTCAGTGGCTCAGGTGGTTAAGCGTCCGGCCCTTGGTTTCAGCTCAGGTCATGATCTCAGGGTTCACGGGTTCAAGCCCCCTCGTCGTGCTCTGTGCTGACAGCACGGAGCCTACTTGGGATTCTCTCTTTCTCCCTCTCTCTCTGCTTCTCTCCGACTCACACTATCTCTGTGTCTCTCAAAATAAACTTCAAAAAAGAAAAAACAGGAAAGGAAAGGAAAGGAAAGAGAAAAGAAAAGAAAAGAACAGAAAGAAAAGAAAAGAAAAGGAAAAGAAAAAAGAAAAGAAAAGAAGCTGACATACCCAGCATGGTCCAACCAAACCTTCCATGGCTTTCCTGGCCGGATCAGGCCAGGTCACTGAGAGAGGGTGCCATGGACAAGGCTGCTGGCCTTCGTCAGAGCCCAAAGTATTGTCAGAAGAACACAATTTAAGGTTACTGTCCCTAAAATCCCCAAATTCTAGGAATCTGCCACTTGAAGACTCTTGATTCTTTTTTCTCTTAATTTGGAGTGAAATATACATCACATCCATTTTAACCATTTTTAAATGGTATTTAAAACCATTTTGAATGGTTTTAACCATTTTTTAAATGGTATTTAAAACCATTTTGAATGGTTTTAACCATTTTTTAAATGGTATTTAAAACCATTTTGAATGGTTTTAACCATTTTTTAAATGGTATTTAAAACCATTTTGAATGGTTTTAACCATTTTTTAAATGGTATTTAAAACCATTTTTAAATGGTCAGTGGTATTAAGTCCATTCACTGTGCTGTGAAACCATCACCTCCAGCCATCCATAGAACTTTTTCATTGTCGCAAACTGAGACTCTGTCCCCATTAAATACTAACTTCCCCTTTTCCTGGGTTGGTCAAGCTAAAGGTTTGTAAATTTTGTTTATCTTGTTGAGGAACCAGCATTAAGTTTCATTGATCTTTCCTATCGTCTTTTTAGTCGCTGTTTCATCTATTTCCGCTCTGATCTTTATGATTTCCTTCCTCCTGCTAATTTCAGGCTTTACCTGGTTTTCTTTTTCTAGTTCCTTTAGGTGTTAAGTTAGACTGATTATTTGTGATTTTTTTGGTTTGTTTTTTGAGGAGACCATGGACTGCTATGAATTTCCCTCTTAGAACCACTTTTGCTGCATCCCGTAGATTTTGCTACAGTAAAACCTTGGACTGCAGGTAACTTGTTCTGCAAATGTTCTGTAAGACAAGCAAAAATTTCAAATAAATTTTAACTTGCTAAACGAGCGATATCTTGCCATACGAGTAGTACGTGACGCTGAAATGTCCCACGATGACAACTGAGTCAATGGTTCTTGAAATTCACTCTGATATACAAGTGCTTTGGATTACAAGCATGTTTCAGGCTTACAAACCAAGGTGTTACTGTACGTTGTATTTCTATTTTCAACTGTCTCTACGTAGTTTTTTATTTCTCCCTTGATTTGTTTGATGACCTATTTGTTGTTCAGTAGCATGCTGTTTCATCTCCACATTTTTCTAAAGTAGGCTTCATTCCCATTGCAGAATGCAATGCAGGGCTTGAGCTCACACCCCTGAGATCAAGAGTCGGATGCTTAACCGACTGAGCCACCCAGGCGCCCCAGTGTCCACATTTTTGTTTTCAGTTTTCTTCTTATGACTGATTTCTAGTTTCATACCATTGTGGCAGGAAGAGATGCTTGATATGATTTCAGTCTTGAATTTATTGAGACTTGCTCTGTGGCCTAACATATGATCTGGAATGTTCTGTAAATATAGCTTAAGTCCATCTGGTTTAATGTATCACTTAAGGTCATTGTTACTTCTGTGATATATATATATATATATATATATATATATATATATATATATAGTGCGTAATATTTATAAATATGTATCTTCTTGCTGAATTGGCCCTTTTATCATTATGTAATGCTCAAAACAATCTTGAGAAAGAAGAAAAACTCTATGCTCCTTGATTTCAAATTATACTACAAAAGTGTAATAATCAAAACAGTATGGCATTGGCATAAAAACAGACACACAGATCAATGGAACAGAATTGAGAGCCCAGAAATAAACCTACACATAGATGAACAGTTTGTTTATAAAAAGGAGTCGAGAAGGGCGCCCGGGTGGCTCAGTCGGTTGAGCAGCCGACTTCGGCTCAGGTCATGATCTTGCGGTCCGTGAGTTCAAGCCCCGCGTCAGGCTCTGTGCTGACAGCTCAGAGCCTGGAGCCTGTTTCAGATTCTGTGACTCCCTCTCTCTCTCTGACCCTCCCCCGTTCATGCTCTGTCTCTCTCTGTCTCAAAAATAAGTAAACTTTAAAAAAAAATTTTTTTTAAGGAGTCAAGAACATTTAATGGAGGAAGGACAGCCTCTTCAATCAACAGTGCTGGGGAAACTGGGCAGCCACATGTGAAAGAATGAAACTAAACTGATATCTTACACTGTGCGCAAAAAGTAACTCCAGATGGATTAAAGATGTGAATGTAAGACCTGAAACCATAAAATTCCTAGAAGAAAACACAAGCGGTAGGCTTTTCAGCAGCGGTCTTAGAGGTAGAGATGTGTCTGACTCCAAAGGCAAGAGAAACAAAAGCAAAACTAAACAGATGGGATGACATCGAACTGCACCACGAAGGAAACCATCATCATAATGAAAAGGCAACCCACTGGACAGGAGAAGTTATTTGCAAATCATATGTCCAATAAATGGTTAATATCCAAAATATATAAAGAATTCACATAACTCAATAATTTTTTTTTAATTTTTAATGTTTATTTATTTTTGAGAGAGAGAGGGAGAGAGCAGGGGAGGGGCAGAGAGAGAGAGGAAACACAGAATCCGAGGCAGGCTCCAGGCTCTGAGCTGTCAGCACAGAGCCTGATGTGGGGCTCAAACCCACAAACTGTGAGATCATGACCTGAGCCAAAGTCGGACACTCAACCGACTGAGCCACCAAGGTGCCCCTCAACAATTTTTTTAAAAATGGGCTGAGGATGCGGCACCTGGGTGGCTCAGTCAGTTAAGCGTCTGACTCTTGATTTTGGCTCAGGTCATGATCTCACGGTTCATGGGTTTGAGCCCCATGTCAGGCTCTACACCGTCAGTGCAGAGCCTGCTTGGGATCTTCTCTCTCCCTCTCTCTCTCTGCCCCTCCCCCACTCAGGCCCTCTCTCTCTGAAAATAAACTTTAAAAAAACAACAACACTAATTCCCCGTTCCTTCCCTGCAATCCCCATTCTACTTTCTCTCTCTACAAATATGACTACTCTAGAGGCCTGACATAAATGGAAACACGCCATATCTGTCCTTTTGGGATTAGCTGATTTCACTCAGCATTATGTCCCTAAGGTTCATCCATGCTGTAGACTGCATCAGAATTTCCTTCCTTTTTAAGACTGAATGATATTCCAAGGTGTATATGTGTGTGTGTGTGTGTGTATACACATATATATACACCATATATATATATATATATATATATATATATATATAAAATTTTATATATGTGTATATATATATACACTATATATATATATATTTCTCCGTGCATCTGTCAGTGGACATCTGGGTCACTTCCACCTTTTGGCTATTCTGAATAATGTTGCTATGTTTGCAAAAATCTGTTCGATATTTGCCTTCAATTCTTTCGGGGATCTATCCCGAAATGGATTGCTGGGCCATGTGGTAATTCTGCATCTGATTGTTTTAGGAACTCTCATATAGTTTTCCATAGTGGCTATGATTTTTTTTTTATTACAGTATTTTACTTATTTATGATTGTTGGGGTGAAATTCGTATGACATCAAATTAACTGATTAAAGTGTACAATTCAGTGACATTTAATACATTCATGGTGTTGTGTAACCATCCATCTGGTTCCAGAACGCTCCCATCTCCCCAAAAGGAAACCTCATGCCCATTAACAGCCACTCCCCATCCCCCTTCTTCAGTCCCTACAAGTACTAATCTGCTGTCTGTCTCTATGGGTTTGCCTGTTCTGGACTTTTCTTTTCTTTTCTTTTCTTTTCTTTTCTTTTCATTTCATTTCTTTTCTTTCCTTTTCTTTCTTTCTTTCTTTTTTTTTTTTTTTGATGTTTATTCATTTATTTTTGAGGGAGAGACACAACACAACAACAAGCAGCAGAGAGAGAGGGAGACAGGATCCGAAGCAGGTTCCAGGCTCTGAGCTGTCAACGCAGAGTCCGACAAGGGGGCTCGAACCTACGAACCAACACTTAAGGGGCCTTTGCTTTCTGGCTTTCTTCACTTGGCGTGATGTTTTCAAGGTTCGTCCGTGTTGTGCCCTGTGTCGGTACTTCGTTCTTTCTTTATGATGAAGGCTGGAGATTCTGAGTCCGTGGCCCGAGCTCTGAGCGGGGCGTGTTCTCCCACCACGGGACTCCTGGCCCAGAGTCTCGGGCCTGGAGAGAAGCCCTGGGTCCCGCTGTGTGCAGCCTCGGGGGACACACGCCTCTCCTCCTCCTCCACGCCAGCTGTGGGCTCTGTCCCTGCCTAAAGGGCATGTGGGGCCTCTGCAGGCGTCTTGTCTTGAAAACAAATGTTTGAGCAAGGACTGCATTTGGCAAACACGCTGCACCTTTCTGTGGATGGTGGTGACCCCAGGTGGGCTGGGGTGGGGACCAGACTTTGATGGGTGACCAGGGCTATTGGGAACACAGAGCTGCTATTTGCTTTCTGGGGTTGACCTTTCTCCCCAATAAGAGTAATCTGTGGGTTTCCTGAAGCCCTTGCACACCTCGGGTGTGGGGAACAAAGGCAAAAGGAAATGTAGATAAAATTACATTTCCTTATAACCTATAGCCCATTGACAAATACTTGAGGCAGACGGGGGTGGGGGGGCTGGGGGGGTATAACCCTCCTCCAAGACCTTCCAATCTTCGCGTTAATGCCTCACTAGAGAGAAAAACAACCTAGCCTGACAATAGCTAGGCCTGCAGGATCCCAGAAGTCTTTGACATTTGGAAATTCTTCTGGAGACTTCCATTCTCCCTCCCCCAACTCCAGAGTGTATCATCAGTGGCCCCTCCCCACCCCAGCGTGGGTCTTCCAGTTCTTTCTGCCCACGGTCCTGGTCCTCTCCTCATGCTTTAGTACAAGCACACTCAGTATTTTAATGAAAAAATTCTAAATTTAAATTAAAAAAATTTCGATTTAAATTAACAAATTTTTAAATTTCATTTCAATTTCATTTCACAAATGTTAAATTTCATTTCACAAATGTTAAATTTCATTTCACAAATGTTAAATTTCATTTAAATTTCATTTCACAAATGTTAAATTTCATTTCACAAATTTTAATTTTTTTTTCAACGTTTATTTATTTTGGGGACAGAGAGAGACAGAGCATGAACGGGGGAGGGGCAGAGAGAGAGGGAGACACAGAATCGGAAACAGGCTCCAGGCTCTGAGCCATCAGCCCAGAGCCCGACGCGGGGCTCGAACTCCGGGACCGCGAGATCGTGACCTGGCTGAAGTCGGACGCTTAACCGACTGCGCCACCCAGGCGCCCCATCATTTCACAAATTTTAAATTTCATTTCACAAATGTTAAATTTCATTTAAATTTCATTTCACAAATGTTAAATTTCATTTCACAAATTTTAAATTTCATTTCACAAATTTTAAATTTCATTTAAATTTCATTTCACAAATTCCAATTTCAATTTCATTTAAAAATTTTAAATTCAAATTTAAACATTTTAAAAAAACCCACCTTTTTGTACCAAAACATCTCAAGCGTTCTTTTCTTTTCTTTTCTTTTTTAATGTTTATTTGTTTATTTTGAGAGAGAGAGAGAGAGCATGAGCAGGGGAGAGGCAGAGAGAGGGAAGGAGAGAGAATCCTAAGCAGGCTCTGGGCTGCCAGCGCAGAGCCCCATGGGGTGGAGGGGGGACTCTATCTCTCGTGAGATCATGACCTGAGCTGAAATCAAGAGACAGACACTTACCAAACTGAGCCACCCAGGCGCCCCTCAAGAACTCTTTCTTGACCGCTCGCTCCTGAACCTCACTTCAAATCACGTCATTTTCACCTCGCCCCGATAGTAGCCCAGTCTGGTGCCTCTTTCCCTACATCAAACATGGGCCTCCACCAGGAACCCCGGGTTGGCTCTCCTCAGAGCCTGCGGCCAGTCATCCCGGCAGTGCCTTTGGTCAAGGGCAATGCCTTTACGGCCCCCTTAGAACACACACCCATTGTTACGGACCTGGAACGTGAATCTCCAAGAGACCGAGACACCCCCATCCCCCCCCACCGGGCTGAGCCGGCAAACAGCAAAATCGGGATTTGAACTCTGCTCTGCCTGGCTCTAAGTCCAGAGCCTCGCTGTCTCACTGGGAGTGGGCGTGAGGAGGGGAAGGGGATTCGAGAGGCTTCATGCTACCAGATGGATTTTGTTCTGAGGGCAGTAGGGAGCTATGAAGGATGTGTGAGCCGGGGAGGGAGGCTGGGTGTCAGATCCTTCGGGAGTAGAGAAGCAGGGCAGAGGCCGGAATGCAGGGAGCGGAGACCAAGGGGCTGTTTCAGAATCCGGGGAAAGAGGATCTGGGATCCACAGGTGCTGAAGGTGGGCAAGAGGGAGGCTTGTCCACGTGTCTGGCTCCAGTCCAAACACCCTCGTTCCCTAATACCCGTGAGTCCAGATCCCCCCAACACTGTTCTTCCTTCTCTCCCGATGGTGTTGCTGTTTTTCTTGATTTCATCAAACATGGGAGCCGTAGGGGGCTACAGAGTTTCATAATAAGCGTTCCAGAACAATCTGGCTCTCTAAACTTCATATTGTGTGATAAAAAGATAACAGGAAAATTCAAGTTTTTTAAGAAGTCAAGAGATGAATCAGATTTATAATTACTGCCCAGGAAACATTTCTGTGATTTACTCTTGAAAAGAAAACAGTAAATTTCAGAGCAATGTGAATATGACCCAGTAGGCATTTAAAAAAAAAAAAAAAAAGAAAGAAAGAAAGAAAAGAAAATCTTTCCCTCTCGTGATCTTTTTTTTTTTTTTTTCCACGATGTAGGAGCCCTATGTTGCTGGGACAACAAAGAGGTTGACCTGCTTTTTGAGTGACCTGTTGCCAGGTCAGGATTTGGAGAAAGTGATGTGGATGACCCAGACAGGGGCAGCAACTGACGGCAGGTTGCACAGCTCTTTCATTGAGATTCTATACTGTGGGTTGGGATGGTGTGAGGTCAGCTGCCTCTTCGGTCCTCAGGGGCTGCTGATTTAGGGGGAATCCCAGATTCCAGCCCCAGTCTGAGACCTGGCCCCAAGGAGGACAGGATAGAGGGGCTGGGGGGGGGGGGGGTCCTTTATCCTTGCCTTGCTCTGCCCCAGGTGCTCCTGGAGCCAACTGAGCCTGAAGCTGACCCAAGTTGTCGCCCCGAGGAGGAGGCCGGTGGGGTTGTACCAGTGGAAACTTACCTGCTTCCCACCAGGTCCCGTCTTTTGCTCCGTCTGGCTTCTTGACAAGTCTCACAAGAATCTCAACAAGAATCTGGGGCCTCTGTTGGCCTCAGCTGCGGATGCCAAGATCAGCGGGGCAGGGGAGACTGAGCCAAGCCGGAGGCCCTGGGGTGTCGGGGAGGTGGGGAGCTTTGTGGCCGGCCCCTCCCCCCCTCAGTAGACTCAGTCAACGGTACTAAGGGATGGGGTTAGAAGGTGAGCAGGGAGCAGAAGTCCAGGAGCTGGGTAACTTGGAGAAGGAGCAGCTCTGGGCAGGGGGCTGGGGAGGTGCTGAGTTGAAGGCACCTGGTTAAGCTGATGCAGATGTTCTGAGCAGACCCTCCCCCACACTCTGTAGGAATCAGCACAGCTGCAGGGTAAGCAGATGCCAGGAAGGGGTCAGGAGCCTGGCTGCCTGCAAAAATGCTAAATAAAATATCAGCAAATTGAGTGCAGCTGTACTCTAAAGGACACCATACCAGGGGGATGCAGATATTTTTTCCCCCCTAAAAAGGCAAGGAAAGTTCAGCCTCAGAAAGCCTCACTTACTCAATGGAGAGATGAAAGGAGAAAAATACCAAATGATCATCATCTCACTGGGCTGCAGAAACATTGGATAACATTCAGCAACCACCTCTGATTTTTTTTTTTTTTCCAAGTTCTTAGTTGATGGTGACTAGGAAAAAAATTAGTCGATCAAAGATCATGATTGGAAAGCAATCATCTGCCTTGTGTTGGACGGTGAAACAGAAGAGGTAACCTAGCCCAGGACGAGGCCGGAATGCCCACAGTCATGGCTACTCTTAAATGCTGATGCAGAAGCACTGGCCAAAGTAATAACGTAAGAAAAACAATTGAAACCTGATGATACTATCATCCACAGAAAATTGGAGAAAAATCAACAAACAGAGGGGTTTTGTAGGACAGTAAAATTATTCTGTATGATACTGTAGTGGTGGAGACAGGACACTGCATTTGTCAAAACATATGGAATATACAACACAAAGAGTAAACTGTGGGCTTCAGTTAATAATAATGTACTAGTACTTGATGAGGGAAACAAAAGCAAGAAAAATGTAGTGGTTTTTTTTTTTTAATATTTATTTTTGGGAAAGAGAGACAGAGCGTGGGTGGGGGAGAGGCAGAGAGAGAGGGAGACACAGAATCGGAAGCAGGCTCCAGGCTCCGAGCTGTCAGCACAGAGCCCGATGCGGGACTCGAATCCACAAACTGTGAGATCGTGACCTGAGCTGAAGTCGGACGCTTAACCAACTGAGCCACCCAGGTGCCCCTTAAAGTAATTTTTTTACATTCATTTACAGGGCACCTGGGTGGCTCAGCCGGTTAGGCATCTGACTTTGACTCAGGTCATGATCTCCTGGTTCATGAGTTTGAGCCCCGCGTCAATCTCTGTGTTGACAGCTCGGAGCCCGGAGCCCGCTTCGGCTTCTGTGTCTCCCTCTCTCTCTGCTCCTCCCCTGCTCACACTCCGTCTCCATCTCAAAAAATAAATAAACATTAAAAATTCTTTAAAATAAGTAAATAAATAAAAGTTTTGTACTTACTTATTTTGAGAGAGAACACGAACACGAGTAGGGGAGGGACAGAGAAGGAGAGGGAGAGAGAGAGAATCCCAAGCAGGATCCACACTTGGTTCTGAGCCTGACATGGGGCTCAATTTCATGACTCCGGGATTATAATCCTAGCCCAAATCAAGAGTCAGATACTTCAGGTAAGCGACTGACTCTTGGTTTTGGCTCTGGTCATCATCTTGCAGTTTACGGGTTTGGGCCCTACTCAAACTTGGGGTTCTTTCTCCCTCTCTCTGCCCCTCCCTCATCTCTCTCTCTCTTAAAAAAAAAAAAAAAGAGTGAGTCAGACACTTAACCCACTGAGCCACCCAGGTGACCCATCACCAACACTCCTAACATGAGTAAACCACTTAGCACATAGTACATGCTCAGTAAATGTCAACCATTTCAACACAGCCTCTTTAGAGAGAGAGAGTGGGTGAGAGTGGAGGGAAAGGGGCAGAGAGAGAGGGAGAGAGAGAATCTCAAGTGGACTCCACACTCAGCACAGCCAACACAGGCTTGATCTCATGACCCCAGCATCACGACCTAAGCTAAAATCAAGAGTCAATCACTCCACTGACTGAGCCACCCAGGTGCCCCTCAAAATATTCTTCTATTTTGATTATAGAAATGAATGACTTTAAAAATTAAAAATAGGCTATGGAAAAGGACATCCTACATATACCATCTTGACTTTTTTTTTTTAGAGATATTCTTTTTTGTTTTTGCTTTTTGTTTTTAGTTTATTTTGATAGAGTGGTGGGGAGGGGCAGAGAGAGAGGGAGAGCGAGAATCCCAAGCAGGCCCCTTTTTGTCAGCACAGAGTTGGACACATGGCTCGATCCCACGAACCTTGAGATCATGTCCCAAGCTGAAATCAAGAGTCAGATGCTCAACCAGCCGAGACTCCCAGGCGCCCCCATCTTGACTCTTTTTGAACATAGAAGAGTCGTGTTCTACCGGAAAGAATTCTGCTCCCCTGGGGACACTGGCGATGTCTGAAGACATCTCTAGTTATCCCAGCTTAGGGGGAGGGACAGTGGGTGGAAGCCAGGAAATTCTTCTCAACACCCTACAACCCACAGGACGGCACCCACAATAGAGGACTGTTCAGCACGAAACGTCAACAGTGCCATGGCTGAGAAATTCTGACAGTGACTTTTTTTTTTTAAATCTCAGTGACACTTGATTTTTTAATTTTTATTTTAGAGAGAGAGAGCAGGGGAGAGGGGCAGAGGGAGAGAGACTCTCAAGCAGACTCTATGCTCAGTGTGGAACCTGACACAGGGCTTGATCTCACGACGCTGGGATCATGCCGAGCCAAAGTCAAGAGTCGGACGTTTAATTGACTGAGCCACCCAGGGGCCCCAAATTCAGCTGCATTTCTATGTACTAATAATGAACATTATGGAAAAAAAAATTGAGAAAGCAATTTCATTTACAATAACATTAAAAAGAAGAGGGGCGCCCGGGTGGCTCTGTAGGTTAAGCATCCAGCTCTTGATTTCGGCTCAGGTCATGATCTCTTGGTCATGAGATCGAGCCCCACCTTGGGTTCTGTGCTCGGCATGGAGCCTGCTTGGGATTCTCTCGCTCCCTCTCCCTCTGCCCCTCCCCCACTTGCACGCACGAATGTGCACACGTTCTCTCTTTTCTCTCTAAAAAAAAAAAAAAAAAAAAAAGAATAAAACATTAGGAAAAACTTAGCCAAGGAAATGAAAGACTTGTACACTAAAAACTACAAAATGTTCCTGAAAGAAATTTAAAAACATAAATAAATAGAAAGATGTCCCACATTCATGCACTGGGAGACTTAAACTTGTTAAAATATCAATACTAAGAGCCAATGGAATCCCTATCAAGTTCCAGTAGTGTTTTTTTTAAGAAGTAGAAAAATCTAAATTAAAAAAAAACTATCATTAATTTCATATGGAATCTCAAGGGACTCCCAAACAATATAATAGACATTGCGATATTGAGATTTATATATATATATATATATATATATATACACACATATACATATATGTGTGTGTGTATATATATATATAGTCATTCAGATGACCAAAAAATATATATATATTTATTTTTTTAATGTTTATTTATTTTTCAGAGAGAAAGAGACAGAGTGTGAGCAGGGGAGGGGCAGAGCGAGAGAGGGAGACACAGATTCCAAAGCAGGCTCCAGGTTCCGAGCTGTCAGCACGGAGCCTGGCCTGGGGCTTGAACTCACGAACCACGAGATCATGACCTGAGTGAAAGTCAGGTGCTTAACTGACTGAGCCATCCAGGCACGCCTAAAAAAATTTTTTTTTGATGTTTCTTTATTTTTGAGAGAGAGAGAGAGAGAGTGTGTGTGAGCGGGGGAGGGGCGGAGAGAGAGGGAGACACAGAATTCGAAGCAGCCTCCGGGCTCTGAGCTGTCAGCAGAGCCCGACGGCACAAGACTTGAACTCACGAACCGTGAGATTGTGAGCTGAGCCACAGTTGGACGCTTAACCTACTGAGCCACCGAGGCATCCCTAAAACGTTAATTTTTTTACATTGTCTATATTTTACCACAAAAAAAAAAAAAAAGAAAAAAGAAAAGAGGGATGCCTGGGTGGCTCAGTCAGGTAAGCGTCCAACTTCAGCTCAGGTCATGATCTCACAGTCTGTGAGTTCAAGCCCCACGTCAGGCTCTGTGCTAACAGCTCAGAGCCTGGAGCCTGCTTGGGATCCTGTGTCTCCCTCTCTCTCTCTGCCCCTCCCCTGCTCTTACTCTGTTTCTCTCTCTTTCTCTCTCTCTCTCAAAAAAATAATAATAAGCATTAAATAAATTTTTTTTAAAGGACTTGTATTCAAAATATAAACGGAATCCTTACAATAATAAGAGAATAAACAACGCAGTTAAAAAATGGGCAAAAGGTTTGAATAGCCACTTGGCCAAAAGCACATGGATAAGCAACAAGCACATGAAAAGATGCTCAACTTAGTCATTAGAGAAACATAAATCAAGACCGTGGTTGTAGACCACCCGCGAGAATGACCAAAATTAGAAGGATGAACCATACTACGTGCTGGTGAAGATACGGAACAATTGGAACTCTTTCCACGTTGTTGGCAGTTCAGCAGTTTCTTTCACACACACTCACCGTAGACTCTGGCCATTTCACTCCTGGGTATTTAACCAAGAGCAATGAAAGCAGGGTCCACACGAAGGCATGTATGTGAATGTTCACAGCAACTTTATTTGTCACAGCCCCCGGATGGAAACAACCCAAGGGTTCATTAACCGGATGTGAAACGGAAAGGGAAACTGCGTTTAAAATAGTCGGGAGGCCAGAAGAGGGCGCTCTGACGCCTTACCAACTCATTGTCAATGGCGGGCGGCCCTTCAAGGGGAAGAAGCCACCTTGCATTTTCCAGCAGGAAGGAGCTTTACTACCCCTGCAGGAGGAACCGCCGGTGAGAAACCATCACCACCCTGAACCCTCACTTTTCCCCAACCCCTCCCCACTTCCTTCTTTTTCTCTACAAAGTAATGTTCTGCTCCTTTGTCTTCGAGACTCGGCCACGGTCTTGCCACAGCTTGCGAGTCCCGAATGCAACTCCTCTGCCGTTCCCAAATAAGCCCATTTTGCTGGTGAAATAACGGACTGCTTTGTTTTCAAGGCTGACATGGTGAATGGATGAACGAGCTGTGGCTTGAGCTCCAGCAAAATGAGAAGGAACGAACTCCTGATACATCCAGCCTGGCTGGATCTCGAAAACCTCGGACCAGCTTGTTCTTTCACCCCCACGTTGGGCTGTGCTCTGAGCAAACACCCCCAACCGGTGGAAAGTCCGCTTCCCGTGCTGCTCAGTCATTGGTTGGAAATTTGTAATGGTCCCTTTTAAGTCCAAATCCAAAGGTCTCCGGAAAACAGCCTGTACAGAGGGCCAGGTCTCTGAGGGGTGGAGAGAGACCAGATCTGGAAGCATGTGTTAATTTCCTGTGGCTGTCATAGCTTAAAATAATAGACATTTATTCTCTCACGGTTCTGGGGGCCAGAAGTCCAAAATCAAGATGTTGGCAGCCTGTGCTCCCTCGGAAGACTTAGGAGAGAATCCCTCTCTTACCTTTTCCCTGGCTTCCGGTGGTTCCAGCAATCCTTGGTGTCCCTTGCCTGGTAGATGTGTCCATTTCTGTGTCCATCTCTGCCTCGGTGTCCACGTGGCTTTCTCCCTATGTGCCTCTTCTCTTCTTATAAGGACGCAGACATTGGACTGAAGGCCCACCCTAATCCAGTACGACCTTGTCTTAATCTAACTAGGTACACTTGCCAAGACTCTATTTTCAAATCAGCTCACGTTCTGAGGTTCTGGGTCTTGAATTTTGGGGACACCCTATGGAAATGAGCCGGGGATGCTCCCTTGGGGACCAAAGGAGCCACAGCAGTTGTGTGGGCAGAGGTGAGTGCAGCCAGCTTTCAAGAGGCCACAGCCACCCCAAGGCGCAGGTGCAAGGACTGCGTGGAGACTGGCAGGGTCCAGGCACAAAGAGCGGTGAGGAAGGAGTGCTTCAAGAGCAAGTCAGAAGGGGAGAGAAGCTAGGGGTCAGGAAGGGCAGCACAATGCGCCCCGATGTGGCAATTATTACCTTGCTCTGTGGCTTTAAATACTCGGGTTTATTCATTCACAGACTTGGGTCAAGAGACCCTGAGATTCACACTCAGATCTGACGGAGGACAGCGGAGGCAACAGCCAGAATGATTTTTCAGAGAGCACAGAACATCAAGCGTCAAAGTCCGTTTATTTGATGTGCATGGAGTAAGTCTCTAACCAAAGTCAAGAGCATCCCCAGGACGTGGGTTTGCCCAACCTAAGTGAGCCTGTTCACCGGTGACAAATTGGCAATGGAGCGTCAGCGTCACGCAGCTCCCAGGCCTGTCCCTGCCCAGACCCAACTCGCTGTGTGACCTCAGGAAACCCCACTAAGCCTTAGTGTATTCCTCCGGGAAGGGGGCTCATGGTTCTTAGTAGATGCGATGGAAGAGTGTCCAAGCGCAAAGAAGAAGATTGAAAACACTATTTCTCTTTTATCCTCCCTTCTTGCTCCCAAGGTCAAGGGCCATATGATGTCTGACTCTTCAAAGGGAGGAAAACGGAGAGGTGAAGGAGGAAGAGCTGGTGCCCAACTCTCAATGAATCTCTAGTTTGCTCTGTGACCTTGGTCAAGTTGTTGTCCCTTTCCAGACCTCAGTTTCCCCATCTGTGAAATGGGGTGCAGGGGGTTGTGCCTGAGGACCTTCAAAATCCTTGCTAAGGTTCAGACATGTTCCAGAGGAGCCCCGGAGACTTTCTCAGACCCTCATCTTGGGCCTGGAGTTTTCCCGTGTTGTCCAGAGGGGACTCCAACATCTTTCCATTGAACGTGGAGAAAAATCTGGCTTCATTTTGGGGGAGCAGGCAAGGGTGCAGCACCTAAGACTAGGGACTGGCTGGAAGAAGGGGGCTGGATAAAATGACCTCCTAAAGGCAGGGCTTCACCTCTTTCCGTAGGGCGGGACATTCAGTCCCAAACTCCATTTGCATAGGACACAGTCCAGCCAATCGGAGCCCGAGGCTATGCTCCTGTGGCCTGGGAGTGGCCCACCCTGAGGTTCCATCCCAGGAACCTGCGAGGTTCAGTGGTCAGTCGCCTGCTGGCTCAGAGGTGGGTCTCCCGAAGGTCCTGGCCATGGTCATGTCCACTGCTGGGGGTCTGGGAGCCGGCTCCCTCCACCTCCTTCTGCCCCAGGAAGAGCGGATGGTCCTCATCACTGGGCAAGAAGTCAGGAGGCCTCTTGGCTCCAGGAGGCAGCTCCTCAGCACCCTGGAGGGGAGAGAGAAGAAATCCCATTCAGAGACCCCATTCTGCTCTGTGTCAGCTCATCCCGCAGATGGGATCACTGAGGGCCTAGAAGGACAGACTTGGGGAGGGTTGCACAATTGTCCCCTTGGTCAGTGCATCAGCCAGTCCTGTCCCTTCTGCCTCCAAAGTCCCCATCCACTTCTCTCCCCCAATAGTCCAGGCCTTTAAAGCTTGCACGGATGCATACCTCCCTCTCTCTCTCTGACTTTCTGCCTGCTCTCCTTTCAAGAAAATAAATATTTCCCTTCAGCAGCTGGAAGGAGCTTTCAAAACACTCCAGCCAAATCCCTTCCCTCTCCATACCTCCCCCTTTCAAGCTTCTGGCCTCAGCCTTTGCACCTGCTGTGCTCTCCATCAACAATGCCCTCCCCCAGATCTTCTGCAGGCTGGCTCCTCCTCCCTGTGGGCTCTAGCTGTTGCGTCTTCCAAGAGGCCACCCTCATCACAGGACCCTGTTTTACTGTCCTCATTACCTGCTGAGATCCTACTCATTTCTCAGTTCAGCTTTCCCCTGCTCCTCCTAGACAGTGGACTCGAACCCCAGCCCAGAATAGGCCTGGGGACACAGCAAGTGCGTAAGAAATGAGAAAATGAAAAGGGATCCCAAAGCAGGGGCAGGTCTGGATCAGGGACAGCATGTTCCAAATTCAGGGCATTCACATAGTAACCACATGGCTTTGGCTGAAGTTGGTCTACTCCCTGTTGTGTTTCTTATGTAAGATTTTCTCTAAGTTGACTCACTTTTGAATTACGTAATTTTATTTACAGGAGGGACTTTACATCGACACCCTAAAGGCAAGCCAGTTTCACCTGCCATAGATTGAAAATAATTGTAAAAATGATACATGGAAATGAACAGTATGAAATTCTGCTCAGTCTTTGCTAAGGGAATAATAAAAAGTGTTGAAGACACATCAACTCTCAGTGGAGGCTTTCCACTGGAGGTAGCAAGAGGTTGAGAAAGATAGTGACTCGCCATGTCCCTCCCCTGAATTATGGCCATGCCCAGAGCACCCAAAGTCATTTCACTGCCCTTCCCCCTGCTCTGGGAGCCAGCCCTGTGACTGACCTTCCCCAAGCTGTCATCCAAGGTAGCCACTTCTTCCTTGGGGGCCACCGATGCGGTCTGTCGTGCAAGGTCCCACCACAGCAGCCCAGGACCCAAGGCACTGCGCTTGGTGGGGCCTGAGGGAAATGGGGGCATTTAGTGACAGGGCAATGAGAACTGGAGACCAAGCACAGGGAGGGGGAAGGGAGACACTGATGGGTCCCAATCTCGGGCTCAGTAATGACCCACTGGGTGCCCTGGCAAGCCTCTGCCCTTCTCTGGGCTTCAGTTTTCTCATCTACACAGTGAGGGGATGTAATACATCAGTGGGTGGCTGGGCAGGTCCAGTGTGTGGTTCACTATTTCCCCAGCATCTAGAATGACGCCTGGCACAGAAAAGGGCTCAGTAAAGCTCAGATGAGTGTCAAGTCTGAGACACAGGAAGTAAGAACAGGTACTGTGATCACTATTGATTTCTCTTGATCTCTCTCCACTTCTCGGTGGCATTCAGAATTCCAGGAGGGACACGGAGTCGCCAAGGCCCTGATGAGAAGAGATTTCAGCACAATGGACAGCGCCTCAAGCTCCACCCCACGACCTCTAGCAAAGACTTAGTTTTGGAGGCAGAGGAGGGACTAGAGTCAGGTAGAAGGGGGGAGGGGGTGCCTCAGTTTCTGCCTTTGCAAAATGGGACAAGCCCTGCGAAGTGCGGGGTTGTCCCGAAGACGACACAGCATAAAGGCTGCAGATGCATCCAGCACGCGGTGGCCGTTTGGCTGACAGGAACGTCCTTCCTCTTCTCCCTGCCCGGTGGGTCCTGGAGGCAGAGGGATGCGCAAGGTGGTCTCGGAGAAGGACATACACCTTGCTTACCTGTCAAGCAGCTGATGAGGGCTCCAAACAGCACAGTGCTCAGCGTGCCCAGGGCACCATAATAAAGATAGGAAATGGCGTAGAAGCTGTCAGCTAAGGCGGGTCGATCGGGGTCCATTCCGGGGCTGGGGGTGTGAGAGGCAGGCATGAGTCCAAAAGCCACTCCCAATCTGTTCTAGCCCAGTCTTCCATCACTGCCCACTCAGATGTGTGCAGTGCTCACTTCTCTTTCCCTCTACACATAGCCAGAGGGAGCGTTACTAAAAGGTAACTCAGATCACCTCCTGCCACTGCTCCCCACCCTCTGTGGCTCCCTAGGACCCTCAGAATCTACCCAAATTAAACGCTTAGAAGAAAACATAGGTGTGTGCATCTTTGTGACCCTGGATCTGGTCATCGTTTCTTAGCTCTGACACCCAAAGCACAAGCAACCCAGGAAAACGTAGATAAACTGGACTTCATCGAACCCGGAAACTTTTGTCCATCAAGAGGATGGAAAGACAGCCCACAGAGTGGAAGAAAATATTTGCAAATCATACATCTGATAAGGATGTAGTGTCCCGACTACATAAAGATTTAAAGAATATACAAATTACCACCTGACAATAAAAAAGAAATGACCCACTTAAAAAACAGGCAAGGGGTTCGAATAGGCATTTCTCAAAACAAGGTGTAAAAATGGCTAGTAAGCACATGAAAATATGGTCGATCATTAGTCATTAGGGAAATGCAAATCAAAATTACAATGATTAGGGGCGGAGAGATGAGCGAAACAGGTGGAAGGGAGAGGGAGGTACAGGCTTCCAGTATATTAAAAACCACTGAGATGTACACTTTTTGTTTTGTTTTGTTTTGGTTTGGCTTTCGTTTTTGCTTTAGGAAAAGAGAGAGAGAGAGAAAGCACATGAGCAGGGGAGAGGGGCACAGAGAGAAAGAGACAGAGAGAGAGAGAAAATCTCAAGCAGGCTCCACATCATGGGGTTCGATCCCATGACCCTGGGACCTGCGGCACCCAGGTGCCCCAAGTTGTACACTTTAAAAGGGTGAATTTTATGGTATTTGAATTATATGTCAATGTTTATACAACCCTATATTAGTGAGTAATATTAGGAAAATAACTATTATGTTTTAGGTAAAAGAAAGTTTTGATTTATAATCTGAACTTCTATAGTTTATGTTTTTAATTTACTTTTTATTGATTTTATTTTACTATCTAAAACAAAGTTTTTGAAGCGTATTTATTTATTTTTTGAGAGAGAGAGAGAGAGAGAGACAGCACCAGGTGTGGAGGGGCAGAGAGAGAAGAGAGAGAATCCCAAGCAGGCCCTGTGCAGTCAGCACAGAGCCCAAAGTGGGGCTCAGTCTCATGAACCATGAGATCGTGACCTGAGCTGAGATCAAGAGTCGGACGCTTAACCAACTGAGCCACCCAGGCACCCCCAGATTTTATTTTTAAGTAATCTCTATGCCCAACATGGGGCTTGAACTCATGACCCCAAGGTCAAGAGTTGCTCACATCACCAACGGAGCCAGCCAGACATGCCCCTAAACTTCGCCAGTTTAAAAATATTCATTAGGGGGGGGTGCCTGGCTGGCTCAGCCAGAACATGTGACTCTTGATCTCAAGGTTGTGAGTGCGAGCCCCGTGTTGGCTGTAGAGATGACTTACAAATAAAATCTTTAAAAAAAAAAACCTGTTAACAAAATAAAAGTCATCGTTAAATGATACTGCATATCTGCTCTTCTCTGTTCTTTATGAAAGATGAAATAAAGGTTAAAAGACTGACCAAAAAAACCCTACAATGAGATGTCATTTCACACTCACCAGGATGGCTAGAATTTAATTAATTTATTATTTTTTTTAATGTTTATTTATTTATTTATTTTTTTAATTTTTTTTTCAACGTTTATTTATTTTTTTTGGGACAGAGAGAGACAGAGCATGAACGGGGGAGGGGCAGAGAGAGAGGGAGACACAGAATCGGAAACAGGCTCCAGGCTCTGAGCCATCAGCCCAGAGCCTGACGCAGGGCTCGAACTCACGGACCGCGAGATCGTGACCTGGCTGAAGTCGGATGCTTAACCGACTGCGCCACCCAGGCGCCCCAATGTTTATTTATTTTTGAGTGAAAGAGAGCGTGAGTGGGGGAGGCGGGGGTGGCGGGCACAGAGGATCTGAGGCCGGCTCTACACTGACAGCGGAGAGCCGGATGCGGGGCTCGAACTCACAAACCGTGAGATCACGCCCCGAGCTGAAGGCGGGTGCCCTACTGACGGAGCCACCCAATCACCCCAGGATTTTAAAGAATGGAAAATAACACGTCTTCTCAAGGATGCAGAGGAATTGGAACCCTCATGCAGCCGCTGTGGGAAACAGTCTGGCGGTTCCTTGAAAAGTCAAACGTAGAATTACTCTGTGGGGTTGACGGAGGGCACCTGGCTGGCTCAGCCAGAAGAGCATGCAACTCTTGATCTCAGGGTCGTGAGTTCGAGCCCCACCTTGGGCACAGAGATTACTTAAATAAACATTTAAAAAGTAAAACAAAAACAAAAACAAAAGAATTACTATACTAGGTATAAACCAAGAGGAATGAAAACACATGTCGGGGCGCCTGGGTGGCTCAGTCGGTTGAGCGGCCGACTTCGGCTCAGGTCATGATCTCGCGGTCCGTGGGTTCGAGCCCCGCGTCGGGCTCTGTGCTGACGGCTCAGAGCCTGGAGCCTGTTCCAGAGTCTGTGTCTCCCTCTCTCTGACCCTCCCCCGTTCATGCTCTGTCTCTCTCTGTCTCAAAAATAAATAAACGTTAAAAAAAAAATTAAAATAAAAAAAAATAATAATAATAAAAAAAAAACACATGTCCACACCAAGACTTGCACACAAATGTTCACAGCAGCACTGTTCGCAGTCGCCAAAAAGTGTAAACAACCCAGATGTCCAAGGGATGGGTGGTTAAACAAAATGTGGTCCATCCGTACAGGGAATATTATTCAGCCATAAAAAGGAATCAAGCCCTGATAGGTGCTACAATGTGGATAAACCTTGAAAACGTAAAAACAAACAAAAACAAAAAACAAAAAAAGAACAACTTGAAAACACCGTGCTGAGTCAAAGTAGCCAGACAAAACAGGCCCTATGTTGGATAATTCCATTTATGAGAAATATCCAAAAAAGGCAGGTCCGTAGCAAAAAGGAGCAGATTGGGGTGGCCAGGGGCTGGAGGGAGGGGGAGATGGGGAGTGACTGCTAATGGGTACGGGGCTTCCGTTTGAGGTGATGAAGATGTTCTTGACTTAATAGTGACGGTCGTATAACCTTGTGAATCTACTAAAAACCACTTTTAAGTGGTTGATTTTAATTACACCTCAATAATATTTATGATAATAAAGAATCAGAGCAAATTCTTCTGGCTGGACCTCATCTCCTAACCTTTCTCCTCCCACTAAATACCCCCCAACCTCACCATAGTTGGAAGGCACTAAACTGAGGTGGCCTCAGGGCCTTTGCACTTTCCCTCTCTCCACTGGGAATGTCCTTCCCTCACCTCTTCCCAAGAAGATTCCTTTTTTTTTTTTTTTTAATGCTTATTTATTTTTGAGAGAGAGAGTGTGAACAGGGGAGGAGCAGAGAGATAGGGAGACACAGAATCCGAAAGCAGGCTCCAGGCTCTGAGCTGTCAGCACAGAGCCCGAAGCGGGGCTGGAACCCACCAACTGTGAGATCATCACCTGAGCCAGAGTCAGACGCTCAACCGCCCGAGCCACCCGGACGCCCCAACACATTCCTCCTTCTCATTCGGTAACTCATTAAGAGCCCCGCCCCCAGGCACACCCTCTCAGGCCACGCCCACCCTTCCGACCAACCCGCTCACCTGGGGCTCTGGCTGGAGGTGTTGGTGGCCCCGAGCAGGCCCTGGAGGCCGGAGGTGTTGGCGGAGGGCACCGCACAGCCGGCGGCCGATGACGGCAGGACTCCCAAGGACTGAGCGCCGGGCGGGTACAGAGTGGCGCCCACCGCCACCCACAGCGAGAGCGCCAAGCCGGTGGCCAGGCCGGAGAGGACACCCTTGGGGGCAGAGCCTACGTCAGGGGAGAGAAGCCTCTCCCCCTCCCAACCCTGTGCCCCGCCCGCCCCCACTCACCGGGGTGTTGCAGGCAGGGAGAAACATTCCCAGGATGAAGGCTCCAAGGAGGGGGCCGCTGATGACTCCCATTACGGTGAAGGAGCCCTGGGACAGTGGGTGGGGGCGGGGGAGCTGAGGGCAGCGCCACCCCACCTCTCCTGGCGTCAGTCACCCCGCTGGGAAAGCCAGACCTGAGGAATCCCACTGCGGGCCTCGAGAGACCCCTCCCGGCTTCAGTTTCCCCAAAGGGGAGGGGACTCCCCGTTCCTGCCTCTGTCCCTTGCATGGGAGGCGAAGACGGCTGATTCTCTGTCCTGACAAATTCCGGTCCCGCCTCCAAGCCACCCGCCGCCCACCTCCCACCTCCCACCTCAAGGTGCCACCAGCCAGATGGCTGGCTGCAGAATGCATCAGGCCGGTGGCATCAGACAGAACCCAGTTCCGCCACAAAAAAAAAAGCTAGGGCCCTCTGTGGACTTCAGTTCAATGCAGGTGATGCCCCCCTCCTTGCGGGGATGGGGCTGGGCCCGGGAGGGGGGGCTCACCTGGAGGACGCCTCCCCCCAGCAGTGAGGACAGAGCCGCCACGGTGAGACAGGCTGAGCCATAGATGAGTGCTGTAGCAGATGGGGATGTCACCCTCGGCAGGGAGATGCCCCCCTGCCCCGCCCCTGAACACCCCTGCACACCCCACCACCCCGGAACTCACAGAGCCCCTTGGAGATCATCACGAGTCTCCGGGGTGTGATGCTCGGCAGCCGAGGCTTGATGAGGTCCTCCACGGTGACTGCGGCCATGGCATTGATGCTGGTGGATGCGGTGCTGGGGGCGGGGAGGGTGGTCATCAGGGCCCATCGAGGGACTGGCCACACACCCCCTGGGGGAGGCCCCGGCTGCTCAGGCCATCTGACTTCCCAGGACCCCACCCAGCCCAAGCACAGAGGCCTGGGTGACAGAATACCCCAAGAGTGGGGGAGGTGTCTACCGTCCCACCATCCCCGCCCCCAGACCTGAGACGCCCCCACGGGCGCAAGGATACCCTTGACCAAAGACACGAAGGACACGAGTTATCGTTACAGAGCCATCAATATTGGGGCACAGAGAACGGGTGCGTGGAGCAGGGGTGTGACAGAAGTCATGCAATATTTGAAAACACCAGAACGTGAGGCCCCCTGAGGGCAGGAGCAGGGGACCACGGTCATGGCCGTGCCCTGGGATTTAGAACAGCAGTAGCACATAGCAGGTGCTCAATCAACATGTGTTTGGGGGAAGAAGGAAGGAAAGAAAGAAGGGAGAGGGGAGTCAGGTGGGGCCCTGAGCTGCCCACTGGGGACCAAGCAGGAGCTGTAAACGAAGGACACTACATTCGCCCAGAACATTCTATCCCACAGGGGCTCAAATGTGGCCGGGGTTGCTCAGGATGGCTCACCTGAGGGTACCACTGTAGGCACAGGCCAGAAAGAGCCCGGGGACTCCTGGCAGGTCCTTGAAGATGTCCAGCACCAGCAGGGGCATGTACTGGGGGGAGGCAGGGGTCGACCTCCAGGACAGCAGCACCCCAAGGCCAGGGGATTCTGTCTGTCTTCACACTGCATGTCCCCAGGGCCCAGTGCAGCCCAGGCTCACAGCGGGCGCTTGGTGTGTGTTTGTTGATTGACTGCATACACCCGAGGATAGTCACTGAGCCCCCACCGCGCACAGAGCCCTGGGATCCCAGTGAGGCAGAGTCCCGTGTCATCTCCATTTTATTGACAAGGACAGTAAAGCTGACAGGTGCAGTCCTTGCCTGCGGTTGCACAGTCAGGCACAGTCCAGGATCTGACCCCAGGGGAGGACGGCAGGTGGGATAGCCTTCCACCTTCTGCTCATGCTGAACGGACTCGGAACCAGGCATGGGTCCTGGCCCTGGTGCTGCCCCTGACTTGCCTGTGGACCTCGGGCAGTTGCTGCCCGCCTACTCCAGCCTCAGTTTCCCCATCTATAAAGCGGGGGCCGTGACAGCCTTGGCCTCATCGCATGTTGAAGGATTTTATGGGAGACCAACTGCTTGTGAAGGGAACAGCATGAGGCACAGAGTAGGTGCTTGGGACACGAGAGCTGGTGCTTATTATTAATCTCAACACCGTCATTTCGTGCTGGACCACGCACGGTCCTGTCCCCTTGATATCCCTCAGGGAGTCTGACTCTAAATCTGAATGCGCCCCTCCCCTACTCACACCCTCCCCCCGCACCCCCCCCCCCCCCCAAACTCCACACTCACTGCCTCATCTTCCCCACTCCTTCCAGATCCTCCTTCCCATCCCTGGGCTTCTGTGCAGGCTCTTCTCTCTACCCTCACCCCCCCAGAGTGTAGAAATTCAGAGTGGGGGTGGGGAGGGTAGGAGTGGCCTAGGAGCCCGGCCCGGACTTACCTGGTCTGGGGCAGAGATCCGCCCTGCAAGGAGAGGGTCGCAGTCTATATAGATGGCGAACATGATCACGCCACAGCCAGCAGCACTGAACACGATCAGGATCAGGCCCAGCTGGTTGATGAGCAGGGCCCTGTGGGGAGGGGCGGCCTCAGGCAGAGGAGGTGGGCAGCGCGGCCCTGACGCCCCCACTCGGCCCCTCCGAAACACTCACAGCTTGGCCTGCTTCTCTGTGCGACAGGCCACATAGCGCTGCACCTGTGCTTGGTTTACGCCATACATCGAGAGCCACACCAATGTGCCACCCACCACAAAAGTCCAGAACGTGTAGCGGCTCCGTGGGTCCGGGTTAAAGCTGGAGCAGGGCAGGGCAGGACAGCCATAAGGGAATGCCATACTGACTTCACCCTCTCAAGGGCCCCAGATCGACACTCCGGACCTTATGGGCCTTAAGGGGATTTGCGGGATGGGTTTTGAAGTGTGGGTAGGAGTTTGCCAGATTGAAAATTTATTCGCTTGTTTATTAAGTCGACCACGTATGCATTCAAAAACCATTCTCCCTGTGCCCAGCTGGGACCTCCGAGAGCCTTGAGTCTCCAGTCTGGGCTGGGGGACGTGGTGGGACAGATGGAGGGATGGGGGCTGGGGGCTGGGGGAGTATAGAGAGGGGAAACAAAGGGTTTGCCTGTGGGGAGTCTGGGGAGGGGAGCAGGAGGCATTGGTTGGCGTCCCCCAGGGCAGAGGGACGTCAGCTCCACCGTTTTACTCACTCCATCAGGTTGATCCGGGAGTGGTTCTGGGCGATGTCAAGCACATGCCTGGGCCCACCCACCAGCACGGTGCCGCGGGCCAGGACAGCCCAGAAGCCAGTGAGCATCACCACGACCTGAAATACATCCGTCCAGACCACAGCCTTCATGCCGCCCTGCAAGATGTGACAGAGTGGGAGACAGGGGGTCAGACGGGGATCTGCCTGAAGCCAAACCCAGTTTGGCCACCAGCAGGGGCTGGGACCGATGCCCCCTCTCTCACCTGGCACACACAAGTGTTCCGTGCGTGAATGAGTGATGGCTGCCGTCATTATTATGACAACTCCTAGCTGATGCGACCCCAAGAGATGGGAGAGGGACCCAGGGGATCCTGTTGTAGCCCCTGGATCCAGCCCGTCCCGAAGCTGGCCTATCCCTGAACTCTCCGCAATAAGCCTTTCAAATTACTTTTCACTATTAAGATGAGGAAACTGAGGCCCAGCTGGGATGCAGGCTTCCTTGGCAGGAAGGAAAAGGAGGGAGGAGAGGATGCCCTCAGGGTGTCCCCCACCCAGCGGGCATGGAGCCCCTACGTGGGGTGGGGATGGCGGCGGGGAGGGGGGCACTCACCACAGTCGTGTAGAAGGTACAGATGGCTCCGGTGGACAGGAGCGATGCCCAGATGTCCAACCCAGTCACTGTGCAAGGAACCCCCCCCCCCCACATTAGGCCTCCGGGCAGGGGGCGGACTTGGCCCCAGGGCCTAGGCCCCTCCTCTCTCCAGGATTCTTTCCTTCCGAGTGTCTCCTGGGCTGCTCCTCCCCTTTCCTTTGGTCTAGTCTTGAAGCCCTGGCGCCCTCCCCGTCACCCTCCCCTAACCTCCTAGAATCAAACCTTGATTCAGGATGAGCGCGGGGGCGTAGATCACGATGCCAGTGTACATCATCTGCAAGTAGAGAGCGGGGCCGGGTGAGGCCCACGGAGAGGAGGGGGAAGGAGTAGGAGAGGAGGAGAGAGAGCGGTGCTGGAGCTGGAGGCGTCGGGACAGCAGGGGATCAGCAGGTGGGGAGGGGAGGAGTGAGGGCGGATGGGCGGGGGCCGGGCCGGGCCGGTCGGGGCGGGGCCGGGCCGGGCGCGAAGGGGCGGGGCCAGAGTTTGCGGCCGGGCCTGGGCGGGGCCTTCCAGGATCGGGGTGGGACCCTCGCGACCCGGTAGTGATGGATGGGGGGTGGGTGGGGCGGGGGGCGTGCTGTGGGCGGGGCCGACGAAGACCGGGACCCCAGCGGGACCTGAGCGGGACCCTGCGGGCGAGGGCAGGACCGAGGCCACTCACTGTGGCCACCAGGTACTGCAGGGTCCCGCAGAGCCGCACAGCGCGGCTGAAGCGCAGCTCCAGGTACTGCAAAGAGGAGCCGAGGCTCGTGGTCACCTGGGCAGGTCCTCCCCAGGAGATCGAGGCCTCTGGGGTGCTTCGCCCGCCCTCCCGGCTTCTGCCCTCCCTCCGGAGGCCTTTCTGCTCCCCACTCGTCCCCGCGGGGGCCCCCGCCAAGCGCACACATTCCGACCGGTCTGCAGACACCTGTGCGCAAGGCGTGTGCCCGGGAAGCCCGATCCAGCCTAAGTGCTCACGTCCCTCCGCCCCCCACTGGCGGCTAACTGGCCCCCGGGGCGGCGCCGCTCTGAACAAACACGCGAACTGCCCAGCGCCTGTGGCCAACTCTCGTCGGTCGCCCACTGTGGACCGGTCACGATTTTAATCCCTTTACCTGCTGTCCTGAAGGGAGGTCCCCTAACCAGCCCAGTATGACACTTGGGAAACCCGGGCCGAGGGAGGAGGCAAGTCAGGTTTGGAACCCTGCGCCCGCTGTCCGGCGACGGCTCGGGCGTGCGCACGCCCAGGCATGTGGGGGGCAGGTATGAGCCTTCCCACACTCCGTGCACATCTGGCTCCGCCTTTCGCGGGCTTCCACCGAGGAGAACCGGGACGGCGGCTCCTCTTCCTCCTTCCTGACCCTCCCCCCACTGCCTGGGGCGACTTCCCAGAACCCTCTCGTAGGGCTGCCTGCCCCCTTCCTCTCCCCATTAAAGCACCCGAGAGCCCGCCTGCGGCCCCCTGGGCAGCGCTTCAAAGTCCCAGGGCCTCCCCGCCGCATCCCTGCGTCCTCAGCCGGGCGGGTCCTGCCTCCGGGCCTCCGCCCGGTACCTGGTAGGTGCTGGTGAGGCCCAGGCGGTAGAAGACCGGCAGGAAGAGCACCGCGGTGAGCAGGGAGTTGAGCAACTGGCCCAGGCACATCCAGATGAACTTGAGGCCGTAGCGGTAGGCCTCGGCCGGCACGCCCAGCACCTGCACCGCCGACATGAAGCTGGCGGCCAGCGAGAGGCCGACGGGCAGGGCCGCCAGGCGCCGGCCGCCGGTGAAGAAGTCCTCGGCGCTGCGCTGCCCGCCCCGCGCCAGCCCGACCCACAGCCCGATGCCCGTGGACACCAGCAGCATGAGGGCGAAGACCCCGTAGTCCCAGGGTCCAAACGCGGCCCGCGCCTCGCCCTGGACGGCGGCCATGACGCGCAGGTGCGGGGGGCCAAGCGCGTCCTCGGCCCTTCTAGCCACCCCGCGTGCCCCGGGGAAGGGAAACCGGCAGCGGCCGAGGAGGCAGGGCCGCGCGGAGGCGGGATGATGCTCGGCCCCCGCAGCGAGGCCGCACGCCTGTCTCCGTCGCTCCCTGGAGGGAGGCAGCGACAGGAACTCGGGCAGGGGCTCCCCGGGCAAGGAATCTGTGGATCCTCGCGGCGGTCGTCTGCCTCCCCGTCCCTCCTCAATGTCTACAAGTCTGCCGTCTGTCTGTCCGTCCACCTCGCCTCCCCCTCTCGGCCCGGGGCTGCCCAGTGCAGCGGCGTGTCCCCCGCCCGGCGGCCGTCGGTCCCTCTCCCTGGAGGCTGGGCTCAGCGCTGACCACCGGTGGCCTCCGTGGGGCTTAAAGGGGCAGCTCGCGGCGACCGGCTGTGAATTTATTGGCCTCCCCGGGTGCGCGAAACTCCGCCCCTGGACTCGGGGGCGGGCAGGACCCGCACCCTTTCCGGGCAGGACTGGGTCAGAAAGGCCCATGACCGGCCACGTGGGTGGCTGCTGGGGGAGGCTCCCAAAAGCCCCTCTTACTTTGTGTGACGGTTTCCTCTCACCACGAGCTGATGATGTCTCGCGTCGACAGGTGGAGAAACTGAGGCTCCGAGATGGCATATGTCACTCACCGGAGGCCGGCCACACAGCTGGGAGCAGTGGCCTCCGCATGCAGCTCGCCGCTGTGCTTCTCTCTGTGCCTTAGGCTGAGGGGAGCTCACTCTCCCACGGGACAGGGGTTCACTTTCTGGGTTGTCCTGCCGCTTGAACCCCTCCCCCAACTGGCATCTGGACCCACTCCCTTTCTCCGGAGCCCAGTGGGAGGGCATCACCAAGCCCCAACCTCGGGCTAAGCTGAGTGGGAAACATTGGGGTTCAGGTCTTAAATGCACACACTTGGGGGAATCCTTGTCATTGGGCCTCAGTTTCGCCATCTGTAAATGGGCATATAACAGCCCCTGCCTCGGAGAAATAAATTGAACTTGCCTAATACAAGCCCGGCACAGAGTAAGCACCTCATTCACTCTTTATTCATTTGTGGTTTCCAGCACGACACCGGCAAGGAGCGACTGTCCTGTGCCACGCATTAAGTGTATGTATAATGGAGGTCCTGGGGGAGGGGCTGTCCGTGGCCATGAGCCAGAATAAATGGAGGACCACGACTACTTGGGAGGTAGTATCTGATGAGCAGACCCAGTTTGGGGAGGCGAAGCCCGTTGCCTGGGGTCGTGCCATCAAAGGACGCAGACGCTGTCGTCTTGGGGCCCTTCGCTGGTGGACCAGAGGGACTTTGGCCACTGGAGGCTCGGACCTCTGTGCTTGAGTCCTGACTTGGTCTCCCCAAACTGGGTTCCCTCCTTGCAAAAGCGGGAGGGATCAAAACCGCGGGGTTCTAGGCGAGGGTACCGGAGTCCTCCCCAAGCCTCTGCCGCCCCCTGGTGGTCTCCTCTGGTCGACACACGCCACTCTCGCTTGGTCCAGCATCCCCCCCCCCCCCCCCCCCCCGCTTCATCCCTTCGAGTCCGGCGGGGGGGGGGGGAGGGGGGGCTGCCTTCTCGCTCCCTCTCGGCGAGCGGTGCGGAGCGGGCCTGCACCCCACCCCACGGGACTCCCATTCTGCGGCTGCCACACGGGCATCTGTTGCCCGCTGTCATGCACTCCTCAACGCGGGCCAGGAGGGTGGGGAGGTCACTGAGTTCCTTTCCTTCCTCCGCGTTCGTTTTCCAGGCCTCCTGGAAAATCTGGTGGGAAAGAGGGACTCCGAGTGGGGATTCCCGTCCCCAAAAGCCGTGCAAACGGATGCAAATATATGCAAACCTTTGCAGAGCAGGCCAACTAGTCCTCATCGCCAGGGGGGTCCCGGGAGCGGTTACCAGCCCCTGCCGGCCTTTCTCTACTGTGAGGTGGGAGGCTACAGACTGACGCTCGGGCTGAGGCGCATTCATTGAGTGCCTACTGTGTGCAGAACCATACCCCGGCTGCTGGGGGCGCAGCAGGACCCAGGCGGACCCCTACCGCTCACCGGCACAGGGCACTGACCCAGCCAGCAGACGACCGCACATTTCAGAAGCTGACGGGTGACAAGAGTGAAGAAGTCAAGTCGGAGATGGAGCTGGCCTGGGAGGCGACTTTATGTGGGGGAGGGGAGCTCTCTGAGGAGGTGATTGCAGATCTGAAGGCGGGGAACGAGCCAAGCTTGGGGGCTGGGGGGGGGGGGGGAGGGGGGGAAGGGCACTTGGGGCAGGGGGAACAGCCAGTGCGAAGGCCCTGAGGTGGAACAAATGGAATGAGCAGAGTGAGGACAGGGAAAGCCACGAGGGACCTTGAGCCTTGGTGAAGTGTGTGGAATTGACTCTTGAGGGCACTGGCGGTGGGGAGGGGAGGGGAGGGACCGTGGGCACTGGAGAGTTTGGAGCCAGAGGGACCTAATGGGATTTGTAGATTCTGAAAAGCCCACCGCCATGTCCAATCAAGGCAGCGGCTGTGTGGCAGGGAGAGATGGGTGGACGGGAACGTGTTCTGGAAACCCTGAAGAGGTGTGCAGGACCATCTTCTCGGGGGTTCGGGGGGTACGGGGAGCAGGGTGGTGAGATTTACCTTCCCTGACTGCCCAGTTCCCATCACAGAACAGGGAGGGGGCAAGCAGGACGCAGCCCGGTGAAGGAGGGGCAGGGAGACTCTGAAGGCTGGGCAGCTGCAGTCTGAGCGCACAAGGGGCTGTCGCATGGGTATCTGTTGTCCCCAACCCTGCCTGCTGCCCAGGCACCCTCAGTGCTCCCACAGCTCCCTGGTTATGAGCTACTGTGGCTCCAGCATGACCTTCTGGCTGGCTGCCTTTGAACTTCTACCTTGCACTCAGTAAAAGCAAACTTTTTTTTTACTAACAGTGCTGCGTGCTCTGTGAGATTCCACGATTCCTACATCCTGAGGACCCCAACTGGGTTCTAGGATTCCACAATTCTCAGTCTCTCTTGGTTTCAGGATCTGGGTCAGGTCTTCTGGGACCCCCACTTGTCCCACTTTTGCCTTGGTGCCCGCCCTTGTCCCTGATGGTCCCTGACTCAGGAATGAGGGGCAGCTCGTGAGGTCTCTCCCCCAGGGCTCCCAGCCCAGGAATGACACTTGGCACCTGGACAAACCCAGGGACAGGACCTGGGAGTCTCAGCACCGGAAGCAGGAGAGGCCCACAAGGGCCTTGCGGGTTCCACATTCTTGTCCACCTGAGCTGGCTGGGTGATCCCAAAAGAACCTTCCCCTCCCTGGACCCCAGCCAGCCAGAAGGTTACAAGTCCAAGAGGCCAGTCCTATCTCATGGGCCTCACAACGAAGGGCCCATCGCCACCTACTCTGGGCTTTTGCTCTGCGTGGTTCCAGCGCCTCACCTACCTCTGGAGACTGAGGGCCCAGTTCAGCGGTCTCCACCTCCTGCCAGCGTCCTGCCAGCTGCTCTGTGCAGGGTCTGTGGGGTGGGGACACAGTAGAGGGGTCTGTAGGCAAGAATGAGTAGATGGCCGGGGCAGGGGCGGGTGAACGAAGACATGGAAGTTAGGGAATTGGGGTGCACTCGTCATCTGTTCAAAGGTCCCTCACGGGGCGCCTGGGTGGCGCAGTCGGTTAAGCGTCCGACTTCAGCCAGGTCACGATCTCGCGGTCCGTGAGTTTGAGCCCCGCATCGGGCTCTGGGCTGATGGCTCAGAGCCTGGAGCCTGATTCCGATTCTGTGTCTCCCTCTCTCTCTGCCCCTCCCCCATTCATGCTCTGTCTCTCTCTGTCCCCAAAATAAATAAACGTTGAAAAAAAAAAAAAAAAATTAAAGGTCCCTCAATAGTGGGACCGACCCCACCGTTTGGCTGATTTGGGCAGAGCCCTCCCAACCAGCCCCCAGGCTGTAACATGGATAGTTTGTCGAGGCCCTGGCCTTCCACTTTCCCAGTGATGCAGCCAGTCTCTAGCTCACCTGAACTGTCCCCACCCCCACTTCACATAGAACAAAAGCTGAGTGGGTAGTGACTAGCCCCAGGCACAACCATTAGGGCCACCTCAAGACCAAGTCACGATCACTGAAGGGCTCCAGATTCCAGTCCAAGCAGGACTGGGGCTCCTTCTCCATGTTCTAATCTTGCAGACACAGGGTCAGGTGTCCAAAGCCCTTCCACTTTGTTGCTCAAGTGTGGCTTCTCGATGGCCAAAGAGGGCTGCTGGCGCACCGGCCATCCTGCCTCTATTCCAGCCAGATGGGGACAACCTGGAAATGGCAGACATCACCACTGCTAGTATCACGAGTACTCCTAGATGAGAAGGCTGGGAAACGGATTTTTTCTTTGTGGGGGGCATCTAGATACAGAGATCCAATTACTGAGGAAGGAGGAGGGGTTTCTGCCCGAAATCCCAAAAGATTAATGAAATCAACAAAGTAAAAAGTTCAAAAACTCTAGCCTGGCTCCCAAAATATACCTGAAGAAACATGAAGTGCCCTAGAAAAGTATTTGTACCATCTACGGGGAAAAACATGTATTTTTCACATCTTCCGCCTACATACATACCTTTACAAAACAGTAACTTATGACCCGCAGCCCCGTAGAGAAATGAGCCGAGACCACACAAGTATTTTTACTTAAAGAAAAGTGCCCACCTCCTAAGAAAATAGCAAATTCAAATCCTAAGAAGTGATTTTTCTTTAGCCATCAAAGCGCAAAGGCCTGGAGATGGGAAAGAACCACTCTAGAACAGCAGGCAGGGCAGCCGCGAAGGTCTCGGAAGCCTGGCACCCCATCCTCAGGGGTCTTTCCTGTGACAACGGCTGGCTGCGCACAAACCCTGGCTTGGGTGCCGCTCCAAGCATAGGTGGAGGACCTGGTTTTCCGGAAACCACTCAGACTGATCATGCCAACTAGCCCCCTCCCCCCAAGTGGGAGGGGGAGGCCGTACCCTTGCCTGGGACACTCCAGCACAGGCTGCTCCCCACACCCCACCCCACACAGACTTGCCCTGCCTTCTTCTCACTCCCCGGCTCCCCGGAATAGAAGGCGATCCTGACTGACCTTTGCCCCCGGTGCCCGTAGTTGCGACTCTCCCCAGTACTGTCAACCGAGTAAATTAAATCCGCTCCGTGCCCTCATCTTCTGAGAACATCAAGGCTCAAAGGGCCGGGGCTGCTCAAGATCACACACCAAGGACAGATGTCTCCCAAGATCCTTGCTCCTTCCTAGCTGTGTCGGCCTCCTGACGGGCTCAGCCAGGGTGGGATTAGCCTCATGCCTAGAATTCCCCAGGCTGTAAGCGGTTGCCTGGAGACAGATACCCAGTGAGGCCTTCACCTCCTTGGGCAGGATTAGGGTGTCCTTTGAGGGGCCCCCAAGCCAGTGAAGGACAAACTACCACAGCCCTCTCAGGTGCCCCCTCACGTCTGCTCTGAGGATCCCAGAACCAGAGACTAGGGTTCTAAGCCTGGAAGGGAAAACTCGTAGGTGGAATGAACCAACCCTAACGTCCCGATTCCTTCCAGGCACCCAAGTGCCACAGCTTACCACAGACGTGGGGAGAGTTGAGGCCTGTGCCTCACAAGGCAGGTGGAACAGGTCTAGGGGCCAAACCTTTTGGCCTGCAACATGCTACAAAGCTCACAGCAGAGGGCCAGTCGATGGGGCTGAAAAGTGGGCCCTCTGGCTCTAGGACCCGGCCCATGACGGCCCCTTGCTGGATGAAGTCCCAGGGGGTATGGCCTTCTCATTTCTAGAGCTCCCCTTCCGGAGAAATCAAGTGTCTGGGTCCCATTTCAAGAGAGAAAGACCCCTCCCAGAGCAGAGAACTCACAGCTTGGCTGCGCCCTTTTGAGCTCTGCAGGGTGTACAAAGAATACAAGCGTGTCTGAGCACCCGGGTTTTCCCAAGGAGTTTATTTGGGCGGACTTGGGGCCAGGGAGGCTCTGCATCTAAAAGAAGGTGTTGGGCCTCTTGGTGGTGAAGCGTGGCTTGTGCTGGCGACGCAGGACCCGGTGGGGCAGCGGGAACTTGATCTTGGAGTCCTGTGATAAGGAGAGACGGGTGAGGGGGACGAAGCCTCTTAACCTTTCTTCCAGGGGCCACTGAGGTGTGGCCACCCCCCACCGGGCTCCTGCGTCAAACCCAGTGCCTCTCTGCAGCTCCCAAGGCTGGGGGACAGGGGAGCAGCTAGGCCAGCTCCATGTTCCAAGGGAGACCCCCCCCTCAGCCCAGCCCACCCAGCAGGGCCCCCAGGGCACTCACGTGGAACTGCTTGACTGCCGGGCGGCGGCACTTGCTGGCTGCGATCTCCTCCACCTTCATGATCTGGATCGAGTGGGCCCGGGCACGGTGCCGGGCACCCATGTCTCGGTCTGCGGGAGGGTGAAGGTGAACGTGGGCCGGGGGTCCTGACCCGGAAGGACCCCAACAGGCGTGGGCTACCAGGGTTGTAGAACCTCTCAATTCACTTTGAGGAGCACGGCCACAGCCCCCCAAAGGCGACGAGATCAACTTGCTGTTAGCACCTCTGTTTAAACCGCTATTACAAGAAACAGCAGTTCTTGGGTTGAGGTGCTTCGGTTTTGGCCCCGGCAGGCAACCTGCCCTGGGAGCTCTTGGGGCCACTGGCACCACATCCGTTACAGACAGGGCCCCGGCTAGATTCTGGGTGCGAATTACTGCCATACGAGTGATCAACTCCAAAGGTCCCCCTGCTGCCAGGCTCCAGAAAAAGATGCACCCGGAACATCCTTTCCACTCCTGTCCCCTTAGCAAACACAAACACTGCCTCTGCATCCCAACCACCACGCCTGGGACCACCCACTCCCCGTCCTGCCTCAGACTGAAGGAGTGGGAGGACACAGGCAGATGAGCTGCAGACGCCTGCGAGGCGAGTCTAAAGGAGAAACCGGGTTGTGGCCACCGGAAGCTTACAGCACTGGGTGACGGCGCCCGCGGTCGTCAGGTCCCGGTACTCCCGGTACATGTTGTGGGTGCCGCTGCGGGAGTCGTAGCGCAGCCAGATGCCGAAGTTCTTCACCCGCAAGGGGGATTTCTCGAACACCTGCCAAAGAAACTGGCTGAGGCAAGCGTAGTGAGCGGGCTCGAGCCCAACTTCTACTACCCTGGCTGATCATCTGCCCCTGCTGCTCCAAGGACAGCCCAGCCCCAGGCCTCTCCTGCGCCTATTTCCTAGTCTTTGAATTTTAAAGTACACGAGGAAAACCTGCTGTCCTAGGACAAATTCCCACCGTAACAACAGCCGGGGGCACACAGCAGTCCAGGCCTGGATATTCCCCCCATGTGGACCACCAGCTCCAGGCTCCTCCCAAACGCCACTCACCCAGGTCTATCTAGACCAAAAACCAGCTGCCACCCTGTGTGGCCATATGACGCAGAGTCCAGTGCCCAACACAGCAAACATGCCCAAGTGATGGCACCTTCGTAGATGAGGTCCAGCAAAGGTGCGGGCCTCAGCCAAGGTGTCCCGGCATGCCAGCCACACCCTTCTGGGCCTTGGGCTCTTTCATTAGGAAAAGGGCACTGAGGGATCTGTCCCATCCTGACCTAGGGCCTCAACAGCACATACGAACAGGCCAGGGGTTATGAAGTCTGGGAACTCTGTGCAGTGGGGAAGGCCCCCACAGGAACGTGTAAACAACCCACTCCAGACCTCACCCTGTCTCAGACGCCCCGTACCTGCCCACAGTAGACAATTTCCCCTGAAGACTTCTTCATCTTCTTCAGCTGAGACACAAAGTACCAGAAGCGGGACTTGGCGACAACATGATTAGGTGCGAAGATTCGCATGCGATACAGCGGTGGAGTGCGGCACTTGGGGGTGGGCAGACAGCGCCCCACCACCTTGTACTCTCGCAGCTGAAAGAGAAACAGGGGTGAGATGAGGCCTGACCCAGAGCTCTGAGGCAACCGTGAAGATTGACCCTGCTCCCTTTCCCAATATGGAGCAGGAGAGCGAGAAGACTGTCCCCTCCCAGGGCATCCGTGTGGAATCCTGATGAAGGAGCCACGCCACTGTCCCAGCCTTTCCACGACAGGGGTTGAGGGCACGGAGGATTAACTAAGGTGCCTGTGTACCCTTTGCCTCGGCTCCAGAAAGCTGGGCAGGGCTATCAATCTCACTGTCCTTCCTCCTTCCGTTTACATTCCTGGGAAAAGCTGAAGCCTAGGCCTGCAGCCTCCTAACTCCGTTGCATCTTTGCAGCTCACTACGTCTCCCCAAAGTTCTCTTCCACTGGGGGGCCCAAAGCCAGTGACCAGCCTGGGATCCCACAGCACGCTCCAGGCAGAACCAGGAAAAAAAAAAAAGAAAAAAAAAAAAAATCCAGTGCCCTCCCCAGCCCTGGACTCTCAGCACCGCTGCCACGGGACCTGCAGCTACCTCAGTTTTCCCAGCAGCAGTCCAAGGGGTTTGGACTTCCCAGTGGAAACTCCCTGTTTACACGGATGCACAGACAAGTATGTCGGCCAAGGCCAAACTCTGCGATATAGTACAAAGGAACGTATCTCTCACGGACTTGCCGTTTTACTTATAGA